>NC_141695.1:841880553-842523053 GCF_964263255.1 Lissotriton vulgaris
AGCAAACAAATAGGCGTTGTCTACTTACCATCTGCATATTTTTTGCCACAAACATTTCTAACATAAGCACAATACATGTACGTTTATTCAGTTATCTCTACAATATCACAGCTCTATGTTCGTATTATTCATTGTTTTTATTAGCAAATTAATGTTTTGCAAAACAGCAGTTAGTCTTCCAGCGTGTTGTATCAACTTCAGGTGCTTTTGGTTGATTAGTTTACATACTTCACATAATTCATATTTTTACGGTTATGAGAGAATGACTTTACACGGGGTACACAAAATGTTTGTTTGTCCCCTGCTCCATCAACTCCCCCCTTTGGTGATTTTATCGCCACACATCATCCCAACTTAATTGGTGAAAACATGTTTCAGGCTCTTTTTCTCTTGTTACAGCTTTAACAATAGTATCCTTCCCACTTTGTCTTTTGGAGTTGTTAATTACAAACAACAAGAGAGATAGGGTTAGGAGACACTCCTCATCCCCAAGCAAGATTACATATGAACAACAAAGTAGTGACTAATGGTGCAAAAAACAAAAGAGGGGGGGAGGAGCCTAGCCGGCGACTAAGATGGCCGCCTGAACCCTCAGCTCCGCTGATCCGTCTCCCTCTTGTCCGAGCCGCTCAAAATCCTGGAGCTCACGGTGCACTCTCTCTGCGGCATCGGACACGGGAGGCGGCGCTGCGCCCGACGGTGTGATTCCCGTCGCTCTACGCTCAGCAGAAGTGCAGAACCGTCCCAGTTTGTTCCCGGCGTGCCTGGATGGCGTCCAGTCCTTTGTCTCCGTGGACGGCTGCCCCCGACGGAGTGGAGTATTGGCCGTAGACGGCGGATCGGAGCAGTTTGGCGGAGAATTGTGGCAACAACGAGCCTTCTGCTACACTGTTGCGTCTGCTTCCACAATACGCGGCACTGGAATCGCGGCGATCAGAAGATACATTGTATCCGTTCCTGGCTTCTTTGTTAGCCTTCATCTTCCGACGACTTCCCCGGGGGCCATCTTGAGCCGGGCGCTCTTCAGCTCGCTGTTGCGGACACGGCAGGATCCTGCTGTCATTGCTATCCACTGCCTCATGCTACAGCCGGGAAGGTGCTACTATGGAGAGTGCAGCCTTTGCCCCTGAGTTCCGGTCATGCGAGTTGAGACGCCGTGGGCATTCCGGGCGGCTGGGAAACGGTGCTGGCAGGGGGGCCCAAGTACTGACTCACGATCGGGAGCTCCGCGGTCCTGGCACTGAGCTGTCCCTTTCTCCTGAACTGCCCCTGAGCCTAAGGGTCATTCACGACGCCCTGACCGCTTTGCGGGCAGATGTCCGTTCCGCAGCCCGGGACCTGGGAGGTCGACTGGACACCGGTGGTCTCGCCCTGCCCCCCGTTGATCGAGCCTGCGTCCGCCTGCGGGGCGCTTCGCCATATCCTGTGCCCGGTCGTGATGAACCAACTGGGCGGCTATGCGCGGGGGAGCCGGTGGACCTGGACCTAGTGGCCGCCCCGACTTTGCCGGAATCACGTGTGGGCAGTGTGGAAACTCCTATATTACCGCGTCGACTGGATAAATGCAACTGGGGGCCATGCCCTGGACTTTCCGTGGGGACCGCTGGCGGCTCTGCCTATTGTGGTGAACCCATGTCGCCACCGTCTAGCTGGATTGTTGTGGGTGATTTGCTGCACTGCGCTGCTTCACACTATACAGTTTGGGACTCCACGGCACCGGACTGGTCGGATTCTGGGGACAGGCACCTTCGATCGCTGCCGTGTGGACTAGCTGCCTTTGGTGGACTGCTGCCTTGCTATGGATCATCTGCCACGACGGTGGACCACTCTACGACGACCGAAATGGACTTTGGCGATCGATCCTTTATTTCGCAGTGGTCCCTTTGTCTGTTCCCACCTTCTACAAGATTTGTTGTTCAGCCGGACTGTGCCGTTCCACCGCACCGCAGGGGCCAAGGGTGAGGCTGCGCCCTCTTGGGTTAGGACTGTCTCTCTTCTGCTGCTGGGACGCTGATGGACTGCCGGGGATTTAAACATTGGTATTGTATTGGTCTTGGAGTCGGGGTAAGGGTGGCCGGGGAATCGTAGGTTCATCGGACTGAAACTGCTTAATAGGCCCTCCTCCGGTCCTATCTTTTCCTTTCCTGGGAGTAATAGGGTATTACACTCTTCCTTTCTCCCTGGGTTCAACTGTGATTTTCTGGACCTTTTCTCTTCTTTCTCTTATTTCTACATTTCGGGTTCTTCTGGGGCGACAGACACGTAGCTTGGGGTGGGGTAGGCCATAGCCTCGGCATGCGTGTAGGGTGGGGGGTCCTCATTGATATGTTTTTATTTCTATGGTGCCTTCTTTTTCTTTTTCCGCTCTTTCTTCTGTCTTCTTAGGGTCAGTGGTGGGGACTGGTGTTAGATGGGTAGTGGTTGGGTGGCGCATCTTGCGGCGTAGTCCTATCCTGATGTTGCAGTATCGTGCCGCCATTTTAGATGTGTTTAGTGCTAGTAGTCTCTCCTGCTCGCCGTTACCCATTCATCATGCGATTGTATGTACTGTGCACTGATCCGTATTGACTTCTGTATCTCCTTACATATAAAATTATAAAATTAACCTCACTGTCTCCTGCCACTCGGAGCACGTAGATTTATTGTAACAAGGATCGTATGCTTTTCTGTGCTGCCGTGCTACCGAGTGGACATATCCTTTGCTAATAAGCTTCAGAAGTGTGGTGGCCGGCCGGATGGTTGTAGGCCCGTATTTGTACTGTGCAAAGAGCTTAATAAAGGTTTTCAAAAATTTAAAAAAAAAAAAAAAAAAAGAGGGGGACTGCAACCTCAAACTGAAAACAAAGCAAGGGGTGTGTAAAGTGTTATTATAAAAAACCATTTCGGTTTTTAAAAGAACCCTCACTCACCCCTAGTGGGTGACATGCTTCATCATCGGGTTCCCACCGAGGAGACCGAATGTCTTCCTGGTGTGCTACAACACCTGCAATTGCAGTGGAGCTGGTTTTTTGTGAGTGTGTAGTAAATTTGTGAAAAATGAATTTAAAAGAGAGCAAACTTTTTCCAATAATAAACTTTAATAAAGGAAAAGTAAGCAATCGTTTAAAATAAGTGAGGCGGACAAAGGATGGCTATTAGATTGTGTAACCTATGTCCTTAGTGTATAAAAGGTCGACATGTTTCTGCTCATCTGTGCCAATTAGACTGAGCTTTCATCAGGACTAAAAGAGGCGGAAACAACGTCCCGGGCAGTGTACACACGCTAAGGTGTACCCTCACCTCGGTGGTGTAGGTGTATAAAAACTCAAAACTCACGGTTTTGTACCGGACTCTCCTGGCATTTCCAGGTGTCCAAACCTGTAGGGAGAGAAGAGGACATACAAACAAAACAACATTTATAATTTTCGCATGCACCCTCTCACATAGTTTTACCACCTGAGTACTGTGGTTGACCCAGTTTGATGAACACACACCATGTGCACCCATAGGTGCTCACATTAGTTCCCCACTGATTGTATAGGAGAAAGTTTTTACAAAAACATGCCTCTTATGGTTAGACATGTTTGCCATACTAAGGGAACCAAGTTGGTAATTGCCCTTACTATCGTGTGCCCTCTAAGGTACAATACACGAGTAAACTAAATCGTTCTCGTGTCTTTAAGTTTTTACTATTAAAAAGTGCTTTTTCCAAATGGTACTTGTAAAGTATACCAAGCCATTTCTGATTCATTTAAAAATACACTTGAGTATGGAAGAGAGCCTTAAAGACTGTAAGGAGATGGGAGGGAATTACGTGAAAGCACGCTGCGCTTCACTTCTTGGGACCGGTGGCAGAGGTATTCTTCACGTTGGAGATTCTACAATAGAAGGGAGTGGAGGTCAGTTCTCAATAGCTTATACACAGCAACCAAATAACGGCAACCATATGACAAGCCTTTACGGAGGACCACCCGGTTACCCTCCACTTACTTCACTCCTGACTTCTCCCCACCTGCGACCTACTTTGCTCACATCCACCGCCCGAATAATGGTGACTGGGCTTCACCGCGACGTTCAAATACGCCTGTGTTGGTCACATGGTCTCTACTACGAAAGACGTGAACACGCCTACCTCGTATAGAACACCAAGGAACTGTTATCGGTATGCGCAACGTGTGTTTGCAGATGTTTTTTGGAACAAAAATGGAAATCATAATTAGATCGCTAACCCATTTGAAGTTTAATGATTTCATACTCATGTCCGTTTCTCGGTATCAGAAAAGCACATATCTCGTGATTAATACGTCACGTGTTCAGTGCTCCGTACATGTTGTGGAACAAGTTTAAAGGGGCAGCATGTATTTCACAAGTGAATGAAACTTTATTGTCACATCCTGCTATACAGGCGAGGCCAAGAAACACTGCAGTGCATTGATGTATACCGTTCGCTCATGTTCGAGTCTCAGATTCCCCGCATGGCAATTAGAATCCCAGAAAAGCACTCTGTACTTAATGCCAAGTGCAAAATAGAATTAGAGGGGCAACCTGAATCACAATATAGTTAATAAAACTAATTAGGCACGCATTGCAGTGTACGCACAAACTGAGGTGCAGTATATTTTCACAGGGGATGGAGTAAATTGCCGTTCTACATGTAATAGAAATTTATGGACAGTCTAAACCATTGGTAATATGAATTGTGTGGCTATGTCCTATATAAAAGTCACAGCTCAGTCCTTTCTCATAATGGAAGAACTATCTCACTGGATGGAATATTTGAAAAGTGGAACATACCCTCACATTGGAATATTGAGAAGGTTATTATTGACCAAGATGTAAAGTGTATCATTCATTCTAAAATTACCTTAGTCTCTTGTAATACTCAGAAATAACAACTATTGTCCATTAGCCCCGCATTGGAGTACGTCTGCGACCTGGCTATGCTTACCGGGCCCCAGAGCAGATCATTGTTAATGAACTAGCGATGCAGTACAGAACCCCAAGGGATGTTGTCATTTAGTCCAGACTGATGGGTAGATATGCGATAAACCCAACGTTGTTCTTTTTCAAAAAGGGACTCCTGTATTCTAGCACTGCTCATTATTTGTTCAATCACTGTCCATTTGATGTCGTTTAGGGTATGGTTGAATTGTATAAAATGCACAGTTAATTTGGTGGTATTCCTTTGGCATCTTATATTACTGCGATGTTCGCAGATCCGTTGTTTTATTCTTCTTGTTGTCATTCCCACATAACGGAGACCGCAGGGGCAGGTGATTAGATATACTACGTTGCACGAGTTGCAATTAGTGTTCTTACGTAGAAGCCATTGTTTCCCTGGCTCAAGATTAAAAACTTTTGTTGCAGTAGTGAGATGACAGACCTGCAACCCCCGCAAGGGTAGTGTCCTAAAACTGGAGGGAGTCCCCAGGCTTTGAGTACAGTATGCTCATCCATCTCTGGTGTATTTTTAGGTCGTGTATGGACTAGGGAATCCTTCAGACTTCTTGCTCTCCGATAGGAGAAAAGGGGTTTGTACCAATCATGATTGTTGCTTGTCAGGATCTGCCAGTGTTTGATTATTGAACGGCTCACTGCATTTGAAATGGGATTATAAATTGTGACACATGCTAGTGGTATGCTCTCTTCAGGATTCCTAGGATTATCCTCTAAAAGGGCATCCCTCTGTTGATGTCTTGCCCGTTTGCAACATTTGTTCAAGATTTGTAAAGGATAGCCACGTCTTTGTAATTTACTGGTAAGGTCTTGCGCTTGGTGTTTGTAATCCTTTACTTCACTACAATTGCGCCCGAGGCGTAAATACTGCCCGAACGGTAGATTCTCCCTAGGCGGGCGCGGATGTAAACTCGTGAAATGTAAAAGATTGTTCTTAGCAGTGGGTTTATGGTAGGTTTTAGTTTTTCTTACCAAGTTTCTCTAGGTCAACATCAACCTCCAGTGGAGTAATTTCTTTATGTACTTCTGTTATATTCTTAATATACCTTTGAATGTTCTGACTTTTGTCAGGTATGCAGGTACAACAGGGTTGCACTTTTAGTATTCCACAAACTCCTCCTTCTTTTGCTAATAAAATATCAAGAGCAAGTCGATTTTGCATCACCATAGCTCTTATGGCAATTATTTCGGTATTTACCATTAAAAAGCCTCCAATAGTACTTGTTGGCAAACAATCTACTATCGTTGATAATTTTCGAATTTTATTTGCATTAACTGATATACCCACTGCTGGTATCAATGCTCCAAAAATATCACCTATTATCTCTGCAAAACTTTCCCTTCTTCTACTTGTTATTGGTTTACCTGTCTCATGAATTCCTTTAGTTTCTCTATGTGCATTCATTATTTTTGGAAAGACCAGACCCACATAACAAGTCCCGTACCAATGATCAGGCAACCTATAATAAGCTTTGCTTCCACATATAAAATAAGTCCCTGGAAATACATGATTATTTCCACCTTTAAATCCCCATCCCCCGATGCTTATGTACATGTCTTACATTCACTTGTACCCACAAAATAATTGCCATACATAGTGTTATCTCTACGAATACACACTTTCCCTTGTTGAGGCAGATCTAAGCCTATTGCTACATTAATAATATTCTTCTCCTGATTTTCATCTTCAATATTCCACATTGGTGTTTTCAACTTACTTTCAGTTGTTTTTCGTTGATATTTAATTCTCCTGTCTTCAACCATATCTAAAAATACCTTTTCCTCCTTGTGCATTTTGCATGTTAAATTATATCTGAAAGCATATTTTAAAGTCATTTCTTTTGCTTCAAGAAAGTATTCACCAAAACCTTTACCAGGTTTCACCTTGTTCAATCCATGTGTTATAGAAAGCTTAGCAAAAACATCATCTACATCTAAATATTAATATTCTAATTTGCCTGTTTTATAAAATAAGCTGGCTAACACACTACAAGTGATTCCATAAGTCAAATACCGACGCAGGTAATTGCATACAAACATAGCAGTCTTGAATGTCCATAGTTTCTACATATTCATATAATAATCTAGTAAAAACATTCTTTGAAAAATCGCTAATTGATCTATCTCTATGAAGCTCAGTAGTATCCAAAATTTTTTCATACTCTTTAAATCATGTATCTTTTCACTCTTGGTGTTGTTATGTTTTTCATGCCAATCTTCAGAACTTGGTCTAAATGGAATAATTATTGCTAAAATGACCCACACAAGCATTAATAAACCTGTACAATAAAACAACATTCTACACGATTTACGAAAAATAGTACATTTGGAGCTTCCATTACCATTTTCATACTTTAAAAAAAAACTTAAGTCTTTGTCACACTTAAAATATGTGTCCTTTTAAATCCGTCTCTTCGTAATGTCTCCTTCACTCCTTGAAGGTATGTCTTAAAATATTTCCTTTCTATTTCTTTCTATTTTGTCAACCTCCTTTATTTGTCATCCTTTGGTTTCCAGTACGATCACAGCTTTATTTTAATCACCTTTTCACTCACCAAATTCACCTTGGTTCTCTTGACTGCTTTCCACTTCCTCTATATCAGGTAGCGCAATATAAGTCCATTCTGGTGATTTATATTTCAGGTTTGGTCTCCTCACTCTTTTTGGCCTTTGCACAGTTTCTATATCTCTTTGCATTTGCTCTTCTTGACTGGTTATTTCATTCACTTGTTCCTCTTGATTTCTATTTACATTTATCAATTTGAACTTTAGATCTCTTTTTCTTGGCTTTTTATTTTCAGTCTCTATTATCGCCCGTTCAGCTTTCCAAGCTCTTTTCCTGAACTCTTTCTTTGATTTGTTTCTCCTTCATTTTCATCAGACTCTGATTCAGATCTTATTTCACTTCCTCTTATTTCTGGTTCCACAACTAAATTTCGTTTATCTTTTGTTAATTCAGTTCTTTCACAGGGAACTTTTTCATAACTGGTGCTTGAAGTCTCATCCTCATCGTGAGTTTGTTCCTTTTCACCAGTTTTAAGATTAGTATTCCATCTCTCAGAATTTTCTGTTTGATTTGCTGAGTTCTTACTTTCACCAGTTTTACTTTGTTCTTTCTCAGTGCCCAAACTGGTATTTGATGTTTTCAGATGTCGACTTACAGGTCGATCTTCAAGATCTAGAATCTCAACTATCTCGGTCTCTGCTTCCAATGCTGAACTTGTATCTTATATCTCCAGATGTCGCCTCACAGGTGGAGCTTCTGGATCTGGAGTTCTGTTTATTTCACCTTCTACGTCTGAGTCTGAACTAGTATTTGCTTCTTCCAGATGTCGACTCACATGTCAATCTTCAGGTTCTGGAACTTTGCATGTATGGCTGGCATGAACCCACCTTTTCACACGTGTGCACTTCACTGCTGTGGTGCTGACCAGGATCACTTGGCGTGGTTTGTCCCAAGGCGGAACCAAGCAGTTTCTTCTTCTGTGCACCTTTATTCGAACCCAGACTCCAAGGCTCAGGTCATGAGCTGGATGTTTTTCCTGAGTACTCGCATCAGTTCCAACCTGGTGAGACACAGAAGTCACTACTTCAGCCAGTCCCCTACAATAATCCAGTATAAGATCATCATTTATAGTCAGCAGTTTGTTGATAGGTACAAATGCTTGTCTCATTACTCGTCCCATCAGGGCTCAAACCTGTTTTCCTGTCTGGCATGCTTCTTCAGGTCATTAGAACAAGTGACAAAGCATCAGGCCATTTGAGTCCTGTGGTCAAACACATTTTCCCAGTCTATTTTTGATTGTTCCATTTACTTGTTCAAATACCCCAGAAGCCTCTGGTCTGTAGGCACAATGCAATTTCTGTTGAATGTCCAATGCTTCACATATCAATTGTCTTATCTTATTTTGAAAGTGACTTCCTCTGTCTGTTTTGATTGTTACTGGAAATCCAAATCTTGCAATGACTTCTCAACAAGAGTTTTGCTACAGTGACTCCATCACTCCTCCTGGTTGGATATGCCTCCACCCATCGAGAAAACAAGCAAACAATCACTAGCACGTAATGTAGTCTATTACATGGTGGCATCTCAATTAAATCTAATTGCATTCTGGTAAAAGGACCTCCCTTCCGTCCTATGGATCCCACACTTACAACAGTTTTTCTACCTGGATTCAGTTGGTGACATATCACATCAGACATCTTTGACACAAGCTTTCCGCAATTATTTGAAACTTTGAATTATACCAAATCTGCTTGAAAAGTTTAATCATTGCATCCCTGCCAATGTGTGCCTGTCCATGGTACATCCAGGCCATGTTAGAGATCATGCTATTAGGCATAACTGGTCTTTCATCTCTGTAAACCCAAATTTCATCTTCTTCTCTTTGTCTACATCCTACATTTATCCATCTATCTTTTTCCTCATCATTTGCCTCTTCCTGTAACTGTCTCACTTCCTGACAGGTTTCAACTATGTTAGTAAGCATTAAAGGACTTGAAACATGTTCTTTTTCTCTTCCCCTATTCATGGATGCCATGTGTCTAGCACAGTATTGAGCTATAGCGTCTGCAAACCTGTTTCCTTCAGTGACTTAATCATCTCCATTTTTGTGGGCAGCACACTTTACAACCACAATCATTTTAGGCTGCTGTATCGCCTCAAGCAACAGCTTTACAAATTCACCATTTCCTATGGGAGATCCCACAAAAGTCATATATCCTCTTTGGGACCATAATTTTCCATTGTCGTGGACAACTCCAAATCCATATTGACTGTAAGTCATTATAGTGATTCGGACATCTTTTCCCACTTTGCATGCTCGTATCAAAGCAATCAGCCCAGCCACTTGGGCAGAACGTATTCCTTTCAAACAAGATGCTTCTATGATGGTTGCCACTGTGCATACAGCATATGCAGCACTCAAAACTCCTTCATCTGTTCTAAAGCAAGAACCATCCACAAACATCACATAATTTGATTCTTCCAAAGGTTCATCCTTGAGGTCAGGTCTTGGTTTTGTACCGTACTCAAGCACATCCAAACATTTATGATCAATGTCATCTTTGACTTCAACATCCAATGCATCAGGCAATAAAGTGGAAGGATTCACATTTACACATCTTGCAACAGTGACATTGTCTGCACCCAGAATTACTTTTTCATATCTAGTCAAACGACTATTGGTCATGAATTTCGTTTTCGTGAGGGTTAGAAGTGTTTCAACTGAATGTGGCACATAGACTTTCACTGAATATCCCATCACAATACCTTCACTCGGTTCGAAACTCACACTTGTAGCAGCTACAGCTTTCAAACATCCAGGCAATGCTCTGGCTACCGGATCCAAAACAGCTGAAAAATATTCAATTGGTCGTCTCCTTCTTCCGTTGCCTTGTAATCAGAATTGATAATCCATACCCATCTCTTTCACTGCAATACAGTTCTAATTTTTTTCATAATCAAGCATGCCTAACGCTGCCACTTAACACAAACTATTTTTCAATTGTTCAAAAGCTTCCATTTCTTTTTCATTCAACACTATAGGGTATTTCACATCCACTTTAGTTAATCGCTGTAGAGGCTTTGCAATTAATGAAAACCCACTTATCCACTATCAGCAATAACCAACCATTCCAAGAAACATTCTCACCTGTTTCTGTGTATTTGGGGGCTCATTCCTTTTATAATCCTGATTCTTTCACCAGTCACCTTTCTCATCCCTTTTGCAATCTTATGACCTAGATACTGCACCTCTTGTTGACAAAATTGTGATTTTGATGGAGACACTTTATATCCTCCTTCTGCCAAATGGTTCAGCAATGCAATGGTGTCAGAAACGCAAGCTTCTTTGGTCCTTGATGCCAGTAATAGGTCATCAATATATTGAACCAAAACCTATTTTTCAGGCACATTCAAATTTTCTAATGATTTCTTCAGTATCTGATTAAAAATGGAAGGACTTTCAGTATACCCTTGAGGAATTCAGCACCATGCCAAAATACGCTCGCCAAACCTAAATGCAAATATTGGCTGGCTGTCAGGGTGTAATGGAACTGTAAAGAATGCATTACACAAATCAATGACTGTATGCCGTTCTGCATCATGTGGAATTTGATATAATATCACAGCCGGATTTGGTACAATTGGACAACATGGAACAACAATTTTATTTACCTTTCTTAAATCCCGTACTATTCTAAAAGTTACATTTGTCTTTTTCAGTCCCATTATTGGTAAATTGCATGGACTACTCATTATTTCTTTCAGGATCCCTTGCTCAATTATTTTGTTAATTACTAGAGTTACCCCTTCAATGGTTTCTGGTGGCAGTTTATATTGTGGGATATTTGGATAAATGGCATCTTCTTTCACAGTAATTTTTACAGGGGCTTACTCCTTTCATTAAATCTATCTCTTCTGTAAAATCCCATACCTCATCTTTAACTGTTCCTTTCAATTTAATGGGAATTTTCTCTTACAAAATATCATTATCTGCCGTTTGGAACGCAATGCCATCTGGTGTACAATAATGGCACAATTCATTTTGCAGGGTATATCACGTCCAAGCAAATTTACAGGACTGCTATCACACAAAACAAAGTGATGCATTTCTTTAAAAGCACCAATTTCCACCTCCATGGGTTGAGTAAGACGGGTTCTAACCTGTCTGTTTGTTACACCTACAACTTGGATGAATTCTTCTGAGAGAGGAAGGTTTTGAATTTCTACTGATCTAACTATAGAATGGGTAGCACCTGTGTCCACTAGGAATGTAACATTTACACCATCCACCTTTCCATCCACAAAAGGACTAGACTGATCTACCTCTAGAGTTGCACCACGCACGCTCTCACCTTCCTCTCTTAGGCACTGTCAATAACTCTCATCTGAGTCATTTCCATCCGGTCTCAACCAATACTGCGAAACAGTAGCTGCACGCGGCGATCTTTTTACCTGCTCTCCTCTGTAGTATCCTGTCTCTGCACTGTATTTCTGAAGATTAACACTCTGTGGGAGAGGTGGTAGTGGCACCTGACTCTGTTGAGAAACTCTTGCTGCCGCAGTTGTGAAACGGACTATTTTCTTTATAGCAGGGGCCATGACTAGTAGGAGAACCACGCTCCCCGTGATTGCAGCACTGCTCTGACTTTTGTTCACATTTTGTTGCAGCACTGCTCTGACTTTTGTTCACCTCTCGCGTTTCCCGCTCCGCGGGAAACGCTCGCTGTTTGGGGGACTAGTGGACACAAGGGAGGCAAAACCACATCGCCCAGAAGACATCGGGGCCAGGAGGTACCTTCCCGCCACGCCCTCCACAGATGCTTTAAATCCTGCACCAGCACCGCACATTGCGAGAAACTCTTGCTGCCGCAGTTGTGAAACTGACTATTCTCTGTATAGCAGGGGCCACGACTAGGAGGAGAACCAATCTCCCAGTGATTGCAGCACTGCTCTGACTTTTGTTCACCTCTCGCGTTTCCCGCTCTGCGGGAAACGCTCGCTGTTTGGGGGACTATGGACACAAGGGAGGCAGAACCACAATGCCCAGAAGACATCGGGCCAGAAGGTACCTTCCCGCCACGCCCTCCACAGGTGCTTTAAATCCTGCACCAGCACCGCATATCGCGGGACGAACCGGGTAAAGCCCGGCCCAAGGGTGGGCCCGTCTGAGCCCGTCAGAGACAGGAAGAGACTGGACTGGGCCACCCCCTTTGATTTTCCCATTATCAGTAAGACTTTATATATGTGTTTAATTGCAATCTTAACTTTTTATTTTTCCTAGCCATATCAAAGATCTTGGCATAACACAGGCATTAGCGAAGGATAATGGCACCTAAAAACCCCAAAGGGAATAAATCAGGAAACAGGGGCGGGGGATGGGGGTAACTGGCACCATAGATGCCTTTATCACCAGGGCTGCGTCAGCATTGGATAGGGAGATTGCCTTAACTGAACGGCGCTTATCCCTCGATCCTATGCTTTAGAGAAGATCATCACTAGGGGGGGATTGCCTTAGTACTCTCAACTGAACAGCCAGTAATTATTACTTCACAGCATGAAATCGCAATTCAGAACAAACAAGATCTATCAACAATTTTAGATACAAGTGGACCTGACCCAAGCTAAGATTCTTTCATGGTTTTTCCTAGAGTAGATCCAGCCCCTAGTAAAAGCACGCAAGTGATTAATAAAGCACCCATCAAAGTAAATCCTCCTGAACATGGGCTGGATTCAGGCATTAATTTAAAGCATAAGCGAGGGGATAACCAACAGAATGGCGGACGATCTAAGAAGACCAAAGTCGCCTCACTTAAAAGTAATGATAAGGCAACTGTGGACAGGCCTGATAGACTTAAACAGGCTGGGAATATTAGTTCTAAGTATAATTGCTCTTCCGATGCATCACCGGAATTAATATACAATGAACCAAAGGTCCAAAGTGTGCACGTTAGAAAATATTGAACACCTAGTTAGAGTGTTAATTCTACCCTTAGTGGAACGTACGAGGAGGATAAGCGAACAGCTAGGGACACTTGAGAAAATCACTCAGGCAAACTCTGTAATGTTAAAAAAGGTGGCAGAGACTAAATCTCAGCTAAATTGCACCATCACAACACTTCCTGATAAACAGGCAACATTACTTAAAGGGAAGTTAGGGCAAAGAGGGAGAGAAATACCCAATCCAGCTAGTGGCAAGATTATCGGCAAGGCATCCCACACGGCCAGTTCTGAGGTAAATGGAGGACATGTTGAGAGCCACAAAGATAGACCAGTTAAGAAACTTGAGAAAGCAGAAACTACCCCTGAAATAGACAAAGGAGTGATAACTAGTCATATAGGGAATAGGAAAAGAATTGATCTCCCCCGGATTCTTACCCATATGTGGTTGTGCTAGTAGGTGTCCCAGAATGGAAGCAGGACAGGGACGAATCCTACTATGAATTAAAAAATAAGGTTATGTTCTGGCTAGGAAGAAATCGACCGCTTAGACCAGACATGCAAGGGGAAATCTTAAATGTGCGCAGGGTAAGCTGGGTGGGTCACAAAGCCAAGGATATTAATGGAGATTGTATCATAGTTAATTTTAGAGATCCCCGAGTGGTACAGTTTATAAGAAGCTTTATGAACTATGATAATCCCGGTGGTATTTTCTCTCTTGATTTAAGCTATTTTTACCCACCAGCTTCAGTTGTTACTAGCGGGCCAAGGTTTAACAACCCATTCTCTGAAAGCAACAACTTGCGTACAGGATATCAACTTCACGCCCCCCCCCCAGTACCGATCATGTATAGAGGCTGTTTGCCTCGTAACATACATCATGGCAGTAACTACCTTCCAGATGGGGATCATTACAATGTGCCTATTTGCAATCGTTTTGAATTCCTGTCTGGACTTGGTGGGGTGGATTGACCAATATGTGAGAAATCAAAGACCCATACTGATGAGTTACTCTCTCCCCAGTTAGTTAGGGATAAACAGGTGTAGTGACCGAGTTTTTGGCTCTATTTCTGAGTGATGGTGACTTTAAGCTCGCTACCATCCTGAATCTCTATTCTTGCCTTGTGTTGGTCCTTTTCAGGCCTTTTTCCAGACCTAGAAGCATAAACTAGAGGATAGCTGCTTAATATGATGATAGATCCCTTATTCTTGACTCTAATCCATCTATTGCCTATTGGCTTTGACATAATTATGTGTCCTTTCATCATCCTACCTATAGTAGAGGGTGGATCCTGTAGTCCTGACTTTATATTATGGTTTGTGTATGTACTCTGACAGAGCTAAGTGTTATTTCATCCTTTTCGGGCCTACAAGGCCCAGAACTAGAGAGACTCCATTTTGCTTTCTGTCCCTGCAGACTGAGATGCTTGCAGGGTAAAGGTGATGTTTTAGTTATGAGGTGTTGTTCGCTCTTTGCAAACTAGAGAGAACCGGCCAGAGCTGAATCTTATCAAGAAGTGTCCCTGGGATCAAGTCTCTAGACGAAACAAGCAGCTGATCACTGTGAGGGCGTCTGGAGCAGGGAGCCTGGTGCATGGACAAGGTGGGAGGAGGCTACTGGTTGGAAATTTCCATGAGGGGAGAGCATTCTATATTAGTGAAGTGCAGAAGAGGAGGAGTGTCAGTCGGTTCTTGGAGAGAGAGAAGTGAGATGGTTCTTGGAGCTGAAGAGAACAGTTCAGTTCAGTTGGTTTTCTGGAATGGAGAGAGAAGGCAGATAATTGCTGAAGCTGGAGAGAGCAGTCAGATGAACGAAGTTGGAACTGCCAGCTGGAGCTGCCAGTTTATCAGGATGCATTAAAGCAGTTACCAGTCAGATGGAGGAGTTGAAGCTGCCAGCTGGAGCAGTTGAGCCAGAGGAGTGAAGCTGTGGTGACGGAGGGAGAGAGAGAGCCCTGATTCCACCAGAGAGAGAGAGAGAAACATTCCTTTCTAATAGGGTGAGGTATTCTAAACTAGTTTGCTTTACACTTACACCTTAATCTTGTCCTTTATTTCCTAGGCTAGATTCCCCTACTATATTGCTAATCCTTTTTCTTTCAGTGGTGTGCAGTATAATCCATTCCCTCTTTAGCTATTTACAGTCCCTGTTAGTTACATGTGGATGTGTTATAGTAATAAAGCTTTCCTGTGTATGTGTCTATTCCCCGTTTACTTTTCAGGCTATGTGTTATAGTGCAGTATTATATTGGTTTTGTTATTAATAAAGGAACCCCAGTTCTTAATAAACAGCTGTGTAAATGTTATTCTTATGATAAAGCTAACCTTTCTTCTAGCCAGATGCTGTAATGGTAACTGATGGATCAAAAGGGAGGAGGAGCGCTTAAATCAGGGAATAACTTTTGCATATAGTGTGTAACTGTTATTGTTTTATGATAAGGTTAACCTTTCTTCTAGTCAGGTGCTATTATGTGGACGGATGCGACTCCCGGACAGGTAAATGGTAACTGAATAATGAGGGGGAGAGGAGAACTTGTATTAGATGTGCAATAATTGCACAGTGTAATTTGGCCATTCTTGTGTGATCCATAATATTGTAGTATTGTACCTTTAGTGGATAGTGAGAGAAACTTCCCAACAGAGAGAGAGAGAGAGCTGAAGGTATTCATAGGAAAGTGATCGTCGTGGTAAGGCGGCGTTAATGAGATCATCAGGGGGGATACTGATGTTTATACCCACAGGATTGTGGCTTGGATGAAAATAGAGAGAGCATCAGGGGGGATACTGATGTTTATACCCACAGGATTGTGGCTTGTAGGAAGGTGAGAGCACCAGGGGGGACACTGGTGTGGATACCCACAAGATTGTGGCTTGTGAGAGCACTGGTTGCAGTCAGTGTGTAATGGTAAGTAATCAGAACTGCCCCAGGGTAGATTAGTCTGGGCCCATGTGGTCGCGAGACTATTTTGTATGAGTGTTTTTGTGGTGTTTTTGATGATATGAGCTTGTATATTGCTAGTTCCCCATCCTCAGGTAGGTACCCAGGTGCCTGGATAGATGGGTCCTGAGGAGGGAGATGGTTACGTTTCGGCTGGGTTGGTGGTGTCTTGGTGAGCTGATCCTATCTGGTCCGAAAATCTGGTCGTTACAACAGGCGAATCTAGATCCTCCTGAGTTAGCATCTCTAACCTATTTTGGTAAGGAGATTGCTCATCCCGATGTGATTGATATAACAGCTGTTTACATGGGAAATGATGTGTCTTTTGCTAAGGAGGATATTGATACGAATAAGAATAACTGGTCTATTATCGCTTGGAACATAGCTAGTCTTAGAGCTAAATTTGATAATCACTTTGGCTTAAACTAATTAACGAAAATGATGTCATATGTTTACAGGAGACATGGTCCAAGGATGTGTACCATCTGAATGGTTTAAAACTATATTGATCCCTGTCATTGGCCCAACACACAGCAGAGCTAAAGGTGGGCTGTGCACTTATGTTTCAAATTCTCTTAAATGTAAAAGTATGGAGACCTTTTATAATAATCGTTTTTATCACATAGTGGGGCTGCATTTGAACAATACTGTTTGTATCTTGATTGTGAACCTATATAACAATGTCCCTCCAGCAGACATACTATCAGTCTTTAAGGGCTAACGAAAGGAAGGAGTTTTTTGCCATATGGGGTGGGGTGACTTTAATTGTGCCCTTTGTATGGGAGCAGAATCGGAAACTGTGGTTTAACGTTGGATAGGGAGTCTATATTGGTTCATTTTGAACACTCAGTAATGGGGGATATTCTGAATGAAATCATGTTCATAAATGATCTAGGCTTTGCCAATAAATTATGTCAGCCCTAGGTTCCATTTTCTGCTACTTTTATGGGGAGAGGGTTATCCTCGGTAATTGATTACATCTTGATCTCTTCATGTTATAAAGATAGTATTTTCAATTACTCCACGTTGGGAACCTCCCTTAGTGATCACTACCCTATTAGGGTAGAAATAATAGATCCACGAGATGATACTATTGATGATAATTTAAACAGGGTACATTCGAGAGATATTGATATCTCAAGACAAAATGGATATGCTTTGAAGTGGACTAAGGTGGTGCCTGAAGAGTTTTTATGTAAGATTATCAAGGCCTGTAAAACAAGTTTCAGTATTTGTCTGGACATGGGCGCTGAAAATACAGAAATGATTACTAATTTTCGGCAAATAACAACGTGCATTCAAAATAGCCATTGGGTAGAAGTAAAGAACCCTATAAGCAAAAATAAGGGCTGGTTTGATTCAGCATGCTCCAAGGCATACACTAATCTCAAGCGGGCCCTGTGTAGTCAAGTCAGGTATCAGATGCAGATCAGGGAGCTGGCAAAGCATATAAGACAGCACAACAAAATATGAGGGACGCGGTGAGGGGGGAAGCTTGGGAGGCTTTAATTGAAGCTTCCCAACTGAAAGATATGACAGCCTTTTGGAAGGCTGTCAATGCACCGTATTTTAAAGATAATACTAAGGCAAGGTTGGAGATTGCCATCAGTGAAGATGACTGGGTGAACCATTTTGAAACTCTTTATAGCCCTTCGGTTATTACAGAATAACCACTGAGTGAGATGACAGGGCCCTACACAAATATTATGTTTAAGAGCAAAGAGGACCTGGAATTTACTTTAGAAGAGGTAACTAAGGGTATTAATTCTAGCAAGGGTGGTAAGGCACCAGGGCCTGATGGAGTCCCAGTGGATGTCTTTAAAAATAACATAGCCGTACGGGCGCCACTGCTTACAAGATTATTTAATGCTGCTGACTCGGTGGGACTAGTTAGCTCATGGTCTGAATCGATTATTGTACCCATTTTTAAAAAAGGCGATAGGGCTAGCTGTGTGTGCTACCGCCCAATATCTTTGCTTGACTCAACAATTAAAATCATCGGGCGGGTTATTTTAAACAGGCTGCAGTTATGGGCTGAGGAGCACAAGATTATCAGCGACCTACAATATGGCTTTAGAGAGGGCATCGGGACAATAGACCAGTGTCTCAATTTATTTATTGTCCTGGAGAAATACACCAAGGCCAAGGGAGGTAGGTTGTTTTTAACCTTTGTGGATCTGACATCCGCTTTTGACTGTGTTACCCACAGCAAATTATGGTCAATTTTAGCTAGATTGGGTGTTGAGAACAATATAATTTTAATCCTCAGAGAGTTGTATAATGGTGCTAGGGCCATGATTAGGTACGGTAAAAGAGGGGAATGTACAAGAATGTTTAATATAGCGAGGGGAGTGAGGCAAGGATGCGTCCTTGCCCCTTTCTTATTTACTATCTATATGAATGACTTGGAGAAAATCTTGCTGCAAGACTGTCAAGATATGCCTATGGCACAAAATTGACCAATACCTGTACTTATTTATGCAGATGACGCTGTCCTGCTGGCAAGGACCCCATTAGCTATGCAAACAATGATATCATCATTCACTATCTTCATGACCAATCTGGACCTGAAGGTTAATTGTACTAAAACGTTTAGTATGAATTGTGGTAGAGGAGCCAACTTGAAAAAAAAGAACTATGTACATCAACTCCAAACCACTAGACCATACTCAAACGTTCCCGTATTTAGGAATTCTCTTTGACTGTATGGACAGTGGGGCAGTGCAGTAAAAAGCAGAAATTTACTATTTGCCAAGTCAATAATGGCCCTTAAACTGTTTAGTAAAAAGCTGGGGAATAAACCAATTAAGGAGCTCTTGTGTATATACAAAGCTAGCTGTGTTGCAGTTGCAACCTACTGTGCGGGTATCTGGGGGGATGCTAACGTCACAACTCTACAGTTAACCGAAAATGGCTTTCTTAGATATCTTTTATCCATACCCGAGAGTACGTCCACATTCAACTGTCACACTGAACTGGGTTTACTCTACCTAGAAGATATTATCAAAGTATAACCGGTCCTTCTGTGGCATAGGGTGTGGACTACAGAAGAATGTCATCTCAATCACCTAATTTTGGGAGACGTCTTGAAATTGGATTGTGTCCATCGGGTGAAATGGCTTAGATACATTAAGTAATGTTTTGTTATTAATGATCATCCTGAGTATTTTGACAACCCTCTATCAATGTACCAGATCCCGAGAAAAGAGCTGAAAAAGTTATGTATAACTTATTGATTGCAATGTAGGGAGAAAACAGAGCTTACAAAAAAATCTGTGATCTCTCACCAATTGATACTCACCTCACAGGTTATTCAACCTTATTTAACCTTGCAGATGAGGGATCATGACAGGTTCCTAATTATCCGTTTTAGATTTGGTATCCTTTTTAGGCTCCTGAGTTTTCCCACTATGAACAACTGGACAAGTGGCATCTGTAAATGTCCTTGTGACGATCTGTCCACCCAATCTGATATTCACATTTTATTTTTTCGTAAATTTTATTCTGTACCAAGGGAAAGGTGGATTATGCCCATTTTAAGGTATCTAAATCTAAGGCAATGTCGGCCTGCCTTTCTTAGCAATTCAAAAGTTAGATGACATATTCTCTGTGGCGTCTGTATCTGCCTTTCTTAAAAATGTTTTTTATTCACGGAAAACCATTATTATCTGATTTTATGAATATTTGAGCCATGGTATTTTAATGTATGTAATATGTATTTTTAACTGTATAATAATTGTTGTTATATTTGTTGTAATTTTATGAACTTTTATGGTTATCTATGACAATATAACCAAATAAAGTCTTTTTGATTTTGATTTTGATTGAGTAACTACCTGTTGATGTGGCGGTGATTGTTGATTCACCTCACCTGTGGATTCAATGATTTATTTTCAGGATTATCTTTTGGAGGTAACTTACACTCGTTCTTCCAATGCCCTGTCTTTCTGCAATTATGAGATGGCCATTTCTTTTTTAGCCTCATCTATATTCATTTGCCCCTTTCCTTTACTATTATTAACTTTCATTTTTGCTTTACCCATTTCATTAATCTGATTAGTTAACTGCGCTTCTTGTCGTTCTGCAATTTTTACTTGTGCCCACATAGCTTTTCCCTTAAGCCTACGTTGTCTAGCTTCTATTTCATCACTGCAATATTTCGCATACCTCAATACCTCATCAACTGAACGGGATTGCCAACACATCATCTGATGTTTTATCATGTCACTTATCTCAGGTCTCAAGCCAGACACAAATCGGTATACAAAATGACTCATATCCTTCTCACTCAAGGTCTCATATCCACTATATTGGTTGAAAACTAGAAGTAGTCTATCATAATAAGCGTGTACAGATTCTTTAGGCTCTTGTGTAGTTCTATTACTTTTTACCCAATCTGTTTCTTTAGGAGAAATTTTATTTTTCAAAAATGTTATGAGCTGGTGATTTTTCCTCATTACCTCCGGGCCTGGAGCACCTGTTTTTGCATCTCTTGGATATTCTTCCTTTGGCCAGTCAATTGTAATTTTACATTCTGTCTACAAATCTGCAGGTACAACTATATCAAACAATACATCTAAATCTTCCCACAACACCTTTGAAACCTTCACAGACCTATCTACCTGTCTATACCATTCTACAGGGTTTTCTCATAATCTTGGAAAATCATTTGTAAATGATAATATATCTTGTCTTGTCCATGGTGCATGTACATAACCTCCTCCCGGTATTCCTCTCATTGGATATTCTGCTACCACTGTTTCCCTTTCTTTAACAGGAAAATCTAAGGATGTTTTATCATATGTTTCTTTCTTTTTCTTTATCCACCTGCTTCTCCATCGATGTACATCTCCCCATTTTCTCTCTTAATTATTTTATCTGTGTCAATCTTCCTGCTGTGTTTAAATTATCTATATTAATTTTGGTGAAATCCACTCTATAAGGGTTTTGTAATATTTTTATTTTTGCAAATTCTACCCCTAATTCATTTGCTGTTTCTTCTAGTTTTTCATGTAGATTTTTTGCTCTCCAAGTTATACTTTTACACATGAATATCAGCTCATCATCCTGATATGATTTTAGCCTATTGGTCCCAATTGTTCCAATAATCAGTTCTTCCATGTCTATCTTTAATCTAACCACATCCAAACGTTTAGGTTCTGAATCGTTCTTTTGTAAAGATGTAACCCAATAATCTAATATCTTCTGCTGTTGGTCCTACTGGAGTTTTAGACAGATCTATTTTATCAATACTTCTCTCCGGAGTTTCTTTTGCTGATTCTGCTTCCATAGGAATTCTATATATTGGACTTTGATTTATAGTTAAATCAGGTGGTGTCGTTCTAATTGTACTTTTTGTTTCATTAAGGTCAAGATACATTTTTTCTCTTACTTTTTGCATACTGGAATGCAAAGGAAACGTTAACGAATGCTCATCTATTTTCTGATTGTTTAAGACCGATATTACAGGACCTATAGTTACTGGCACAGCTATAGCTTCTACATTTTTCGTTAATTATTTTAATTTCTCAGCTAATTCTAAAGTACTAGGGGGCATATTATCAAGAAACAGAGTTAAAAATAGTGCTGCATTAGCGGCAGAAAACTGCCGCTAAAGCGGGGATAATGGGTTTGATAATATGCCCTTGAGAATTCCAATAGAAGCCCATGTTGACATCAGAAGTTGGGCTTCTATTGGAATTCTCAGGTGCATATTATCAAGCCCATTATTGCCACTTTAGCGGCAGTTTTCTGCCGCTAAATCAGTGATAATTTTAACTCTGTGTTTGATAATATCCCCCTAGGTTTTTTAATTTGTATTTTCTCCTGTTTTTCAGAGGTACTTTTTAGTTCGGAATATCGCTTTGGGTTTCTGTTATTCCAATCTCCATTGGTAGTGCATTTGATGTCCCCACTGCAGAAGTTGGTTGATATGGAGGGGCTCTCCTATTTAAAATGTCCTCCAACACCTCGTCCTCTGTGTCACTAACTCCACAACCACCCTTTTCTGGTATTTGTTGTTTTCTTTTCTCTGTACACTTTCTCACTACTGTCTCATCAACTGTTCGCATAGGATACATCCCATTCCACATATCAGCACATCTCCATCTTTTCATCCTACTCTCATGTGTAGTTCCCCATAATCCTCTTGGACTACATCGGTTTTCTTTTGTATCTCTGAATCTCTCTCTTTCTTTTTCATACATCTCATCTTCCCAATCCATCAAAGCTTCAAATTGTGTCTAGGTTTCGGCTCAAGTTTCATAATTTTTCTCTTAGACTTTGTAACACCGCTGTGCTAAACAAACCTGTTTCTGGGACTACCAATACTACATAATTTTTAGTATATTTCACCCAATTCTCTAGCCATATACAAGTATGATAGCCATATTTCGTCATCATGTATGATGCAGGCGTTTTTTGCGGAGAAATAACTTTTCCCTCTCTAGTTACTATTTCTTTATCTTTCTTAAAAAGATTCTTAAATGTTTTAATCCACTAAAGGTTTCTCCTTGTCTTGCTCATAGTAATAATCCATTTTTACATTTTTTTTTACTCAATACAAATCATACTCTTCCTTTTAATCTGTTCTCGCTGATGCACCAATCAGAACTGTATTTGTCACAGTCACGTGGACCTATTCCAGCGTGACTCTTGCTGATGTCAGCTCTACTCTCGCTTCTGCTGACCCCTCCTTTAGAAAATGTATCGGCACATTGTTTATATATTTAATATTATTAAAATCCGTTAGTTACGACACAAAACATTTCCATTGTCTATTTCACTAAACCAAAGAGATAGTTTGTTCGAGTATACAAGAATTCTGTATTTCCAGTAGGCAGCACTTACCTCTACCCTACCACAGAATTTTGTTTTGTCGATAAAGTAGCACTTCCCACTACCTTACCCTTCTATCAAGGCAAACCTGTTTTCTCTCTGGATAAAACACAAGTAGAGACTATACTGCTCCTGAGAATTAAGGGCAGAGTTTTACAAGGATACCTAATGCTATTCACTCAATTTGACACACACATGAATTCCCTAACATATCACCTTCCTGTGTTATTACTATTGAAACTAGACAATGCACAATTCCATGTAACTACCTTGTTACATATTTCACTCCCTACTTCCCGGAAGCTTCAAAATTCCGACTACATATAACGCAATACAAACTTGACATGTAGTGTTAAACATATAACATCAATAATCTCCAAACTTACATATAATAACCAGACTCCTGCTACCAATAAATCTGACGCACCGCGGCTTTCAAACAACTCTCAAACTCATTTCAATAATTCAGGAGCACTTAATTTTACTCAACGGTGGGGTCCATAGCACAGCGAGTCACACATTCACACACAAGAACACGCTGCCCCTGAATCAGCAAAAAGAAGGCGAGCTGCTAGATAAGCGGGGTACCTCATTAACGTATACTCTATTTTTATACATTATATAAATTTCGAGTACTCAATAGTCATAGGAATAAAACATCAAGGTACTCCGCTACTTGGTCGATGTACAAATTAGTAGGAATCAGTTGATGGCGAATAAGTCCAGCTCAATCACAATATTCCTATAACTTCTAACATCTGATTGTCATGACTTTTTATTCTAATAAAAACAGACTTGAGTTTATATTTTGTAGAGATTGTATCTAAATTCATTTAGGAAAGGAAATTGTATATTGCAAAATATTATTAGACAATCACATTCTAAAACATTATTGAATACATTTAGGAAATGAAAGTTTAGAAAACGCATTACCAATCTGCCATAAGAAGATGGCAAAACTGCATAGAACAGGTTCCTAAGCTGTCTGTCTTTCTAACCTCCTCGATGTCTCTCTCCTGACATAGAATCTCTGCAACCGATTTTGTTTCTTTTCCCCATCAAAAGCTTAAAGTCCAAAATATTTTGAAGTCTCTTGCACCATAAAATTGTTCAAACCAACAGCATGTCGTGGGGCAAATTAAAGTCCACAGAACCAAAAACTTAACACCTCATTCAAACTGTCTCTTTTATACCCTTTTCACTAACTATCTAAACCTAATTTGAAACTTTTAGGGTCTGCACTCATTTCTCATTGGTCCATTAGAAGGGTGGTGATGATCACCTCATGTCCTCCTTGCTTGAACCAGTTTGAGAATTTGCACAGACATTTTCAAGGCTTTCTCATGACTTAATGTTCACATTTGTACTTGTCGTTCATTTTCTTGTAACCATTTCAGTCATTCAAGTTTCAACTTCTTCCTTTCCCAGACTTTTTAATGCAAGCAACTTTGGCACAACTCCCGTTCATAGGCCAGGCTGGCCTTGACATCTCTCGCTCTGGGCATAGGCCAGGCACTCGTAACTTGTTATTTGTATCGCGCATGCGTGGGGGCCTTCTTTGGAATCCAATTCCACCATCACATTTAAACAGCCACTTTCAGACTAGGCCGCACAGGCCACAATGGAAACTGATATGAAAACAAACACAACAGAAATTAGATATAGAAACTGTAATCCTTCTGTTTACCTCCCACCATTCTAATCTTCCCATGTTAGGTGTCACCTAGCAAAGCGAACAATTAGGCTTTGTTTCCTTACCATCTGCATTCTTTTTGCCACAAAAATTTCTAACATAAGCACAATACACATACATTTATTCAGTTATCTCTACAATATCACAACTCTATGTTAGTGTCACTCCTTGTTTTTATTAGCAAATTAATGTTTTGCAAAACAGCAGTTAGTTTTCCCGCGTGTTGTGTCAAATTCAGGTCCTTTTGGTTGATTAGTTTACATATTTCACATAATTAATATCATTACGGTTATGAGAGAATGACTTTACAAGGGCTACACAAAATTGTTTGTCTCTCCCCTGCTCCATCAGTTTCTCAACCGGTCCCGCAACAGATTCAGACAGCTCCTCCTCCTGCTGCTCCTGCTCCGGTCAGGACTGTAGTGCTGTCGCCATTGCCTCTTCAGATGGGTCCAAGCCTAGGGCAGCTGTTTCTCTCTTACCAGGCTCCTATGAACATGTACCGTGCAACAAATTGTTCCCAGTAGCTGCAAAAGCCTCTGTAACTGTAGGCTGCCGCATGGAGTTCTCACCGACCATTACACGTCGCCCAGTCTGGCTTCCCTGTGATTTCTTCAGCTTTATTCAGCAGTGCACCATGGCGATTTTGCCCCAGTCCCTTTGCCACCATGCTGACCTCCTTCGGCGAGTCTTTCACTACCCCGTCTTTCACGGACCTAGTTGTTTTTGGCACCATCAGTCTCCCGCTGATAGTACACCCAGTATCAGTGGTGGTTCCAGACTCCCGCAATGCATCCAAGATTGTCGAAAGCATCCTCAGCCTCTGGTGGGAGCCGCTCTCAAAAGCCAGGCACACAGCTGATCTAGCAGGTAAATGCACAGCGGCATATCCTCGGCTTGTACTAATCCATCAGGCTGCTCGAGGGGGAGAGTGTAAGCAGCGACTCTCACAGAAGTCAGTCAGCTGCCATCTTGCCCTTTCATGGTCTTGTTGACTGCTGTATACGAGGAGCATGTTTGTTCCTTTGACCTGCTAAACTGGATAGCCGACATTTCTCATTTCAGATTTCCTACTGGAATCGTTGTCTTTTCACCAACCATCCTACATCCTGGGTCCCAGCGATACACTGGGACCCAGGATGCGCTACGCTGTAATTGAATACATTTTTCACAAAAAAAATCTTTTTTTCCAATTTGACCTTGGTCCCTACAGGAAGCACTGACTATGAACTTTTTGGAATGCTTTGGTTCTGTTTATCACCTGATAGGCTGGATTTATTTCCTTTCTGGTGCCACTGATGTAGGTGACTTCTTGACACTCAATGTTGTTAGGCTCAATCCCGCACTTTTTTTTTATAGTGCTCTGTTGCCTTGGTATCTCACTCTCAGCCTGACTCTTACTCTTGTGCCACTGAGATGTTGCTGAGGCTGATGAGGATGTGGGCGATACCACTGCACTGCTGGGGCCCGGGCTACTTTGTGTTCCAGAGAAAATGTCTCCCTCTTGTTCACCTTCCATCGCAATCTTATCTTCTACTTCTTCATTACCACCAAAAGCAATGGGTGCAATTTTACTTTTTTGGCCTTTAAGGTGTTCCTCCCACTGAATCAAGTGGTGTGTTTTCAGATGGGTTGTTTGGCCTCTGGTACCATAGTTTGTACCAAGCTTACCCTGACTAAGACCTTGTTTACAAATTGAGCATATAGCAACATTCTCCTCCTCATTGCCAACCGAAAAGAAGTCCCAAACTGCAGAGGTGAACGTTCTGGAGCTGCTGGAGGTGCCACTTGCAATGCCCGATGAACTGGAGGGTGGGCGTGGAATTTGACTCTGTGCACTACCACTACCTACTACTACTGCGGTGGTTGTGCTGGATGTAGGTCGATGCCAGGCCTTTGGAAATGCAAATATGGAAGCTGGAGGTGGTGTTGGTGTTACCTGTATTGGTGGTATGAATGAATGAATGAAACAAAATGTATAATGCGCAACTTAGCCCAAGGGCATCAAGGCACCAGGCAAAGCAAAATTAAAACAGCAAGTCTCGAGGTAACCAGATCCATGGCTTAAAAGGTTGTCCCACCAGATCGATCGGAAGGGAGTTCCAAAGCTTAGGAGCCAGGGAGGAAAAAGCCTTCCCTGCCCATCTGGCCGTGGCAAATCTAGGCACTTGGAGGAGATTTTTAGGAGATTTTTAGTGGAGGACCAAAGAGCTCTAGTGGGGAGGTAGGGAACAAGAAGGGGCCTAATACCCTCTGACCCAGAGCCATAGATGGCCCCATGGGCTAGACAGAGAAGCGTAAACTAAATCCTCGCCTGAATGGGCAACCAGTGAAGGTCTTTCCTAGCCAGGGAAGCTGAGGAGAGCCTCGGAAGATTGAGCACCAACCTGGCTGCCTCATTCTGGACCATCTGTAATCGATGGACAGAGCTCTTATTCATGCCCACGTACAGTGCGTTACAGTAGTCCAAACTCGATGATACTAACTCTACAGTCGCCCGCTTCCTTGCCACATCCCTAACAGCAATTTGGGATGGGGTAATGTTGGTCTCCACTGGGGTGGGACTGATGTCCATGATGACTGGTTCGTCATCATCCTCCTCTTGTACATGTACCTCCATTACTGTAAGGCTTTCTGGAACCTTCCTTTTCCCTAGCCATCTTGTGGTGTCTTTCACTCTCAGACTGAGGTGGACTAACCCTTATCACCTGATTTCTATTGTCATTTTGGTGCTACCATCCTGACCATGGGGATGGTGTCATATGGTCATTTTCCTTTTCCTAGCATGAGCATGTTGCAGACTGTCCTTTCCTTTGCGCACGCTACTATACACACGTATTTTGCTTTGTTTCATACTGTACTCTCACAAATATCTGCTGTAGTTTTCACTTCTGTCCTTTCCTGGGATTCAACAATGCCCCTTGTTATTTTATTCTGGTCAGGCCATAACACCAAGACAAAACGCGAAAAGGTAGCTGTTGTTTAGGAACACGTACTTTGTCATATAGCTATGCACAAAATGGGTAACAAGACACTTCAAGATGGATGTTTCCAGGGAAGAGATCGTTACAACACTTGAGTTGCAGAACTTTCATCTGTGCATGCTGAGGTATGGGGTCTGCGGCCAACATCCAAAGATCTGACTTATTATCACTTTGCTTCTTTAGGATCGAGGGGGGTGTTAGGCTAGCCTGTCTTATATAATGACAGCTCCGCTTATGATTTAAGGACTACTTACTATGCTGACCGTATTTGTGTTGGGCATCTTCTTATTTATTGTGTCACATATACTGCATACTAGAGCACAATATTTAAAATAAACATTTTAAACTTTTCGTGTCTCTGTCACAGCTTATTATGGACTAGTATGAGTGTCAGAGCGAAAGGGTGTTTCCTGCAACTGCGATTCTTGAGAGGGTTGGGAGTTTTGTGTTCTGGGGTGTCAAAACACTTGTTCCTCTGTAAATGAGTAGGAGGGCAAGTGAGAAACTATAGCTAGTCGGTCCCAGGCTCATGGGTGCTCGGGTGGTAGGATGACTCAGTCCCTGCCTACTAAGGTTCTACGATCCTAAGCATAGTTCTTTGACTCCATAGAAACCCTGCAACAATATGCGACAACATTCCATCTCCAAAAGTCCCTTTCATTATCCTATTTTTGTTCATCATTGATCTATCATCTGGACATAACAAAGGAAATTTAATACAAGTTTTTGGGTATGTATTTTTTCCCAAAAATGTATGTCTATCAATGTTGTTTTATAAATAAACAGACTGGCTTACATGCACATTTGTGAAGGAGACATTATGGAAATCTGTGACTTTTAACATAAATGTAAATGTATTTTTGCTTCACAACCTATTTATGATATGTTCGTTAGCTAAAATGTAGCCTTTTAATCTGATGTTTCTAGTCATATTGGGTCACATGCTCACTATTGTTTGTCTATAACACCAACTCACCAATCTGACGGTTGCAAAATCCACTGTATCATAAGTGCCTGTTATGGTCTGTCACCTATAATTGGGCTACTGTAACATCATTCATAATAGTGAAGGAGCACGACACCTGCCACAAATATAAATTGTGGTCTGTTTTGTACAACCGTCCCTTATAACATCACAGAAATCGATGTATATTTGTTGTTTAGGCAGGCATACTTATGCTCAAAAGGGTCCTTTATAAGTGATCAAATTCTGGTGGGATCTTTTTTACAAATCAATATTCATAACAAATCATACACCTTGTGCAAATCTCACACCTTCATGAACTTTTCTTGAGCATTTTTACCTTAATGTTGATGCCATATTTTGTTGCTGTAACAAAAATAGTTATTTAACATGTTAAACTCAAACAATAACTTATCCCCTTGATGCTGCTGTTGGGATCTCAACTGCCCGTCAGACTGGGGACACGCCACCGCAAGTATGAAGGCCATTGATGGGGTTAGGGTGCAGCGCATGCACTTCCCATGTTGGGAGAATTGACCAAGCTGGACTTCTTCTGACGTTTCAGTCAAGTGGTTCGTAGGTACTCCACCCTCTTTCTGCAATTGAGTCTCAACCGCTTGTAGACCCCCAGGATCCACATGTTCTTAGCGATGGCCTTCCAATAATTAAAAAGAAAAATGTTGGGGGGACTTTGTTTGTCTGTATTGATGTAACACAATTTAGAGAAATCAATAACAAGCATTTGTAAAATGTTACACCACTAGATTTTCGGTGTACTTTTTTAAAAATAATTATTAGCAAGCTTCACTTAAATCACTACACTTCCCTCAGAAACTAAAAGAGACATTCAAGCCTTTGCTTTTTATAAAGAAACAAGTTAGTCGGAATTACATAATATTAATATTAAACATGTACTTGTTCCTCTGGTGAGCTACATAGCTGGCTGTACAGGGAAAGAACCTCAGTAGCCAGCAATTCCAGCTCCTTTGGTGAGAAATCGGGGGCCCTGTCACCTGCTTAGTGGCTACCAGAGTTCAGAAACAGCAGCAAAGGTTGAGGAGCTGTTGTTGGCTGCAGTGTTAGATGGTAAGTGAGGTTTTTTTGCAACACCGCATACATGTGACAACAAATCCATCGGCTGTCATACATTGCTTTCAAGCACGTTAACCCAAGGCTGGGTCTTTCATGGAATTTCACAACAATTATGCGTTCAACTTCCACAGAGGATGTCTAATTACAAATGTCCAGATGGCGAGGTCAGGTACCCACCATTTTTGATGTAGAAATAGTGTGTTTGTCAATGTTAAGTGCCTCACTACCACTCAATATGGTGGCTAGTTTGTTTACTTATAGAAATGCTAGTGTTACCTATTTTTTAAAATGAAATCTGTATGATGTAGTACATTACTGTGGTTAAATCGATAGTTCCGTGATTGTTATTTATACTTCGATTGACTGAAGTTTTGATGGTAAACATTGAAAAGAATGTATAAATACATTTAATATGTATTATTGACACATTCAAAAATAAATAATAATACATGGAAAAAATGTTAAGTAACAAAAAAAAAGTGTTCTGTATAATTATGTAATAATACAAAATGTATGTAGATGAAATGTATATTTAAATTAAAAAAATATGTTTGCAAACATTAACAGTATTTTATTTTGTTTAGATGCAGACATATGAACCCAAGGGTGATTATTATGATTTGGGCCACCTACAACAGGTGGTTGGAGTAATTGATGGCACACATATTGCCTTAGTGCTACCACATGCCAATGAACAAGTCTACCACAATTGAAAGCTTCCATTCAATCAATGTGCAACTGTCTACTTACCAGATTTATATATCACAAGCATCTGTGCTCATTTTACAGGATCAACCCATTATACCTTTGTACTATGGAAAAGCAGCATACCCCTACAAATGTCACAACTTGGACATGAGAGGGCCGGGCTTGTTGGAAAGTACAATGTGTCAATATATTGTTTGGTTAATCTCAGGTTGCATGAACTGAAATACTATTTTCTTTGGCTAATTGTAGGTTTTTTTTCATAAAGGAGACTCGGCTATCTTAACCATCCATGGTTTTTAGCACCGCTGAGGAATCCCACAATGCCTGGGGAAGTGGTCTTTAACGAGGCCCATGGATGAACCCAGAGGGCAGTGGGGTGGGCTTTGGGTTTCCTAAAGGCCAGATTTTGCTGTCTAGATAAGACTGGTCGTGCCCTCCTCTACTCACCTGATAAGGTATGCCAAATCACCATGACCTGCTGTATGTTGCAATACATAGCCCTGCGACAGAACATCCCATACATCACAGTGAATGAAGACCATGACGAGTCACCAGGTGGGGATGTTGAAATGTCAAGTGAAGATGATACTGGTGAAGAGGAAGGAATTGACTTAGGTCAAGATGCAATTGACAACTTCTTCCCATGAGCGTGAGTAAATATTTCAAGTTTTGGAAAATTAATGTTACACCAACTTTTAATCTTAGGAGAATGACAATGTATGCTGGACATTTTTTAGAAAGGCCAAGTTAAGGAAATTCCTGTCAAAGATGTCTGTTGATCCAAGTCTTGACAACTTGACTACTGTGTTCATTTACATTGTTTATCTTTGAAAGCTCTTAGAAAATCTGTCCTCAAAATGGTACATTTGTTAAGTGCAAATTTTGGAATGTAATCAACATATTTCTTTTTTTTTTATTATGTTTTAGGTTCCTTCACCAGGTCATCTTTATTTTGACATTTCAACGTTCTGATATTTGAAAGGCCTATGCTGCTGTTGCAAAGTACAACAGGACATGAGTCCATCCTGTGAAAGAGACACACACACTTTGGGTGCACATATCTGGTACGAAGACAACTTGCAATGTAATTGAATGGAGGTTGTCAAGATTGCATTGGACTTGTTTTCTGTTGACTGTTGCCACCAAGGCAATATGTGCTGCTTAAATTGTTCTAACCTCATGCTGTTAGACACCCAAAGCATACAAATCTGCCTTCACAATGGCTAAATCCACATTTTATGTTAACTGTATCTAGCTGTTGATGTGCCTCATCCTTCAAGGAAGAACTTCGTGTAGTACATCTCTTAAAGTGGTTTGTGAAATTTCACCGAATGCTTCAACAGTGTATTGGAATTAACCCTGGGCAGAGTTCGCGTAGACGTGCTACGCGGTATTCCATGAAGCCGCAAAAAAACTCTGCGAGCTACGCAAATTCCCACAAACGCACGGGGTTGCTTGTTCCACCCATTCGCGATGCGTTTTTCCTCTTTGGGAACGCGTATTGCGTGTTCGGGGACTCTTTTTGCGTGCTCGTGGGGAAATATCGTGCAAACTTCACCACGCCGTAGCCAATGGGCGCGGCCATCTTGTTTTTCAATTTTTGCTATGGTTCTCAGCCTGTTTTTCTATCCTGCCTATATCTTTTCGATTCTTTGTTTCTAAAAACTTTTTAAAAATCTTTTTTTATTTATTATCTATCTCGCTCTATTCCTGACTGTATATTTTGCATTTGTTCCTATCTTTTTCTGTGCTTTTTACTGCATTTTTCACTCTTTTTCTATTACTTGCTTTTTCAATTTCTTTTACTTCCTTTCTTAGTTCCTACCATTTCTTTTCTTCCCCAGCCTACCCGGAACCAGGGCAAAGGGCCAGGGGAAGACTAGGAATGCTCGGAGTGAGAGCCGCGACCACCTTTCTTGCGAAAGGCGGTGTCCACAAGGGGTGCAGACATGGGCCTTATTTAGTGAGGCGTAGGTGGGCGCACTGTTTTTTTATCCTGCGACACCAGCCCTTAACCCTGGCAGCAGGCCTGGTTCCGGGTACGGGCTCCAGGAGCATCACCGGCGGTGGGAAGGTGTTTCACTGCTCTGGGGTCTGGCTCACCCATAACCAATTGATGCATTGGTGGCCCAATATCCTGGAACGGGAGCATGACCTGCTGGGCTTGCTGGGTGTTGAGGTCCTGGGGCTTGGTGAGTAGCTGTTTATATCACTATTTTGTGTCCTTCTATTCTGACAGTTATTGCGATTGTATTATTTTTTTGCATATAGCTAACATACTGCTGCTGCTTACATGCAGGTAAGGTAACCTATATTTAGGCTTTCCTGTTTTCAGTTTCTATTTTTGGTAAATTCTGGTGGTGTTTTTCCAGTGTTTTCCAGTGATTTCTATACCTCAAAAAAACAGTGCTTTTCAGTGTTTACTCTTTTTCGCGTCATAAAAAACAACTGAAACGGTGTTTTGCCGGTGTTTATGGAGCGATTTGCTTTTATGATTGCTTTTTCAATTTTTCCTCAGAAACTGTATACTGCTCTACATTTCAGAAGCTTAATAAAGTCATGAAATACTTTCCATTGTCCTTTGAATCTGCAGCTCAGATTTAACAAGCATTTGCAATGCAATAGGTCTTGCATTTATGCGAGTTTAAGCTATTGGCATTGTAAATGACAAAGCCTTTTATGTTTTAAAAACAAAAACAAAAAAAAGGCATTATTTTCAATGTGAATAGCTCAAACTTGTGTAAATGCAAGACCTATTACATTGTAAATGTTTGTTTAAAATGAAAGCGTGCATTGGTCACTCAACAAGTGTTTGTCAAATATACGTAGAGAACTTTCTTAAATGCTATTATGAAATTGCAATGTGGCCGAAGGGGCACATGCAAGTCAAAAAAATGGGGTTAAGAAAAAGACTTCCTCTACCAAAAAAAAAAAATACGTTTTTGGAGCTTTGTTGTTGCACGTGATGGTAGCTTTTGCTCTTTTGACTGCTCTCCAAAAGGATTGTGTAGCAACTGCTGAAACGGAACAAGGTACTGTTAGGTGCACCATGTGCTGGGCTGCGTGCGTTGTGGACTCCAGGAACATGTGGGCGGCTTGGGAAGGGATCAGTATGCTGGGCAGGAAGAGGCAGTGTATTACCATATTTGTTTACAGTTAATGCAGAGTTGCCATCACGCACACTTCGCTCCACCACCTAGGCTAAATTCATAGTGCCCAGGACTAGGCTGTCCCGTATGGGTGGTTGCTCCTTTGCTTACCTGGGCCCCCGTCTGTGGAATGCTCTTCCGCTACCACTCCGGAATGAAACCAGTTATACGCACGTTCGTAAGTTACTCAAAACCTGGTTGTTTAATCAGTAATTCCTTTCCTGCTCCTTCTCTGGCTTGGCGCCGGGAAACCCTTTTTGGGTAGCTGTTGTGCCCGATATAAATTTAAATAACATAACATACTGCACCATACTTTAGTAATATAATTGCGACAGTGTGCCCAAAAAAAAATCACCACCAGTTACATACTACGCCCTTACCACCCTCCTGAACAATTGTAACTCATTTGTGACACAGGTGCTTTGTACTACCTTTTGATTTTTTACATTCCTTATGATTTTAGTTATGCAACATTGATGGCAGCACCCGCACCCTGACAATTGTTCCAGCACACTACGTTTGGCGTGTAAATATGGCAGAGTAATCATGTCTTGTGAGTGCACTGATTAGAGTCCTGTCAACAATCGGGTTGATTCCAGCTAATACCAGACTTCTGTGAACTGAAATAATATAGACAGACTAGCAAACAGGCCACTAGCATCAAACCCGCTCAACACTCACCTCTCACAGGGTAATTCTAGAACTTTCTAGAGTTGTCTGGAAGTTGGCACATGAGCAGAAAGAGCATGGCATCGCTCTAATCGCCACTGGAATAAGTGTGTAACTATTCCTTGCACTGATGGCAGGGACAACGATGCCAACCATTTGGAGTATGTGTAAATGATCTTTCCCGGCCAAATGAAATATTCAATGCTTGCAGCAGACCAGGAGTAGCAGCCAGTGAGGCCCTCGGAATGCCAGGTAATTACCTCCAGATATGTTCATGGAAGCAACCACATTAAGGAGGAAAACCGGCAAGGGGAAGATATGGGGAAAAGAGAGCGGAGTGCGCGCCTCACTGAGTACAGATGGAATCTCTTCTGTAGAAAAGGAGGAAGAAAGGAAAGCGAGGTGGTGGTGGAGGGGGGTATAAGTGACGAAGGAAACTAGGTGATACTGGGAGAGGAAAGTGAAGAGGGGGAGGAAATAAGGAGAATGCAAAAATAACTACGCAAAAGAGAAGAAGAAGGGAAGGAAAGAAGCAAAGGGGTCGTTAGGAATGAACTAGATTAAAAATGATCGATAGCAAGGAAAGTGACGAGGGACGGAAAGAAGAAAGAGTAGACTATAAAGCAGATTAGAGTGGCTCTGAAGCCAAAGGAAATTACAGAATTAAACAAAGTTGTGAAAATAAATGAAAATTAATGATTCAGGGGAGGTGGCAAGCAGCCCGAGGAGACAGAATGGAATGAAAAATATTCATACTTTGTGTTCGCATAGTTCTTCATGTAGTAAAATAGAAGATATTAATGCGCAAGCCTGTAATGTTTTACTGGTCCTGCTCAGATGGATGAAGGCCTGAGCCCGTCTTGTCAGATTTGAGCCCGAAGTGACTGCAGAGGGTACAAGGGTCTCTCACACAGCGCCGAGCGGTTAACTCGCTGAGCTATTTTACTGACTGAATGAATGTAAATAGGGAGTAAAGATATAAGGGGAAGGAAAGCATGGGGGCTGGTAAAAGAACGCAGCAAACCCAGGAAGAGTAACGAGACGTGCATCCCAGTGAGGGGCCCTGCAGGCCTTAATTCGCTCTGCACGACACCCCCTCAGCTTTGACGGGTGTCAGGTCTGTATGCTGCAGGCTCCAGCCGAGGCCCTGTGGTGGTTTCGTAGTAATAGTCGGGCCATCTATTGCGGGGAAACAGAGAGCAAGAGCAGAACCCTGTTAATTGCCCTCATCACTTCCTGTTCAAGGGGAGTGAAAACTCTGTCAGGCAGCATCTCCTGTGGTGAGGCCCCACTGTCCTACCCTTAGGCCAGGGCGGGAGCTCCCACCACATGCTGTGACTGCTGGGGTTGGCCCATTGTCATTAAATTTGTGGCAATGGGACGCGATATTCTGTGCTGGGCTGCCTAGAGGCTGCAGCAGCCTCTTGAATTCAGACCAGGAGAGCCAGTTTGAACACCGATGGGGGGAAATAACGGCTCACATCAAGCCTCGGGCAATGGGCCACAGGTACCGGCCGAATGCCTACCTTGCCAATCCGACGACCAAGGCTCATGTTTCACCCGCTAGAACCGGGCCTGCCCTTGATACCAATGTGCGGTGCCGCCCCCACCCCCACCCCACCAACCCCGTCGCCCACTCCTCTATTAACAGAGTCGTTAAGTAAATGGTCTTTTGAAAGACCGTGAAGTACTGCCGCTGCAGTAAAACAGCAGACCACAACAGCTCCTCTTCCCCCACGTGAGCCAGGCAGGCGGCCTGGTGTTACTATGGCCCTTGGGCCATTCACACCTCGGCTTTCCATTTGCATGAGCAGTGTTTTTTCCCCTGACACCTCCGTGCCAGACGCCACAGGCAGGTCAATGGTTTGTATTACTGTGGCTCCATCAAGTGGACAAGAGACGCAACAACAATGAAAATCAGTCAGACTCGGTTTAAACCGGGTAAGCTGATTTTCATTCGGTGGTGTATTGTCCAGCATAGTCGGTTTAAACCGAAAACCGGACAGCCTACCTATATTTATATTATGTGATAGTTACTTCCAGACAGGTGCTCAGTGCTACTAACTAATAGTCGTATTTGTTTGCAACTTTGCGCTCACTTGGGCTGGTTATGTAAGAGAGGTTAGAGAATTGAAGTTAGGTAGGTATATAATCCACATAGGAAAGACTCCAGTCCTTTCCTTTGTCAGGCTGTCCTGTCTCCTGTCACTAAGATAGTGGTAGTAGTTAGTTAGTTAGTATTATTTGGTAATTTAGCGGCCTGCATCGTGACTCCTGAGTGACGCGTCCTCTCACATGACTGCAGTCCTAGTAGTACCTTTTGTAGTTCTCATAGTGAGTGAATAGAAAACAATCAATTTGGTGTATGCAAACATGCCTGCGTCAATCTATGCATTGAGAATGATGAATACACTTGCTGCAAGGGTGTACACTCAGTACTCGTACACTGTACTTCTGCTGAGGCTAAGATGTTGCTTGTGTAGAAATAGTGTGTTTGTCAATGTTAAGTGTGTCACTACCACTCACTATGCTGGCTAGTTTGTTTACTTATACAAATGCTAATGTTACCTGTTTTTAAAATGAAAACTGTATGATGTAGTACATTACTGTGGTTAAATCAATAGTTCCGTGATTGTATTTATACTTCGGTTGACTGAAGTGTTGATGGTAAACATTGAAAAAATGTATAAATACAATTAATATGTATTATTGACACATTCAAAAATAAATAATAACACATGGAAAAATGTTAAGTAACAAATATAAAAAAATAAGTGTTCTGTATAATTATGTTATAATAAAAATGTATGTATTTAGAAAACTAGATGAAATGTATATTTAAATTAAAAAATATGTTTGTAAACATTAACTTGCCCCTGTGTCCCTGTAGGCCAAAGCCTCTTTCTCATTTATCAAAGGCTGTTGTCTATACTTGCCCAGGTTACTGGGACTCACAGAGGGGGTCATATCACAGACTAACACAGCCTGAGTTAGAACTCTGACTAAGCCAGAGTCCACATCAGATCCCAGGGTCAACTCTACTACACCCTTCTGCTGAGAACCACCACTTGTAGCTGAACTAGGGGGAGCAGTTGCCTTAGGGGCAATGGTGGCTGGTGCTGCATCTTTCTTGGTGCAGTCACTGGTCCAATGGCTATTCTGTTTACAGACTTTACACCATGGTTTTATTGGGCCTTCTTTTTTTGGAAGATTGGAGATTCCCACCAATAGAAGCTTTTTGGGGACCTTGTGAAGACTTCTGGTCTTTACCCTTCTCCCCACCTTTTTAATCTTGCTTCTTCTGCTTCACCCTGGTTCAGACCCATTTGTCTGCCTTCTTCCCCAATTCTTGGGGAGAGGTCAGATCAGAGTCTACCAGGTACTGATGCAACAGCTGATTTTGACAGTTATTAAGGATGTGCTTCCTCATGGTCAGATTACACAATCCTGTATAGTCACACACTTTACTGCCCAATAACCAGCCCTCCAGAGCCTTAGAAGCACAATCTACAAAGTCAACCCAGTCCTGAGTCTGTGTCTTCTGGGTATCTCTGAACTGTATTCTATACTGCTCAGTGGTTAAGCCAAACCCATCTATCAGAGTACTCTTCAGGACCTTGTAATCATCAGCATCCTCTTCTCTGACAGTGAGGAGCTTATCTCTACCTTTTTCTGCAAAGGAGAGCCACAGGATTGCTCCCCACTGCTCCTGGGGTACCGTCTGTACTTTGCAGGCCTCTCCAGTGCAGTTATCCATTTGTGGATGTCATCCCCAGTCTGATAGGGAGGGACAATCTTGTTAAGGTTTCTATGGTCATAAGACCTTTGCCTACCACTAGGGAAGTTGCTGCCACCATGGGGCTCTAGCACCAGCTTTTAGTTTGCTCTTTCAAGCTCTAGAGTCTCCTTTTCGAAGGCTACTTTCTGTCTCCTTATTCTCAGTTGAGCCTCTTCCATTCTCACCTGATACTCCCTCTTCTCCTGGGAGGTAGCCCTCCTATGAGAAGAGGCAGAGGACCCTACAGATGTTGCAGAATGATTAGATTCCACTGAAGGTGGTCTTGGTCTTCTGGGCACACCACCAACTCTTCCTGGGGGGACAAAGAGAGGGCCCCTTTGGCCTTCCTCATCTCCAGTAGGAGCTGGGTTCTCCAGGTCTAGTTCATTGTCAACTTCCTGGTCAGTATCAGAGTCTGAATCCTGTGGGATTGGACCATTGGGATCTTCATCATCTGCTGCTCCCAACCCACTGCCTTCCCTTACAGACTCTGAAGCCTTCTAATAGCAATACCTCTCTGAGGCGTTGGGTGTTGGCACCTTTGCCAGTCTTCAGTTTCCTCATAGTACACAGAGCCCTTAACTCTGAGAAAGGTAATGTGTCATATTTGGATGTCTGTAATTTACCTACATCTGGCAAGGACACACTGGGTCCTGCCCCTGAAGACATAACTAGTGAGGTGTGGTGTATGCACTACCTACTCTAGTTGGGTACCTACTGGACTCTCTTGAGTTGTAGAAAGGGTGTGATTAAGCCCTTGACACACAACTCTAAGTTCAGTAGAAAGTCTTTTATGCTTGTATTATCTGTACCCATGGTGCCTTTAGGGGTTTTTCAAATGATCAACACTTGAGATTATCTGGTAAAGCAATGCAAGCGGGAATCCCACAAGCTGCACACCAATGTGAGAAGTTGGCCTGGCATATGCTGTCCACTATTCTAGTGGGCACCATGCACCAGTCCAAACGACCCTTATTGATGGTAGGTTTAAAGACAACCTATATAGAAAGCTATCCTAGTGGTAGCTGTGGAGAGCAGCCTTCAGGCTAAGTCTTGAAGGAATGTAAAGCACACCAGGTATATATATAAAATATATGTATTTATTCTAAACACACCCCTCTAGTCTCTTTATGAGGCTAGAGGCAAAAGTACAATACAATTACTTAATTAGCACACAGTAAATTAGCACAGTATACGTTTTGCCCTAGGGGCCTCACAAACCATATACTAAGAAAGTGGAATAAGCACGCGTCCCCCGTGGGTCTCCTGCGTCCCTGCCTTGGGTGGTTCCTGGTTGCCCCAGCGGTTCTACAGGCCCTAGGCCTTGTGTCTATGTTCACAGCAGTACTTATACCACTTTCTTAGTATATGGTTTGTGAGGCCCCTAGGGCAAACTGTATACTGTGCTGATTTACTGTGTGCTAATTAAGTAATCATAAAGAGACTAGAGGGGTGTGTTTAGAATAAATACATATATTTTCTATATATACCTGGTGTGGTTCTCCTTTCATTTGATCATTCATGAGATTGTAGACTGGTAAAACAAGCTGCTTTACATTCCTTCAAAGATAGCTTTCTATACAGGTTGTCTTTAAACCTACCATCAATAAGGGTACTTTCTGGCCTAAAGGCCTTCTCTGCTGCCTACCTGGATGACATAGCTGTCTTCAGCAGCAGCTGGTAGGACCATCTGGAGCATCTCCAGGAGGTGCTGCAGGCCCTGCAGCGGGCTGGCCCAACCATCAAGGCCAGCAAGTGCCAGATCAGACAGGGATCTATTGTCTACCTGGGACTCTTGGTGGGCGGGGGTAAGGTGGAGCCCCTCCAAGCCAAAGTCGAGACCATCCTGGCCTGGGAGCCCCCCAAAACCCAGACGGAGGTCAAGGCTTTCCTGGGCCTCACGGGTTATTACCGCCGGGTTGTTAAGGGCTATGGCACCATCGTGGCCCCCCTGACTGAACTCACATCTAAGAAGCAACCCCGGAAAGTAATTTGGACAGATGCTTGCCAAAAAGCATTCGACACCCTCAAACAGGCTGTGTGCACTGCTCCGGTGCTTAGGGTCCCAGACTTCACCAAAGAATTTATTGTTCAAACGGATGCCTCTGAGCATAGCATTGATCAGTACTCTCACAACTTAACGAGGAGGGCCTAGACCAACCTGTGACCTTCATACCTAGGAGGCTACTCCCCCGGGAACAGTGGTGGAGTACGATCGAACTGGAAGCTTTTGCTGTGGTTTGGGCCTTGAAGAAGCTGAGGCCATATCTCTTTGGCTCTAACTTCCTGATTCAGACAGATCACCGGCCCCTTCGCTGGCTCATGCAGAGTAGGCACGAAAACCCTAAACTGTTGAGGTGGTCCATTTTCCTCCAGGGTATAGACTTTAGGGTAGAACACCAACCCAGAGTAGACCACCCCAACGCTGATGGTCTCTCTCGGTTCTTCCGCCTTAGTGATGAGAACTCCCTAGAGGTTGGGTAGCTCTCCCCACTTTTGGCTGGGGGGACACATGTTAGATCTGTCAGCCCTAGGGTGGTCTCATCCCGCATTTCTTTCCCTTACTGCCTCTGTTTTTACCACCATTTCTTTTGGGACATAGGACTCTGGGCGCCTTACCGCTGCTGAACCGTGCTGAGGTGCAGGTGCTCTCTCTTAACAATATGGTTTCCATAGGCCCCCGCCACTGCGGAGTACTCGCTGTCATTCTGCGCGCTACTAGTTGGGATCAGGCTGGGACATGATGCTACTGTAACCCTGAGCATCCCGCCTCTTGCCAACAGAGAAGCAACCACAGAGTCCCCAGGACCTTCTAAAATCTTCCCACCCCCCAGGCTGGGGCCAGAACTTGCCCATCTTCACTGGAGGGGCTCCGCTGCCTGTGGGAGCCCCCAGATCGGGTCACCTGACTGTCAGAACTCGAAGCTAAGAATTACGCTGGCTTACCGGTTCTTGCACGGGAACAGAGATGCCAGGTCCCTAATCCCTCTTAGCAATGCCCGGAGGTCTTTCAATAGAACCTCCCAGTCATTACCTTATGGGACGGGGGAATTGGATAAAATAACAAACAAAGAAGAGACAGGTCCAGAATTGGCTCCTTCTGTCAGCTACTTGCCAAACGTTCTCTCTTCCTTCTCTGGAACCTGTAAATTAACACATCATTATAACCACCAACTCTATCTCTCTCTTTGTTCTTGTACTACTGATGCTTCTCTTCTGTTCAAGTTGTTATACTGGCTTCCTCCTCTGGTTAGTTGTTACTATTTAGAATAAATAACAAATTTAGTACTTGTTTCTCTGTTAGCTACACTCTCTCTATGACCTAATACTGTAAGTGCACTTACTTCACTAACTAGAAGAGTTATTCCTTATGTGGGGTTCTGTTATCTCACTCTCTTCGCCTTTTAAACTGCTTATATATCTGCAACCACTTCTCCTGATTCTGTCCTTTTATTTCTTAAAGGTTCTTGAAGAAAGGGGTCAGCAAAGATGTTTTCAAGGTGAATATTTACATTTATATACATATACAATGTTCTTGACTTTATCCTTCTGGTTTTACTCCACCAGTCTATTAAATCTTTCTCTTATACGTTTCTTTTGTCTTTCAGCTTGAAAGATTTCCAACGATATATCTATGTCAGGTAAGTTCTCAATTATCTAGTCACAATTTATCAATGACATTTTCACTTAGCTCAGTCTTCAGTAGATACTGCTCCTCAGCACAAGCGTTGTCTTCCTTCAGAGTGATTCAGCTCTGCAACACGAGCATAATCTTTCAGGACGACTCTCTCTCTGTGGAGAACAAATTTGGTAACTCTTTCTCATCAGCTGACGGCGTACACACACGTCTGTTCCTGAAGCCGTTGCTGTATCAAACACTGCCGCTTTTGACTCGCGCTTGGATAAACGCGCCGAGTCTTCTATAATGACACCGCACTTCGTTTTCGTCAAAACAGAAACTAATTAACTGGAAAACACTAGGGGAAAACTTGATTTTATTATGAGCTTCTTCTAAGGACGTCTTCTCTGGTGATAAACTCTGGTGAAGTGCGCAGTTAGCAGGGCACTCGCGCATCACCTAACCTTCTCTTCAGCTGTGCCCAAGAGTCTAGACCGCCACCCCATTCTGTGGCATGGGCACCTTGGTGGCCATCTTGGTTCTCCTTAAATTCACCAAATCGGACCAAGTATAAGCACCATGCGTCTCTGGGCACGTTTTGGCCGATCTTACACAGCAAAGCACATGAGCCGGTCTTAGGGTCCTGACACTGACATAGGGGTATAAAGGTAAAGGAGGGAAACTTGACAGTCAGTTGGAGCACTACTGGACCTGGGGACCCTCCGCTGGAGTATAGGCTGCTGAGCTAGGGGGAGGCTACACTACTGTGGCTGAATGACCTTAGGCCTGCTGGCACAAGGTAGATGAGTGATCCTGCCAGTCTGCTGACCTTACCCAGAGTGAGGGGAACCCAGGGGGCCAACTCCAGTGTGCCTGTTCGAGACTACCATCCTCCAACCCACTTCTACTAACCCCTGCAACTATTGCTTTCCATCTACTGCCAGCGCTGAGGAAAGAAGCGCTGGCTGCCTAACACCTGGATCTCCCCAACTAGCGCTGTGATCCCTGGGCGCTGAGGAACCTGTGAGGAGTGCTGCTACGGGGGAACCACCAGGTAAAGCGCTGTGTCATCCAAGAGCTATACTGTAAGAACTTGCCCCCTCCTGCTAGCGCTGTGCTAATTAGGGGCTGTCCTGAAAGAACTTGCCATTTCCTGCGAGCGCTCAGGATGTGCCCCCCTCCGCGCTATGTCCAGAAGCGATGCCTGCCCAAGATCACCGCTGCTGCCTGGGTACCTGCACGGGAGCGCTGCCGAAAACACAGCTGCAGCCCAGATGCCGCTGAGTGGAGAGAAGCGGGGGCTAATATCACTGCCGCAGCCCAGGCGCTAAAGAGAGACGCACGCTGTGCCCCTGGACGCCGCCGCAGCCCCGAAGCCAAGGGAGGGCCGCCGTGGCTGCAGCGAAGGACGCGCTGGGCCTGGAGCGCGTGAGCGCGCATTGCTCATCAACCGGGTCGCCGACCGCTTCATTGGGCGTGCCCCCTAGAAGCCGCGCAGGGATTGGCTCCCGGGTCTCGAGGCCAACAGAGGTCCGGAGCCAGTCCCGATCTTCACTGGAGCCCAAGCACCTCATCCCCTGAAGTGAGCAGATGGCTGCCATATGAATATGGCCTGAATAGGTTGTGTAATTACCCAGAACTCTTACTGGGTGCTGTACTTGAAGGGCAGTATTACCTGTAAGGACTGGATAGAAGGGGGCTTGGTGTCCATAATGAATATCTGCCGCAGAAGTTAAGTTGTAGATGTTGATGCCCCACCTGCCTACGAAATGTCTTTAATTGAAAAGGGCATGTTGCTTATGTTGACCATGAATACAAGAAATGTTACTTTTAGTGAACATGGGCATCAGAAGTGTTATCTGTAGTAACCTGAAGTTAGAGAAACCGTCTATTCTGCACTCTGTGCGAGCTTTGCATTCTAATCCTGACCAAAGATAGATAAAGCTACTTGTTTTTGCCAATGAACCTGGAGTGGTTTCTCTTTATTGTGCATGCTTTACTGGGTCAGTGTGAGTGTGTGCATCACAACTACTTAACACATAGCTTCCGGAGTGCCTTAAAAAATCGCGCCAAGCTACTGCGTCAGAGTCGGTGGTCCCTGGGACCTTCCGGGTCTAACACAGCTTCACACCCATGTGTCTACAAAGTATGAGTGCTTTTTGCCTCTAATTGCAAGATTGCATTGGAAACCCTAAGTAAACCCAATGTTCTTCAAGATTTGAATGTATTCAACTCACTGCCATACGAACCGTAAGTAGAGTACGATTCCTTTCACAGTCCTTTAATACGAGGTAGGCTCAGATATGCCATGCCCCAGAAAGTCAGTGGGATTCCATTAGACAGTGGAACATCCAGAATTCCTATGCATGCAGTGGATAGATTCAATAAATATGAACATTTTTGAAGATTGTAGCAGGACAGGAGAATCACTTGTTAGACTACACCAAGTCCATGAGCATTTTTGCCTTGTCACTTTCGAAAAAGGGAGGACGGGAGTCATAAAATAAAAAAGTTGTCCAACCTTAGAAACATAACAAGCATAAGAAGGAGATATTTGGCTAGCTACTAACGGGAAGCATCAAATTCCACATAATAGAGAGGTGTACACTTAGGAAGAAAAGAAGTTAACAAACATGAAGACGCCCAATTTAAAGCAATGACAATGATGACCTGATCTCAATGGCAACACTGCTCACTGCTGAAAGAAACCCAAACCCAGTGGCTTAACGAAAACCAAGCAAAACACACAAGATGATGGACGGAATGTTGCACATTGGCAAAACATTCACCCCCAGACACAGATCTGGGTTTAATCCATCGCTATTTTGCTCACCACACCACCCCAGTTCAGACATGGCCATATGCAAATCAGTCTTGACCCTGTGCCTCATGGGAACAGTTCAGCCCGAACTGCCAAGCCATGTCTTCCCTGGACCGTAATCAAGCATGATTGCTGATAGCCAGAAACCGGTTTCTGGCTATCAGCCGTCATCAGCCAGGATAGCTTGACTCCAGTGGCGTAGTGAGCACGGGACCCACTTTGTTTTTGCTTTAACTAAAACCAAGGCCATTAGGACATGCCAAGGTGGCAAACGTCTAAGAGAAAAAAAAACACCTTTCCCTGGGAAAGCAAACCAACATAAAATGGGCTACAATTAGCAAAATACTCTAAACAACGTGATAAGCAGTAGCACCTGCAAAACGGCACAGAAATTACTGTTTACAATTCAAATGTACTTTCCCACGACTCCGAAACATATTTTTAGAAAGCGGTCAATCAACCCCAAATATATAATACATCCTAAATATGTATTAGTCCTCCTGTAACCGACTTCACCCCTGCAGTGTTCAGCATACCATTCATACTACTGCTCAAACAAGCACAATGCTATGCAAACGTTTATACAGCCGCAGCAGTCATTCAAGGGCAACAATTGCACAATGAAAATAAAGAATAAAATTCGTAGCAACGGTTTAGGTACCATCTGGATTTGAGAAGCGTGTGTTTTCTAGTGCCCCCGACCGCCCGCCCTCTCTCCTTAACTCCAAGCTCCTCAGTTTAAAAAAGGTTCTTAAATACGGTGACTTGCATCGCAACCGTGACAGAAGACCAGTGCTGAAGAAAGTCGCCAGCAGTGTATGATACACACATGAGGCAGATGTTGTGCCTCAAAACACCTAAGTCAAATTAGTCTAAACACCATTTCACAACTGGGAATCACTTTCAACCACTGAAAACCGCAAACTTTCCAAATACCAGGAAATTGGGAAAAGGATACCTGGGGCATGCCACTAAAAGCAATTAACAGAGTAATCAGAACTTCAAATACAAGGTTACATGATATGGATGAAGTCCATGCAACAGTTTGTTTTTTAAGTGAACAAAATGAATCGATCGTTTCACAAAACATGGCAAAAAACACGTTACTGATATCCAAAGTGGCCGCTTATTGCTTATTTTAATTTTCTCCTAAAACGGTGCTTACGGGTTCGCGCCTACCACAATACTCATATTGGACCCAAATGTAATTTCATGTACAAAAACAATTAAAACAAGCATTGGCATAGTCAATAGGTCTCCCCTTTGGGACTTTATAAGTGTTTAGTTATCCAGCACAATATCCTTGGTGTATCTATGCCTTTAAATATAACATTCTCCTGTGGAATGCATGTAGAAGAGTAGAGCCTGTGAGGAGTGTGCAGCTGTTATCTCCTTGTGCCACAAGCCTCCCCGGTGTTGTGAAAATAAAGATACTACAAGCAAGTTATTATGAATCTACGTTTTATTACTGGCGACGATAGAGGGAACATACACACTGGAAAAGAACCCACGAAAGAGAACGGATTTTTGTGCGATTAACATTGAAGTTTAAAGTTCAGTTTGTTATCTTCTTGACTTTCAGAGTTGCTCAGAGGCGTTTTTTTTTTGTTATTTGAAAACGTGTGCAGAAACTAAGCTGTTGACCAGGTGCTGTCTCTGACATTTTGGAATATCGGTATTATTTTGAGCTTACCGAATGTCGAGGAAGTTGGATGTATCTTTTGAAAGGAAACGCATGCACTGAAGCGCGAGGACAGCGCGAGGTGAATGCGTACTAAAGGAACGTTTCCTCCATCACCGAAGTGAGTGTCTCAGCGCGTGTAGATGCGAGCAGCTTTCTCGAGAGCTACCTTCTTTAAAAGACGCGGAGAATACCGACAGTGAGAGCGCATCGACTTACACTGATGTACACTGACGAAGGAGTCACATGCATCGTCATTGTAATACAGTTACGGAAGCCCGTTTTTCAGGATTAAGACTGTGTCATTGTAATACAACTATGGAAGCTTTTGGCAGAACTAAGGCTGTGACTGTGGTTAAGACTGTGATATTTGGCACGGCGAAGAAAGACTGTGATGTTTATTAACACGAAGAAATATTTTTTCATTAAGATTAATAGAAGAAGTTTCAAGTTTTACTTTCTTTGATTTTTATATAACAAAATTGACCTTGAGGCATTGTTGGCACAAGAACATATAAAAAGAAAATCAAATAATTTTACATGGAAGACAGAAATAGCATGGGATGAGATGACAAATTCTGGAATTCAATTGTCACTCAGTTTGTTATTTTTCCATATTTATTTTAAATTGTTATTTTAAGTAGTTATTTCAACTTATTTTTTTGGCTTGTTGTGTTTATTTAATTTTCAGGATGTCAGCAGCTGGAGGAATGAATCAACCACCTCAATTCTTGAGTGAACAAGGTGAACCAACCTTACCTTGGAAAAAATGGAAGCTGATTTTTGATTCATATCTAATTGCCATTGGTGGTGAAAGGGTTCCAGCTATTAGAAAGCAAGCTGTCTTGTTAAACAATCTTGGAATTGAGGGAAGGAACATATATGACAGCCTAGACCCTATACCCATAGGCAGAGGTGCGGGAGAACCCAATGATGTCTATAATATGAGCGTTTTGCTTTTAGAAAGACGTTTTTGGAGCGCGTATAAATGTAGTCATGGAAAGGCATACATTTTTTATGCGCGTACAAGCTAAAGGTGAGAGAGTTGGCAACTATGTTGCAGCACTTAAATCACTTGCTCAGACTTGCAAATTCGAGCAGCTGACTGACTGTCTCATTCGCGATCAGGTTGTTCGTTGTACAAATGACCAAAAAATTCAGGAAAAATTATTATCCATGAATCCAAATTTGAAAGAGGCTATAACTATTGTTGAGAGTGCTGAGCATACTTCTAATTGGGTTAAAGAGATACGTAAAGGTCCAAGTCCCTCTGATCCTGTTTCTAATGTCTTTTTTTACTTACTTTTCTTTTTTTTTTATTTAGAATTCATGAAACACAATGAAAACCAATTTACAGGATTAGAGGAAAGAAGACAAAATACAAAATATACAATCAACCATCATTATAAGGGCAGAAGTAATGCAGAGATCGATTTAGCAGCATACTTAGATTAATATCTGATTAAATTGATTCCTTTAAATGTTAATAAACCAGTTACATGCGATATCATATATTTTTGAGACATTTTGAGGACCGGATTAGCTCGCTACACTCTGTTTGCCCGCCAAGCAGCCACTGGTGCCCAGATCTTCAGTCCCAATTCTTTTGTTTTTTACCCTTAAGTTCGGACAGGGCCGCCTCAACATTATGTATTCCTAAGAATCTAGACATCCACATTTGGAAGGTTGGGGCCTCAGTATCTTTCCAGGCAGCTGAGATTAATATACAGAGTACAGCTGTGGAGATAAAGACTAAAGCTTCAGTCTCGATATTTAAATTCAGTTTACTTTCACAACCTATGATCATGAGTGTTGGGGACAGGGTTATTTTAACATCTAACAACCCCTCCCAGAATGCCTCGATTTCCTTTTTAATTGATCCGAGTTTCTCACATTGATGAAACATGTGGATGATGTCATCCGGACCTTTAGAACATCTGGGACAGTTATGATCCACCCTCTTGCCCCAATCATAGAGCTTGGAGGGGGTGTAGTACAGGTTAAATAATGTTTTGAAGTGCTGAGCTCTTAGATTGGAGGAGCGTAAGAATCTTCCATCCATTATAAGGGCTCTATCCAGGTCGATATCTGGATCCTCCAATTTAGAGGCCCAGGCTGCCTCAGTTTTACCCATGTCATCCTGGGATCCCTACACAAACAGCCTATACACTCCATTGATTCTTAAGTCTCCTCCCTTCACATAATCCAGTATGTTACACCTCTCGTTTAAAATGATACGAGGCCTTCTTGATCTAATTGTGCTGACTATCTGAGCATATTTATAATCTTGATTACCCTGGAGGGAGTACCTTTGTTTCAGGTCTTCCAGAGATATACACTCGTCCCCTACCATAACTTGCTCCAGTGTCAAGATGCCCTGTCGCTCCCAGTGTCTCCAACACCCGTCATTACTTAGGTTAGGAAAGAGATCAGAATTCCAAAGTGGAGTGTGGTGGTTATATTTAGATATTGACAAGGCTTTCTGAGCTGCAGCCCAAACCCCCCATATTGTAATACCTTCTTTCTGTTCTCCTTAGTAATACCCTGGTAGCCTCGCTGCCAAGCAACAATTCAAAGATAGAGGGGATAGAATCTTGTAATTTCGAGCTATTTGCACTATTTCCCGCGGGATCAAATAATATAGCCATCTGCGTAAGGAGACAAGACCAATGATAGTATCTAAGATTTGACAGTCCCAGGCCCCCCGTTTCCTGTGGCAAAGACATGTATTTCATAGATCTTCTGATCTTTCCATATTGCCACAGGAAATTCATGAAGATAGCTTCTATTTCTTGGATAATGTTCCCCCTATTTTAAAGAGGATCGCCCAGAATTTGTCTATTACCTTGGGGAACATAGTCATTTTGATGACATTGGCACGCCCTATTATTGAGAGTTGCAATGTATCCATTCTTTTCAGATTCTCCCTCATTGATTTCATAAGAGGGATAAAGTTATCTCTGATTATACGCTCCGTCTGTGCGTTAATCGTTACCCCCAGATGCACCACAGAACCGACGTATCTGGAGTCTGATTTAATTATATTCTTGGACCACAATACCTGGGTCTTACCCACATTTAAGCGATATCCTGACTGTCTCCCGAATAGACTAGTGATTGCCACCACTTCACGCATAGCTACATCAGGTTCAGTAGTGATGACCGCCAGATCGTCGGCATATGCCAAGATTTTTGTTTGGAAACCTTTCGTGACTACCGGTTTAATTACGGTGCTGTTCATTATCTGGCGTATTATAGGAACGATATATAGTGCAAATAGGATGGGTGAGCACGGGCATTCCTGCCTAGTCCCCCTCGTAATATAGATCTTCTCCGAGCTCTCACCCATCATTTGAATCTCAGCAACTGGGGTAGTATACATTGCCTGAATAGCCTTTCGAAACTTTGGCCGAACCCGCTTTCTTCGAGCACCCTCCAAAGAAACTTCTATCTGACGCGGTCGAAGGCTTTCTCTGCGTCGAGAAGGCCCCCTCCCCAGCAGCATGGATATCGAACAGCGTGATAGCTCGTCTGATGTGGTCCGTGGTTCCCCTACCGGGAATAAATCCATGTTGCCAGGGAGAGACCAGGGTCCCAATGATCCGTCCCAGACGGGCAGCCAAGATCTTAGCGTATAATTTATTATCTCCGTTTTTCAGGGATATCGGCCTGTAGGAGCCGGGGTTTTCCTTGGTCTTATCCTTTTTATGAAACACCACGATATTGGTGCTCATCCAAGACCCCAGAATTATGCTTGTGTTTATTATTCCATTAAATAGGGCTAACAGAAGTAGGGATGTTTCCTCAAATACACATTTATACAATTCCAGTGGTAGACCATCGGGCCAGCAGCCTTCCTGGCAGCTAGATCTTGTATGGCCTCTGAAAGTTCGTCCAAGGTGATGGCTTGTTCTAGAATTTCTCTATCACCCTGAGCTACTTTGGTTCCCTGTCCTGTCCACTCGGTCATTGAATCCTCAGTAACCGGCTCTTCCTGATACAATGCTTGATAATATCTTTTAAAGACATTTATAATTCCCTTTGGCTCCTCATAACTTATACCCTGCTCTACTATCTGTGTGATGATATTTTCCGACGTGACTTGTCTAATACGGAGTGCCAATGCTCTACCAGCTTGTTCCCCCGTCTCATACAACCTCCTTCTTTGTGTTTGATATTCCGCAGCTGCTTTTTTGGCCAATTGTTTTTGTATTTCAGCTTTGATGATACTCACTCTTTCTAGACTTTCTATTCCCTGCCTTCCCAGAGTTATATCTTTCCTATGCTGTTCCTCTGCGACCAATAATTTGTTCATTAGTTGTTCTCTCTCTAGATTAAGCCTTTTCCAATTTCGAGAGGTATAGTTGGTAGTTTCTCCCCTTAAAGCAGCTTTGTAGCTATCCCAGACAGAATTTCGCGAAGCGCTGTATCTATTTGCATCGAAGAAAGCCTGTGACCAGTTTTTAATATGTGCTACGTAGGTACTGTCTATTAAGAGCTTCCTGTCGAAAGTCCAGAATCTCCGTTTTCTAGCTGGCCTGTTAACATTTATTGTTAATAACAATGGGTTATGGTCTGATATTATCTTGGGGAGTTTACGGATTTCAACAGTGCTATTCTTGGTGGCGGAAATCATAAAATAATCTAACTTAGAGTATTTCTGAAATGGATGTGAAAAATATGTGAAGCCTGGATTCCCTGGTTCGATACTCCCCCAAACATCCCTCAGCCCATGTGAATGCATCATCGAGCATAATGCCCGATATACCCAGGGTTTACGTCCAGTATATACGGTTCCCCCTACGAAGTCTGCTGAGATATTCAAATCCCCACAGACCACTATGGGTGCTGGCCAGCTCGTCAATTCCTTCTCCATAAGGTCAAAGGTATCAGGGTCATCACCACTGGCCCCATAAATACAGCAAATGGTGATGCCCAGATTCATTTCACATAATGTCCACCTCCCCATGGGTATCTGCCTTGAATCATTTTGCTCCCCCCAGACACACCTTGCTAATGATAGCCACCCCCCTAATAGTAGATGTTTGGGAGGAACAAGAAAGAGTCTCAAATCCCTTTAAGTTTAGCCAATGCTTTTTCCCCCAGGGCAGATGGGTCTCCTGCAAACACAAAATATCCATTCGTGTGAATTTAACAAATTCCTCCAGTCTTCCTCTTTTTTGCCAGTCGTTTAGGCCCCCTATATTCAAAGAACAAATCCTAAGCTTAGACATACTTCTGCTTTAAATCCTTCCTTATATTCAGCAGGCCGTATAGCATGCTGAAAACACATTTGAATACAAAGCTTGTTACGGCTATATACCTCAGCCAGATTACAATTACAATAGTGTCATGAATTCTTTTTTTTGAGTTTACACCCCCCCCAACACCACAAGTCCCTCCCAACCCCCCCTGTCATCACCCAATCCCTCCCCCCCTCTGCCACCCATTGAAGCCCTCCCCCCTGCCTCCCCAACCCCCTCCTCCCCTCCCCCCTTACCTCCCATTGAGGCATCCTGGGTCCATCTGGATCCAGGTGTGGGCGTCCGTTGATTGGTAAGCCTCAGTGCACTCCCCCTCCCCAACCCTGTTTAAACATTATTGTTACATAGGGAGAAAGTCTATGAGAGCAACATAACAGTAATTCTAATCCTATATAATATATTCATATATTACTTCATATTTGATTCTCGAATGGTATTAATCTCCCCATATTTTCCACAGAGAATATTATTAGGGTAGTATATATAGTTCGATCTACTTCATTAAGAAAAATATTAGTTCTTGTTAATGTTCAGAAATTATTTTATTTTTTGCGATTTCAGAGATTTCTTTAAGATAATGTTCGGCTTGTATTTCTCTGGTGAAACTACGGATTGATCCCCTGAAAACTATTTTCAGTCGGGCAGGATGCTGTAGAAATACTTTAGCACCGATCTTCTCGAAGGGGGTAAATAATTGCCTAAATCTCCACCTCCTTTCAACGGTTGCGTGTGCAAAGTCTGGTCTCACAAAGAATGTGGGGGCATATTATCAAGGGGGTTTATCTCCGCTTTTTTGGCTTTAAAAGCCAAGAAAGCGGAGATAAAATTATCTCCCTATTACCTAGCTGCCGCTCACACCAGTTAGCGACAGCTAGTAGGAGACAGCGACCATCTTGGGCCCCACTTTGCATGTCAGTGATATTTATCACTAATGAGATGCAAAGTGGGCGTGCCAAGATGTTAGAGACTGAAAACAGTCGCTAACATCGCTATCTCCTATTACCAACTTTTGGAGATATTTGCGCTAAGCGGGAATATCTCCAAAAGCTAACACCTGCCCTGAGCAGTTCTTAGCTATGTTATCCAATGGGAGGTGGATAACATGGCTAAGAGCATTAGCTCGCTAATGCATGAATATCGCTGACTTTTCAGCGATGTTCATGCTTTGCGGCGATTTTTACCGCATTTGCGTTAAACCTTGGTAATACCAAGGTTTATTTGCGGTAAAAATCGCCGCAGTGCTGCGGTAAATTTTTGTCTCCAACCAAGCAATAGCGATAATTATCGCTATTGCTTGGTAATATGCCCCGTGGTGCCATGAAATTCCCTCTTACTTGTTGGATGGGCTAGGTCATAAATGGTGTCCCGCAATAAAAAATTCCCAAAGAACACTAACATTGCCCTTAGAAATTTAGATTGGTTCTGAGATTGCTTGGACTGTCCAACCAATCCTGTTTCTAATGTAAATGAAAAAGGCCAAGACAATTTGTCATCTGAAGTGAACGCTACCTCTGTCAGTAAAGCTACTTTTGTCTGTAAAGCAAGCACAGGACAAGGAAAGTTTATTCAGAAACCATACAGATCGAAGTCGAATTCTAATTGGAACAGAGATGGGAAATTAAAATGTTTGAGGTGTGGTAGCCAATTTAATGGATCTAATTTTCCGAACTGTTTTGCAAAGAATAATACTTGCAGAAATTGTGGAAAAAGGGGTCACTATGCATGGATGTGTAAAAGCAACAAAGTGAACTTTGTCGAAGAAGAGGAGGATTTTGGTCAACAAGCTGTACATTGTGTTTCTGATGAAATATCTGTTGTGGTTAATGATGTAAAAGGTGTAGACTCTGATGCCATAACCATGCCAAAATGTGACATTCACATAGGTGATGAGGTTGTCCCTTTTTGGCCGATTCAGGTTCATTATATACCTTAATCAGTGACAAATTTTGGTTTGCAACTTTTGGAACTTACAACATACGGTTAACACCTGACATTATTCCTGTGGGTTATGGGGGTCAAAAAATTGATTTAATTGGCTATTGCGTACAAACTATTGTGTTTAAAGACAGGGAAACTGTAGCAAAGGTTTATGTTGCTAAACGTGGGGACAGCCTTCTTGGTTGGCGTCACCAAAGAGATTTGGGTATTGTTTTAAATCCAAATGCACCTAAACAGGTCATGTTAGTCTCTCTGCAGGGTGATGTCCAGGACATTGTGGAAAAATACCCGTGTGTTTTTACTGAAGGCTTAGGACTGTTGAGTGGTTTCAAACACAAAATAATTTTAAAAGAAAACACCAAGCCCGTGGTGCATAAGGTAAGGAAGGTACCAAATCTTATGTTGAAGCCCTTACAAGAGGAAATCGACAGGTTACTTAAGTTGGGTGTAATAGAAGAGATAGATCCTTCAGAATGGCTCGCACCTATTGTTTTAGCACCAAAGGATAATGGAACTAAAATTAGGATGTGTGTTGATTTGAGGAGTTTAAATGGTTCAATCTGGGTGGATAGACAACCACTGCCGAATATTAATGAGATTCTATCAAAATTGAGTGGGACCTCTGTGTTCTGTGTGATGGATATATCCGCAGCATATCACCAGATTATGCTTCATGAAGAATGGAGACATTTGACGTCATTTGTAACCCCTGTAGGAGCTTACAGATTTATTAGAATGCCTTTTGGGTTGGCGAGTGCGGCTTCTTGTTTCCAAAGAATTATGAAGAATGTTTTGTCTGGCATTGATTCTGTACTGTTCTTTCAAGATGACATTCTGGTCCATGAGCATGATGTATGTGAGCATGATGAAGTTTTATTTGAAGTTCTGGCGAGATTGCAAAAATTTGGGTTAACCTTGAAAAGTGAAAAGTGCAAATTCAGGGTGAATCTTGGACATTCAATATCAGGTGAAGGAATCAGTCCTAAGATTAATTTGGCAGAGGCAATTTTGAAAGCTCCTCCTCCTTCCAATAAAGACCAAGTGAAGTCATTCCTCGGTTTGTCTGAATACTATTCTAAGTTTATTTACAATTTTGCTAGTGTCATGCAACCGATCAGACTTCTTTTGAAAAAAGGCACTGTTTTTAATTGGAACCAAGAGTGTGCTGCAGCTTTCAATTTCGTGAAGTCTGAGATTGGAAAAATGCAAACTTTAGGTCATTTTGATGTAAAGAGAAAGACGATTTTGACAACTGATGCAAGTGTTGGTGGTCTGGGAGCTGTCCTTTCTCAAATGGTTGATGGCTCTGAACGAGTCATTGGTTTTGCTTCTCGTTAACTGAAGGGTGCTGAGGAACGCTATTCGGTAATCGAGCGTGAGGCTCTGGCTTGTGCATGGGCTATAAAACACTTTAGATTTTATTTGTGGGGTTTACCATTTGTGATCAGGTCTGACCACAAGCCTCTTGTGCAAATTTTCATTGCAGGAATGTTGAATGTACTACTCCTACAATCAAAAGATGGATTAAAGGACTTTTTGAGTACAATTTTAGTGTAGAATATTTGCCTGGTCTAAAAAATGTCCCGGCTGATTTTCTTTCAAGATTACCTTTGGAGAAGCATGTTGTGATTGACTCAGATTGTCACACACATTTATGGGTGAACGAATCAGCATTAAATGAAGTTGAGTGGAAAAGTTGTTTTTTGAATGATGAAGCCAGAGTACATATTTTGAATTTTGTGGTAAATGATTGGCCTGGTTTGAAAGATGTTCCTGATTGTGCAAAAGGTTATTGGAATGTCAGGGAAGAGCTAAACATTGTGCAAGGTGAACTTTTTCGTGATGACAGACTTATTCCCCCTTTGTTGATGCGTGAGAAGGTAATTAACCTTGCTCACAGGGGACTTTTGGGGCGTAGTCTCACAAAGGCTAGAGTTAGAGAATCGTACTGGTGGCCTGAAGTAGATCGCCAAGTTGAGGGTGTTGTTAATGATTGCGTCATCTGTGCGGGGAATGACAAATCAAGGAACATAAGAACTACTCCTCTTTCCCCTGTGGCAATACCTGAACGTCCTTGGTCCAAACTTGCTGTGGATTTAGTTGACCCTTTTGATAATTTGGCTCCTTCTGAAAGATTTGTAGTTGTGTTAGTAGATTATACATCTAAGTGGGTGTCTGCTTCTTGTATGAGTTCTGTCACTTCTAGGAATGTTATTGAGTTTTTGAAGGATGCCTTCACTTGTGAAGGGATTCCTGACATCTTAGTCTCCTATAATGGAGTGCAGTTCACTTCACAGGAATTTACAGATTTTTTAAATGATTTATCAATCCCTCATTAAAGAACTGCTCTTTATGATCCTCAGGCAAATGGTCTGGTGGAGAGCATGAATATACTGATTAGAGCTTCTGCTCAAACTGCTTTGGAATTGAGAGTTCCGCTTAAACCTGTTCTTAGAGAAAAGTAGTGGGCTCATAGAAATACACCCAACAGTGTTACTGGTTGTTCTCCTTTTAAAAGTCTGAAGGGTAGGATGGCTGGTTCTAAACTCAATCCTTTGTGGTTAAGTGTTAAGGATAGGGGTTGGGTTGTCAACAATTGGAGAATTAGGAACTACCAGAGTAACTACAAGAGGAGGTTTGATACGAAAATGGGAGCAAAGAAAGATGTATGGAAGGTGGGTGATTTTGTTTATGTTAAAAAGGCAATGTGGGATCCCAAAGGGGAATCTAAATATTTTGGACCGAGGCGCATAGTAAAGGTTATGAAGAATGTTGTCATGCTTGCTGACGGGATGTTTGGAGCATGTCTCGTTTGGCAAAATGTAGGGAGGGGGATGATGATGTGAAGTCAAGATCTAAAAATTTGCATGAAGCTTCTCATGATATTTCTCATCATCTCTTTTGCAGTCCTAGAGCTAAAAGATCTCCATTGTATTTACAAGATTATTATCTTAAATGAGATTTTATGTGTTGCTTAATAGAGTCATAGTTCTCCATTGTATTTTTAGTATTGTTATTGTATTTTATTTAATGAATTTTACTTGATTTGTTTTCTTTCCTTTTCATCATTTTTATTATTATAAAAAGGGAGATGTGTTGTATATATGCCTTTAAATATAACATTCTCCTCTGGAATGCATGTGACATCAGAGAAGAGTAGAGCCTGTGATGAGTGTGCAGCTGTTATCTCCTTGTGCCACAAGCTTCCCCGGTGTTGTGAAAATAAAGATGCTACAAGCAAGTTATTATGAATCTACGTTTTATTACAACATCAAGTGTTGCATGGCTAAACACTTATGAGGTCCCAAAGGTGAGACCTATTGGCTATGCCAATGCTTGTTTTACTTAACTTTGTGGAAGTAGATGTTGGATTTTGTTAACAAGCGATCAACTGGGCTTTCAACACTATCTCACTATTCACCCAACAACCAGGACAACCCGAGTCCTTTCATTTTTTGATTCACTGCCTTATTTTCTTTAGAAAAGCATTGGATTAGGATTTTCTTACTGTTGCCTCCATTGTCTCCAAGGTTACAATCAATATTCTATTTAAAATAAAACTGAACATCCTGCTCCATCTTCTTAAAGCCTTTTAGAACATCTTGCTTCTCTGAGTATCTACCTCAGTTTGGATTTGGAAGTTCGGTCTGCTGGTGTCAATTGAATTAAACAATTTAATAGTGGTCTGAAAAGCATTTCAGACCTACACATGTTTCATCCGATAGGATTAAACAGAGTTGGTCAATCAAGAGGAAAACAAAGTGGAAACAGCTATAATGTATTGTGGTGAAAGCAATTGTAAAGCTTCAAAACGTTTCAGCAAAAGTAAGAGCCTAGTAGTCAACGAGGTTCATGGATTACAGTGTGTTTAAACATCACTTTCAGCTGCCCCACATCAAAAGCATTATGAAGCTAGCGAAGAACCGTCCCGGTGCCCAGACTGAAATGTTAGCAAAGCCAATTGGCTTATCTGCCCCTGAATACTCCGGACAGTGGTATTGGGTCTAGGTATGACGGCGCCACATAGAATAATCACACAGAATATCTTAAAAGAACCAAATATTTAACGGTGCTAAAAGGTGAGGAAAACCGCCCAGCTCCCCTGGACAGGCCTCAGCCCTCAAGAACATGAAACACTCCTTAGCACTCGTATATCTATTTTCAGAGTAACACAGGTATGTAACGAATTTCGGTAAGATCAGGTGGTGGCAGTTCCTGATTCCCGCTGGGGGTACTGTGGCAGCGTGGGGCATTATTATTTCTTTCACTGCGATACTTTAATCACTGTTGGAATCCCACTGGCAGCTCCTGCATGACTACTATGTAGGCGCCGGTTTCTTTTATTTATTTGCTGTTTGCACGATATTGAGCTCCGTTTTAAAAACACTTTGGCATTTTAAAACTTACCTTTCTTCTGTGGTCTCCCCTGCCCCGGTCCACCGCGGCTGTGTGTGCCGATTGTGTGGAGGGCGGGGCGCCATCTTTGGTGTGTCCTGAAGCACTGTTGGACCGAAGTTAGCGGTCCAGCTGGTCGTGGTAACACGCCATAAAACGCACATATGTCCCCGTGCGCGCAGAGGACGCGCGCCACTGGCACGCCGTAGGTGCACCAAAGGCAAGCCCGTCTGCCCCCTTCCGTGCCCCGGAAGCGCATAGCGCCAGCAACACTGGCCGTTTTGCGGACCGGGACGAGGCAGATAGGAAATCTTTTAACCGGGAGGATCTTCTAAGGCTAGACACTACATCCTGTAATAAAGGTAGGCATTGGGTGGTCCTACACAGTTTGTCTAGGACTTGCCCCTCCTGTCACTTCTGTTTTCAAACTATGCAGCCTGCTCTCTCTCCGCATATAGCACGGGTGACTAAGATTCGGGCGGCTCTCATCAATGCGCGTTCATTGGCTAAGCATGCCCCAGACATGCATGTGCTGATCATAGATGAACAGCTTGATCTCTTGTTTATCACTGAGACTTGGCTGAACGAATGTTGTGCTCCAGTGGTAGAACTAGCCATTCCACGAGGTTTCAAAATAGCCAGAGCGGATCGTAAGTCAGGAGAGGGGGCGGTGTTGCCGTGGTGTTCAGGGATATATGGTTATTTACCAATGAGTTTTCCGGGGAGCTTGAGAATGGCAAAGCTTTGGCGGTCTCACTGGTCATGTCCCCCCACTTCACGCTAGGCAGTATTTTGGTCTACCGCCCCCCGGGCCCACCTGGCGTTTTCCTTAAATCTCTTGACGATGTTAACGCCTCGCGGGCGCTTCGCTTTCCCAAGTTTCTGTTGTTAGGTGATTTTAATATTCATCTGGTTAGCCTGGAAACTCCAGGGACCAGAGACCCATTTGTCCCAGTGGGGCATGGGTGCTACACACAAATGCGGTCATCTGATCGACATAGTCTGTTCCAAATTCGATCTCTCCGGTTTGGACCCCTTGCCTGTCACGTGGTCAGATCATCTTCTGATCAGGTTCTCATGGGATATTGGTAAACCTCTCCCCCACTCTTGTCCGGCAAGGGTCCCTTTACCTCAGAAGATTAATATTCCGGCTCTGTCTAAAGCACTGTCATTAGTTCCCCCAGGAGAAGCCCATGATCTTGATGGAGAAGTGGAGAGCTTTTCCGCCTGGATTAGCCATGGGGTTAACTCTTTACCTAAGCCCTCCTCCATATGTCAACCGCGTGGCTCTCCCTCGAAACCTTGGTTCGCGGATTCCCTAAAAGAACTTAAGTTAGGGTGTAAAAAGCTTGAGAGGTGCTGGTGACCTGGGTACTGCCCTCAAGCCAAGGCGGCACTTCGCGTCGACCAGCAGGACAACTAAGCAGCCATCAAAGAAGCTAAAGGCAGTTTTTTTGCAGAAAGAATTTCTAGAACTAATAACAACAGCAAAGAAATGTTCTCCATTGTCCGTAGCTTTCTGTCACCCCTTGCAGAACAAACTACCGTCCCTATCTCCTCTCAATGGTGTGAAGATCTCTCTATTTTTTTTACTGCTAAATCCAAAGCATCCAAGATAGTTTAGTGGCCATCTCCCATGAACAGAGGTCTCTGTTTTTGCCCTCTCTCCCCAGCTCTAAAGCACCTAGCCAGCTCTTTTCGCAGTTTAGGCCGGCAGAGGGGAGGGATGTCTTAGCCATCCTTAAATATCTGACATCAGGTTCTCCTTTGGACCCTTGTCCGGCCAGAGTTCTGGGCGGGGTGGCTGAGGCAGTTTTTCTTGAGGCGGCAGCTCTTGTTAACGGCTCACTTCAATCAGGCATAGTCCCCCAGCAATGGAAGCATGCCAAACTCCTTCCTCTCCTCAAGAAGCCTTCTGCTGATCCCTCCATCCACTCTAATTATCGGCCCATTTCCCTTTTACTGTCCTTGGCTAAGGTCTGTAAAAAGGTGGCTTTTCGGCAACTGGAGGAGTTTGTTGAGTCTTCTGGGGCTCTGCACCCAGGTCAATCAGGGTTTAGGACATCCTACAGCACTGAGACAGCGCTGGTGGAGATAAAGGAGGCTATTAGGGAGTGCCTGGACGCGGGCAGCAGGGCGACTCTGAATTTATTGGACCTCTCTTCCGCCTTCGACACGGTACCCCACCACCAACTCCTTTCCCGATTGTCTGCCATCGGCATTACGGGCTTGGCCTGGGATTGGGTCAAATCCTTTCTTGATAACCGCACCCAACAGGTGTGGATGCCTCCTTTTTCATCTTCAGTTAGTAAACTACCACCGGGGTCCCTCAGGGGTCTACTCTAAGCCCTTTTTAATATATATCTGACACCCTTGATCTATTTGGCAGAGGAGCTGGGTGCCAAAATAATGGCTTATGCCGATGACACTCAGCTCCTATTCACCTGGAAGGGCTCCGATCTTCAAACTGACACTGCTCATCATTGTCTGTCTTCGGTATTCTCCTGGCTGGCTCAGGCCAGCCTCAAATGTAATGAAGACAAGTCTGAGGTGCTCCTCTATGGCCAGTTTCCCCCCACTTTTAGAAAATCTCCCTGGCAACCTGATTATCCGTGCCCTAAGTCTGAATGCGGCCCTGCCAAGAACCTAGGAATATGGTTTGGGGAAGATCTGGGTTTCCACGAGCAAATAAAAAAACTCACAGGAGTCTGTTTTGGCTCTCTCAAAGCCTTGAGGAGATTTTTTCCTCTGCTGCCCGCACCGCTAGGGAAATGGTTGCACGGGCGCTCATTCTTTCCCGCCTCGACTATGCTAATGCTCTCTACATTGGCATACCGGGGTACCTTCTAGGAAAACTTCAGGTTATACAAAATACAGCAGCCAGGCTCCTGTTTAATATCCCGAGGAGATCTAGTGTCCAACAGAAGCTGAGGGACCTTCGTTGGCTCCCCGTTGCCCAGCGAGTACGTTTTAAAGCTTTGACCATGATTTATAAGGCACTTCACGCTCTGGCCATGTTTACATTCGAATGCAGTTCGTGTTCTTTCTACCCAGGCGCCCTCTACGTTCCGCTCTCCAACGTTGGCTGGTGGTCCCTAGGTTCCGCTGGTCGCTTATTGGGGGTTAGTCCTTTGTGGTAAAAGCAGCCACGCTGTGGAATGCTCTTCCAGTTGACCTCCAGCATACCCAGGAGCTTCCTATCTTTAAAAGCTTCTCAAACAGTTGATTTAATATTACTGTACACGTATGCCACTGTTCACCTACGCGCCAGGACACTCCAGAGTGTTAGTGCGCGGTATAAATCTTTTACAACATAACATAAATCTTTTATAACGTTTCAGTCAGTGTGAACATAAATAATAGGCATGAAAATTGTTCTTCTTTCTTCTTTTTTGTTTTCTTTAATGTATGTAAATACTTCCCAAATTATTCATTACAGCCAACTCGGGTTTCGTCGCAATCGGGAGGTAGTCCTGCGACTTTCTCAAGGTTATTTCCTGTGTAAGAGCTGTTTTTCTATGTGGTGATACTTCCAACCCACATTGGGTTTCCGGTGAGGTGGCGCCAATGTTCCAAATAATATTATTAGTATCTGTTTCCTCGAGCCGAACTCTTCTCAGAGCCTGCCCCAGTCATGAAAAATCCTCTGCGACCCTACCGCGCTTATCAAAAAACAGAGTACACTCCTCAAACCTGCTTCTTGAGCAGGTATAAATACAGGAAATAAGGTCCCCGCTTTGCCCCATCGCTCCCCCTTCCCCCGCCCCGCTACACTGAAACATAGAAAAACAGGGATTCCACCTGGCCCCTGACTTATTGACATCATTAAGTTACTAACGTTATTTCGTGCTAAATTCTAAAACAGGGAAGCATTTAGGCCTCCAAAATAGGAATGATTTACATGTTTATGTTTTAAACATGACATTTGGTAACTTCCTCTTACAAAAAAAGTAACTTGAAGCTGTGGTGCTTCAAACGAGTGGGTTTGAAACAAATATTGGAGGGCGTTGGTACCCAAGTGGGCATAGTCACTGGGTAATGTTTATGGTTTAGTGGAGAACTTTTAGTTCAGAGTTCAGAGAAAATCCTAAACCGGATAAAACAGTTAAGTGCGTTTGACACACACAGCTGCACACAGTTGGGCTTACACAGTTAGGTTCCTGCCCAGGACGTCACTCCAGAAAGGAGTAGTTTTCACATCCTGACATGAGGTCTTGAAACTGTTTCAGGAAGCTCGAAGGAAGCTTCGCTAATTCTGAACACGCACACTCAGGCACTGAGATGGCTCTCCGGAATCTCCTGGTCTGTGTTTATTTGTTACTGAACAATATGATGGCTTGTTTCCCACTAACCTAGTTGTGCTGCAAAGCATATTGTCAAACGAAGGTGGGATGCACCTGTTTGCAGGCTGCGCTGGGAGCTCTGCCGGGAGGTATGGTGTCAAGAATGAACCCATGAATGGTTAACTTTTACAGAACAGTGTTTAGTAGTGGAAATAGACCTTGGGTGTTTGTTCTAAAGGGCTCCAAAGGACTCAGTAAAAAGAAAAGATCAGGATGTGTGCTGTGTTCCAGAAACCGAAGTCTCCTCATAGTGATAACTGATGCATGTCAGGGTTCTGCGAAGGCTGGACAAGCGTGACATCCGATCCGAGGAGTCAGCTGCAAAGTGAGTGCAGGGCTGGGCTGCCCTGTCCCCAGTGAAGTGAAACCCAGCCTGCAGCCTCGTCTTCATTGATGTCACACTATGCAGGTGGTCTCTCCTCTACAAAGCAATAAACGCTTCAGAAGTTCAATAGGACGTTTTTATAGGCAGACTTTTCGATTGCTTCTTTCACAATACGTTGTACCAACTTTTACTCTACAAAATACACATGGAGATTGCTGCAGGCACAGTTGCCACTAATGCTGCCTTTTAGCCAGTCCCTGGCTGTAACGCTTCTTGGGTGCATACTTGAAACGCTAAAAGTAAAGCATTTCACTTGAGAGAGCGAGAAGCACCAGGAGCGATAATTGCTACCATATGGCGCCGCGCACTCCCACACGTGCATGCATTGCCATTGAAGGTGCGTACACGTTTTTGGCTGAAAAGCAGAAGCCATTCCAAAAGGTCTTTTTGCCTATGCAGTTCATGCGCGCTGCGTAGGCGAGACCTAAGAAGGGACTAGGGCACGGGATGTATTCACCAGAGTATATGAGAACATTCACATATTTCGAACGTCTGAAGCACAAACGCCTGCTCACAATTTATGTAGCGCAGTACATTCATCCCAAGGGGTATCTGGGCATGGTATTGCAATCTATAGATTTGGGAGAAACTGCACGCATTTAGATAATTTTCAAACACCTAATATTATTGAAAGGGTAGGGAAGAAAACCCTACATTGTGTTTAATGGAAAGCATATAAAACTGTGGTCACTGGTAACTTTTAAATTTAGGAGTCAGTGGGAAAACTTTATAATTACAAAATAGTTGGGATCAAGAACGAAGGTCTTCTTAGAATTGAAATAGTAAGTGAAATATTCCATGTTTGAAAAGCAGGGAGAGCAACAGGCAAAGGAGAGTGATGTCACAATCTTTTAGGACTAAGAGAAGGAAGAACAGATGTGGACAGGATGAAAAATCTAATTGAGTGCTGTTCAAGATCTTCAACAGAAGACAAGGAAGGTGATGTATTAAATCTTCAATGGGCTAGGCGAAGGGGCTATGGTGAAGATATACAGGAGATTGAAAGAAGTGGGTAAACAAATTCCTCTGGTAAAGAATGCCCACAATAACCAAGGAAGGATCGAATTGTGAGCTTTTTAAATTTAAAATCTCTTAGTGGCTGCGAGAGGAGAACAATTAGTAAGAAGAGTGAAGGCGGACCTGTACAGGTGGTTATATTCAAATTTGCAAAAGGAGGTGGAGGTGGGGCAAAGTGTGAGGTTGTGTGCACATTGACTCTTGTTACCTACCCCTTCCTTTCTGGGGAGGGGGATCACCCTCTTTCCCGCCTCAGTCTCCTGCAGGATGCACCCTGTACTCGGCCGGGCTGCGACTTACAAGCCACCTGCTGCTCAGTAGTACTGAAGAGTCAGTCGAAGGTGTCGCCCACTACCCACAGCAGCAGAGCGGCATCCCGTGGGGTGTGGGTGCCCCAGGACCTGCTCTTGTATGAAGGTAGGACCGCCCCAAAGCCCAGTCTGCAGGCTCCAAGGCAGCTCAGCAGCCTGCAAAATGCATTACATCACCCTGGCTGCAGCCTGCAATCCCCATGCAAGAAAAGGGGGTGAGGGGAGGGCAGGCACGGGTCACTCACTATGAGCAGGCATGGGTCACTCACTGTGAGCAGGCACGGGTCACTCACTGTGAGCAGGCACAGGTCACTCACTTTAAGAAGGCAGAGGTCACTCACTGTGAGCAGGCACCAGCCGTTCACTGAGAGCAGGTACTGGTCATTCACTGTGAGCAGGCATAGGTCATTCACTGTGAGTAGGCAAGGGTCACTCACTGTGAAAAGGCATGGGTCACTCACTGTGAGCAGGCACGGGTCACTCACTGTGAGCAGGCACAGGTCACTCACTGTAAGAAGGCAGAGGTTGCTCACTGTGAGAAGACACAGGCCGTTCACTGTGAGCAGGTACAGGTCGTTCACTGTGAGCAGGCACACGTAATTCACTGTGAGCAGGCACGGGTCATTCACTGTGAGCAGGCACAAGTCACTTACTGTGAGCAGGCAGGCTCCAGTCACTGTGAGCAAACATGGGTCATTCACTGACATCCACGACAGCTTCAAAAACAGGGCCGCCCCGACAGCCACTGACACCTCAGACCCCACGGCCAATACCCACATTGATCCCCTGCTCACCTGGACCAACATAAACCTCAACGACACCATCAAAATCATGAACACCATCCACTCTACCACCACATCTTCAACAAAACTAGCGCCACCATCGCACCCCATCTCCAAAGGCCATCAACATCTCCTTCGAGACCTCGACCTTCCCGGAGAGCTGGAAGCACCCCGAGATCAACGCCTTACTCAGGAAACCTAAGGCGGATCCAAACGACCTCAAGAACTTCTGGCTCCCGTTTCCGACAATGGTCATCGAGAAGACCGTCAACGGACAACTAACCCGCACCCTCTTGGAGAACAACATCCTGGACCCATCCCAGTCCAGGTTCCGCAGCAACCCCAGTACCGAAACTGCCCTCATCGCCACCACCGATTACATCAGGGCAGTGCTGGACAATGACGAAACCGCAGCCCTCATCCTCCTGGCCTATCAACCAACTTCGACACTGTTTGTCACTGCACCCTAGCCACACGCCTCCACAACACAGGAATCCGAGAAAATGCTATGGAATGGACCTCCTCCTTCTTCTTCAGCAGAACCCAGAGCGTCTGCCTCCCCCCTTTCTGGTCCGCAGCCTCCGAGATTATTTGCGGCGCACCCCAAGGATCATCCCTCAGCCGGACATTGTTCAACATCTACATGGCACCGCTCGCCCACGTCGCCTGACTACGCAACCTTAATCATCTCTTACGCCGACGACACCCAGCTCATCCTCTCCCTCACAAAGGACCCCCTCACCGCCAAACCCATCCTCCATGAAGGAATGAAGGCCATCGCCGATTGGATGAAGAACAGGCGTCTGAAGCTGAACTCCGACAAGACGGAGGTCTTCTTCCTCAGCTCCACCCCCCCAGCCTGGGATGACTCCTGGTGGTCGACCCCACTGGGAGCAGCACCTACACCCACCGACCACGCACGCAACCTGGGGTTCATTCTTAACTCAACACTCTCCATGACCAAGCAAGTCAACGCCGTCTCATCCTCCTGCTTCAACACCCTCTGCATGCTCCGCAAGCTCTACAGGTGGACTCCCACCGGACCAATAAGAACAGTCACCCAGGCCCTCATCAACAGCAAGCTGCACCACAGAAGCGCCCTGTATGCAAGAGCCTCAGCCAAACTCCTGAAATGACTTCAACGCATACAGAACGCCTCTGCACGACTGATCTTCGATATCCCTCACCACAGCCACATCCCCCACCTGAGAAACCAGCACTAGCTTCCTTCAAAAAAAGAATCACCTTCAAGCTCCCCCGTCCCCCACATTCGAAGAGCGACTACCGACGGCAGATCATTCTCCCACCTCGCCGCCAAGACCTGGAAGACCCTCCCCATCCTCCTACGGCAGACCCAGGACCTACTAACCTTCAGAAGGCTACTCAAGACCTGGCTATTCAAGCAGTAGCAGCCCCCGCACCTTGAGACCCTCACGGGTGAGTAGTGCACTTTACAAATGGTCTGATTGATTGATTGACTGTGAACATACATACACCATGCTCTTTGGAGAGGCATAGATCGTTCACGTTCACTGTGAGCAGGCACAGGCCATTCACTGTGAGCAGGCACGGATCATTCACAGTGAGCAGGCATGGGTCACTCACTGTGAGCAGGCATGGGTCACTCCCTGTGAACAGTCACAGATCATCCACTGTGAGCAGGCACACACCGTGCTCTGTGGAGAGGCACAGGTCATTCACTGTGGTCAGTCACACACCACTCCCCGTGCACAGGCACCCATCATTCACTGTGAACAGGCACAGAGGTTGTTCACTGTGAGCATGCAGAGGGCATTCACCGTGAGCAGGCAGAGGCCATTCACTGTGAGCAGGCACAGGCCATCACTGTGAGCAGACACGGGTCAGTCACACACCACTCCCCGTGCACAGGCACCCATCATTCACTGTGAACAGGCACAGATTGTTCACTGTGGTCAGGCACACACCCTCTGCTCCGTGCACAGGCACACTACGCACCAACCTTTCACTGCAGTGAACGTGCTGCGCCGCAGGTGACCTTCGGACTGAAGCAGGGCGTTCCTCGCTGTGCTCTGGCCGGCTTGCCGCCAGGATCTCTGGCTGGGTTTAGCAGCCTCAGAAGGTTCCTGGCCTCCGTGTACCTGCACATGAGCACAAGATGTGTCAGTCCAGTAACCATTTGTTTAAGCACAAGGAATGACACACGGTTTCTCCTCTAAGGAGGTGGAGAACTAGTGCGGCCGGTTCTGCTGCCCCGGGCGGTGCTGTGCGTGATGGCTGCAGAAACCACCTGCTGCTGGGAGGGTGGAGGGGTGGGTGGGCTCTGATTTAAATGAGGGGGCTCCACCCCCTATGCATGAGTCAGAGGAAGTATGGGGTCATTTACCCTTGCTGTGCGTCAAACATATGTCTCCTTATGTACACAGCTCTCAGGTGATCTTTTATCGCCCCCACTGGTGTTACTAACTAAGCATGGGCAAATTCGCGATTTGCGAATTTGCGAATTCGCGATTCGCAAAATTCGCGAATTCTCGCGAATTTGCGGATTTCTTTGTTTCTGCGAGTTCGCGGGGTGCTTGGCGTGTTCGCGGGGCACTTTGCGTGTTCGCTGGGTTTTTTAGTGCAAGCCCGCAATGCACCCTCTGGTTCATCACTGCCACCCTCTCGTTTTTTGTGCCCTTCTGCCCTCTGGCCCACTCATTTTTTGTGCCCTTCTACCCTCTGCCCCACTCGTTGTTGTGCCCTTGTGCCCCTTGCCCCACTCGTTTTTTGTGCCCTTCTGCCCTCTGCCCCACTCGTTGCTGTGCCCTTCTGCACTCTGCCCCCACTCCTGTTTTCTTTTAGAATGGCGCCGGCAAGCTGCCAGCGCCATCCTAAAATAGTTACTAAATAAACTTCAACAGGAAGCACTAATAGATGCTCGAGCACCTGCTTTATTTTATCTATAAGTGCTTCCTGTTGAAGCTAACTCAGTAACTACTTTAGGATGGAGCTGGCAGCTTGCCAGCGCCATCCTAAAATAGTTACAAGCTTGAAGGCTTGAACTTTTGCCCCCCGGATCCGCCGCTCGCGAATTTGCGAATTTTCGGTAAATTCGCGGGAGTTCGCGGATTGCGAATTGGCCGAAAATTCGCAAAATCCGCGAGCGGAACGGATTTTGCGCTCATGCTTATTACTAACTCATTAACGCCTGCAGCCCACCCCGCCCGGAAACACTGACTTTACCTAGGGGAAGGGTCAATAAGGGGGGCTTTGGAGCTCTCAGTGATCTTCGGAGGGAGATGACCCACCATGGACTCTTTGCTGCATTACGGAACAATCTGATAAAGAGTCAGCCTGCACAGATACTGGAACAATTTGTTAATTATTATAGAGCTTTGTACACTCCTGAAAGCTGTCCTACTATGAATAATATACAAAGGTATTTGGATGCTAATATAATAAAGAATAGGGAAATAGAAGGATTTGACTCACTGATCGAGAAAGTGACAATGGCAGAAATTAAACTTGCAATTACCGCCTTGCCATCTGGCAAAGCTGCGGGGGAAGATTCGCTACCACTAGAAGTATAATAAATCTGTATTGATGAATTACTTCCACTTTTTAGTCAGGTAATCAGCTTAATTGGAGCAGGCGGAAAAGCCCCCAATTCATGGAACATCACAAAGATTGTCTTTTTCTTAAAAACAAATAAGCCAGCTGACGTGTGTGGGTCATATAGACCCATATCACTCATAAACACTGATGCAAAAGTATTTGCTAAAGTTCTAGCTACGCTATTGGCGCCACTTATGCCTAATCTGGTAACCCCTCAACAGCATGGATTTATTATGGGCAGAGATACGACGGCTCACGTAAACATGGCTGTAATAGCATTTGATGTGGCAGAGATAAATTCCACCCCACTCGGTATGATATTGTTGGACGTTGAAAAAGCTTTTGACCGAGTAGGGTGATATTATCTCTGGGCAACAATGAGAGCCCTGGGTTTTGAAGGTCAATTTCTAAGGTGGATACAAGCCCTATATGATCATCCAATTGCCAAAATCAGTTATGCAGAGAATCTAGCCCCTAACTTTACAATATCTCGTGCTACTCGGCAAGGGTACCATTTGTCACCCCTGCTGTTTGCGCTTTCTATGGAGCCATTTCTCTTTGCTAAGCAAAATCAATCTCAAATAGCTCCTTTTGATCTTGGCCCAAACTCGCTTAAAATCACAGCTTACGCGGACGATATCGCGATATACTCTACAGATGTGGCGGAAGCTCTGCAGGGAATAATTCAAGAGGCCAATAGGTTTGGGGCAGTTTCTGGATACAGATTAAACACAAATAAAACACAAGTGTTAATGAACTACAAATCCTCAGTCGCAATACAAGGAGTATGCAGAGCTGCTACATATCTAGGCGTCAGAATCTCTGCTAAAATAAGCGAAATAATTGTACTTAATTATGAAGCTTTACTCAAGGAAACAGCCGTCATACTAAAAAGGTGGCATAAGGTGCCGCTTAGCATTATTGGTTGGAATATTTAATCAAAATGAAGGTACTGCCTAAGTTCCGTTACTTATTCAGGTCCATCCTATTAAGTATTAACAATTTTTTCTTTAAACGATTAGACAGGATTTTTAGAAGTTTTATTTGGGGGTATAAAAAAGCTCGCCGAGCAATTGCTTTGCTTAAGCTTCCATTAAACCAATTTTCCTGATTTCAGGTTATACTTCTTGAAATGAAATGAAATGAAATGAAAAATTGCATTTGTATAGCGCATAACCGTCCTGGGGCCTCGCAGCGCTTGAAGATAAAATGGTTTTAGCGCAGGCTCGGGGCAGATCAGAGAGATTTAGCAAACAAATGCGTTTTTAGGGCCTTTCTGAACGAGAGGAGGTTGCTGTTATCCCGGATGGCAAAGGGGAGGGCATTCCAGAGTCTGGTCGCCGAATGAGAAAAAGAGCGGCCACCCCAACGGGCTTTGTTAATTTTAGAGGAGGTGGCCAGCTGCAGGGTACCAGACCGAAGGGGGCGTGTTGGAACATAAGGCATAACCAGAGGGTGCAGAATCGCTGGGCCTACACGGTGGAAGGATTTGTGCATGATGCACAGAGCTTTGAACTGCACTCTGGCAGCCATTGGGAGCCAATGAAGGTCCTTCAGAGCCTTCCTCGCCGACTGCCGACGGGACAGATTGAACAATAGGCGGGCCGCACTGTTTTGTGTGACCTGGAGCCTCTGAAGGACCGAAGCCGGTGCTCCCAGGTAGAGAGCGTTCCCGTAATCCAGGCGAGAGAGAATGAGGGCCTGGACCATGATCCTCCTCGCCTGGAAAGGGAGCAAAGGGAGCACCCGCCGGAGCATCCTCATTAGTCCGAAGCAGGTGGCAGCAGTCTTAGTAGCCTGGACAGAGAAATCAAGGGCAGTGTCAAGCCAGATCCCAAGGCTCTTTATCTGGGACTTGGGCGCAGGAGGAGCGCCAAGACATGGTGGCCAGACGGGTGCAAGAGCAGACGGGGAGGGATTTCCAAGGAGAATGATGTCTGTCTTCTCCCCGTTAAGCTTGAGACAGGAAGCTTGCATCCAACTGGCAACAGCCTCTAGACAGGGGCCTAAGGTGTTGGATGATCCATCTGCGTGGTCTAACGAGACCACCAGCTGCGTATCATCCGCGTAGGTGACTATACGCACACCAAAGGGATGGACTATCCTGTCCAGAGGTTCCATGTAGGCGTTAAAGAGGGTCGGGCTCAGGGAGGAGCCCTGAGGGACCCCACACCTGAGAGGATGTTTAGGAGAGACTGTCTCACCCTCAAAGACCCGGAAAAAGCGCTCACTCAAAAAGGAGGTGAGCCAGTCCAGAGCTGCGCCCGACACGCCCATGCCCGCCAGTCGGTATACTAGCGTGGCATGGTTCACCGTGTCGAACGCGGCACTAAGGTCTAACAGGATAATGGCCACCTTTCCTCCCCGATCCAAAGTCGTTCTTGCTTCCTCTGTGACCGCCAACATGGCAGTTTCTGTGCCATGTTGAGGGCGAAAACCTGTCTGGGAGGTACGCAACAGACAGTTGGACTCCAGATAGTCTGTTAAGATATTGTTGGTGTGCCTCTCCAGCAGTTTACTCAACCAGGGAAGCAACGAAATGGGACGGTAGTTGGACAGGTTGTTCTGGTCCAGGGAGGGTTTCTTGAGAAGCGCCCTCACCATGGCACACTTCCAAGCGAGTGGGACCGACCTGGACACAATGGAGGTGTTTCTTGGCAGCCTTCCTCGGTCGTCTTCGGTCATCTTCGTAGTTTACTTAACCCCAATAACCAATATTATTTTTAGATTTATGTTAGGTGAGGACTCTAATATGTTTCTTTCCAAAGTTAATGACCCTAATTACTTTTAAAGCATTACATTCAAGACTGCGAGAGAAAGTGTAAAGATGTGGTCTTTGATTCTTACTACTTGAAAAACTTTGTTATATCATCCTAAACTCCCCTTGTGGAGTAATCCAGGACTCCCTGAAATCTTTCATGATGGGGCTGGTAAAATTTGGGCTATTTTGGGAATAAAAACTTTGTGGTACCTTTATGGTCACAGTGGCTTTATGGATTTTGAAACACTAAAGACTCTTTACAACTTAACCAAAGCTATGTGGTTTAAATACTATCAAATCTGTACTTATCTCATATGTAGTATGAATCTAACAGAGATCCAGGACTCGGATATCTGGAACTATTTTTATGTGGCTAAGAATGAATAACTGATTAGCGAGGGCTCAGAAGCCTTGACTCTTATAAGGTTGATGACTGTGTGAAATTGGCTAAGAGATGGAATATAGGATTAGGCACAAATATAACTGCTAACACCATCTCTGCCGCTTTTGGCAGTATTAATAGATCAGTACAGTCTTCTGGTTCAAGGCTACAACTATGACTAAATGCCCCAAATGTGATCTAATAGCGGCTGACCTAGAAACACATGACATTTTCTTGTCCAGAACTGGCTGACTTCTGGCAAGGAGTTGCTCAAGTGTGGTAAATAAATTTACCAGACTATTTTTCTATACAATAAATGACAATAAGGATGGGGCGTGGCTAGCAGCCGATCATGGCGGCAGCATAAGGGACGAGCTCCGCGACTGAAGCGGCCTCTTCGTCGATCCGACATAAAATCCGTCACTTTTTTAAGCCCTACAGGAGGGTACCAGCACCCAGGACCGGGTGGAGTAAGCAGCGACAAGCGGCAACAAGATCCGACGTCCGCTGACCGAGATACATCGACGCATCGGATCGGCCTACCCCGACCTCCTGAACCGGGACCTCCCCTGGTTGTCGACCCGGCAGGAAGTGCATGCGGACCGGGAGACCTGGACCGGAAGTATCCATGAGGAGACGGAGCCGACAGACCGAGTACACGCTGGAAGGCCGGAGGCGCGGACCCACACAGGCTAAGGGAGTGGTGATTAACGGCACAGTCGCTGGCACTCCGACCATCTCTGTGGTTGAAACGAGCGGTACCGAGAGTCAAAGAGACGGAGACGAAAAGGGCGTCCGCCATTTTCTGGATCGAAGAAGTCGCAACGCACCTGGCGATAATTGACGCCTCTCACCTTCCGGAATTCACCACTGAGACCTGACCTTTGTCGAGCTGGACTGGGCAGGGTGTCCGCACCGCTTCACGCATCCTGGAGCGTAGGAACACGAGGAGCGCGGCAATTAGCGGTATGGCGGGAAAAGGCCCCAAGGGCGGCGTCACACAGACCCGCATCGAACGATATACCTCCGACAAGCCCACCGTCTCTCCAGCGGGAAAAAACCAAGGAGGGAAGAGGGCTGACACCCCGGGAGGACAAAAGGCGACGCTAGACGATGTCATGCACGCTCTGGCCCAGTTGCAAACGACCGTTGGTGCTATCTCCACGGATGTCACCCTACTCAGAGCGGACCTCCACAAGATGTCGGAGAAAGTTAAGAACATGGAGGTGGTCACAAAATCTCTTGTGGAGGATGTCTCAGAACTTCAACGGGAAATGGGGAAGATGGCGCAGGACAATAGAATGCTTCGGGAGAAACTGGATGAGCAGGAGGGACGTTCTAGGCGAAACAACATCCGCATTATAGGGGTGCCGGAATCGGAAGGTGTAAAGGCCATGGATCTTTTCGTGGAAAGCCTAATCACGGATGAACTGAAGCCAAAAGGGCTGTCAAATTTCTTTTCAGTGGAGAGGGCCCATCGGGTCCCAGGAGGTCAGCCAAAACCGGGGGCAGCCCCACGACCCATAGTGGCCCGTTTGTTTAACTTCCGTGACCGGGACGCCGTCTTGCAGGCGGCTAGAACCTCCCCTCCTCTTAAGATCCAAAACGCAACCGGCGCCATTTTCCCCGACTACACAGCGGAGGTCGCCCGTCGGCGACGAACGTTCTACGAGGTGAAAAAAGAACTGAGGTCCAGAGAACTGCCATATTCCATGCTCTTTCCTGCGAGACTGCGGGTGGTAGCGGAGAACAAACCCTGAAAACGTACAGGAGTGGTTGGAGGGCTGGAGACCAGGTCAACACCAGAGACGGACAAATCGTCCCAAGAAGGATCGAACTGGTGGTCACCACCAGGACTCCCAGGCTTCGGGAGGGGGACTGGACAACAGTGACTCTTTGGGAGCAGAAGGCAGCAGGGAAGAGTTCGAGGAACAATGACCATCTGACATTTTTTTGATAATGAGACTTTAATGCTGCGTAAGCGCTTCCCGCCATTGGACACTGGGTGAAGGGCCTCCGAGGGTGTGAATGAGAGGCTGCCGGCAGCGGAGAGTCCCTCACCCCAACGCGCAAGTACACTGTTTTGGGGATGGGGTATGCACTCTGCTCAGTTGGGGGGGCGGGCAGTTTTGAGTCCGTGCAGCAGGGGGGCAGGGAGGGGGGGGGGAACGGGAGTTGAGTAAGTTTGCACTACGGGGCTTTTTAGTCCTGCAGGTTCATGTTCTAAGCACACGTATGTTTATTGGCAAGTTTCATATAACTGAGAGCATCTGGTCTATTCGGGGCAATGAGAGAATGGAATGTTGGATAAAGTCACACTTGCCCTACGCCTGCCTCCGCATGCCGCCTCGCCTTCGGCGAGAGGGCATCATGACGACTCACTGTTTTTCTTATGGCTGGAACAGATAGTCACACTGCACCACACCCTCTGCTTGTCATGTCATGGAACGTCAGAGGTCTAGGGGATAAGATTAAGAGGGGGCTGGTGCTACAGGGAATTAGAAGACAAAGGCCTGCTCTCATTCTCCTACAGGAGACACACTTGACGGGGGCGGCCACGAAGGCTCTAGATAGGAGAGGCTATCACATGGTAGTGCACGCAGAGTTCACCTCGGGGTCCCGTGGTACAGGTATCCTGCAGAAGAAGTCGTCCCAATTTATTGTAAAGTCTACAGCAACTGATGCTCATGGCCGCTTCACAGCAGTTCATGGGCAGTGGGAGGGAAAACTGTTAAACGTAGTCTCCATGTACATACCACCTGCACTACACTCTGAGGCTTTGCCGGACCTTGGTAGATTTTTGCTGACTCTCCCTGATGGGGACCTACTCATAGGTGGGGATTTTAACATGGCACTCACGAGCACCCTAGATCGGTTCCCCCCACGCACACACGTAGAAGGACACAGCAGGCTCCAGGCATTTCTAGATGCACAGGGATTGGTGGACATATGGCGCACGCTACACCCTAATCAGCAGCAATACTCGTATTATTCGGCCACACACAACAGCCTCTCTAGGATAGACTATTTCTTCACATTGAGCAACGGACATCTTGCTGTGGCCGAGACAAACATACTGCCGCGTGACGTCTCGGATCACTCTCCGCTCACTCTGACGATCAATACCACAGACACTAAACGACAAAGGCTATTCCCAATCTTCCCTGGTTATCTTAAAGTTCCCCAGATCAACAAGGATCTGAAGAAGACTACACGGCTTTACTTCGAGGAAAACCGGTCCTCGGTAGACTCCCCCTCTATGTTATGGGAAGCATACAAGACCGTGTTTAGGGGCCAGGCCATTGCCGTTGTTGCGAATCATAAAAAGGCACACAGGAGAGAGGCCTTAGATTTAGAACTGGACCTCGAGAGGGCCAATACCGCACATATGGCAAATCCTTCGGAAGACACGCTCCATGATCTCCAGGTCCGTCAGCGTCGCCTCACTGACCACCTAAGGAGGATCACGGTGTCCGACATTGCGGCGACGCAACACAGGGTCTACGACATTGGGGACAAAGCCAGTAAACTCTTAGCATGGTTGGACAAGAGGCAGGGGGGAGGGAGGAACATCCTACAACTTACTGACTCATGCGGCGTCGTCCACACCCACCCCGGCGAGATAGTGGAAATCCTCGCGGATTATTTCACTGAAGTGGATACCCCGGAGACAGTGGTGGGAGAGGGCGAGGTCCGGGTGGCACTCGAGCACGTTCCCCTGCCGGAATTGACGGCGGAGGCATCAAAGGACATAGATGCGCCCCTGACGGTGGAAGAGATTCAGCTGGCCATCGGCGCCCTGCATCCGGGTAAGGCTATGGGCCCCAATGGGATTCCCATTGAATGGTTTAAAATCATGACAGAGTCCCTGAGCGCACCCCTACTCCATATGTATGAAGAATCTAGAGTGAAGGGTATGCTGCCGCCGGACCAACGGATGGCAACTATCGTAGCAATACCGAAACCAGGTAAACCCCCCAGCGAATGCTCGTCGTATAGACCTATTTCCCTGCTGAACCCAGAGGCCAAAATTATCGCTAAGGTGTTGGCGAACAGGCTATTGCCGTGTCTACCTCAATTGATTCACCCGGACCAATCCGGCTTCATGCCACATCGCAGTACCGCCTTAAATCTCCGCAGGGTACATGGGGTAGTGGCGCGAATCCCGTTACTACGGGAACCGGCCGCGATCCTTTCGCTAGACGCCAAGATGGCGTTCGACATGGTGGAGTGGAACTATCTTTTTGTAGTGCTCGCACGTATGGGTTTTGGCCCGGTATTTATCTCCTGGATACGCATGCTGTACAGAGACCCCATAGCCAAAGTAGTAGCTAACGGCCACATCTCCAGAACTATATCTCTAGGCCGTGGCACGCGACAGGGGTGCCCGCTTTCACCCCTCCTTTTCGCCCTAGTTTTGGAGCCGTTGGCAGTTACGATTCGCACCACACAACTCCTGAAAGGGATTCAATGGACCCCGCAATGGGAAGATAGAGTGTCCCTTTACGCGGACGATATGCTGATCTACCTTACAGATCTGGAAGAAAGCCTCCCTAATCTCCTGGCTCTCTGTACTGCACATGGGCGAGTCTCGGGCTACACCATTAACTGGGCGAAGTCAATAATTTTCGAGCTACGGGGACCACTTCCGCCACTCCCAGACTCCTGTCCACTGGAGCTAGCGCACACTTCTTTCAAGTATCTGGGAATTCATATCACCCGAGACGAGGCAGAGTTCACATGACTGAACTTACAGCCCCCATTACTCCGTCTCCGTAGCGATGTACAACATTGGAAAGAACTCCCCTTAACGCTACTAGGGAGGGCAGCGCTCTTTAAAATGATGGCTCTGCCGCGCTTCCTATACGTCCTTGAAAACACTCCACATTTGGTGCCGGATAGCTTCCTCCAGAAAGTAACGGCACAGATTTCAGGCCTGCTCTGGGGCAACCAACCAGCCCGGATCTCACACACAAAATTGAATAGGGGGTGGTACGACGGAGGCATTGCGCTGCCCAGCGTACAACTGTACTACTGGGCGGCCCAGCTTAAAATCCTCAATCAATGGTTACACGCCCCGCAAGAGGACCCAGCGTTTAAGGCGGACAGGGCACAACTGGGTACGAACAGTTTGTTGGCCCCACTATACCACCGTGGTGTAGCGGCAAAACTTGCTGGACCTACGAAACACACTGTTCGTCTATGGTACAAGGCACAGGCAAAGTTGAAATGGGATGGGACCATCACAAAACTTACACCTCTATGGGACGCAAAAGCATTGGGCCACCTGCGGCGCTACAAGGGCTTCACGCAGTGGGACAACATGGGAATCTCAACAGTAGGGGACATGTGGACGAGGGAAGGAGTAATTTCTTTTGCGACTCTACAAGAGCAATATGAGTTGAGGGACACGGAGCTCTACAGGTACATACAGGTCAGGCACGCACTGCAAGCGGCGATTCCGCCAGACACATCCCCACCAGAATCCTCCCCTTTAGAGGACCGCCTACTCACTGACTACTTACAGGAAGGGGCGACATCGATGACGTACCGTAAATTGGTTAATAATATGCCTGATCCACTGGGGAAACTGAAAGACAAGTGGATGCTGGAGGTGGGTGATCTAGATGAAACCGAATGGAACGCAGCCATGGCGTCCCCACGTGAAGCAGGCATATCCTCCAAATTCCGCCTGGTGCAGTTAAAGATTCTGCATAGGATCTACTACACTCGCACAACATTACATAAACTGCACAGGGCTGATCATCCTTATTGTCTCAGAGGTTGCGGGGTGGAAGGCTCGTTCATACACACGATCTGGGAATGTCCGCTGATTGTGAATTATTGGCGAAGAGTTTTGCGCACCATAGCCCAATCACTACACACCTCACTTACTCTGGACTCCCGGCTGTGCCTCCTGAATGTCTGGGGGCCGACCGACCTCACCTTTTATGCAAAAACATGGACTACAGTGGGGTTGGTGACGGCGAAACGGGATATAGCACAGAAATGGGGGTCGGCTGATCTCCCCACACTGGCTCAGTGGATCCGCAACATGGACATGCTTATGCTGACTGAAAGGGCGGTGTATAAACTGAGGAATAACCCGCGTAAATGGAACGGGGTCTGGCAGCCCTGGAACTCCTACAGGGGGGACATATGTGAACCACTGGATGAGGAAGATCTTGAGGGATCTGAGAGCGAAGAAGACCAGTGACTGGGTATGAGGATGCTTGTTGGGCGGTATACACGGGAGCGGGCGGGACTTGCATTTGGAGGTTGGTGTGGGGGGGGTGGAATGGGGCGGGGCATAGGAACGTCTGATTGGTCCCTCTATAGATAGACTGTGATGCGAGATACTGAAGACACTACTTCATTCACATGCCGAGCTATGTGTGCACTGTTATTGGTTTAAGTTTCCTAATTGCAAAAATCAAACAAAAAAACACAAAATGCAAACTGTAATTTGTACGATACATGTATATTCCTCTTCATCATGTCACCCGGATCGCCGGGTCCACAACATGACTTTTCGGTGTTGATACCCTTCAGCCGTTTCTCATGTATTCTGTAATGTAAAGAGACACGAAGAATGTATATGGATATGTGACTGATGAAGTCAAATGGTAATATCTCTGTTTTGCAACAAAAAAAAAATGAAAAAAAAAAAATGACAATAAGGATAGCTCAAAAAAATGAGAGGCAGAGTCCGTGGTATCTGAGTCATACGGGCTTTAATTAAGTATCTTGAGACACTGGACATCGGGTTCCATCACCACTAAGGTTCAGGAAGGGATATTCAACATTTTATTAACATCACACATTATATATAGTAAAACAGTATAATTGAAATGAATACAGTAGGCGTAACAAGTGAAAAGAGAGTGATAAGAACACATGGGCGTAAAAGAAGGCGTGTAAGGGGGCGTACACGTAGGCGTGTACAGGATGAGTCAGAGAAACGTCACAAGTGGGTGGATGCTTAGAGAAAAGTTTGCAGGGTCAGCAGAAACTTTTGCCACAGATGCGCGCACAACAGAGCATGACGTGGTGTAGACGTGTAGCTGGGGAGAACTGGGGGCTTGACTTTTAGCACTAGTAGAGGAGACTGGTGTCTGGGATGTCAGAACGACCTGCACTATAGCATATCTGATATCTCATGTTTGGAGGATGTGTTGTCTGATGTAAAAGGTCTCTCGGGCAGAGGCCGTTCAATACTGTATGCTAGTGCGTGCATATGGTTCTTCATGCAATGCGCGGGGGCCATGGGTCTACCATGGTAACGGGTTCAGTAAATTACTTGCATGGAGACAGGAAGACAGGGCCCTTTGCTCTGCAGCCGGGAATATGTTTACCTATTTCACTAGACTGGAATGTGTTTTTGCGGAGGCTGAGCAGATAACTGTAGGCAAAATACCGTCTTGGCAGGTAGGCCAGGCCGAGCCGGGCACCGCTCGCCTGGGCAGGAAGTAAGGTAGAGGTCAGGGATGCATACCTAAACTGCAGTTTTCAGAGACAGAAAAGACTCGGAGCCTCGATTAAGGGCCTGGCTCGGCTGAGCCAGAAAAACGTGAAGAACGTGTGCTTTGCGATATTTAAAAGTGCACCATGTAAAGACGTTGGCATCATAGGCCTAAAAGCCAAATTAACGTGGTTTTCTTGGAGAACTGAATAGCTGACATGTTAACGTTGGACGCAAATGCATTTGCGTCTTCATGGCAGGCACGGAAAGGGAATTACACAACATACATGGAACATGGGTGCATGGATAGGGTGCGAGTGGGGGACACATTGATTACCTAAAAATTTCTATTTCCTCATTCCCTCCTTGGCCCCTACTTCACCCTTTAAGATATATCTATCTTCATGAGACCATCTATTTGTTCATATAACATCATTTGCTCATCTTTCTTCATTCGGGAACGGGAACTTGGACGGGGAATACAAGCTGTGGCGCACAAGCCGCAAATCGCTGGCCCACATTGCAGACAGAGACAACAACTGAATAGAATAAGCAGTATTATTCCTAGGAATGACAGTACTTTCCATCCCCAGGCGGATATCACACTCCAGAGCCAACCGGACCAAGTCCAGGTGCCAGGATTCTGGTGTATCAGGTGAGCTATCTCATGAAGCCTGGTTATCGCTTTATATACTGATGGTGCGTTATTAGGAATAAACACACAACAACTAGATCCGATCACTCTACAAGCCCCGCCCCTATCGGCCAGGATGACGTCAAGGACAAGGCGGTTTTGAAGAACAACAAGTCTCATAGCTGACTGCTCTTCGGTCAGGTTACCTAAAGCAGAAGTAGTCTCATTCACTACTGCTTCCAAAGTCCTGGTTAATCTACGTATCAATTTACTATTTTGAATGGGGCCTATGAAGAAAAAGAATCCTTTATTGAAATCTGTATATTGCTCCAATGTTGTTTCAGTCTGGTCGACAATCGGGGTCTTGATCTCCCTTCTATGTCTTACATGCACAAGATGTGAATTTCGATGATAATCAGGTGGGGCTAGAAAAACAGGTGGTAATAGGAACGCAATATAACACGTTCCATCCCAATCCAAGAGCAGACGTACATAAGCTGTCTGACCACAAATGAAATAGGAATGGCGGGAAGCTTTGAAAATAGACTTTCCTTTATCACTGAATTCGACCACAGTATTACAATCACTGTGTCCTAGATGTACTGAACCATTCTTTCTAACGCATAATTCACCTTTCACTGGTAAAACCGTTATAAACGGCAAGTCCGAATTAATCTCGGACTGAACGTTCAGAATCATGAGGTTAAGGGTAAAATTTCCTAATCCATACACTTCATTTTCTAGATCGGTCCCTGTCCTTTGGGGAAGGCCGTCCTTGTCTGGGAAACATGCTTTATTCATAACTGTATTCAGATTTCCCCATATCCAATCGCCTTGGGAAACTTGAGACTCACTATCTAAGGAGGACATTAAAGTAAACCATGCACCGCACGAACCATTATGTGTAAACGGATAGGGAAAGAGGGGCAGAGCTCCCTTGTATTTCTGATAGGGTGGGAGTCGTCCGCATACCCAGCAATTCGTGGCATTGCTGGTCTGGTGAGTATGGTGTAACATACGAATGAAAGTGTTGTTGCGCATTGCTAATCGATAGGACAGCTCGTGAGGGGGCAGGTCACTGAAAGTGTGCTCTACGGTGTCATTAGAGGAAGTATGTACATGTGAACCAAGAAGAGGAAAGAAAACATGTAGCATCAAGCTTATGCATACAATCAATATACTCAGAACAAACATAAAAATTAAAGTAATGACGCATCTGCTGTGCAGGTTTTTGCAATATTTTTCTCTCTTTTCGATTCGCCTATCTCTCTGACTACTTGGGTCTATCTTATTCATGTCAGAAACCTGTCTAACCGCTTCACCCGAGGGGGACTTAAACAATTAAACGCTGTCTGACTTACTAGACCTTAGTTTAGATTTGTACTCCTGTTGCGGAGTTTTCTCTAACAGGGGGAGTTTAGAGTCAGTATCGGGGCAGTCCTTGGGAAATGTCTTTGGACACAGTCCATGAAATCGCTTGATGTGGCTGGAATGGAGCCACCCTTTTCTTCCCTCAACTTTAACAGCGGTCCTCGTGGTCATCAACACCAGTTTCGGTTCCTTCCACCTGGGCTCCAGAGGGCTTGTGCGATCGAAATTACGTATATAGACCAGATCCCCCGGAACGATTTCATGCGGTTTCACTTGGGTGTTGTCCGGGAAGGCAGCCGCGACCTGTGAACGACAAGAGAGTAGTGCAGACATCAAGGAAGCCAGGTAATCTGTCAGCATGTTACTATCAACATCAGTTATTTTACGAGGCATAGGCGTACCCCACATGTTTGGAGGTCTGCCGAAGACTACCTCATAGGGAGATAGTCCGGTTCTGGAATGAGCTACCATACGCATGTAAAAGAGGGCAACCGGTAGGGCTACCATCCAATCTACACCTTTTTCTGCACAGACCTTTGCTAACCGTATTTTCAGAGTCTGATTATGTCTCTCGACGAGACCAGCTGCTTCGGGGTGTCGTACACAGTGAAATTTCCACTGGTATCCTAACAGGAGTGATACCTGTTTCATCAGTTTGGACGAGAATGGCTGTCCATTATCTGAGTACACGACACGGGGCAAGCCGTATTGCGGGAAAAATTCACGGACCAACTGTTTGGCAGTGGTTACAGCAGTGTAATCTGGGACTGGGTACGCTTCTGTCCATCTGGAAAGGGCACATACAACTACGAGGACGTACTTGAATCCTCGGCATCTGTCCATCTGGATATAATCTATCTGGAGGACTTCAAAAGGATGGTCAGGAGGATGAAATCCACCTTGTTCCACGGGAATGCCTTTGCCTGGATTGAACTGACAACAGATCATGCAGGTACGCACTTTCTGTTTTGCTGCTGCACGTAAATGCTTGTTGAACCAAATATTCTGGATGCTGTCTAACATGGCTTTCTCTCCTAAGTGTGCTGGACTATGTGCTGTATTAATGATAACTTGGACCATAGAGTCGGGGAGAAACCATGTGGCTTTTCCCTTCGTCAACCATCCCTGATCTGTCTGGACCCCTCCTTGTTCAATCCATTTCTTGATTTCGTCTGGAGTGGCATGTGTCTGTATGTCAAGTACATCTAGAGTGGGATCCCTGACTGTCATGCAATGTGTCTGTGTTGATATATCAGTCTTTGTCGGATCAGTCAGTATGTCTGTTTGAGTCTGAGCTGTAAGCTTGGCTGTTCGATCTGCCAGGTCGTTACCCTGGGAAATGGTGTCAGTAACCTTCGTATGTGCTTTGCACTTCATGATAGCAATGGATGCAGGTAGATGTATTGCCTCTAGCAGAGCTTGAATGAGGGGACCATGCTGTATCTTGGCGCCGTGGGAAGTTAAAAAACCTCTTTCTTGCCAGAGGATACCGAAGTCGTGAACGACTCCGAATGCGTACTGTGAATCTGTGTATATGTTTACTTTCAGGTTTTTGGCTCGTATGCAGGCTTGGGTCAGAGCAATGAGCTCTGCTGCTTGGGCAGACAATGTGTCAATACGATGTGTTTCTATGACTTCAGTTTCAGTGGTCACTGCATATGCGGCCACTAACTCTCCTGTACTTGTTCTCATACATGAACCATCCACATAAAGTGTCAGGTCTGGGTCGGGCAATGCAATGTCTGTCAAGTCTTGTCTGGGTTTCGTGATTGTGTTAATGACTTCCACACAGTCATGAGGTGTAGGGTCAGTTGTGTTAGAGGGTAACAATGTGGCAGGGTTTAAAGTGTTGCAACGTCTGATCTCAATGTGTGGCTGAAACAGTGTCAATTCATATCCTGTCAGTCGTGCTATGGTCAAGTGCTGAGTCTGTGTCCTGTTTAGGAGAACTTCCACGGAGTGTGGAACCTGTACTGTCAGGGGATGTCCTAATACTATGGAGTCGCTCTGTCTGATAGCTAGAGCTGTTGCTGCAACTGATTTTAGGCACGCAGGCAAAGCCTGGGCTACTGGATCCAATGTACTAGAAAAATAAGCACAAGGCTTGTGTTTTCCTGCTTGATCTTGTGTCAGAACAGATAATGCTGTGCCATCGCGTTCAGTAACAAAAAGTGTAAAAGGTTTGCTGTAACATGGTGTCGCTAAAACAGGTGCTTGACATAAAGCTTTCTTCAGTTCATCAAAAGCTTGTGTATGTTCCTGAGTCCAAGGGAGGACAGTCGAAGTCGCTGCCTCCTGTGTTGTCAACTGTATGAGTGGCTTGGCTAGATATGCATAATGAGGAATCCATTGTCTGCAGTACGAAGTGAGGCCAATGAAGGCCCGTACTTCCTTTTGTGTCTTGGGTTGTGGCAGATGTGCAATTAACTGGATACGGTCAGGTGTCAACTGTCTACCCCTCTTGGACAGCAAGTGTCCAAGGTAAACCACTTGCTGGGCACAGAATTGTAGCTTGGAAGGGGACACCTTGTGCCCCTTTTCGGCCAAGAAATACAAGACAGTCAGTGATGCGCGTTCGCAGTCACGTTCGGTCCGTGCTGTAATTAACAGATCATCAACATATTGCAGTAGGGCAGTGTCAGTAGGCATGTGAATACTGTCTAGTTGTCGTTTCAGGGCTTGGCTGTAAATACTAGGACTTTCCGTGAACCCTTGAGGAGCACGTGCAAATTTGAAGCTTCGGCCATTTAAACAGAATCCGAAAAGATATTGGCTTTCCGGGTGGATGGGGACACTAAAGAAGGCGTTCTTGAGATCGATTACAGTAAAGAACGCAGCTTCTGAGTCAATAGCAGTCAATAAAGAAGAAATGTTTGGGACCACTGGGTACTGGGGTACGATGCATTTATTTAATTCTCGAAGGTCAATCACCAGTCTGTAGACCGGAGGTGCATTTGGATCAGTTCGTTTAAGAATCGGAATGATTGGAGAATTACATACATTGGAGTCAGTTTCTACAACCACTCCATGTGCAATCAGTTCGTCAATAATTTTCAGTAAGGCTGCTACAGCATCAGGTGGTAACTTGTATTGTCGGATTCGAGGCAGTACAACTCCTTGTTTGAGAGTAACACGGTATGGTGTAATGTGCATACAACCTACATCAGTCGGGCCTTGTGCCCATAAATGCTGTGGTACATTCTGCAATCTTGGATCAAAATCTCTCAACACATAATGTCCTTTAAAATCTCGTAAAAACAATCTCACTCCTTCCGGAGAACAACATATTACTGCTCCTAGTGCTTTCAATGTTTTAATACCAAGCAGATTTTCAGGACATGATTTCGTAAGCAACAAGTCTGTAGTTCGAGATAACGGACCAACTTCTAGGGAAACTGGCTTTGACACTTCGTTAACAATAGGCTTTCCTGAGAATCCCAGGGAAACATTCTGTGAGCCTGAGAGGGGTGCCCCTGGAACCTCGTCATGACTGATGGTAGTTCTGCTCGCCCCTGTGTCAATCAAAAATTTTCTGTCTTTCCCTAATACCTGACTATGTACATAGGGACCCTCTTGATCTACAGGAACCTCGATAAGGGGCAAGCCAACCTCCCTCTCTAGGCTGTTTCATGAGTACTGCTGATAATCGGGGTAATCTGACTGAGCATACTGGTACATTTGTTGCGTGACATGTTGTGTGGCAGCAATAGGTTGGGGCTGGGGTACTGCTACTGTCTGTTGTGAATTCTGTAGAGGTTGCGTGTTCTGCGGAATATTTTGTGGAACATGTTCTTGTCTAGGTGGACGCGGTCTTTCTTTCGTTTTGCCAGTAGCTATATTATGTCTCAGAACGGCACATTCATTTATATAGTGACCTGGCTGTTTACAGTAGTTGCAGTTCCCTTTAACAGGAGCTGCAGGATGACTGGACGATGCCATACCCCTCTTCTGACCATCTGCTGGGACAGACTGAGCAACTAGTACTTTCATTTTCGTGTCTTTAATACGTCTCTGTTCGTGTTCGTGTTCTTCTCGAATTCGGTTTTGATGGTACTGTAACATTTGCAACATTTGGGAAGAGGTATTAGCTTGCCAGGTACTTTCTACCTTTAGTACTCTATTTTTAACTTGTGGTAAGGAATTCTCTACTAATTTGGTCACAAAAAGATGTGGGTATGATTCACTACTTGTCTTCAGGCCGCTATTAATAATGAAACATTTTTCGAATCTGGAATAAAAATCACTAGTGTCTTCATCTTGTTTCTGTTTGCAGGCTGAGATTGCATCCCAGTCTTCCTTTTTAGTTGTCAATAACCTCGGTAAGACCTGTACTAATAATCCTGGTAATGCTTTGGCTTTGTCCCCAAGACCAGTACCAGGGACTCGCGTATTTTCTTCGTCTTCTAATTCTGCCCAATCAATCTTTTTCTCTCCCACCTCCCATTCTTTTTCTTTAAGTTTTTCGTAAATGCCAGCAGGCAACAGAACTTTCAACATTTTAATGATATCGGGATACGTATACTCCCCCATGTGGAGCATGTCTTTTAATTCACGGTGAAACCCTGCTGGATCTTTATCGTGACAGGGTACTAATTTTTTCATTTCCAATAATTCCATTTTCGTTAAGGGTGTGTATACGAATACTCGTTCCAGCGTATCATCTGCCCTCCGGACTGGATGAACTTCTCGTAAGGGGTTCTGTCTGTCTATGTAAAATGTTTTCCTTACTGGGGGTGGAACGGGAACAAAATGTGGAGTCAGGAAAGTTCTGTACTCGTGTCGCTGTTCTAGAATGACATTAATTAAATCGGTACCTAGGCCTCTCCATCTACCTAGGAGTAACTCGTCCAATATATTATATAGGGGACCTGGATCAGAATGCTGACTTTCATACAACGTAATGAGATGTGGAATCATGTACATACCGGCTAATCGCTGTTCGTCTGGGGAAAGATTCAAAAATGTTTGCGCTACTGAGTCATCTTTATATACGTTAGTATCGCCAGCCCATTGTACTGCTGACCGGGCTAGTTCCTGTTCATGCATGGTACTAAGTTCACTGTAACCTATTCGTTGTTTCAGTACTTTATCAGTGGCTTGGAATAGATGCTCAAGAGAACATTGTTCTGGTATGGGAGAAAGAAAACGTTTCTTGCTTTCTAGGCGTATGGGTTTGTCAAAGGGTCTTGCCCTACCTACGTACGCTATTTTATCTGGGTTATCGGGGTTTTCAATTTGTATATCATTGTCTTCTGAAACTACATCATCATCCTCTCTATCGGCCTCTCTCTCTGCTCTTTCCCTTTCGTGTATGTCTATAATTACCTTACGAATCTTTCTGTACATGGCTTCTATACAAGCCTGTCTACTATGTTTGCCATCGGCTATGTTGTCACTCCATTTTGTCAGAACCTTCATCTCTTCTTTATTATAACCGGGCTGGTCTTGTTCCCTTATCAAACAATTTATCAAAAACTGTAAGATCATATTTTGAGTCTCCACCTTCCTGTGTGCCATGGCCTCTTGAATACTGTCTGGTCTCTCCCCTGTTCTGATAAAATGATATATGTTATCTAAATGTTCTTTCATATCTGGAAAAATAGTCAAATAGTTTGTAACCCGTCGTAAACGTATTGAATATAGGATCATCTGGTCTTCGCCTGGTACTGGATCATATCTACAATCAGTAAGGTACTGTTTAAGGGCTGCGTATGTAGTTACTTTTGGTGTTCGTTGTAATGCTGCTTCTCTGAGTGTGGTTCGTTTTATTTGAGGCGGGGTGATATGGAGACCTCCTACTGCTCCTCCTGAAGTGTGACCATCAACTATTACTGGCTGTGCTGTTACTGGTGGCGGTGTAGGCGGTAAAGTAGGTGTAGGTAATGTAGATTGGCCCTGGGTTGCAGGCGGAGTGAAGGGATTGCCAGGACCAGTGGCAGGAGAAACAGTGGGGGAAGAAACAATGGGGGAACTCGTATCCTGAACAGGGTGTTGAGGATTATTATTAGTAGGTGGTACACATGCATTAGCATACTCTGGAGCAACGTCATCTAAATAGGAAGAAAGGAAAATGTCCGCTGCGGTCTGTTTATGACGGAGTTTAGTCGGGACCAATCGTGGCGGCAAGTTACGGGGTACTTCCGGGGTCGCCTTGGGTAGGCCCTCGGCGAGAACAGGATACAGACCTGTAATAAGGGCATTTCTTTGTCTGTCTAATTGTTCTACTTTGATTCGTTCACCTTCTTCTAGTAGCTCCCTTTCTTTAGCTTTTTCAGATTCTTCTCTACTTTTCTCTGCTTTCCTAAGTTCTTTCTCTGTTCTTCTATGCGCTTCTTTACGCCACAATTCTATGGCATCTTTCTGGGATTGTCTGGCTTTCTTTTTCCATAGTGCTTCTTCTACTCTCATGATGCATTCAGCATCCCATGTCCCTGAGACAGGCCATCTATACTTCTCTTCCAGATCCTTGGTATAATCAACCCATAAGTCTAAATACAGTATGGCATCTAAGCCATGCTTTTGGTACATAAAATGACCAGGAGTGTCCCTAGGCGGGACGGGAACTGCTTCTTCGAGTATCCCTTTCCTAGTTCCTATCTGACGTAATTTCGAGAACAGCAGCATTTCTGAACTGACTTGAATGTGAACACAACAAACACAGTAATGAATTGCAAACAATCATTCATACCACGACATTAAACACATTAAAATATTTCGGACAGATGCTACCTAGTACATAGAAAACCACGATTTCTGAAAAATCTCGAGATACAACACTAGAATACTGTATTACCAGATGCACTGCTAGAACAGTACAGGCATACCGGTCCCATAAAGAGACACGTCGTACCGTATCCACCTAAGTGAACACGTCTGGACCGGGTCTGTGTACCCAGACCCATCTTGACCGGGCACAAATTAATGAACCCGTCTAGATGCGTTCCCAACAACGGTACTCACCGGGAAGCAGAAACTGAAGGCCTCGGAAACTCGACACTGGGCTGGACTGGACTGGTACCACTACTACGCATGCGCTTCGGAACAGGTGGGCCTCCGGATACCTCGGACCTTGCACTCTCTCGGCTTGGGGCTCTGGTCGGGATCCTCCGCATTCCTCACCGCCTCGTCTGGATGCCGGGTCTCCGTCTCCGTCTCCTCCGTGGGCCTGCGGGAGATAGCAGGAAAACCCGCAGGTGTGCACAGGAGTCCGTCACGGCTGTAGAAGGGGTCAGGGGCCTGCGTTACATCGCCGGCGCGTGGGGAAGGGGAGGGGTCCCTATTCGGGCGCCAGATTATGTGGTAAATAAATTTACCGGACTATTTTTCTATACATTAAATGACAATAAGGATAGCTCAAAAAAATGAGAGGCAGAGTCCGTGGTATCTGAGTCATACGGGCTTTAATTAAGTATCTCGAGACACTGGACATCGGGTTCCATCACCACTAAGGTTCAGGAAGGGATATTCAACATTTTATTAACATCACACATTATATATAGTAAAACAGTATAATTGAAATGAATACAGTAGGCGTAACAAGTGAAAAGAGAGTGATAAGAACACATGGGCGTAAAAGAAGGCGTGTAAGGGGGCGTACACGTAGGCGTGTACAGGATGAGTCAGAGAAACGTCACAAGTGGGTGGATGCTTAGAGAAAAGTTTGCAGGGTCAGCAGAAACTTTTGCCACAGATGCGCGCGCAACAGAGCATGACGTGGTGTAGACGTGTAGCTGGGGAGAACTGGGGGCTTGACTTTTAACACTGGTAGAGGAGACTTCTATCTGGGATGTCAGAACGACCTGCACTATAGCATATCTGATATCTCATGTTTGGAGGATGTGTTGTCTGATGTAAAAGGTCTCTCGGGCAGAGGCCGTTCAATACTGTATGCTAGTGCGTGCATATGGTTCTTCATGCAATGCGCGGGGGCCATGGGTCTACCATGGTAACGGGTTCAGTAAATTACTTGCATGGAGACAGGAAGACAGGGCCCTTTGCTCTGCAGCCGGGAATATGTTTACCTATTTCACTAGACTGGAATGTGTTTTTGCTGAGGCTGAGCAGATAACTGTAGGCAAAATACCATCTTGGCAGGCAGGCCAGGCCGAGCCGGGCACCGCTCGCCTGGGCAGGAAGTAAGGTAGAGGTCAGGGATGCATACCTAAACTGCAGTTTTCAGAGGCAGAAAAGACTCGGAGCCTCGATTAAGGGCCTGGCTCGGCTGAGCCAGAAAAACGTGAAGAACGTGTGCTTTGCGATATTTAAAAGTGCACCATGTAAAGACGTTGGCACCATAGGCCTAAAAGCCAAATTAACGTGGTTTTCTTGGAGAACTGAATAGCTGACATGTTAACGTTGGACGCAAATGCATTTGCGTCTTCATGGCAGGCACGGAAAGGGAATTACACAACATACATGGAACATGGGTGCATGGATAGGGTGCGAGTGGGGGACACATTGATTACCTAAAAATGTCTATTTCCTCACAAGTCTTAAATCTAAATCTTAATAGACGTTTCCCTCTTACAGCATCAGTGGTGTTGCTAGGTGGGCAGACTTTGAATAGTTCTCAGAAAGATCTAATAACCATTCTATTTGCTTGTGCTAGATTGACTATAGACCAGGAGTGGATACTACGGAGCCCACCTTGTGTTATGGAATGGTGGTCTCTGGTTAAAGAAACATATGTTATGGAGTCCTCATTAGCTAAAATGAGAGGGACTCAATCATTACGGAAATTGGCTAAAATCTGTGGTACATTCATTTAATATCCATTTGTTATCTATGCTGTGGTATTAATTTATTCTGTCTTGGAAAAGTATTGTTTGTCTTTCTGCTTCAGTAGCTTTTTTTCTTTTTTTTCTCTTTCTCTAATTCCTATTACACATTTGATTGGATTGTATTTCTCATGCTGTCAATAAAAACAATTGAAAATTTAAAAAAAGCTGCATTCAATCCCAACGAATATTCCTCTCATAGGTTGAGAGCAGGTAGGAGCTGTGAATAAACTAAACAAGCATGCTGGTGTCCCTTCCCAGTTAAAAAAGATACATTTTCAAACAAAGTAAAGAGTTGCTTGTCTGAGAACTCCTCCACTGACGGCAGCTCCCATCCGTACAACAGAAGGGAGGAAACCCGCGCCCCCATCACTCTCTTACAGAACACATTCTATTTCTCCTCTGAACAATTCCACGGGCATTACTTTCTTGGAGTGATTTGCCTATGAATGTTTTGCAACTATGGGAAAGAAACCTCTCGGCTCACGTATCATACAAAAACCTTCTTGTAGGTTTGTGAGGGCGAATTATTATTCAGCGACATGACCATATGGGACCCCCTGAGCAGGCCTGGGGGGTCAGGGGGGTCAGGGGCTCACCAACGACCCCGCCGCCGCCAGAGCCAACCTACACGAAGGGATGAAAGATGTCGCCGAATGGATGAAGAACAGCCGCCTGAAACTGAATTCAAACAAGACGGAAGTCCTCATCCTGGGATCATCGCCCTCCACCTGGGATGACTCCTGGTGGCCCCCTGCCCTGGGCAGCACTCCCAAGCCAAAGTATCACACACGCAACCTGGGCTTCATCCTGGACTCCTCCCTCTCGATGACCAGACAAGTCAACGCCGTGTCCTCATCATGCTTCAACACCTGCGCATGCTCCGCAAGACCTTCCGATGGATCCCCACCGAAACCAGGAAGACGGTCACCCAGGCACTCGTCACCAGCCACCTGTACTACGGAAACACCCTCTACGCCGGACCCACAGCCAAATTCCAGAAAAAGGCTCCAATGCATCCAGAACGCCTCCGCACGACTTGTCCTGGACATCCCCGACACAGCCGCATCTCCGGCCACCTGGAAGACCTACACTGGCTCCCCGTCAGCAAGAGGATCACGTTCAGACTCCTCACCCACGCACACAAAGCCCTCGACATCCTGGGGCCCAAGTACCTCAACAACCGACTGACCTTCTACACGCCCAACCGCCAGCTGCGGGCAACCAACCTCGCCCTCGCCACCGTTCCACGCATCCGCAGAGCCACCGCCGGAGGAAGATCCTTCTCCTACCTGGCAGCCAAGTCATGGAACACTCTCCCCACCCACCTCCGGCAAACCCAGGACCACCTCGCCCTCAAGAAGCAGCTCAAGACCTGGCTTTTCGAGCAATAAACGGACCCCCCCCCCCAGCGCCTTGAGACCAGCCCGGGTGAGTAGCGCGCTATATAAATGCTATGATTGATTGATTTACCCTGCCCCCTTTATTTGTTTTTTTATTTTCTTCTCACCTTTTCTTTCCCCCTTGGTCCGAGCACCAGATGGCTGCCAACACTTCCTATTTTAAAGTGTTAGCAGCCAATTAGAGCCAAGCCTGTGCTTGTGTGGTTAGGTCCCACCCAGATATATAAAGTTTTAATTTTTTTATTTCTCAGAAACTACTGAACGGATTTACACTATTTTAGAAAAGGGTCTCTTTCTGAACCAAGGGCTACCTTTGTGCCAAATCTGGTGTAATTCCATTCAGCAGTTCGGGCTGTAGCTTTGTCTAAAGTTTCCCATGGAAAATAACATGGGGAAAACACGTTTTGGGACCCCCCTTTTTTCTCGGTCCCCGCTTAACGAATCATCCCGAAACTTTGAAGACAGGAGCTGACCAGAGCAGACCGCTAGTTTTGAAAATTTCGTGAAGATTCATCAACCGGCACCAAAGTTATTGGGAAAACAAAAAAAAATTCCTATGGAAACTAGGTCCTAACTATAACTACCTACTGGCGACCTTAGAGCAGAAGAAGATCCTTGCCCTGCCTTGAATTAATGTTGCTTACTTGCTTTAACCACATCTGCCCCAGCAAGTGCGTGATCAATTATTGCTGTAAATTTCATTTAGTCACACCTCAATAAATAACACAGCCCGGGGGAAGAGGGTTAGGGTTTGAAGCATGGTTGGGGAGGGGTATTTGAGGGAAAGATTTGACAAAGACAAACACTACACATGGGCAACACACAATCTTGGCAGACGACCATCATATTCATTAATCTGTTAAGGGAGAGAAAGGAAATGCATGCATGATGTGATTAATGATAAGAAGTACTAAGTAGACTAGTGGACAGTACAGGGCAGCAGTATATTATTAAATAAAATTATTATGCAAACGCCTTGCCTGTCTGTCCTAAGAAAGACCCAAATTACATAATTTTATGTATGTTATGTTGTACCGGACTTCCTTTTAAAGCTAGCAAAGAAAATAATAAATTGCTTTAGGGATATAAGCAAAGACTAAGAGCAAACATAATAAACATCAGCACACAGTCATAATGATTGAAGAGAAAAAAACAATCGAATTAATTAAAAGATGATAAATGATACTAAGTTACATTATGTTATTATCCTGGTCAAATTAGGAAGTTGCATCTCGGTATTCCTCTTGGTTGTCAGTCAGTCATACAACTCTACTACATTGACTCGACTCCACCGCTACACAGACATTTAGGTCTGTTGTGGTTGTTGTTGATTGACTTGTTTATCTTTTATGCCACTTCATGAAACGCCCAAGTTATTCCATCAATCATTTACGATCCTACTGACTGACTGTGAAGAATATAGTGTAGGTGGTCATCATCATCATGGTGTCCAACTCAGTCTGTAGTGTACCGATTGAGTCCAGATTCCATATTCAAAAATGCAATGGAGCGCCCTGTCGTAGAAGTACAATTTGTTATTAAACAAAAGGAAGGGAAACCTTGGCGTGAGTCACTTTGTTTTAGTGTGTAGAGTAAATACTAATACACTTCATGCACAACAACAATACAAACACCAATCACTCAGATTCAGCATCCAATGCATGCCATCATTACCTGTTCTCATCTTATGGGGCAGTCTCATTCTGCTCAGAAAGGCAGATAGCTATAGTCATGTTTTTTTGGAGGGACTGGACGAGGCATGCACACATTTCTTGAACTATTCTCCATCCAACGTCTGGCTTGGTGGAAATTGATTTAGACAGAGACACACACAAATAATACAAGTAAATCAGGAAGAAAGAAAGTAACAAGTTGAAAGCCTAGTTGTCAGGGAAGTAGAGCTCGTCCTCAAACTCTGGTGGTTCACCCAGAAGAAGGTAATCTACCACAATACTTTCGTCACCTAAGTCACTGTCCTCCTCTTCCTCCTGTGAATCAGGTATGGTGTAATCCGGTGGTATAAAGTGCTGATTCATTTTACCTTTTAGGGCGAGAGAATGGTCTTTTTCACTGTTACAGTGGCACCAGCAGCACTGAAAACATGCCCAGAAAAGACACTTGCGACAGGGCAAGCCAGATAGTTTATCACCAGTCTGCTGAGCACTGGCCAATGGCGACTTTTCCCATACCAATCCAGTAATGGGTTTGAATCAATATAGACCTCTGTTGGGACAACCAGATAGGCCTGGACCATCCAATTACTGCTCAGGGGTGCTCATTTTGCCCGGCCTCTTTTGCCTTTGCATTTGCATAGGCACTGGACCTAACAAGCCCTTGCAGTAGATACCATTCTTGTGCCGATTTTACTGGAGGGGCTGATGATCCTGTTTTTGCTTTTGTTGATGTTGGTGTATTTTTGACTGCTGTGAGCCAACCACACTGCCCTCAGGCTCTGAAGTTGAACTTGACGCCAGCAGCCCTGCAGTACTTGTTGTGGACTGGAGTGGCCTCTAATTTCCAGCCGGTCTTTTTCAAAGCGACTGGCTACCGCAGCTATCCAAGTTTTGTACTTGGCAACATCCAATTGTGAAAAAGGAGTAAATGTGTTAGTGTTCGGTACTGCTTTGTACGGTGGATCCAGAATTGTGGTAGAAATGTAATGGTTAGATGGCACAATCTCAGTTTTCACCCTTGTATTTTCAGCTAAGTGAAGGGGTAAGCTCTCCACCAACTTATATGCTTCTTGTTTTTCCTCCACACCTGCGTACATTGCAGACACCCCCTTCAGCTGTTCGTGTAGTATGGGCAACAATGGGATAGCTTGGCCCATAGTACAGTCCTCCTTGCTGACTTCACGCATGAAGAGCTCGAATGGAAGTAGCATCTCTGTCAGGCATTTAACTAGGCCCTTTTGGTCCATCTTAATTGTCATGCCTTTCACACTCGCATCTCCTAGTTTTCGCATGACATATTTATTGATTGGTCTGTACTGCTCAAACAGACGGTCAAGCATGTAATAAGTTGAGTTCCAATGTGTAGGCACCTCCTGGATGAGTGCTGTAACTGGCACTCTATACTCACATTAAATGATCATCAGCTGCTTCCAGAGTTCAAAAGAATGGCTGAAATGGGTGCATATTCTTCTGCAAGTGGTCAGTAAGTTGCTGACTCTGTATTCTTTTTTCAGAAAGTCTTGAACAATGATGTTATTGCAGTGTGCCAAACACAGGACCCTGAAATAACCACCATTGCCAATGGCCTTCACTACATTACTGCAAAATGAACAAGTGATGGACAGAATGCAGAACAATGACATACATTCACCCTAGTACAGAGATTTGGGCCTAAAGTCATCCTTTATTTGCTCAACATGCCATTCCAGTTTGGACCCAGACATATATAAATCAGTCATGACCCTGCGCCCAATGGGAACAGTCCAGCCCGAACTGCCAGGCCAGGTACTCCCTGGACTAGAAACAAGCATCATCTGACCAGTTTCGGGCTTTCAGCCCCCATCAGCCAGGATAGCTTGACTTCAGCGGCATGGAGAGCACTGGCCCACGTCTGGGCATACCCATCCCACACGGGGTGGCAAATGCAAAAAGAACAATTGATGGACAGAATGTGGAACAATGTCATACATTCACCCCAGTACAGAGATATGGGACGAAATCCATCATTTTTTTGCTCAACATGTCATTCCAGTTTGGACCCAGCCATACGCAAATCAGTCTTGAACCTGGTCAGATCGGGCTGAAAGTTTCCCATGAGGCACAGGGCCAAGGCTGATTTGCATATTGCTGTGTCTGAACTGGGGTGGCAAAGTGAGCTAAAGAATGATGATGGATTCAACCCAAATCTGTGACTGGGGGGTGAGTGTTTGAAAAGTTTCAGCACTCCGTCCATAGTCTCCTTGTATTTGCTTAACTATATTACTGACATTGTCCGTGGCAACAAAATCAATGTTAAGCCCTCTAGGGTGCAGCCATTCAAAGACCTTGCTGTTAAACTCTTCCAAATTGTTTGCAACAGTATGAGATTTTTCCATGGCTACAATTACATGTTTCCGAGTGGCATTAAAAACCTCAGCAGTGTGAACTCCTGCAGATATCTTTCCTCTAACCCCCACAAAAGAGATCCAGTGTGCAGTGATGCACATGCAATCAGTGGCTTGACAACTGGTCCACATGTCTGTTGTGATTTGGAAACTGTGAACAACACTCTGTTGCAAAGCTTGTCCAAGCAATTCCAGCATGTTGTGATGTAGTGCTGGAACAGCAACTCTGGCAAAAAAGGGCCTTCTGGGAACCTTCCATTTCAGGCAGATGGCTGTCACAAATCCAAGAAAACCCACCCTTCCAAAAAAAGAACAAGCATTTGCAATGCAATTGGTCTTGCCTTTGGGACCTTATATGTAGTTAGCTATGCAGCACGTTAGCCTGGGTGCTGAAACATCTACTGTTCGTTAACATTCAGGAAAAGTAAGCACCAAACTGCGTGACATGCCAGGTATGGGAACACATGGAGAGAAATATTGCCTTTCAGCGGTAAATGGTATAGTTCAAAGCTCTGTTTTTAATAGAAAAGCAGGGCCTTCAGTGGTCATATCACTAAAAATACAAGATTGGAAAACTATTATTGTCTACAGGTGCTTGTGAATCTAGAGAATGCTAAAGTGATTCTGGTATTTTACTGACCTCTGCTGGTCGTTTTCTATCAAGAAAGTTAAAAAGAGGCAGTTGCCAGAAAAAAAAAATCCCTCATCAGAAAGTAATTCTGGTATTTTACTGACCTCTGCTTGTCGTTTTCTATCAAGACAGTTAAATAGAGGCTGTTGAACAGAAAAAAAGTCGATAAGCAGAAGCAGACAAGTCCTAGAGCTGATCTCCAGAGCCCAAAAAGAGCATACACATATAATTATATACTAAACTATATATACTAAGGTATTACAAGAGGTCATGAATGCTCGCACTAAAAAGGGAGAAGATCCAGCACTAACATTTCAGTGAGCTTCGCATTGTACAAACATGCCTTTGGGTGGTTGCGTTCGTACTGCTCCTCTGACCTAAACATGCTGCGAATGGTAGGCTAGATTTTTTTCATTTCTGGTGCCACTGATGCAGGTGACTTCTAGACGCCAGATGTTGTTAGGCTCAATATCGCACTTTTTTTCGTTGCGGTACTCTGTTGCCTTGGTGTCTCAGTCTCAGCCTGACTCTTACTCATGTGCCACTGAGATGTTGCTGAGGCTGATGAGGATGTGGGCGGTACCACTGCACTGCTGGGGACAGGGCTACCTTGTGTTCCAGAAACAATGTCTCCCTCTTGATCATTTTCCATTGCGATCATATCTTCTACTTCTTTATCACCACCAACAGCAATGGGTGCAGTTTTACTTTTTTGCCTTTAAGGTGTTCCTCCAACTGGATCAAGTGGTTTGTTTTCAGATGGGTTGTTTGGCCTCTGGTACAATAGTTTGTACCAAGCTTACCCCGACTAAGATCTTGTTTACAAATGGAGCATATAGCAACATTTTCCTCCTTACTGCTAACCGAAAAGAAGTCCCAAACTGGGGAGGTGAACTTTCTGGAGCTGCTGGAGGTACCTCTTGCAATGCAGGATGAGCTGAAGGTTGGGCGTGGAATTTGACTCAGTGCACTACCACTACCTACTTCTACTGAGGTGGTTGTGCTGGATGTAGGTCGCTATCAGGCCAGTGCAAATGCAAATATAGAAGCTGGAGGTGGGGTTGGTGTTACCTGTGTTGGTGGTATCCGTGCCACATCCCTCACAGTAATTTGGGATGGGGTAATGTTGGTCTCCACTGGGGCGAGACTGATGTCCATGATGACTGGCTTGTCATCATCCTTCTCTTGTACATCTACCTCCATAACTGTAAGGCTTTCTGGAACCTTCCTTTTCCCTAGCCTTGTTTCCTGGTATCTCTCACTCTCAGACTGAGGTGGTGGCTTCCAAGTGGCATCTAGATCATCAGAAGGGGGGCTTGCAGAAGAACTCAATGGACTAACCCTTATCACCTGATTTCTATTGTCATTTGGTGCTACCGTCCTGAACATGGGGAGGGTGTCATATGCTCGTTTTCCTTTCGTTAGCATGAGAATGTTGCAGACAGTCCTCTGCTTTGCGCACTCTACTAAACACACGTATTTTGCTTTGTGCCATACTGTACTTTGACACACTATCTGATGTTGTTTTCGCTTCTGTCCTTTCCTGGGATTTAGTTTGCTCACAGTAGACATGGTCAAACAACAATGCCCCTTGTTATTTTATTCTGGTCAGGCCTCAGCACCAAGACAAAACACACAAATGCAGTTGTTGTTTAGGAACACATACTTTGTCATATAGCTATGTACAAAATAGGTAACAAGATACTTCAAGAGGGATCTTTCCAGGGAAGAGATCGTGACAGCACTTGAGTTGTAGAACTTTCCCCTGTGCATGCTGAGGTATGGGGTCTGTGGGCAACATCCAGAGATCTGATTTATTATCACTTTGCTTCTGTAGGAGTGAGGGGGGTTAGGCTGCCCTGTCTTATATAATGACAGCTCCATTTATGATTTATGGACTACTTCCTATGCTGACAGTATTTGTGTTGGGCATCTTCTTACTTATTGTGTCACGTATACAGCATACTAGAGCACGATATTTAAAATAAACATTTGAAACTTTTCGTGTCTCTGTCAGATCTTATTGTGGACTAGTATGAGTTTCAGAGGAAAAGGGTGTGTCCTGCAACCGTGATTTCTGAGAGGGCTGGGAGTGTTGTGTTCTGGTGTGTCTAATCACTTGGTCCTCTGTAAGTGAGTAGGAGGGCAAGTGAGAAACTATAGCTAGCCGGTCCCAGGCTCATGGGTGCTCGGGTGGTAGGATGACTCAGTCCCTGCCTACTAAGGTTCTGTGATCCCAAGCATAGTTTTTTGACTCCGCAGAAACCCTGCAACAATATGTGAGTGAACACCCCATCTGCAAAAGTCCCTTTCAGTATCCTATTTTTTTCATCATTGATCTACCATCTGGACATAACAAAGGACATTTTATAAAAGTTTTTGGGTATGTGTATACATTCCTGTATTTTTCCCCAAAAATGTATGTCTATCAATTTTGTTAAAAAAATATACAGACTGGCTTACATGCACATTTGTAAAGGAGACATTATGGAAATCTGTCACTTTTAACATAAATTAAAATGTATTTTTGATTTAAAACATATTTATGATATCTTCATTAACTGAAAATAGCCATTTAATCTCATGTTTCTAGTCATATTGGGTCAATCAATCAATCAATCAATCAATCAATCAATCAATCAGGGGTTGGTAAAGCGCGCTACTCACCAGTGAGGATCTCAAGGCACTGGGGAAGGGAAAGATGGTGGGGGGCTGCTCTGGTCAGTCGAAAAGCCAAGTCTTAAGTGTCCGTTTCAAGGTTTGCAGTGTTGTAGAGCGTCTCATGTCTAATGAGAGAGAGTTCCAAGCTGTGGCTGCGGTGTAAGAGAAAGCTCTACCACCAGCTCTGCTCCGGCGAACGCGGGGGACCTCTGCCAATGCGAGGTCGGCTGAGCGGAGGTTCCTTTTGGGAGCGTGGAAACTCATTCGGTTGTTGAGGTATTTGGGTCCGATGTTGTTGAGGGATTTGAAGGTGTGTGTGAGTAGTTTGTAGGTAACTCTCTTCACCAGGGGAAGCCAGTGGAGTTCTTGCAGGTGTGGAGTCATGTGCTTGTGGCGTGGTAACCCTAGGATGAGCCTGGCGACCGCGTTTTGGATGGTTTGGAGTTTGCGTAGTAGGGCTTTGTTGATTCCGGCGTAGAGTGCGTTGCCGTAGTCCAGACGGCTGGTGATGAGTGCGTGTCTTTCTGCAGTCCGGGGGATCCACTTGAAAGTTTTGCGTAGGATGCGGAGGCAGTTGAAACTGGTGGAGGAGATGGCGTTGATTTGATGGTTCATGGAGAGGGAGGAGTCGAGGATTATGCAGAGGTTGCGAGCGTGATCCGTCGGGGGTGGGAGGGGGTCCAAGGGCGGGAGGCCACCAGGTGTCATTCCAAGCGGATGGACGGGGCCCGAAGATGAGCGCCTCTGTCTTTTCGGAGTTGAGTTGGAGGCAGCTGGCTTTCATCCATCTGGCAAAGTTTGTCATTCCTTCCTGGAAGCTGAGTCTGGTGTCTTCGGGGGTGCTGGTGAAGGAGAGAATGAGCTGAGTGTCGTCCGCGTAGGACACAATGCTGAGTCCGTGCTGTCTGATAATGGTGGCGATTGGGGCCATGTATATGTTGAACAGAGTAGGGCTCAGAGAGGATCCTTGGGGGACTACGCAAACGATGTCGGTGGGTTTGGAGAGAAAGGGGGGGAGTATGACCCTCTGAGTTCTGTCGGAGAGGAAGGATCAGATCCAGTTGAGGGTGTCACCCTCAATTCCCGCGTCACGGAGGCTGGTGGTTAGTGTGCGGTGTGAGATGGTGTTGAATGCAGCTGGGAGGTCAAGGAGGATGAGGGCTGCGGTGTGTCCCTGGTCGAGAAGAATACGGATGTCATCGTTGGCGGCGATCAGTGCAGTCTCTTTGCTGTGGTTGCACCGGAACCCGGATTGGGAGGGGTCCAGGATGCAGTTATCATCTATGAACGTGGTGAACTGGGTGTTTACGAGCCTTTCTGTGACTTTGGCCATGAAAGGGTGGAGGGAGATAGGTCGGTAGTTCTTGAGGTCAGCTGGGTCGGCTGATGGTTTTTTGAGGAGGGGCTTCACTTCTGTGTGTTTCCAGTCCCCTGGGCAAGTGCCCGATGCCAGGGAGGGGTTGATGGTATGTGCTAGTTCGGGGCCGATGGCCGCGGAGGCTCTGTGAAAGATGTGCGTGGGGCAGGGGTCCGTCGGGGCTCCTGAGCGAGTTTTCTTCATGATGGGGGTGATGAGTTCAAAGGATGCTGGGGTCCAAGTGGTGATGGTAGGTTTGTTGGTGGTAGTGGTGGTAGAGGGGATGCAGGTCATGATAGGCTCGTTGAAATTTTCAGAGAGAGTCATGATCTTCTGGTGGAAGAAGGTGCTGAGCTTGTTGCAGAGATCTTGGGAGTGTGTGATGTCCGAGGCTTTGCATGAGGGCTTGGTCAGCTGTTTGATGACGTTGAATAGTTTGCTAATGTTGGCAGTGTTGTTGTTAATCTTTTCTCTGATGAACGTTCTTTTGGTCTCTCTGATCAGCTGGTGATAGTTCTTCATGGCGATCTTGTGGTCAGTGTGGGCTTCGTGGTCTTCTGGTTCCTCCAAGATTTCTCGAGACGCCGGCAGGTACTTATGGACTCGAGGAGTTCGGTGGTGAACCAGGCGGCTTTGACCCGATGTGCAGTGGAAGACTGCCGGAAAGGAGCCAACTTGTCTGCACAACTGGCGATCCACCGGTGAAGTTCCTTGGCAGCTGCGTCGGTGTCGGCGGTGTCTGAGGGTGGCGTTGAGAAGGTCTTCGGTAACCTTGCCCCAGTTCCGTCGGGGCGGGCGCGGGGCTTGTTTGGGTGCGGTGCTGGATGTGAAGGTGAAGTGGGTGCAGTGGTGGTCTGTCCAGGAGTGATGAGTTGTGTGGGTGAACCTGATGTTTGACCCTTCGGCGAAGATGGGGTCCAGTGTGTGCCCCGCGATGTGGGTGGGAGTATTGACCAGTTGCTTGAGCTATAGGTTGGTGAGATTTTCAAGTAGCATGTTGGAGTCGGGGTCCCGGAGGTTTTCGAGGTGGAAATTGACATCTCCGAGCAGGATGTAGTCCGTGGACGTGATGGTGTGAGCTGCGGCGCGTTCCGTGATGGTGGTGGTGGGTTGTGCGTGGGGACTAGGTGACCTGTAGATGAGCATGCCCGGAGCGTAGTTCTGGGGTTGGTTTTGGGATCTCAACTGCCCATCAAGCTGGGGACAGGCCACCGCAAGTATGAAGGCCATTGATGGGGTTAGGGTGCAGCGCACATACTTTGCATGTTGGGAGAATTTGCCGAGCTTAACTTCAGCTGATGTTTTGGGCCAGTGGTTTGTAGGTTCTTACACTTCTTTGTGCAATGGAGTCTGCACCGCTTGTCGACTCCCAGGGTCCACACCTTCTTGGCGATGGCCTTCCAATAATAAAAAATAAATTTTTGGGTGGGACTTTGGTTGTCTGTATTGATGTAACACAATTTAGAGAAATCAATCACAAGCATTTGTGAAATGTTATACACCCAGATTTTCGTGTATTTTATTTTAATCAATTAATATCAAACTTCACTTAAATCACTACACTTCCCTCAGAAACTAAAGGAGACATTCTAGCCTGTGTTTTTTTTTATAAAGAAACAAGTTAGTCAGAATTACATAATATTAATATTAAACATGTAACTGTTCCTCTGGTGAGCAACATAGCTGGCTATACAGGGAGAGAACCTCCATAGCCAACAATTTCAGCTCCTCTGGCGAGAAGGCTGGGGCCCTGTCCCCTGCTTTTCCCAGCATTGTGGCTCCCAGAGTTGAGAAACATCAGCACATGTTGAGGAGATTTTGTTGGCTGCAGTGTTAGGTGGCAAGTGAGCAACGACGCATACATGTGCATGACACATCCATTGGCTGTCATACATTGCATTCACACACGTTAACCTATGGCTAGGTCCGTCATAGAATTTCACAACCACTATGCAGTCAACTTCCACAGCGGATGTCTAATTACAAATGTCCAGATGGTGAGGTCAAGTGCCCTCCATTTTTGATGTAGAAATAGTGTGTTTGTCAATGTTAAGCGTGTCACTACCACTCACTATGGTAGCTAGTTTGTTTACTTACACAAATGCTAATGTTACCTATTTTTTTAAATGAAAACTGTATGATGTAATACGTTACTGTGGTTAAATCGATAGTTCAGTGGTTTGTTTATACTTCGGTTGATATAAGTTTTGATAGTAAACATTGAACAAAATGTATAAATACATTTAATATGTATTATTTACACATTCAAAAATAAATAATAATAATACATGGAAAAAATGTTAGATAACATAACTATAAAAAAAATAGTGTTCTGTATAATTATGTAATAATAAACATGTATGTATTTAGAAAACTAGATGAAATGTGTATTTAAATTAAAAAATATGTTTGCAAACATTAACAATATTTTATTTTGTTTGGATGCAGACATATGAACCCAAAGGGTAATTGTTATGATTTGGGCCACCTACAATAGGTGGTTGGAGAAATTGATAACACACATATTGCCTTAGTGCCACCACACGTCGGAGAATAAGTCTACCACAATCGAAAGCTTCCATTCAATCAATGAGCAATTGTCTACTTACCAGATTTATACATCACAAGCGTCTGTGCGCACTGTACAGGATCAACCCATGATACCTTTGTACTATGGAACAGCAGCATACCCCTACAAATGTCACAACATGGACCTGACAGGGCCGGGCTTGTTGCAAAGTATAATGTGTCAATATAATTTTTGGGTAATCTCAAGTTGCATGAGCTGAAATACTGTTACATTTTTGGGGGTATTTGTATTTTTGGTCATATAGAAGACACAGCTTATTTTAACCATCCTTGGTTGTTAGCACCGCTGAGGAATCCAACAATGCCAGGGGAAGTGTGCTTCAACGAGGCCCATGGAAGAATACAGAGGCCAGTAGAGCGGGCTTTTGGGTTCCTAAAGGCCAGATTTGGATAAGACTGGTGGAGCCCTCCTCTACTCACCTGATAAGGTATGCCAAATCACCCTGGCCTTCTGTTTGTTGCAAAATCATAGCCCTGTGACAGAACATCCCATACATCACAGGAATGAAGACCATGACGAGCCACCAAGTGGGGATGTTGAAATGTCAAGTGAAGATGATACTGGTGAAGAGGAAGGAATTGACTTAAGTCAAGATGTAATTGACAACTTCTTCTCATGATTTTGCCAACAAAGAAGCAACGGCAGACTCCAGATGCCGCACTGACCTCAAACTGTTCCACAATAGTAACTTTAAATATCGGTGGTTATACGGTGTGAACACACAGCTCCTGCATCTGCCGTTGACAGATGCAACCCTTGGCCATGAAACAAAACTGTGAAAATAATGGAGCGGTGCACTTCCCAGGGTGCTATGAAGTAAGTAATGAAGCTTGATCAGTTTCTTTGTGAAAAAGATCTTTTTTAAGTATATCCAAATGCATAGAGACAAACATCAGCCAACGCGTTTCATTTATGAAATGAACTTCGTCAGGGCACTTCCTGAATTTCCGGTTCGCTGTTGGCACTGTCCAGGATTTTGCACTGCGGCCCTTATCATGGCGGCCCTGACATCATATCGGTGTCGCTACTGAGCAACGCAACTCGGATTTACTGTTGCTTTGGAACAAATTTGACGTTGACAATTTCGTTGCCCACTATACTTGCCCTGACAAAGTTCATTTCATGAACGAAACCCGTTGGCTGATGTTTGTGTCTGTGCATTTGGATATACCTAAATACAGATCTTTTTCATGAAGAAACTGATCAAGCTTCATTACTTACTTCATAGCACCCTGGGAGTGCACTGCTCCATTGTTTTCACAACATTTTCACATGAGTGTGAGTATACATTTACAGTTTTGGAAAATAAATGTTACACCAACTTTTAATCTTATGAGAATGACATTCTATGTTGGCCATTTTTTTAGAAAGGGCAAGTTAAGGAAATTCCTGTCAAAGATGTTTGTTGATCAAAGGTTTGACACTTTGACTACTGTGTTCATTTTCATTGCTTATCTTTGATTGCTCTCAGAAAATGTGTCCTCAAAATGGTATGTACAAATTTTTGGATGTAATCAATGTATTTCTTTTTTTTTTATTCTGTTTTAGGTTCCTTCACCATGTCATCTTTATTTTGTCAGTCAGTCAGTAAAAAATCTTTATTTCGGCCGCTAGGGCCATAAAAGCACATAAAAAAACAATACAGTATGTACAATTTATAACAGCATACTTTGAGGTATCGATAAATTGATAGCACATTTTGAATAAATATTCTAGTCTATCAGATCTCATAAATTACAAAAGTAATCTCCTCTGGACGTCCTCAGACAAGAAAGTGTGCAGTGAACTTGTTCTACAAAACCTTTACATTTGCCGTAGGGTACTGGACAATAAGGTGCATGAGCATTATCAAGTAACCAGTATTGGCCATAGCTATATTTCATTCAAGCAGATTATCTTGAGGAAACACATAGGTAGTACACTATGTAGCAAAATGTCCAAGTGTAGAGGAATAGCAGTCGTTTTTTGTAAAAAATAAAGGACAATGACAATAACAAATGAAATATAAAGATACCATTTTTAAAAACTTTTTTAGAATTCCTATACAAACTGATTATATATTGAATAGTGGTGTACCGGTAAAGCAATGGTTGACAAGTGCGGAAAGAAAAGAGAAGGGTACGTATTCTGGAGAAGATGATTGCTAATGCTGGGCTCAGATTAGCCTATAAACTCTTCTTTAAAATGGATCTACGAGTATGCCACATGGAATACATGAAACATGAGATGGAAAACACAGTAGGCATTTGCGTGTCATACTTAAGTAACCTAAAGGCCTCAGAGCAATGTCTGAACCCCAGGTTCCTGCACACCTGTACCAGCCAGCGGGACCTTGGCGTCCTGTAGGCAAGGCAACAGAAAGTACATGCATTTCAGTTTCCTCCACATTCTCGCACACAGGACAGTCCCGACTGCGATCTCCCAACCACTTAGTGGTGAATGATCTGAGCGGAAGCGCCCTGTGTCTGAATTGGAAGACTAGCTTCTTTGCAAGAAGCGGCTGGATGTCTTCTACCGCCAATTCAGGCCTAAATTGCAATTTTAATTTCCATGAATCCCAGGGTTAAGCGCCCAGGCGAATTCCTCCATAGCTGAATCAGTTTTAATTCTCTGTGGTTCTCAACGGGTATCTTTCTGGGGGTCACAATGTTTGTTTCTTCAGCAGAACTCCACAGGTTTGCCCTCCCAGGGCCTGGCAGTTGTTCCTTATATACGCCAACCATGGAAGTTTGACCGCACCTTGTAAGCTCATAACTTCTCTCAACTCGTCCCTATATGGGGCAAGTTCGGGAGTGCTCCATAGTCGTTGCCAGAATCCGAGCACTATTTCATCCGCAATAGGGCTAATCTCAAGGTCCAGTCTAAGGGGAATTAAAGGGGAACTAGAGGGGAGACAAAGAAGTTGCCTTGCAAAGGAGTTATTTATAAGCGACAGGGAGGTGGTAGAGCAGTGGCCCCATAGTTCTGCTCCATACAAGGTAGCCTGTGCCTTGAAAAGTTTGGCCGCAGGCCCTATTACTTTACGGGTGCCCTTATTATACGCCTTTAGAATACCCCTGAGTCCTGGACCAGTTTACGGCTAGCTTTCTTTATTTGAGCCCCAATCCATTTTCTCAGTTAGTGTGATCCCCAGATACTCAAAAATCGACACCCTCTCTAGAGCCCTTCCATCTAAACAGGGATTTGGGGGAAAGCGGTTGTTTGCATTGAAGACCATATACTTGGTTTTCTGGAATTTGATCTCCAGACCCCTGTTTTTACAAAAGTCACTGAATGCATCAAGGACCCTCTGCATGCCCATGGTAGACTTCGAAAGCAAGAAGGTGTCGCATGCGAACATCAGGGCAGGTATCTTATGGTTCGCTAACCTTGGGTCATCAATATCTATTCCTGCCACCGAAGACTCTATTAAGCCATTTATAAAAAGTGAAAAAGAGTCGGGCCAAGACGGTGGCTTGACGCGCACCTTTCTCTATGGGAAAGGGGGCTGAAAGTCCTCCCTTTTTACCATAACTTATTTGAGCGAAATTGCCTAGATGAAGGAGTTTCATCTCATGACAAAGGTAATCTGGAGCTCCTAATTCTATTAGTATTCCCCACAATTTATCCCTCGGAACTATATCGAATGTGGATTTAAGGTCCACGAATATAAGATAGAGGCTGCCACTCTCTATGGTCACAGTTTTCCAATACAGGAGCTGTAATCTAAAAATGTGATCAATAGTGGAGATCTTAGCCCAAAACCCAGCTTGGAGGAGTGTGAGTAAATTGCAGTCTTCTATCCAGGTAAGGCATTGCCCCAGAAGTGCACGTGCATATATTTTCTAGCTTACGTCTAAAAGGCTAATAGGGCGATAATTGGAAGGACTAAGCGGTGAACCCTTTTTGAAAATTTGAATAATTTCTGCCCTGGCCCAAGTAGTGAGGATCTTCATGTCCTGAAGGATGGTGTTGAACAGGGACCATAAATAAGGAGCCCAAACAGAGGGTTCAGAGCGGAAAAGGTTGCCAGGAATCTCATCCAGCCCAGGTGTCTTTGCTGGTAAGATCGTATCCAATGCTTCTGTGATCTCCTTTAGGGAGAACAGGGGCGTATCTCGATGTGTTGTCTCTAGATAAGGGGGAGTCATTGTCACCAACACAGCTTCCTCCTCTGACATTGCATATAGAGATTTGAAGTGGGCTCTCCAAACTTCCTCCCCTATGTTTGCTGATATCGCCGGTGTACCTTCGGTCAATCCTGTGTTAATCAGGTTCCAGAATGCCCGCATATCATGGGTTTCCAGCGTTGTTCTAAGTTTGACCCATTTTTCGCAATCCCAACTGCTTTTTGCATTAGCTATGGCTGCTTTATAAATTGCCCTGGTTTCCTTAATTTGCAGCCTATTGTTTGTTTTAATGGTGGCTAGGAGGGCTCTCTTAGCTGCCCTGCAGTGTTTGTTGTACCATGGGTGTCGTGGTTTCTGTTCAAGCTAGTCTTTCTACTAGTGAAAAAGAAGGAAGCCAGAATGGATAGCAGGTTTTGATGGTTGTTAGGCAGTTTGGTTTGGGAGGTTGGAGTTTCATTTGTCGCAGAATGTTGGTATGCTACAGTGAGTAATGGAATGATTTGCTGGTATAAGGAAGCAAGTTTGACTTGTGATTGATAAAATCCCCCCCAGCATACTCTCCTTCCTCCATTGGCCAGAATAAGACTGGGAACAGGTTGTGATGGTACAGTGAGAGAGCCTCTATCAGGTGGTGGAATTACATCCAGTACGAGGGCATTATGATCACTCCTGTGGCGAGGGGTGATCTTAAAATCAAGAACCTTGTGCCATGATTTGATGTCCACTAAAATGTAATCTATGATTGATGCCTGCCCTGATCTACTAAAGGTGTGCTTCCAGGGTCTATCCAATGCCAAATGGCCAATACATGCCCTTAATGAGAAACTTAGTGTAAGTGCATGCATCTGTAAGGCCAGCGGGGTCCAAGCCCGTATGGGCGGAATGTTAGGCTCTGGAATAGCCCAGACTGAATCCTCCTCATTTGAAATGCATATGGGGAGATCATTCAGAGGTTCAAACTGACAGTTAAAATCCTCTCCTATAATTACCCAATAGTTTTCCGGGATTGTTACAAGAAAGGTGATCAGTAGTTCAAGGGTGTGGGAGGTTTGGCCATGGGGAACCAGGCATGAATAGATGTTAATCAGAGCAATTCTGACTTTTGTGGTGAAGTATAAAAAAATGCAAATAATGTCATGTGATGGCGTCTCTATCTGTTTGACCTCGCAACCAAGGTGGACGCCCACACAGATACTTAAACCCCCAAAAGGCCTTCCCCTACCTCCTGGTCAGCTGGGATACTATATGACGCATAGCCCACTCTATGTGTTGCCGCCCTTGCCCAAGTTTCCTGAAACATGCATAACTCGTGTCGGTCTATAACCCCTTCGATGCTCATGACGAGCTCAGCTCGTCATGAGGTTCACCTCTCGTACACTATGGGATATCACCATTATCAATGGTGATATCACCATTATCTATGGTGATATCACCATATCACCATTATCAGCATAGGAGGAGGATATCATCAGCATCCATGGTGTTAAATAACCCCCAATCTGGAATATCCAATTTGGAGGTGAGTCCTGCTATGTTCCAGGATAATAACCACAGACCAACAGAGCCCATTTCATTGGCTGTGTTGGTAGGGAGGAGGGAGCTGGCCCTTGAATGGGCCCGTTGTGGGTTATAGGTCCTCACCCGCCCCATCGACCTTAGGCCGTTACCCAGGTTGCAAATGCCTTCTTCGGTTGGAAGATTCTTTGCAATAGAAAGGAAAATAGGGTTATTTGGCTGTAAATTCTGTTGGAATTGATGGGATGATAGGTTACCCATGGGGGTCAACTCCAAATTTTTACTAGTACGTCGCTCACTCTTTCCCAAAACCCCTTCTCTAAATCTCCTTTCTGCTTCCTAGAGCCTCCTTGGTATACAAAGGCACCCTGGTGCGAGGGTTCCACTCTATTCTCTATTTGGCAGCTTGGATTTAGATATAGAGGCCCAGTGTGTGGTAGTCAATCAATTGAGTCTAGAGGGCTGCATCTATTTGCAACAGGTATTTTATAAAGGAGTAGTCTAGTGGGGTCCTGGATCTGTCTGAGGGGTGGCCTATTTTGATTCCACATTCCCCATTCAGTACCTGCTCTTTGTGTCCCTAGGGGGAATAAACGTATCCCAGAGGGAGGGAAACTATACCTCCATTCTTCCTCTGGTAGCCACATTCTAAGAGAATGTGCACAATCCATGGATCTCTAAAATGCATCACTTTACAATCCCAGGGACATCTTTTGGTCTCCAGCCCATCCAACCTAACCTATGTGGGAAAATAATTTCATTTGCATCTTTGTAGGAGAATTGCCTATGTTTGCTAGACAGAAAATACATTTGTTTTTTAGTTCAAAATGAGACTCCTTACACCAATTGTTCAGTTCTGGTACTCCTGATAGCACAACTACATATGGGGTTGAGGTCAGAGGGAGATTTATACATAGGAGGGCAGTTCCTACTTCAGGGGGTCCACCAGAGGGTGCTACCCTGGCCCCAAGGGTTGAGCCTTGATGCTGGGGAGATGGTACTTCTGGTCTAACCAGAGGGGCCTAGAAATACTATCTGTAAAATTCCCTTGAGGGGTTCCCCTGATGATAGTTTCTTGGATCAGGTCTTTGGGGCAGTGGAATTCTCGGGTAGGGATATGCCGCATCCTGATTGATTAAGTTAGGCCTATTGGGGCAAGTCTTCTGGGTATTAGAGCTGGAGAGGCTTGCTTGGTGGAGTGTGTTGCTATTTGTAGGACTAGAGGTTGCCTCCACCCCCTTAAGAATTAGCTTTACCTTACCCACCCAATGGTCAACCAATAGTGTCAATTTGTCAACCCGGTCCGTTAAAATATTAAGTTCATCCTTTACAATGAACATGAATTGTGTTTGAAGGTCCATCACCAGGTTAATCACTCAGGGTGCTTGCTCGAGCTTGACCTGCGGTACATACCCTGATCCAATTGCCCCCATATTACTGTTTGTTGCTTTATTCGCTAATGGCTTTTTACGCTTTGGACCCAAGGTAGTAGCAATTTTATGTTTCCCTTTTTTTTGCTGGCGGTATCCGAGGGCATCTCAGTATTGTGATCTGCTCAAGCCTTGGGGGTTCTGGTGATATGTCCAGTGTTGATGGTAAAGGAGAAGAGGGACTACCAGGAACCTGGGTTGTAGTGCATGGGGCTATGACCGGGGTTAGTGAAAGGTTCCATTCTGTCTGCTCGATTTAGCTGGCAAGAACAGTGCTGGCCACAATTAAAAAGTGACTCCCTATGACTTCTAAGGGTGGCAAACACATGTCAAGTTAACATTAACCTTGGGTGCACAGTCCGTTATAGTTGATAGCCTAGGCAAATCCGCTGTCAGAACCAAGAGGGGTGGCCAAACCCAGTCTCATCCGGGCACTGACGGATGCAGACGGGCCCGCCCTTGGCCTGGGCACATCAGAGTGTGTCCCGCTTGGTGGGAATCCCTGGCCGCTTTTGTGCACCTCCTGGCGCGAACCAATGGGTTGACGCCTCCACCGGCGTTTGGAGTTGTGGGGTATGGAGTCCCCTGCACGGCTGCTGCAAGGTAGTGGCTGGCGGCAAAAGATAAAGACAACACTTTGCTCCTGCGCTGCGGGAAGCCCTTGCTGCTTTTGTGCACCTCTGGTGTAAAGCAACTCATTGGCGCCTCCCCCAGCGCTTGTAGTTGGGGGGAATGGGTTCCCCCTCACAGCTGCTGTAAGGTAGTGGCTGGAGGCAAAAAAGAAGGACAACACGGGCTCCCATATTGCAGGAAGCCCTGGACGCTTTTGTGCGCTCCTGGCATGAAGCAACGCGTTGACTCCTCCCCCGACGCTGGGAGTTGTGGGGAATGGAGTCCCCCTCACGGCTGCTGCAAGGTAGTGGCTGGCGGCAAAAAAAGAAAGACAACACGGGCTCCCGCGCTGCGGGAAGCCCTGGCCACTTTTGTGCACCTCCTGGTGTGAAGCAACACATTGGCGTCTTCCCCGTGCTTGGAGTTGTGGGGAATGGAGCCCCCCTCACGACTGCTGCAAGGTAGTGATTGGTGGAAAAAAAAGAAAGACAACACAGGCTCTTTATTTTGACATTTTAACGTTCTGACATTTGCAGGCCTATGCAGCTGTTGCGAAGTACAACAGAACATGAGTTCATCCTGTGAAAGAGACACACACACTTTGGATGTACATATCTGATACGAAGGCAACTTGCAAGGTAATTGAATGGAGGTTGTTAAGATTGCATTGGACTTGTTTTCTGTTGTTTGTTGCCACCAAGGCAATACGTGCTGCTTAAATTGTTCTAACCACATGTTATACGACACCCAAAGCACACAAATCTGCCTTCACAAAGGCTAAATCCACATTTGATGTTAACTGTATCTAGCTGTTGATGTGCCGCATCATTGAAGGAAGAACTTTGTGTAGTACATCACTTAAAGTGGTTTGTGAAATTTCACCAGATGCTCCAACAGTGTATTGGAAATAATCCTGGGCGGAGTTTGCGGAGTTACGCAAAACTCCACGAAGCCGCAAAAAAAGTCAGCGAGCTACGCAAATTTCGGCAAGCGTGCCGAGCTGCTTGTTCTGCCATTTGTGATGCGTTTTCCTGTTCGGGGACGCTTGTTACGCAAACTTCACCACGCGGTCGCCAATGGGCGCGCCCATCTTGTTTTTCACTTTTTGCTACGGTTCTGGGCCTGTTTCTCTATCTTCCCTATATCTTTTCAATCCTTTGTTTCTAGAAACTAGACTAGGAGGACTCGGAGTGAAAGCCGAAACCGACTTCCTTGCAGAAGGTGGTGCCATCAAGGGGTGCAGGCACGGACTTTATTCAGTGAGGGGGAGGTGGCCGCACTGATTTTTTTAATCCAGCGCCACCTCCCCTTAACCCTGGCAGCAGGCGGCAGGCCTGGGTCCGTGTGCGGGCTCCGGGAGCATCACCGGCAGTGGGCAAGGGTGCGCCAGGCAATGTTTCGCTGCTCTGGGGTCCGGCGCACCCATAACCAATTGACGCACCAGTGGTCCGATATCCTGGACCGGGAGCATGACCTGCTGGACCTGCTAGGTTTTGAGATCCCGGGGCTTGGTGAGTAGCTATTTATAATTATTTTTTGTTCTTCTGTTTTCACTGTTATTGCGATTGCGAATATTATTTTTTTGTAAATAGCTTACATGCTGCTGCTGTTTACATGCAGGTTAGGTAACCTATGTTCAAAAATCTTATATTATGTGATTGTTACTTCCAGAGAGGTGCCCGGCTCTACTAACTAATTGTCGTACTTGTTTGCAACTTTGTGCTCACTTGGGCTGGTTATGTAAGAGAGGTTCGAGAATTTAAGTTAGGTAGGTATTTAATCCAATAGGAAAGACTCCAGTCCTTTCCTTTGTCCTGTCAAACTGTCCTGTCTCCTGTCACTAAGATAGTGGCAGCAGTTAGTTAGTATTATTTGGCAATTTAGCAGCCTGCGTCATGACTCCTGAGTGACGCGTCCTTTCACATGACTTCAGTCCTGGTAGAACTTTTTGTAGTTCTTATAGTGAGTGAATAGCAACCAATCAATTTGGTGTATGCAATTATGCATGCATCCATCTATGCATTAAGAAGAATAAATGCAGACTTAATAATTGGTACGTCAAATGGTGTTGTTGGAGTTGAGACTGTCTGAGAGATGATTAGGAATGAGATCTGAACTTAGAATGCAAATATAATTTTTTTTGCAATTCATTCCAAAGTCAGGAATAGGCGGGCTAGGTATGTTTAGGATTCAGTATTCGGAATTGAACTGTGGAATAATAATGATCGGGTAGGCCTCGACTGCGATAAATACTAGTCGACTACTACTAGTCAAATAAGTTGATCTGATTGACTTAGCATAGGTCAATGTTATTGCAATTGCCGTTTCCTGTTTAAAAATATTTTTTGGGGGGAGGAGCTACGACACCAACCAAGATGGCCGCATAGTCTCCCGGCTCCACTGACCACCATCCTATGCTTCACTATCCTGTTGATAATCCTGTTCACCTGAACCGGATCCGTGTGGGTGATTCGACCCACGCTCCAGTGGTGTAATCCCGGAGTTTTTCCGCCGTCGTGGAACGAAGATACGTCGAAGACCGTACTGAGGCCTAACCCACCTGGGAAGCCGGGATCTCTAGTGCTGGCCCTGCCGGGTCCGAGTTGAACAACAACGGGCTGCTGAGTGCGGTTGGGTCCGGCCTCTGGTTCACTCGGACTTTTTTCGATTGTTTTGCTACCATCAGCTGCCTGGTGCCCTATAGCAGGTGAGGTGACGAGTGACGCACGGTACTGTGTTGCGGGGGTCCCTGACTGGGGGTCCGGCATTCACATCGCCGATCCCCCCGGGTCGGTACCTCGCTGCGTACCATTGCTCGCTTTAGTTTTTTGTCTTTGTTCTATGGCCTCTTTTTTTTTTTTCTCTTCTCTTCTCTTGCCTTTCTTTCCTATTTCTTTTCCGGGTTAGTGTAGTGGGTTCGGCTATCTTTACGTCCTTATCTCTCCATCTGTGCCTTGACCTCTTGGGGGCTTTGGTGCTGTGGGGCGGACAATAACGATGGTTTAGATATTAATAATAATATGCTGTTTTATCATGATGACGCATGTTTTAACGCCGTTGATTTCAATGGTAGAGAACTTGGTATGGACACATCGTTTTTCTATTCGCCCCCTTTCATGTGATCCGAGACACTGTATAATACCTGATCCTTTCTATTTTATATTGCAAAATGAAAACCTCCTATCCTGTTTCCGCATCGAACTGCATTCACAACCGCTGCGCTTGGTAATTTGAGTTACTATGCTCCCCAGGGACAATTACTCTGAAATTGATTGTGATACTGTACTGAACTGCTTAGCGGCCAGCCCTGGGGGTTGTAGGCCCGGGTTTGTATTTGAGTGCAAATGTTGAATAAAGGTTTAAAAAAAAAAAAAAATTAACACAAATCATTTTTGTCTCTTTACATGATCAGCATCCAGGGGCAAGAAGAAGACTAGGGCAGGTGGCAGTGCGGTGGGTGCGGGAGCTGGAGGGTCCTCCTAGGAGCAGCAGAAAGCGGCCTCAGGTGCAGATTGCTTTGCTGCTGGCTCCAGTAAGTCCTCCTGGCGTTGTAATATATCAATATTTCTGTAACTTTTACCGCTCTATTATTTCCATTTCCTAATTTTATTTTTTCCAAAATCCTCTTTAACCCCTTCGCTGCGGCGGAATACCCGCCGGAGCGCTAAGGAGGCGGGGGCCGCACGGCGCACCCATGCTGGTGACGGAACTGCTCCGTCACCAGCCGCGGTTGCGCTGTGCTCATGATGGAGTGGTTCCGTCACGGCCCCGCTCGCTCAATGGAACGCTCAGCGCAGGCGCGGAATCCGCGCCGCGCCGGCGTGCTGAGCAGGCCGTGACGGAACCAATCGGGTCATCAGCACAGCGCGACCGCGGCTGATGACGGAGTGGTTCCGTCACCAGCAGGGGAGGGGTTAATCTATCAGTTTTGAAATTGTTGTTTTTGCTCAACCATTACCTACTACTAAGTACTACTATTGTTTCTTCTAGTGTCTGTTTTTATTTTTACATTAAATAAAACAGCATCTAACTAACCTCTGCTCTGACTCTGTATTAGAAAGTCTGTCTGTAGCTTGCTATCTCTGGATTTCACTGAGCTTTCTCTCTACCCTTATGTGGATTGCCTAGTGGTGGATCTGTAAGACTCATTGGTCTTAGCCTACTACTAGTACTAGTAAGGACTCTTTACTACTAGTAGCACTAATGTGCTGTGCATACTGCAGATTGCATGCCCAAGACAAGAAAGGTATATCTGCAGCTTTGCAAATTGTGAGATGAGAAGGCTTTAGTTTCCTTTACTGTCTCGTCATGCTCAATCAGTAATGGTGGTCACTCACGTTAGACAGGAGCAGGACCCCCCAAAGTGGTGTATTTCACTTTTTCTAATCCAGGTCTAGTACTTTTTTTAATAGCAGCCATTGATGGTGAACACTGAACAACTGTTACTGTGCACCATGGCTGGAAGAGAGTATGAGGAGTAGGATGACTGCACCATTTTCCAACTGAGAGACCTCATGTCAGGCCAAATGGCCACTCTTTCTTCTTTTAAAAAAATGAGATGCACCGTATCTCTAGTCACTGAGTCTAGTCCAATGGGTTGCCCTCTTCTTGAGAGGCTTTTCAAAAATTTCCACCAACAAAATGCCCAACCGGATATTAATTAGTTATTTTTTATTGGACATACTGTCTAGTGATGTGTGTGGTGTATATGTATTATTAATTATGTAGTTTCAATCTTGCTAATGAAAACAATAAATAGGAGAGGCGTTTATGGCATCTAAAAAAATGGGAATCTGTTTTTTCCAGGCGTACCGACCACCAGAGGCGTGGCCAGGGGTGAGGGCCACCATGCCACTCCAGAGGGAGCGGATGTGGCAGCCACAAGGGGTGAGCCAGCAGCAGTGGCGGGTGGTGATAAGTCATATTCCTTACTTATTGAGATTGATGAATACACTTGCTGAAATGGAGTACACTCAGTACTAGTACACTGTACTTCTTCTGAGGCAACGTTGTTGCGTGTGAACACTGAACAGTTGAAGAAGACACTCTAGCTGTTACTTAAACATTAGCATTAGCTGCACGGGTTGAGTAACTAATGGCATATTCTATCTTCAACTCAGCAAAATGATTTTTATGACGAAGACAAACAGTCAGATGACATGTATGGCTGGCAGAGAAAGGATGCGTGGGTGAAGGATGCATAGGTGGCGGATGAAGATGTTAGGAATAGGATACATGGATAGTTGAAGGATGAGTGAAAAGGTGATAGAGAAAGCAGAAAGGATGCCTGTCTGGGTGGGTGAAACTGTATGGGTTAAAGGAATCCTCTGGGGGGGTTTGAGAGGTCAAACTCTAAGGCAAGCAAGGAAGCATGACATGGGTGGTGGTTGGTTATATCTAAATGTATGTTGTTGTCATTGAAAGCCGATTTATGATGCCCATGTTTGGGTGGATGGATGCCTGGATGGTATCATAGTAGGTGAAAACAGAGTCAGACTGAATGAATAGAATGTAAAATATAATTAAACCGTGCCAGAGTACCAAAGCCAAGGGTTAAGAAGATTAAGAATAAAATAATAATAATGGTATAAGAGCAATGCAATGAATATTTCATGAAAGAACAAGCCCTGGGAAGAACAAGGACTGTTTTTTGCAAGGGTTTTGATTCAAAGGTTTGAGGTTGTACCTGTATTTCAGAATGGAATACTCCCTTGACTCACAGTAGTTTGCAAGCACAACATATATATTATTCATGACTAAATATTTACCCTAACCATATACGCCTCCCACCAACTTCGAGGCCCACTTCCGCTCCAGTCCCCTCCCGGTGTCAGCCATGGGTGGCATACCGGCTGCAGGGTAACTAGTACATACAAGTCACTCAGTATGTCATCATCATCATTATCATCATCATCATCATCATCATCATCATCATCATCATCATCACATGAGTTACATGATGTCGTGCCGCCATTTCTCATCATCCATAAGCATGTGATTGGTAACCATCATCATGTGCCTTATTGCAGTAGTGCAGACAGGGTGAAAGTGAAATTGTCTAAGGATTTGCCATTGAATTAACAGAGTATGGCCATAATGGAAATATATAATTGTGTAGTACAGCTGCCCCATATGCATACAGTAATAAAGTACATGAGTCTGCGACATAAGTATGTCTTTATAGGGCACAAGTTGACTGAGCTGGCATGCCTACAAGTGAAATTGTCTAAGCATTTGCCATTGAATTAACAGAGTATGGCCATAATGGAAATATATAATTGTGTAGTACAGCTGCCCCATATGCAGACAGTAATAAAGTACATGAGTCTGCGACATAAGTATGTCTTTATAGGGCACAAGTTGACTGAGCTGGTATGCCTACAAGATTAATTGTGCTAAACAAGAGAGAGAAAAAGAATACTTCTACTCTACTTCATACTGAGAGCCTAAAAGTATAATCATCACATTTAAATCTTAGGGGCAGAGGAAGGGAAGTGGGGAGGAGAGGAGGATGCGGCAGCTGCTAGTGCTACTGCTACTACTGTGCCACTAAAAATTTTATGTGTGGACTGTAATCTAATTTTGTTTTACTGTTTTGCTAAGAGTATTGTTTACAACAATTCTCTTTTTGCTTCCTTTCTTGATATAGCTACTCCTTCCCAAACCACTAGGCAGGAGTTGGTGGCCAGGGCCTGGCAAAGGAAGCTGGTGGCCATCCGGGATGAATATTGCCAGCTGGTTGTCCTGGCGGAGAAGGAGGCGGCAGCTGCAGCTTCTTCCTCCAATGCCCCGGGGCCCAGCCAGCCCCATGCCTCCGGTGGTACATTGCTGTATTCTGGCAGCCGCCCAACACCAACATCTGCTGCTGCCCACCTCTCTTGTTCCTGCAGGAACGTTTGGCTCCACATGCTCCTCAGGGTGGCGCACCTGGAGGCCAAGCTGGAACGAGGTCCTGAAGAGAACTATCCGGCACCGCTAGACGTCAGACTCATCATCATCACCGACCTCAGTTTTTTTAAAGGTTTTTTCTGGTGGGTGGGATGTTGGGACTAGTTGGGGAACCTTGGGGTTCATTTTTCTTGAACTTACTTTGACATGGACATTTATTTAATTTATTAGACATTGGTTGATGTTAGGGAGTGGGGTGGGTCAGGTGTTGTGGGTTTTTCTTCTAGTTTATATGTGTTAGGGTAATACATTTATACATTTCCAATATATATGATATGATGCAAATCTTTTCTGGGGTGGGTTACTCTTTTACGTCACCTTGTTAGTTTTTGTTTCCTCCTTTTGCTGCAGGGCCGCAGGCAGTTTTTGAAATTTGCCAATAGTGTAACACACCAACAGATAGATGCAGTACCTTCACTTGTTCTATTACTTTCAGTCTCGCCTCCTAGTTTATGCATTCTGCAACTAAAACCCCTTTCGTATTTTGGCGGCACATAAATGGAACTCTCTCCCCCTGAGCTTAAGAGTGGAAACATCGGAGCTCATCTTCCGTAGAAAGCTCAAAACATTCCTCTTTCCTAAAGATTAGCCCGTCTTGTTTTGACTGACGGAGTAGCTGGCTCTACTGACAGCGCGGGGACACACTGACAGTGTAACCATGCGCTTTACAAATTCAGAAATAAATAAATAGTATGTACTTGGAAGGATGTGGGTTTGAGAATTAATTAATGTCCATAGGCTATACATTATTTACTCCCCCACACTTCTTCTCTTACCAGTGATTGATGTTTACCCGAAGCAATGGCTGCATGATGATGGTTTGGTCTCCGAAGGTGCCAGCGTGGGCGGTGGTAGCAGTAGTACTTTGCACCTATGTATTGTCAGCTAAGCGAAGGGATAAGCTTTACACCAATTAAGATGCTTCTTTTTTTTCCTCCACACCTGCATACATTGCAGACACCCCCTTCAGCTATTCCTCTAGCATGTGCAACAATTGGAAAGCTTGGCCCATGGTACAGTCCTCCTTGCTGACTTCACATGTGAATAGCTCGAAGGGAAGTAGCATCTCTGTCAGGCATTTAACTAGGCACCATTGGTCCATCTCAACGGTCATGCCTTTCACACTAGCATCCCTTGTCTTCGCATGACTTATTCATTGATTGGTTTGTTCTGCTCAAACAGACGGTCAAGCATGTAATAAGTTGAGTTCCAATGTGTTGGCACCTCCTGGATGAGTGATTTAACTGGCACTCTATACTCACGTTAAATGATCCTCAGCTGCTTCCGGGCTTTAAAAGATTTTTTTTTTTTAATTCTGTTTATTGATTTTCAGCAACAAATTAAACCACAATAGAGTGGTCCAATACAAACATACAAAAGAACATAAGCCATTACATTACCGCATTCTTCCTCCATGTGTAAATGGTATATTCACATTGCATTAGTGTACCAATATATATATATATATATATATATATATATATATATATATATATCGAAGCTCTAGCTTGGTCCCAACAGTTGAGAGGCACTCTAGTAAACAACACGGAGCTTCAAGCTTAAACTCCTTTATTTCAAGTACGGAGGAAAAACGTCCAGCTGATCTCTTTCACAGCCTCAATCACTGCTGCCTGACGCGTTTCGAAAATTCATTTCTTCCTCAGAGGCTGCTGGTGACAAGGATGAAACACAGTCTGGTCCCCGCCTCTTAAGTACATGTGATTGCGCGCCCTTGGATGGGCGGTTCCCTATGACCCTCCGCAAGTACTTCTGGGAGTTGGAGTCCCGGCAGGAAATGGTTTCCTTTTGAGGTGTTTTATTTTCATGCTGCTGACACATTTAAAACCCACAGATGGGTCTCAGCGGGGCGGGTCTCCTCCTAAGTGTTTGGAGTGCTTCCTAATTGAGGGCAACCTTGGAGCAACGATATTAAGGCGGCAGCCCTGCCGTCAGGAATGCACCGCCCCATTTGAAATGTGGGGACCAGGGGAACCATCAAAGGATGTTTCCCCCTTTGGATGCGCTGTGATGGATTTAGAGTGGAGGGCGGACATGGAGGCCCATCTGGGGGCTTGAAATATGCGGCAGCTTTGAACTGTACACTTGCCGTGGACTACGTGACCCAGCATCCCTCGCTTTAAGAGCGGCCCATCAAGGGCGGGGCAACTTTGCATATAATTAAGTCCACAGCAAGCACATTTCCTTAGCGTCCTTGCCTCTGAGGAAGAATGTCAATTCGAAACGCGTCAGGCACGAAGGACGCATTGGACTGCTGAATGCGATCTGTATCCGACTCACCGCTCATACCAATAAAAAGGGTGACCTACGAACAGTGTTTGGAGTGCTTCCTAATTGAGGGCAACCTTGGAGCAACGATATTAAGGCGGCAGCCCTGCCGTCAGGAATGCAACGCCCCATTTCAAATGTGGGGACCAGGGGAACCATCAAAGGATGTTTCCCCCTTTGGATGCGCTGTGATGGATTTAGAGTGGAGGGCGGACATGGAGGCCCATCTGGGGGCTTGAAATATGCGGCAGCTTTGAACTGTACACTTGCCGTGGACTACGTGACCCAGCATCCCTCGCTTTAAGAGCGGCCCATCGAGGGCGGGGCAACTTTGCATATAATTAAGTCCACAGCAAGCACATTTCCTTAGCGTCCTTGCCTCTGAGGAAGAATGTCAATTCGAAACGCGTCAGGCACGAAGGACGCATTGGACTGCTGAATGCGATCTGTATCCGACTCACCGCTCATACCAATAAAAAGGGTGACCTACGAACAGTGTTTGGAGTGCTTCCTAATTGAGGGCAACCTTGGAGCAATGATATTAAGGCGGCAGCCCTGCCGTCAGGAATGCACCGCCCCATTTGAAATGTGGGGACCAGGGGAACCATCAAAGGATGTTTCCCCCTTTGGATGCGCTGTGATGGATTTAGAGTGGAGGGCGGACATGGAGGCCCATCTGGGGGCTTGAAATATGCGGCAGCTTTGAACTGTACACTTGCCGTGGACTACGTGACCCAGCATCCCTCGCTTTAAGAGCGGCCCATCCAGGGAGGGGCAACTTTGCATATAATTAAGTCCACAGCAAGCACATTTCCTTAGCGTCCTTGCCTCTGAGGAAGAATGTCAATTCGAAACGCGTCAGGCACGAAGGACGCATTGGACTGCTGAATGCGATCTGTATCCGACTCACCGCTCATACCAATAAAAAGGGTGACCTACGAACAGTGTTTGGAGTGCTTCCTAATTGAGGGCAACCTTGGAGCAACGATATTAAGGGGGCAGCCCTGCCGTCAGGAATGCACCGCCCCATTTGAAATGTGGGGACCAGGGGAACCATCAAAGGATGTTTCCCCCTTTGGATGCGCTGTGATGGATTTAGAGTGGCTGGGCGGACATGGAGGCCCATCTGGGGGCTTGAAATATGCGGCAGCTTTGAACTGTACACTTGCCGTGGACTACGTGACCCAGCATCCCTCGCTTTAAGAGCGGCCCATCCAGGGCGGGGCAACTTTGTATATAATTAAGTCCACAGCAAGCACATTTCCTTAGCGTCCTTGCCTCTGAACAGTGTTTGGAATGCTTCCTAATTGAGGGCAACCTTGGAGCAACGATATATATATATATATATATATATATATATATTGAAGCTCCTGTGTTTGACAAAACACGCCACACTCGCGGGGGTAAAGGAAGACAGGCGTTTATTATGCAGCAGCCTGCTCGATAGCTACAGAGTCCATGGAAAGCCTCTGAAGATTCAGAAGCCGAGGGTTCGTCTTGCAAATTCCGACGCGTTTCGAAGGTTCTCTTTCCTTCTTCCTCAGGGAAATGACGAACATCACGTGTGGTGTTTCAGGTACGAGTCCAGTTAAATATATGACACGCCCCAATTGGCGGGCTGGGCTGATGCCGCGGTGTCTGCTGGAACAGGTAGGCTGTCTTGATTATTTGTGCTTATTTCGCAGTCCTCTGTGTGATCCTGTACTGCTGCTGATAATCACCCGCTCCGTGCCCCCTCGCCTGCCACGATAACAGCTGAGCATGGAGAAGGAGTGGTGGATAGCCGGTCTCCTTTAATCTGTATGATTCCCAATTTAGGCTCCAACTCCGGCTGGTACTTTGGCGGTGCTCGACATATGCAGGGTCTCTACAACGCTCCTTTTTCCGCCATAAATGTCCATGCACTCTTGAGGAGGGTGCAGAAACGGTGGCGGACCGTTGAAATATTGAAGCTCCTGTGTTTGACAAAACACGCCACACTCGCGGGGGTAAAGGAAGACAGGCGTTTATTATGCAGCAGCCTGCTTGATAGCTACAGAGTCCATGGAAAGCCTCTGAAGATTCAGAAGCCGAGGGTTCGTCTTGCAAATTCCGACGCGTTTCGAAGGTTCTCTTTCCTTCTTCCTCAGGGAAATGACGAACATCACGTGTGGTGTTTCAGGTACGAGTCCAGTTAAATATATGACACGCCCCAATTGGCGGGCTGGGCTGATGCCGCGGTGTCTGCTGGAACAGGTAGGCTGTCTTGATTATTTGTGCTTATTTCGCAGTCCTCTGTGTGATCCTGTACTGCTGCTGATAATCACCCGCTCCGTGCCCCCTCGCCTGCCACGATAGGGGTACAATGACAGTTATAGCATAGCATTCAGTTCATTATTCTGCATATAGCTGGTAAAGAACCTCCAGTAGTCTTTTGACCTTGACCCTCTCGGTAGTTCTTCCTCATATGTTAATAGATTATCTCTGCAGTGAGCCATGTCCTTTAACAGCTGTTTAATACTGGGAGTACTAGCGCTGTCCCAGTTCTGCTATATTTGACGCTTTGCCAACAATAGGGAGATCACACAGAATTTGCGTTTTTCCGCCTTCACGCTTGTCACAAGTCCCAGCAGACAGGTTTTCATTGAGCATTCAATTTCTGTACCCAACATTTCTGTTAGCTTAGAGGTGATCCCAGCCCAATAGCCCTGCACGTTTCGACAGTACCAGGCTAAATGAATGAAATCTGCTTCCCTCCATTTACATCTCTTGCACGTTGCCTCATCACGCAGTCCATGCTTGTGCAATTTCAATGGCGTATGATATGTTTGGTGAATGTATTTAAAGTGCAAGAGACGTATGTTGCCGTTTGGCGTAAGTAGTTTAATTAAAGCGCATGCTGTAAACCATTCTTTCTCTGTCAGTGGCTCTTGTAGTACCTCACTCCATCTCGACTTTGCTGTCTCAGTGTTGTATGGTAGTTCTCCCTCTGCCACCCTATAATGCCTGGAAACTAAATGTGTTGTGTTTGAAGATGTTAATACAAGTTGAAGTGTGTCTAGACAAGCCGGTTCTGTAGGATAGTTTGGAAATAATTCCGTAATAGCCCTTTACAGCCTATAGTAGGTGAATCGGAATAGCATGGTTTGGTTGCTTATATAAGATAAGTCTTCCAGTTGGCAAAATTTCCCAACTTGGTATAGATCCACAAACGTGTCAATACCCACTTGTGTCAATAGGCCCATGCCCACCGTCTCGTTTGTGACTGACAATTCTGGGTGATGGTGTAGTGGTAGTGCAGGAGCATAGAGAGGTAGTTTAAGTGCCAGCTGACCTAGTTTTCTTTCATAGCGATAGCTTGATAGTGTGACAAATGCAAAAACATCCTGGCTGAAGACGGCTGATAGCCAGAAACCGGTCCTAGGATGCTTGATTCCGGTCCAGGAAAGACATGGCTTGGCAGTTCGGGCTGGACTGATCCCATGAGGCACAGGGTCAAGGCTGATTTGCTTATGGCCATGTCTGAACTGGGAATGGTGTGGAGTGCAAAAAAACGATGGATTTAGGCCCAGATCTCTGTACTGGGGTGAATGTATGACATTATTCTGCATTCTGTCCATCAACTGTTTTTTTTGCATTTGTCACTCCGAGTGGGATGGGTATGCTCAGACGTGAGTCCCATGCCTTCCACACCACTGGAGACAAGCTATCCTGGCTGAAGACGGCTGATAGCCAGAAACTGGTACTAGGATGCTTGATTCCGGTCCAGGAAAGACATGGCTTGGCAGTTCGGGCTGGACTGTTCCCATGAGGCACAGGGTCAAGGCTGATTAGCATATGGCCATGTCTGAACTGGGGAGGTGTGGAGTGAAAAAAAACCGATGGATTTAGGCCCAGATCTCTGTACTGGGGTTAATGTATGACATTGTTCTGCATTCTGTCAATCAATTGTTGTTTTTGCATTTGTCACCCCGAATGGGATGGGTATGCTCAGACATGAGTCCCATGCTATCCACACCACTGGAGTCAAGCTATCCTGGCTGAAGACGGCTGATAGCCAGAAAGTGGTCCTAGGATGCTTGATTCCAGTCCAGGAAAGACATGGCTTGGCAGTTCGGGCTGGACTGTTCCCATGAGGCACAGGGTCAAGGCTGATTTGCATATGGCCAAGTCTGAACTGGGTTGGTGGGGAGTGCAAAAAACGATGGATTTCGGTCCAGATCTCTGTACTGGGGTGAATGTATGACATTTTTCTGCATTCTGTCCATCAACTGTTGTTTTTTCATTTGTCGCCCCGAGTGTGATGGGAATGCTCAGACGTGAGTCCTATGCTTTCCACACCACTGGAGTCAAGCTATCCTGGCTGAAGACGGCTGATAGTCAGAAACTGGTCCTAGGATGCTTGATTCCGGTCCTGGAAGGACATGGCTTGGCAGTTCGGGCTGGACTGTTCCCATGAGGCACAGGGTCAAGGCTGATTTGCATATGGCCATGTCTGAACTGGGGTGGTGTGGAGTGCAACAAAACAATGGATTTAGGCCCAGGTCTCTGTACTGGGATGAATGTATAACATTGTTCTGCATTCTGTCCATCAACTCTTGTTTTTGCATTTGTCACCCCGAAAGGGATGGGTATGCTCAGACGTGAGTCCCATGCTTTCCAGACCACTGGAGTCAAGCTATCCTGGCTGAAGACGGCTGATAGCCAGAAACTGGTCCAGGAAAGACATGGCTTGGCAATTCGGGCTGGACTGATTTCCATATGGCCATGTCTGAACTGAGGGTGTGTGGAGTGCAAAAAAACGATGGATTTAGGCCCAGATCTCTGTACTGGGGTGAATGTATGACATTGTCCTGCAATCTGTCCATCAACTGTTGTTTTTGTAATATGTAAAACCTTTAGAAGAGAGGCATTAACTCCAATTAGTCTGGTAAGAAGTCATAGTTAAAGAAGTGTAATAAATTGCATATAATCAGTTCAGGTATAATGTTCATGTTATTGTTGTAATTGCTTAAGGTTACTGTTGTGAATAAAAGATGGATAGTCATGTAGTTTCTTGAAGCTCCTTTATTCAAGTAAGATGGTAATAGGATATACAGGAGAATGCCCCACCAGGAGCAGGATGGTAGCTGCTCAGCCCACTCTCTTCAACTGTCATTCCCCACACACACCAGGCACACTAACATTCCACTCACTCTGTCATCCAGCATTCAACATTCCACGCAGACATCACATTCATACTGGCTGAGCAGCTAGCAAGGAGATGACCCAAGGTACAACAGTTACCCACACACTGCAGTAGCAACGAGCGTATAGGAAGATACAGAACCAGACAAAGCCACTGTGAGGGAGTCCAGTAGTTGACAGGAGTTGTCTCTTCTCTGTCCCCATTCCCCTTTCAGCCTGGTTAGTGACATTAAACTGTTGTTAGTGGGTGTCTGGAAAGCGGGCATTGGGAGCCAACTTCCATTCTGTTCCTGTGGAGATTAAAGGGTTCTGACAGATTGAAGTACCCACGTTAAAAAGCTCCACCCGGACAGAATGGTTGAAGGCATTAGATTAAAATCCCTAGGAGATATGTTAGAAGTATTTCAAAGGGAGATAACAGTGAGAGAAGAAAATAAGAATCTTAGACAAGAGGTTAGAGCATCCCGTCAGGAAAGGAATACCCTGTCTTTAAAGGTTAATTAATTGATTGCAGGGTCCACTCCATTGCCGTACTCAGAATCCAATATCATGCCTTCTGAGCAACCACAGGGTTCAGTAGCTCAAGTGTTTCATACAGTATCACCTCTCATTCCACTCGCCTCCCCCTCCCCCTCCCAAAAAAAGGTATAGTGGAGACCCTCAGAAAGCTCAAGTCTTTTTTATTCAATGTTCTTAAGACTTTATGTGTTGACCAGCCTTATTCTCAAATGCCCAATCACTTGTGGCCTTTGTTTTGTCCTCTCTGAGTGGGGATGCTGCAAATTGGTCAATGCCTTTAGTAGAAAGAAATGATCCATTCTTATATGATTTTGAATGTTTTAAAGCAAAGTGTTTAAGAATATTTCATAGAAGAATGGTGCCCCAAGCTACTGATAATGAGCTGTTGCAGCTGCGGCAGAGAAACAAGAAGTTGGTAACTTATTTGGCCCACTTCTATAAATTATTAGTGGAGACCAAGAGCTGCTCTCTTTTATAGAGTGTTATGACAATTTAAAAGATATTTTAGCTCAAATTCCCCATTGATCCACTGAGTTAGCAGCTCTCATAGATTTGGGGTTGGAAATAGATTTTCGAGGATCTGAGAGTAAAGGATAAAAAAGAAGAGACTTTAGGCAAAATTCTTATCGATTTGATCGAATTAGATCAAGGACAACTAAGATTACTGAGACTTCCCATGAGGTGGATCCTATGCAGATTGGAACAGTAAGATGTCTGTTAACTAAGGAACAAAAAGATATGAGAAGACGGAAAAATCTGTGTCTCTACTGTGGAGGGTCGGGACATTTTGTAAAGGAATGTCCCAAGAAGCCAAAGTAGATTCAGATGGGAAATGACAAGAGCTACTAGTAAACGGAGTTGCCCCAGAGGTGAAGAGCTCTAGGACGACTCCAGAATCACATTAAATCACAAATACTTTACAGAGAATATCGCCTTACCTCATTTCACATCTAGCTATCAAATTTAGAGATCATGAAATTCCTGGAGTCGCAATTATGATGGATTCAGGAGCTACAGGTAATTTTTGTGATTTGAAAAACGCCCAAAGGATTAGAACTAAGGCTCCACTGAAAGAAAGAAGTGAACCGGTACCTGCAGTTGCTGGAACAAATTTGTCTTCAGGTCCAATAATCAGCCATATGGAACCCCTGGAGTTATGGAAGTCAGGCAGGCTTCATGAGACAATACAATGATGCTCTGCAGTTCCAGCTTATTCTGGGCTTGCCTTGGCTCTCGGAACATAATCCCATAAATTGACTGGGAGAACAAAACTGTGGAAATGAAATCAAGTTATTGTTTGCAACATTGTTTCCTTGAGAAACAACCAAATCTAGGACCATTTAAGGCATCTTTATTATCTCATGGTGGAGAGTCCATTTTTAATTGACAATACAACCATACTTTCAGAATATGAAGATCCATGAAATGTTTTTAATGAAATCAAGACTGAAACACTTCCGCCTCACCGTCCTTATAACTGTACTATTGATCTGGAGCTAGGGGCAATGTTGCCATTTAGTTGAATCTATGCTTTAACAAAGAATGAAAATAAATATTTAAAGGAAAATCTAGACAAATATTTGGCTAATGGGTTTATTCAGCCGTTACAGACTCTGGTGTCCTCTCCATGATTCTTCATTCCGAAGAAAAAAGGAGCCTTGCAACCCTGCATTGACTACAGAGATTTAACTCGGATTACAATTAGGAACAGGTACCCATTGCCTCTGATTTCAGTTTGGTAAGATCAGTTGAAAGAAGCTCAGATTTATACAAAACTAGATTTACGTGAAGCTTATCATCTTATCCGAGTCAAAAAGGGTCACGAGTGGAGAACAGCTTTTAGAACCAGATATGATTTATTTGAATATCAGGTGATGCCCTTCGACCTTTGTAATGCTCCTGCAGCGTTTTAACATTTTAGAAATTATGTTATGGGAGATCTTATTAACAAGATTGCAATTGTGTATCTAGATGGCATCCTGATCTTTTCTAAAGATCTTCAAGAACATTAAAAACAGGTAAGAACAATTTTAATTCGACTACTTGAGAATAAATTGTATGTGATGCTGGAAAAGTGTATTTTTGGTGTCACCACTGTGGAGTTCCTAGAATTTGTCTTGTCACCAAATGGAGTTAATATGGATTCTAAGAAAGTGAACTCAGTAATCAATTGGCCATCTCTAAAGGATGTAAAAGAAGTTCAAAGATTTGTGGATTTTGCAAATTTTTACAGCAAAGTTATTTCGGATTTCTCTCAGAAGTTCCCATTACAAAGTTATTAAAGAAAGGAATAAGATTTCAGTGGTCAGAAGAAGCAGAACAAGCCTTTGTATACTTTAAAGAAAGTTTCACAACTGCTCCAATTTCGTTACATGCTGATCCAGCAGAACCTTTTTTTCTTGAAGCTGACGCTTCTGATCAAGCAATTGGAGGAGTACTCTTTCAATGCCATATGATTATAGGACAACTACACCCCGTAGCTTATCGTTCGAGGAAATTAAGTCCAGCAGAAATCTATTATACTGTTGCTGAGAAGGAGTTGCTATCCGTAAAATATGCTTTTGAAATTTAGAGGCACTATTTACTTGGGGCCAGACTTGTGGTTATAGTATTTACTGATCATAAGAATCTTCATTTTTTAAAATCAGCAAGACATTTTACTCCTTGGCATCTTCATTGGTCACTCTATTTTGCTGATTTTGATTTCGTCATTATTTGTCGACGGGGAAATAAAAATGGGAAGGCGATTGCTTTAACTCGGATTCATACAAAGACATCAAGTAGACATCAAGACATCAAGTAGAGGAGCAGTCCATTATTCGTGAGTTTAAGATAATCGTGCAATTTCTATAATGGATTTTGAAGAAGAAGTTAGGAACAATATGACACTGGAAGAAATGAAAGCTTGGTGTGAGCAAGATTCAGAAAGAGTGTTGCCCAATCAATTGCCATATTATAATGGAGCTTTATTTCTACCAACATTTGTGATTCAAAAGAAAGCCTTGAAGGATGGCCATGATCCTCCATTGGCTGGTCACAAGGGTACGTTGAAGACTACGGATTCGATTGAACGTTATTTTTGGTGGCCTAACATGAAGACTCACATTCAACAATATGTGACAACCTGTGAAGTCTGTCCAAGAGGGAAATCAGTCCGACAAGCTCCTCAGGGCTTATTGCAACCTTTGCCAGTCCACCACACCCGTGGCACACTATCACAATGGATTTAGTTGTTGATTTACCCTTGAGTCAAGGTTGAAACGCCATTTAAGTGTTTGTCGACACTTTTACCAAAATGAGTCATTTTGTTTCCTTGAAGGGAGTTCCAACAGCCAAACAAGTAGCTACAATGTTCCGTGAAAATGTAATTAAAACTCATGGAATTCCAAATATTGTTATTACAGATAGAGGTCTTCAATTTATTTCACATTTTCGGAAGGCATTTCTGCAAGAACTATGGGTAGAGGTTAGATATTTCACTAGTTATCATCCAAAAACCAATGGCCAAACGGAAAGAACAAATCGCTAAGAATGTATCTACAGGATATTCCCCTTTCCTTTTTAAATTATGGAAGACATCCTAATCTCCTAGTGTCTCAGAGAGATTCCAAGGTTCCAGCTGTTAGAGATTGGGTGAAAGAGTTCAGGAGTATTCATAAATCTGCAGTCAGTAATTTAGTCAATGCGAAGGAGGTTTATAAGAAACATGCAGATAAGCATAGCAAACAATCGCCAGAATATAAAATTGGAGAGCAGGTTTGGTTGTCAACTCGGCATCTTGGTTTGAAAGGATGCAAGAAGTTTGAACCACGTTTCGTCGGACTATATTTTATTGAAAATATTATGGGACCAGTTACTGTGAAATTGAAATTGCCTCATAACCTAGGCATTCATCCAGTATTCCATTTATCCCTTCTTAAAAGATGTGCATCCAATACTAGAATTTCTAGTAGTCCAGCACCACTTTTAAATAATGGACAATCTGAATTTGAAGTGAAGGAAATTTTAGAGTAAAAAAGATCAAGGGGAAAATTATACTATCTCATTGATTGGAAGGGTTATGGACCTGAAGAACGGTCTTGGGAATCTGCAGACAATGTTCACGCTTCTAGATTAACACACAATTCCCATTTACAGAATCCTTCTAAACCTATGCTGTTAAAACGGCCTTTGAGAGGGGGTACTGTCAGGATTTTGTATGTCTGTACTGCTGTTAGTTCTAAGAGGAGCAAAGTACATTTTAGGTGCCCTGGGTTAACCTTTGACAAACTGCAGTCAGCTGTAGAGGAGTGTAGGCTGTGGATTATGGCCACTTCATTAGTTATGGTTTGTGAGGCATCTGGTGCATTTTTAGAATCCCTTTGTTCAGAACATTGGGAATTCTAAACTGCGCACTTCAATTTTGACTCCATTAGGAAACCACAGATTAACTGACATCTCGTAAGTTTAGGGTAGTTAAGATATTAAGTTAGTCCCTTTGAATGGAAATTATAGTTTAGTAAGATTCCCAGTAGTCACTTACCCACTAGTCACTGATGTTGGAGAAGAAGATCATTGTAAAGAAGTGTTTCTGGCTGTGAGTTCAGAGGCCGTTCAACATTCTGGGTTTTAATCTGGAAGAGAAGCGCTTCAAGAAGGTACTGTTGAAACTCTGAGACTGCACAGCAGTTTCAGAACTTCAAAGACGTTGTCAGAAGATGGGTCGGAGTGTGAGGAGTACAGAATCTGCACAGTCCTTACTCCGCTGTCATCTTTCATCAGCTGAGTGTGCTCAGTTTCTGAAGCCGCATCAAGCAAAGGAATTGTGCAGTCTCTCAGCAAAGTCCTCGTCAAGATAAAGGTCGCATGAGTAGATCCCTGCACCTGGATTAATATTTGCATACCCATCGGGCACTTTTCCTTAATTTTCCTTTCCCCTATCTTTCCTACCTTGAACCTTTTACATATAAAGAGAAGCGTCAGAGAGAAAGAGACTGAAATAAAGCCATTCTGCAAAAAGAGCCACTGGTTTCTAACGACCATTTTAAAAAGAAATCAACAACGTATTTACAGAGGAAAGTTGAACTCTTAAAGAGTCCTTTCAGAATCTACGTAATAATTACAGAGGAAATTTGAACTCTAAAAGGGTCCTTCTACAGCAATGTGGACACTATTTACTGCTTAATATGTAAAGCCTTCAAAAGAGAGGTAATAACTCCAATTCATCTGGTAAGAAGTAAAAGTTAAAGAATTGTAATAAATTGCATATAATCAGTTCAGGTATAATGTTCATTTTGTTATTGTTGTAATTGCTTCAGGTTACTCACACACTGCAGTAGCAACTAGCGTATAAGAAGATACAGAACCTGACAAAGCAACTTCAGGGGAGTTCAGCAGTTGACAGGAGTTGTCTCTTCTCAATCCCCATTCCCCTTTCCCTCTGGCAAGTGACATTGAACGGTTGTCAGAGGGTGTCACTGGAAGGTGGGCATTGGGAGCCAGCTTCCGTACTGTTCGTGTGGAGATTAAAGGGTTCTGGCAGGCGCAGTTCTGGGAAGGCAGCAAAAGACTTTTCTATTAACCCACAGCTTACCTGCAATTAAAAAGGATGGTCGTCGCCGGTGGTCCCTAGCCACTTGCATATCCGGCTGGTGTTCCTTAGGGCATTGATTACCAGCTTTCACATGCCCTCCACCCAAAAACTTGTCATGGGCCACCTACGATCCAACAATCCTCATATAGTGGCACATCGGGAGGCGGGAGACGTAGCACTACCGGAGGGGGATGGGCCCCTGGGATCTCACCACTCAACACTGTTGACCAAACTGGACTCGGTTCTGGTGGCTGTGGATGTTAGAAGTTGGCCTGGTATATGATGTTCACTATTCTAGTGAGCCCCTTGCACAAGTCCAAACAACCCTTATGGTGATGGTTGTAAAGTCAACCTTATAGACCAGCTATCCTAGGGGTAGCATGGACAAAGCAGTCTTAGGCTAAACTCAAGAGGGCATGTGAAGCCAGCTGTTTTACCATATGTAACCCCTTTATTACCAAATGAAAGTACACCACACAGGATATATATATAAAATATATGTTATTTATTACTAGACAACCCCTCTGAACTCTTTATGAGGTCAGAGGCAGAAGCACAATACAAGATATTCAATTAAAATACAATAAGTTGCACAAAATACAGTAGGGCCCTAGGGGCACGCTAAACCATATACTAAAATAGTGGTATAAGGACCACTACGCTAAAAGTGAAAAGGCCTGGGGCCTAGGGAATCGCTTGGGCTACGCTGAGCTACCAAGAGTTAGGAAGCAGGAGACCCACGGGAGGCGTGTGCAGTGTCTAATCACACACGCATGTTACCATAGAGAATGAATTGGAACGTACAAGTTACAAACTAGTTCTTTTAGGGTACTTCTGACTGGACTCAGTGAAAGTTACTTGAAACCTAGACAGTTGGATAGTTGATACCCACAGGAGCACCAAAGTACTCGCGTTACCTCACCCACAGGAAGCGGGTTCATAGGTGTCAACGTGTGTCGGGTTTCGTCATCGAATCCTATGGAGCCTGGAAGAAAGAAGCTGCAGGCGACACGGAGAGAAGTGTCCGGATGGATCCAAGGGTGGATCGAAGATGAAGAGGACCTGAAAGCAGATGGGACAGAGTCTGGGTCACTAGCCAGTGACCAGGAAGGAACCAGGCGATATCGCAAAGAAATTAGGTGCTGATGGGAAGCTTGTCTCTGCAGCCACGTGGACCAGGAGGCGTCGACGATGACCAGGAGTCAGGCACGGACTGTCCCACAAAGGCTCTCGCTGTCGGCAGTGTCGGCTTCAGGATTGGAGTCAACAAGCCTTGGCAAAGGCAACCCACGCAGGAAACAAAGTTGGCTTCTTACTCAGACCAGCAAGGTCTGAGGGGCTGCTTCTTTTGAGGGAAGCAAGGGCTAGTCTGGAGCAATCAGACCAATGGTGTAAATTCAAAGGATCATCACCAAGATGGCCACTAGCCAACGGGCAATTGACCGGGCAGACACATCGAGCAGGAAAATGCAAAAGGGCCCCACGAAGAACACGTGGAGTGATTAGAGCGGCAGACCCTGATGGAGAGGACTAGCCCGGGACCAGGGTTCAATTCCCCGCCTTGGCGGGTCTTGGGCTCAAAATTCCACAGACCTGATAATTCTCGCCTCGGTGCCTATTCCAATCATGGAGTCCCACTCTGCAACTCTGGGCAATAGCTTGCTTAATCTCCACAACGGCCCCCACAATGCTAAGGATGCCTGGCCTCCACCTTGGGGGTGCACAGGAGTGGACGCCTCACAGGAAAAGCCAGGATGGGTTCCACAGCGGTATTCGTACAAGCGCCTTGAGACCCTTGCGGGTGAGTAGTGCGCTATACGAGTATCAATTTACATTTACATTTACAGGGCTGATCTTTGGTGCAGATGCTGCTCGGGCTGGGGCTTCTCAATCCCCAATGCACAGCTTCGAGGAGGCCTTGGGTGCTGCATAGTTAGCAGGTCGCAGATTTTTCAAGATGCGGTCCCACGTCTCTCGTCGCCTCCACGGGTCTCAGCTTTGCTGGGACTGTGGATCGGGCTGTTGGATGTCTGGAAGTCCAGTTCTTGTCAGGCTCTGTGCTCGGGCTCTGGCGGGAGGTGGCGACAAAGCAAGCTGTTGATTGCTAGATGGTGCCTGCTTGTGCAGGGTGGTCACTCCTTGACCACTAGGGAGATTCTTCAGTCGTCTTCTTTCAAGTAGATCGTCGAAGGTCCAGAGTTTCGTTTCAGAGTTTCAGTCAGGATTAATCTAAAGTCTTGGGACTCAGCTCCTACCTATATACCAAATCTAGGGGCTGGATTACCTGCTAGGGCCCTCCTATGGGTGAAACCAGGGAAGGGGGTGATTACACCCCTTTCCATTTGTCAAGTTTCACGCCAGAGCTGGGGCTGGAGTGCCCCAGCGCCGGTTTGAACTGGACTATGCATGGGACACCTTGTATGCCCCAGGCAGTGTCTCATTTCTTTCAGCCCTCCCTGCCCCAATACACAAAAGCCTGTCTGCTAGCACCTCCCAAGGCAGGAAACCTATTGTCCAAGCCTCCCTCGCTGGAAGGACTCCCAGCAGCAGGAGGTCAGACTTGTGTCTGTGGCAGCAGCATCCATTTTGTGATGCTGAGGCTCTGGTTAAATTTAACCGGGAATAGTAGGAACAACATGTCTTCTCCCTCTAGAAGGGTGGAATGCTACCCTCGTTGCCAGAACTAGTGAGGGGGTAGTGTTCCAAATCGTATGACACCTTACTTGACATGTTTTGATAAAGCCAAACCAGAGTTAGCATTTAACCGCGAGGTTCATAATGCACTTAAGAGTATATGGTATGGCAATATCCTAGAACAGCTATAAGGACATGGTTCCGAAAGCTGAAGACAAGCTCAGCTCATGCTAGAGCACCATCTCACATAAAACCAAGCACTCTTCCTCCAGGATTGTTAAGGCCTGCCATAGGAGTGACTTATAGGTGTTTATGTGTCTAGATATAAGGTTAGATATAGGTATACTATATCTAAGCAAGGGGTGATTACAAGAACTTGCCCCAGCTGAGTGATCAGCCAGTTGTGTCAATGTGAATGGCCAGCCAGGGGTGGCATAATACATGCTGCAGCCCCTGGTAGGCCTTGGATGCACCTATGCCCTGGGTACCTTTAGTACACTGTACAGGGACTCATAAGGTGACCCAGTATCCAATAGGTAATGCACCTAAAGTACATTGTAGTGAATTTAGAGAGAGAACAGCTGGGCTGTGGGTCTGATTAGCAGGCCCAAAGCCACATTAAGTCGAAAACCAGTGAAGCAAAAGCAAAACGTGGGGTGACCATAGGAAAGCAGACCCTACTCTCCTGCAGTGGAGAAAATAGTTGCAGCTTTAAACCAAACACGCATGTCACTGGAGTCTAAGATAGACAAGGTGGCGTCAGACTTCACGCTCATAAAGGCCAATCACCAGAAGCTCGCTAAGAGGGTGTGAGAGACCGAGCTCACCCTCACTGACCTGCAACCTAAGTCCCGCACTAACACTGCCAGGCTGCAGGATCTGTTGGACCGTGGATGTACCCTAGACTACTCTGATGGTCACTCATACAGTAACAACGTGAGAGTGGTTGGCCTGCCGGAGGGGTTGGAGGGACAGGATATTGGCGACTACAGCGAGAGTTGGCTGACAGAGCTTCTTCCCTCAGGGGCATTGTTGCCTCAGTTTGTGGTGGAACATGCGAACAGGCTGCCGACACGTAAGCCCCCTCCCGTTGCCAATCCGTGCCCATTCTTATTCAGGCTGCTAAATTTCAGACACAGGGACACAATCCTGAGAGAATCCCGAAAGCTCCCTGGCCTCACTGTCCAGAACACCCCAGTCATGTTAGTTCCAAACTACTCTGCCCAGGTGTAGAAATGCCAAGGCCCTTTTGGGGCTGTGAAGCGTCGCCTCTGTTACCTAAACATGCAATACTTCATGCTGCTCCCGGCCTGCTTGCGGGTGGTAACTGACGGCACCACCCGATTCTTTTACACACCCTCAGATGCCCGGGACTGGCTGGAGGAGAACGGCTTAGCTATCAGACCTAGATCATCCGATGACCCTCCGGTACACAGACATAACAGAAGAGGCCTTCGCAGCGGTAGGGGGGGCAGATCGAGCCCTCATACCCGGTTAATTAATGCACCAGACTCTGAGCAAATTCTTACTGAACGTCAAGTGGCACTCCACGCAGCGGCATACTCCACACCACAAAGCCTCCCTCTGAGTTGGAGATTGTAGCGCCCAAGTCACTTAGTGAAGATGACTCTATGCCATAGTTCTTCAATCTGTGGGGTGAGCCCCCCAGGGGGGCGCAAAACCATCTCGGGAGGGGGGGGGGGTGCGCACTCCACACTAAGATCTTCCCTTTCAGAGTCTTTTACTGCCCGAGGCATGCAAGTTTTCACCCCTTGGATGGGAGTGTTAGCCCCCCTGAAGTTCGGGTCTTGTTGCGCTCTTCTACCGAAGTATGGCCATGTCGTGCCCCATCAAGGTTTTCGTCCTAAATTACAACAGGACATATTTACATGCACTGCAATCCAGCTTTTCAGGGACCCCCTTGATAGAGGCAGCTCTGTTTTTGCCCTGATGGCCTGGAATCATTCCTAAACAGATTCTTGTAAATACTGTTTTGTTTCATTTCTTTTTAATGTGATTGATGTGAGAGAGTCTATTACTATTTGCTGAGAAATGTTTTTGTTTCATGCAAAGAAATGTTTTTGTTTCATGCAATTTTAGATCAAAACGGGTACACACATTTATGTTGGTGGTGTTATTATTAATCTAGGTCATGTGTAAAACAAAGCATCCTAGTAAAAAGAATTTGCGCACATTTTATCTTGGAAAATTGTGTTTTGAGCTGTGTAATAAGCCTCTGTCATTTCACCACACCCAATCACAAACCTGCAGTTTACTAAACGCTCTTATTGTGTTAAACATTTTTTGCAGACTATGGCCCGTGATATGCACGTGGCAATCGATCATGTAGTGTACCAGATTCCAGAAATTTCTGTTAAGATGGTGGGGGGGCCCAACATTCAAACATATTCAGCTGGGGGGGCTCAGCCTACAAAAGTTTGAAGACCTCTGCTCTATGCCAATGTGAAGAAAAAGGGGTCCCAGTGAACGAGAGCACGTAATTACATAGATTATTTAGAATAAAACTAGTCAACAAATAAACAATACCTCTATAATGTTTTAATCACATTATAGGAAAAGGAGCATATTTGTACATTCCGAACATATACACAATTGTAATGGTATAGGTGCCCCTGGGGGTTGGGGGGGAAGTGATATAGTGAAGGTAAGGTGGGGGGAAGGATTAGTGACAATAAAAAACACGATATTGATCAGATAGTAGTAGTAAGGTTTCAAATATTCAGTGGTAGACAAAATAAACGGTTACTCAATGTCACAATTTCAAAAACCACATGCCCCACTGTCCAATTTATGCAGGAATGGTGGGTTGAGTAGGGCTGTTAAGGGGTAGGGATGGATGTCGACGTTTCGACCCTGGGAAAGCAGGATTGATTGAATTCCTTGCGCACGGGTCTTCTTCAGGACAGGCGATGAACTAGGGGCAGCCAACCTGGGTACATCCGGTAGGGGATGGAGTTATTCCAAAGAAAGGTCCATGACATTAGTTCAAAAACTTCCTTGGTCCGCGAGGAACCCGAGTCAGACGCCGAGCTTCAAGCCGACTGACAACGCAAATGATTTACTCAGCAATCCTGCTCCAATACTAGTATACAACGGCGGACTTTCTAACCATTCGATTGTTCGAGTGGCTCTTCGTCCAGCATTAGGACCTATCAGAAAATCGGACTTTACCTTGTTATACTATTATGATTTCTTTTAAGGTTTTGAACTAATGTCATGGACCTTTCTTTGGAATAACTCCATCCCCTACCGGATGTACCCAGGTTGGCTGCCCCTAGTTCATCGCCTGTCCTGAAGAAGACCCGTGCGCAAGGAATTCAATCAATCCTGCTTTCCCAGGGTCGAAACGTCGACATCCATCCCTACCCCTTAACAGCCCTACTCAACCCACCATTCCTGCATAAATTGGACAGTGGGGCATGTGGTTTTTGAAATTGTGACATTGAGTAACCGTTTATTTTGTCTACCACTGAATATTTGAAACCTTACTACTACTATCTGATCAATATCGCGTTTTTTATTGTCACTAATCCTTCCCCCCACCTTACCTTCACTATATCACTTCCCCCCCAACCCCCAGGGGCACCTATACCATTACAATTGTGTATATGTTCGGAATGTACAAATATGCTCCTTTTCCTATAATGTGATTAAAACATTATAGAGGTATTGTTTATTTGTTGACTAGTTTTATTCTAAATAATCTATGTAATTACGTGCTCTCGTTCACTGGGACCCCTTTTCCTTAACGTTAGCTACCCAGGTCCCAGCGACTCATTGGGTTAACCCTGTCCTTACTTAACTATGCCAATGTGGGCTATGGATTCGGGGGCACCCCGCCCCCGACCGTCACCCACAGGCCTCCGACGTCATAATCTGAATGACATAAATGTGCCACATTGTCCATTGATGAATGCCCCTACAATTTACTCTTCATTGATTGTTAGAACATGGCTGTCATATAGTTCTGTGCATAATGTGGGTGTGGGGGTCGCAGGGTTCCTCCGCTGGGCGGAGTAGAGTCTGCTGGATCTCCACCGAGGGCATGTCAGCTGCCGGGCAGGAATCTAGCTTGTTTGCACCACAGGATATCTTCGTTGTTTATCTGTACTCAACTACATGGGGACAACCAACAGTAACACCCAGCACACCCACCTCCAATAAAAATTTGTTGATCTATGCATTTGTTGCCATGGTAAGGCATTCCAGTTTGGGTAAACTCCATTTGCAACTTCACTCTCATGAGGTTACACAATATATCATTTTCTTCCACCCACGTTTCGTTTCAGCTCCCCGTGGTAGGCCGCTGAGCCGCCAACTCTCCCACCATGCTCTTGCATCACTGACCAGTTACAGGCACCAATCCTATCTTCCATGGCACGTGTAAATGTTATTACCTTGAACATGTGGGAAATACATTCCCCAATGTGCAGAAATTCCATTTACTCATACATGCAGTGCAGATCCGCTAACTTTGCCCTGCTTCAGGAAACTCATCTTACCAGCCTAAAAGCAGACCATCTACACCGCATCTTGAGGGGGCACGTATATAGCACCAACTATTCCACCCATGCTAGGGGTACCTTAATATAGGTGAAAGCGGGAGTTTCCTGTGAAGTGGAAGATGTTGAGACCAACACAGAGGGCAGATATGTAATCATCAGGTGTAAGCTCAACGGTTAGCCCCTTCTTATCGGCTCTGTTTATGCCCCTAATGTGGAAGAGAACTCTTTGTTCTTTAAACTGTCCAGGGTACGAGCGCGCTGGAGCGGTTTACCCTAGCTTATAAGAAACAACTTCAATTCCATTCTTAATTTGCACTAGAACGCTTCTTCCCGCCCATGTCGCGTACCCCTGCAGCATACAACGCACAGGCTCTAACCACATGGCTTAATCACTGGTCCCTAATATATGGCACAATCACAACCCCAAAGCATGCACAAGCTCCTTCTATTCTCCAGTACATAGGCTTAATGTGCATTTATTTCGCATAGCAGGGTCTCCCTCCCTGCTTCCCCTGATTAGGGACACTGAATACCTGGGTCGCACTCATTATGACCATATTCTGCAAATGTTATGTCTTAGCTGGGATGTGGGACTCCCACCAGTCCCCACCTGGGGTCTTCAGCTGGCAGCACTGGAGGACCAGGCCTTCCGAGGATCCCTGGGGCAGCAATTACGGATTACTTTGCCCTCAATGTAGCTCAATGGAGCTCCACTGGCTTCTCACAGCTGGAATGAGAAGTCTTCAATGTGTTTTTACTTTCTTTTCAGTAACTACATGATAAATGTAGCTTGTCTTCAGTTAGAGGGTAGTAATGCACCGTTACTTCAAATATGTGTGGTAAATTTGAAATAATCATCTTACCACACATTTAATACAATGTTTGCATGCCCCTGCCTCATGACCAATTCCAAATCAGAATGCAAGTGTATTTCTCTGCGTCCGAAAGGTTATGACTAATTCATAGTAAATTATAACTATTATCTCATATTTATCATATTTATCTCATTTTCTCTAAGTTTTTGAATAATATTGCGATGATTTCTTTTATTTACTACTAGAGTCTTCCACCAGCCTCCAAAGAGGTAAGAAATGGTAATATAGTAACTTCTGTTTTTGTATATTTTTATTATAAAAGGAAAACATTTCTTCTACTTTATTGTGTATTAGACATACCACTTGGGATATCCCAAAGAAGGATACATTTGGAAAGATTCTTCAGATTGTTGGAGCTGTCCGTTTCAAGATATTATTTGAATGGCCTGGAAACTCTCTCAAAATGTCTTCAAATTTGCTGAATATCCACTTTTTCTTCCAGGAGGCTATTCTTTTAGGACCATATGTTGGTAAATCCTGATTACAGACTCTTAAATACCGACTCATACCGAATCGGTATTTAAAATTTGTAAAAACGGGATGTAGGTAAAAATTCTGTAAAAATTACTGAATCGGTAAAATACTGAATCGGTAATATGAAAAAGAGACCAAGTGAGCCTGTGAACCAATCAAGAACACCTACCACACCCCACAACAAAGCTACAAAGGATCCAACCAAACAGATACAACCACCCCTCCCCAGTACCTGGGAGTGGCCCCACCCATGCAGGTGCAGAGCAACTGAACTGTTTGCAGAGCAGGAGGAAACAGAGAGGAGCAGGCATCCCTGAGCATACCTGGTCATCAGAATGGAGTCCCAGGATGGCCAGAAGGATGCAGCAGAGCGCAGGAGGAAAATAAAATTCAGCCCAGCAGAACTGCAGGTGCTTGTTGAAGAGGTGGTCAAGCACCACACCCAAAGTTTCGGTAAACAGTCTCTGCATGTTGCAGAGTCTGTGAAACGTAATACATGGCTTGATATCCAGACAAAAATCAATGCCATTGGGGTGACGCAGAGGGAGATTGATGACCTCAAGAAAAGATGGTACGATCTGCGTATCATCACAAAGAAAAAACTTGCTGCACAAAGGAAGGAAGCTGGAGCCACAGGTGGAGGAAAAAACAGAGCACCAAACTAACAGACCTTGAGGAGCTGGTGGAATCCACCCTGGAGCCAGAAAGCATCCATGGAATTGGGGACGCTGATAGCTCTGCCAGAGCAGCAAAGAAGCAAGGCAAGATGGATGGACAGTAATCCCCACCCATTTCCCTGTCCCCCTTCCCCGCTGTGTGTGTAAGCATAACACTCCAGAACAGGTTTTACTGATGTCCAGTAATGCATCATGGGAGACGTAATCATAGGTACATACATTCAATGCAGTAACCATAGAATTCAGCTACACAGTACTTCGAGAAGCTGATGTAGACTAGGCAATTGTGTGATAGAAATGTAATTTAATCATGACACACAGGTGAACGACACCACTGACCCAATGTCCATATCTGTCCACAGGAGAGTCCTCACGCAGTACAGCTCCAGAAAGGGAGGAAAGGGCACCAACAACTGAGAGGAGGGAAAAGAAGAAAGAAAGAGCAGGTCACAGCGCTGTTGAGAAAGACAACACCACAGCGTAGGAAGCCACAACACCTGAGCGACCCACAACCCCACCGCCTCAGTCACCTCTGTTGTTTGGGACACAAGAGTTGGAACCAGCAGCACTTTCCCCAACACCAAAAACACAGTCATCTGTGCAGGAAAGGGCAAGGAGGCTTCATGTGCCCCCTCTGAGGATCCTGCACACCTCAGATGAGGAGGATGAAATGCAAAGTAATCCACCTGTGGCTGACAAGGCCAGGCAGCAGAGTACTGCAGGCGCTGTGCGGGCCAGTGTCCTTGGCCGAAGGGCACTGGAGAGAGGTGAAGACCAGGAAGGAGAGGGGGTCTTTTGTGGACTAGAGGCCACCATGGTAAAGGTGCACCATGCAGGCGAAAACAATGTTGGCAGAGCACCGGCAGGTGCACAGTATCAATTGCAAAATATCCAACATTGACCATGGAATTGGCAACATGGCTGAGAGCATGCAGTCAATTGCAAAGGGGATGACAGTGTTCTCTGTGACAAATTGGATAGAGACCACTCAGAGCGGCGCAGGGAGCGCCAGTGTGTGCGGCAGCAGTCAAAAGCCCTGAACCGCTTTGCCACATCAACCTCACTGCTGTGCCGGCATTCTGTCGCCATGCAGGATGCAATTGTGCACTGCTGCACAGATTTGTCAAGGGGGATGGGGAGATTCACCTCTGCCATGGAGCAGATGCTCACGAACCAGGCAGGCACTGCTGGAGACACAGGTGTCGATGAAACTGAAGAGTCCACCAGCACTCCGGTCCCTGAGATATGTAGGAGCGGCAGGCGCCAAATTTCAGACCCAGGCACCACCGGAAGTGTTGAGACCCAGCCTTGTGCATCCCGCACTGTAGTGCGTGGGCGCAAACATTAAAAATGGCCTCAACCCACAGAATAGGTCACAGTGAGTAGAACTGTGACCAGCCAGTCATGGACACAGACATTGTAGGACCATGGTGTTGAATCTTTAACATGCTGTAGTGACAATTAAACTACATACTTCACATACTACGCCTGTCTGTGTCTCCTTACTTACTTAGAAATATCCACGTATGATCTCTGCCCGTCTCAATCTTCCATCTGTTGTTGCTGCGCCTGTTGCAAGGGGCTCTGCCTGTTCTTGGTCATCATCAATATCCTCATGATGTGTAAGCTCCACCTCTGTGCCTTCCTTGGTGGCAAGATTGTGCAACATGGCACAGGTCGCTATCATATTGCAGCACAAGATGGGAGTATACTGGCGTGCACCTCCACTCTTGTGGAGGCAGCCGAACCTGCTCTTGAGGAGTCCAAATGTGCGCTCCACTACATTGCGAGTATACTTGTGAGCCACATTATTACGCCTCTTACTCCTGGCAGTTGGATTGAGGTAGGGTGTGAGCACAAAGGACCTCAGGGCATATGCACTATCGCCTAGGTTGAAATGAAAGGTCCATTAGTTACATACTCATGATACATTCATCTGCTATGACTATCAGGGTGTGTCACAGTTATTTACCTAGCAGGTATCCGTCCCCAAACTCTCCAGCAACAAGGCGTGTGTACATCCCACTGTTCTGGAATATGTACGAGTCGTGGGTACTCCCAGGGAATTTAGCCACAATGTCTGTAATGATGTTGTCAGCATTGCATATCACCTGCACATTGATGGAGTGCGTTGACTTAAGGTTCCTGTATATGTGTTCAGTGGCTGCAGGTGGACAGAGTGGAATGTGGGTGCAATCTATGCAACCTATCACGTGAGGAAAGTGTGCCAGTTGATATAAATCAGTTTTGGTCTCGGCAAGTTCCGCAGGTGTGTCAGGGAACCGGATGTAATGATGCATTCTCTGCATCATGGCCTCAAGGAAGTTCCGGGAAAAACGGGACAGGAAGCTCTGGGACACACCACCAACTGCAGCTATAACACTCTGGTAGCTCCCAGAGGCAAGCAAGTGTAGGCTACACAGAACCTGCACATGGGGTGGGATGGCGTGTGCCCTTGGTGTTGGGTGATTCAGGTGTGGGTGGAGGTCCCCAATCAAGTCCAGGATGGTTCTGGGGTGTAGCCTGTACCTCTGTAGTATCTCTGGCTCAGTCAGTTGGAAGAGCGTTATCCTCTGCCTGTAGACCTGCTCCTCCCTTCTCCATACCCTCTCTCCTGCTGCCTGTAGCTGTAGCCGCCTTGCTATGACGTAGAATGCCGCCATTCTGGTTGCAATGTTGCATTTTGGGACCTTCTTTTATAGCCTGCACCTGGTTACCACCTGCTTTCAATCCATGGTAAATGCCAACTCTTAAATACCGAATTTCATGGAATTCGGTATTTTTTGTGTTTCCTACATCTCGATGGACATTTTTTTACCGTTTCTTATTTACTGATTCGGTAAATAAGAACTTGGTAAATACTGATTCAGTAAATACCAATTCGGTAGATTACAGACTCTTATTTACCGATTCAGAAAACTTTTGCCTCCTACATCTCAAATTCCAAATACCGGTCGGTAATGGCCGAAATTACCGAATTTCGGCCATTACCGATTGGTATTTGGCTACCTACATCTGGCCCTTAGTGCTCTAACACTGTCTATTTGATATCAGCCAAACTAGTAATTTTGTCAATCTTAATCCACTCTTACATTTTCCCAAATCTTTTGGACAACCACCCCTGCCCCCAGTACCAGTGACAGGGAGGGAATGATCCTTAGAAACCAAGTTATAACAATTACTAAATCTTTAAGGTTTGCGCAAATGAAGTGTAATATATGAATCAAAACATATTCATCTCCTGTTTTGGTGTTACCCGGGGTTTTGGTTTCTTCCAGCCATTTACTGAAGAGGTCACTACAGTTCTGCTGCCCCAGAAATTGGAGGAATCTTTTATTGATGAGGAAATGTATATTTAAATATTGGACATATTTATGATAATCTTAAAAGAACTGCATTTTACTCAGAGTCACTCCTGTACTCTCATACAAAGACAGAAGTACATGCATTCATTGTTCATGTTCTAGAAAAGATTTGACTTAGTCTCCACAGTAGGTTCTCATTCATCTTGACATTCTTGCCAACGATAATGCATGCATTTCAATTAAAATAAAATGATATACACAGAAGCACTCATGATAACCAAGCACTCTGCAAGCAACTGGAATGCAGGTGGAGAGACAGACAGGAAACCTCAGAGAAAAATATGTTCTTAACCACCTTAAGTCACTATTACCAGCAAATCCGAAACACTACGCAGATTTCCTTAGCAAACTGCATTAACCCTGGCACCAACAAAAGCAAGAAAATTGCAGCATTCATCATCAAAGATTTCACCACGCCTGCAGCCACCATCAGCTACATCAATCCTACACAACAACTATACAGCACCCTCTAAAAATCCTCAAGAAATGGATTTACAGCCATATATGACAACTTTGACACCCACCCTGACCCCATCAACCTCGCAGCCAGCCTACCAGTCTCTCAGGTACAGCCATATATGACAACTTTGACACCCAACCGGACCCACATCAACCTTGCAGCCGGTCTCCCAATCTCCGCCGAAGAATGCACCTTGACCACATGTAACAACATAACCACAGACAAGATTGCCAAAACCATGAAGTCCATCCATTTCAGGGTGCCAGCAGAACCATGCCTTAATCATGACTTCACTAAAGTACTCACTCCATCAGCGAAGCCCTCATACTCATCCTCAAAGCCTCCATCAACACTGACACTTTCCCTAGAGCCTAGAAGCATACAGTTGTCAAAAGTCTACTGAAGATGCCATCACAAAACCAAGACAAGCTCACAACCTGTCAGCCAATCTCCTTTCAGCTGTAACCAGCTAAGTTCTCCAGAAACATCATCAGCAGACATCTCATTGACAACCTAATCCAGCACCAGCTGCTTGACACCATGCAATTAGTATTCAGATCAAACAGCAATAGATGATGGGGAATATATTTACATGGAGAGATCGTCGCTGTAGCATACTTTTTTTTTATGTTACAGCAGCTTTTTTATTGCCAAATTTACAAGTTGTTGCAAACTTCAGTCAGCTACATTTTGTAAGCGTTGTGAATTTTACACGGTGCCACTTCATTTAACGTGCCTTACTTAAATGAGATGCAAAGTAGGCGTTCCTGTGAAGAAACTTCCGCAAAACACACACTTGTCCCCAAATCCGGTCAAGCGACATTTGTGAGATCACTTCTGAATCTGGTGAGTGATTTTGCAGATGGGAACATAATAATGATGGGGGACTTTAATCTCACCTGGCACCCTACGAAAGATGGCTCCTAACTGCATAGTCAATGGGAGGTAGATTCCCCAAATCCCTACAACAAGCATTTCAAAACCTGGGGTTCTTTGATGCATGGAGGTTTCTCAATCCAACCACCAAAGATTACACGTACTTTTCACATGCCCACCAAACATATTCCAGGCTGGATTACATCTTTCTGTCACAAGATTTACAGGGCTCTCTCCAGGGGGCTGGGCTCCTTCCCATATCTCTATCTGATCATAGTCCAGTGACGGTTGGCCTCAACTGGGGAGGGAGAGTGCCAGAGTTCTCAAAATGGTATTTTCCCGCCTCACTGACGCAAGATAAAACGCTCTGTGACGAACTATGGCTCGCAATTAGAGAGTTCTTTCAAACCAATGACCCAGTTGAAAGCTCCCGCCAGAACAATTGGGATATCTTTAAAGCGGTCATTAGGGGAAAGTGTATGTGGATGGTATTGGCACTAAACATAGTAAGGACTAAGGAGCGGGAGGGACTGGAGACAGCCCTGGCTCGAGTGGAACAGACGTTCAAGAAGAACCCCACCTGCAGTCTAAAGCGCCAGCGGAGTACTCTCAAAGGGAAACTGGGGGAAATCTATGCAAATAGAGCTGAATTCACATTGCTCAGGATCCGTAGAAGTGCCGACGCTCAGGAGAACAAGGTGGGCACACACCTGGTGTGACAGCTCAGAGAAAAAAGGACAAGGGAGTTTATTGGAGGAATACACAATGCTGGGAGGGAATAAGAAATAGATGACAAGGGGAAAGCCCTCTGTCCCCTCTGAGCACGAGCCGCTGGCAGCCCGGCTGCGGGCGAATCCTGACATTCAAAGAATCAGATTGGGGGAGATGAACACAAGGTGTCATTATTCGTGGACGATATTTTGCTGACTCTTACAACTCCTAGATTATCCCTCCGAGCACTGCAATCGGAACTAAGAGCATTTGAGGTAGTGGCAGGCTTTCGGGTTAATCTCTCAAAGTCTTCCATACTTAACTTAACGCTATCAGAGGGGGAGAAGCTATCAATTCAGGGGGAATCCCCATCTGCCTGGGCTACGCACAACTTAACCTACTTGGTAATTCAGATTACCCCATGCTTAGAAGGTCTGTTCCGGGCGAACTTCCCACCTTTACTCAGACAGGTAAAAGAAGAATTACAGCGATGGAAACCCCTGTTTCTCTCATGGCTGGGCAGGATTCATGCAGTCAAAATGACCCTGCTCCCTAAGCTGCTCTATCTGTTCCAGGCACTATCAATAGAAGTGGATAGGGATTACTTAAAAGAAGTGTGGTCTGTGTTGCTTCGCTACATCTGGCAGGAAGGCAGAGCACGGCTCCCCTTTCATATACTGCGGAGACCTAGGGCGGAGGGAGGGGTTGTTCTTCCAGACATAGAGCCCTATTACAAGGCAGCACAGATAAGGGTTATCACTAAGTGGTCCATGCGGGAATCGGATAAGCACATGGATCGGGCGGGCCATCGTGGATAGGACAATTTGGGACCTGCTGTGGAAACCCAAAAAGGAAAGACCAGCAAATGCATTTTTGAGCCCCCCTACCAGGACCACACTTCAGATTTGAGATGAGGTAAGTAGGAACCAGGGCTGGACCTTTTTTCCACCCCCTCATACACCTATACACTTTAATTCAGAATTCCTGCCTGCGCTCAAAGTAGGGCAGCTTGCTGTCTGGAGTGAGGGAGGGTGCAAAGTACTCTCAGATCTATTCCACAACTATGACATTCTCCCTTTTGATAATGTCAATGGGATTTTGGGGTTCCACCCTCAGAGCATTGTCATGATCAGCAACTTAAACATTAGGCACCCGATAGAAACACTGGTGCGGAAGGCTAGTATGACCAAGGGCACTATCTCTTTTTGTACAAGTTACTGCTATCCACTACGTTGGGGCCACAGCCCTAATACAGATTTACATGGGTCAGGCTTTGGGAAGGGAGACAATTGAAGAGGAATGGAAACACCTATGGTCAGACATCAATAAATGTAACCACTCACTTGATTTGAGGCAAGCACATTACAAAATTCTATTCAACTGGTACCTTGTACCGGCCAATGGAGTTCTGGACTTTTTGGTTCCGTCCAGAGGTGTCAGGGATAACACCCGAAGACCCCGGAGTTCTACCTGTCTCGGTGCACAAATAAACAGAAACACGGGCTTCTCGATGGTGGCGTCAAAGACCAAAGGTTTATTACTGCAGGGACACAGAAGTCACAGAAACTACACACGGGCAGAATCTAGGAGCCTGTTCGATTTGTACAAAAAGGGTTGCTCCTTATATACTGAATATTGGGCTTCGGGCAAATTCTTTACATGTTAGTACATTCCCAAACCTTTGTGTCCTAAACAATAAATATTTGGCGTTGCACAGGAATCGTCGACAATATCTGATGTCACAACATTACGAACGAGGGGTTCCCACTATTCCATCATAATCCCATGTCAACTTCTCATTCAGGAGCCGGACCGCCTCATCGTAAATTTCGTTACCTCCCCCTAATAAAGGCCCAGAAGGAAAGGAGCAGAGCCAGGTGTAGAAGATAGAAAAGCAGGATAAGAGATGTTTGTGGGTCGTAAATGGGCAAGGCTACCAGCTTCGGCCGCCTAATCATGATCAGGCCAACGAACACAAGAACCAGTATAGCAGGACTGGCCTCAGGCAGAGGAGGCAGTTTCTGTCGAGTCATGCAGCCATGGCGTGTTCTATTCTAAGGTGCACGTGTTACTCGAGAGGTGAATCTCCGGCTAAAGCCTACGTGTCCTTAATCGAAATGAAGTGATCAGGGGTCATTGCGTGTCCATTGTCTATGTGAGGGCAAGAAACACAAAATGGCTGCCATAATTTAAGATGGATGCCATGGGTAGATCAGTAATGTGTTTGTAACAGGAGTACTCTTGCTCGTAGCATAGCGAAAACACCAGGATATGCTAAATGGACCATTTGCGGTTCACTGATACCAAAATTATGTATTTACGACAATGTTGAAAACACGGGTTCAAATCGTCACGGAACCTCAGACCCTCCTTTTGCCCTTACATAGGCAATTACTTAGTCTATGTCAGAGTCTAACTCTATGCTCATCAGGTCAATGACATGTTGCTGTATCATCATCCTTTCTCGCGCCTTTTCTCCAAACGCAGATGGTTTTCTGAAACAGGTTGCAGCACAAAGACTACACAAAGCTGGACCACACTGGATAATTAGGCAGCACGAGAACAGGAATACTAAGATGACACCAATGACCATCAGAACCTTCCATCCCCACACTGATATCAGAGTCCAAAACCACTCCATGAAGGACCAGTTTCCCTTGTCTACATGTATAGAGTCGGAAATCTTGTGTAGCTTAGAGATCGCCTCATAAACAGTTGGAGCATTATTGGGAATAAAAACACAGCAGCTCGATTGGATCATTCTGCATACCCCACCTCGATCTGCAAGTATTACGTCTAGAACCATACGGTTCTGCAACGTCATGAGACGATCCGCCTGAAGCTCAGCTGTCAAGTTGCTAAGGGCACCAGCAGTTTCGGTAATAGTAGATTCAACTACCCGTGTTAGCTGACGTATATTTCTACTATTGGCCATAGGCCCCCAGAACGGAAGGAAACCTTTGAAGAAGTCTCCAGCTTCCTGACCAGCGGTATCTTCCTCGCTGAAGACACCTCTTGCTACTCTGGTCTTGTGATAATCAGAAGAAGCAGTGTATGTTGGAGGCAACAATCGAGCAATATAACACGAACCTGAAAAGTCAGCAGGCAACCATGTATACGCTCTGTCCTGACAGATGAAGTAGGTACCCCTAGCAGTAAGAAAGGCAGGGGAAGAGTTAGACGGAAACACGTAGGTCTCAACGCACTCACTCTTCCCTAGCTGAGCTCTCGGATTCCTCCCATTTCCCTGCAAACAGACTTGACCTCGGTGTGGTACGACCCAGACTGGAGTGGAGCTTTTACGCTTGCTTTCTCCCAAACTAAGGCGATACTCTGTAGAGTTCCAACTCAAATATATCCGTAATTCATCTCAAGGGTAAGATGGAGTATTATTGACGTCTTTAATCATGTCAATAATTCCCTGGACTAAAGCTTTGTTGACAGAGTTGTATTTAGTGGAACGTGGTGGACGCGGAGGATAGGTCTCGAGGGCATAGGCAAAAATGGTCTGGAAGGCCTGAAATGATCCATTATAGCTAAAAGGCAAAACTAGATAGGGAATGCCTTTATCCATAGTGTGGGGTATCAAGCCACACACCCAGCAGTCTGTAGTGTTAACTACCAGTTGGTGTTGATGCAAGAGCTGTACGAAAGTGTTATTAATGAATTCTGAGCGTCGAGCTTGCTCGTGTTCAGGAAATGAGTGAAAAGAATGCATAGAAGAAACAGTAGAAGTAGCAGGATCAAGGGGAGGTACTGTCGTTACTGGCATAAAAATTAAATTCACACCAAAGACGATTCCACCCACCAACGTTATCAAAACAATAAAAAATTTAATGGCACATTGCATTAGAAAACATTTGCTGTGAAGAATTTTGTAAAGTCTGTTTCTGCAAACATAAATTACATTCTCTCGTTGCAGCTCAGGAAGCTCCATCTTCTACAATCCGCTCGCGACCACTGATGATGTGTACGTAGATGAAAATGCCTCTATCAGCCCTGGGAGTTCCCAGAACTAACAGAAAGATCGAACTAGTGTCTGACCCCCGCAGATTCAACTAGGCACACAGCCACGACCCTACGGCTACCCAGACGGCAAGGCAATTTTAAAACAATCAAAACAATGCAAAGTATTAGCAAACTTCCTGGCTGGAGGCAAAGTGTCAAAATTCAAATGTGTAAAATAGGCAGTTTCCTGCTTTATTTGTCCATATTGCGAGACCGTAAATTGTATCTCAGTTTTGCAGGAGCTGTTTGATCTGGAAACAGTGTATTTTCAGCAGGGGTTGCAATGTTCAAGTTCGCAGATGGCAAAGTTTCTTCTGATGCAGAGGACAAATGTTCAGAATTCAAAGGAGCAGTTTCAGGAGGAGAGCCAGAGTTCGATGTGTCAGTGATTAGTTCGGCATCGCTGAAAGGGATAAACCTGGGTATTTGTTCAAACTCAGAGGCACCGATTCCCTTCTTCACCCAGTTATCGTAAGGAAGTGGCAAGGGCACACGTTTGACGTGTGTCGTGTGTATCCAATTCTTTCGTCCGGCCACACGAATAGCAGTTCTCGTTGCTAGCAGCACCTGGTATGGGCCGACGAATCTGGGTTGAAGATTTTTCGTCCTTGCAAAGTTGCGAACGACGACTTGATCTCCAGGTTTCAGCTGATGACCTGGACTCTCCGGTGGCTTTGGCAATGCGTTGAAAACCTGTTGGTGAATAAGACTCAATTTAGCAGTCAAGTCGTAAAGGTAATCAATCAACATTGGATATTCCAGAGAACAGAATTCTTTTGGCCTTGGCACTCCCCAAATATTAGCGGGACGACCAAAAACTATTTCGTATGGACTAAGCCCTACTCTAGAATGTACAGTCGCTCTCGTAGATAACAAAGCCAAGGGTAGTGCATCTGGCCAGGACAAACCCGTAGATGCCTGTATTTTAGCAAGTTTCAGCTTGAGGGTGCCATTGTAACCCTCAACTAAACCAGCAGACTGGGGATGGTTCGCACTGTGAAACTTCTGTTTGATCCCTAAACCGGCACACACACTCTGCATAACGTTCCCTACGAACTCACTTCCGTTATCTGACCATACAATCCGTGGCATACCGTACCTAGGGAAGTATTCTTTGAGAAGAATTTTGGCAGTTGACAGGGCAGTGTTGTCCTTCAGTGGATATGCTTCGATCCATCTGGAGAAAGCACAAACTACCACTAGGACGTACTTTAGGTTGTTGCAACGATCCATGTGAATGAAGTCTAACTGAATCACTTCAAAGGGGCAGGAAGGAGGAGCGAAGTGACCAGCGGGTGTGGGGATTCCCTTGCCAGGATTATGCATCAGGCATACCATACAATTTTTCACCACTCTTTCTGCACACTTCCTAATCCCATCATTCTTCCAGACTGGAGCCAACATCTTACAAATCCCTTTAGAACTGATGTGCGCTGCTCCATGCGCCATCGTTACTACTGCAAGCACGTACGCATCAGGCAACATCCAACGCTGTTGTTCCGACAAATCAATCCAACACCCACTCGAGTCCAATTTACCCGTACTCTCTTTCCATGCAAGCTTTTCTTCCTCAGTCGCCTCTTTCTGAATTTCTTTCACACTTTCCACTGTGTCCTCACACATTCCAGACTCCGAAATCCATCTTGCAGATGTTGCAACATACATTCTACTCATCATATTTCTAGCTGTCTGTTTAGCGGTCTCATCAGCAAAAGTATTTCCACGACCAACGTCATCCGTGATTGCTTTATGAGCACTGCATTTCACAATCGCAACTTCAGTCGGCAAGGTTAGAGATTCCAACAAGTCGGTAACTAGCTGACCATGTTGAATCTTAGTCCCATGGGACGTAATGAAACCTCTTTCTTTCCACAAACGGCCAAAACTATGGGCCACGCCAAACGCATACTGACTATCTGTGAACACATTCACTCTCTTTCCCTTAGCTAAAACACACGCTCTTGTTAGTGCAATTAATTCCGCAGCCTGGGCAGAATTCTGACTCACTCTCGCAGTCTCCACAATCGTACTCAAAGTCGTTACTGCGTAAGCAGCAGTCACATCACCATTCTCCAATTTAAAGCACGACCCATCAACATACAACGTGCCATCTGGATCTGACAACGGAGTATCTTTTAAATCAATTCGTCCTTTTGTCTCCTCCTCGGTTCTGAAACAGCAATCATGGGGTTCGGAATCACTCGACTCCTGATTAGTCGGCAACAATGTTGCTGGATTCAATACATTGCATCTTTTGATCTGAATATGACTCGCTAACAGTGTCAGCTCATAGCCTGATAACCTAGCACTGGTAAGATGCTGTGTCTTGGTTCGGTTCATGAGTGTATCCACAGCATGAGGAACCATAACCACTAGCATGTTGTTCATCACCAAACCAGCAGATTGTCGAATGGAAGCTGCAGCTGCCGCTGTAGCTCTCAAACAACTAGGCAACGCTCTAGCTACCGGATCTAATGTTGATGAAAAATACGCACAAGGGCGTTGTTTATCACCAAATTTCTGTGTCAGAACACTCAACGCGCAACCTTCTCTTTCGTGAACATAGAGCGTGAATGGCTTACTGTAATCGGGTGTACCCAACACTGGAGCTGAACACAGTGCATTTCGTAACTCAGAAAAACTCTCCCGACATTCAGCAGACCATGGCACCGGACTCGGAACATTTTTCCCAGTCAAAGCTACCAATGGTTTTGCCAAAAGAGAAAAATTTGGGATCCACTGCCTACAGTATGAAGTAATACCTAAAAAGGCACGAACTTCTCTCTGTGTGCGGGGAACGCTCATCTGCGTAATTGCTTTTATTCTCTCTGGGGTCAACTTCCTTCCCTCCTTTGACAAGAGATGACCTAGGTAGGTCACTTCTTGGCAGCAGTATTGCATTTTCGAAGGTGACACCTTATGATTTAAATTAGACAAATGATGCAATAAGGAAATTGTAGCTGTTTTGCAAGTTTCCTTGTCATTGGCAGCCACTAGAAGATCATCTACATACTGCACTAAGGCAGAACCAGGAGGAAGTACAAAGGAATCTAACTGACTTTTTAATGCCTGACTGTAAATGGACGGACTCTCACAATAGCCTTGTGGAGCACGTTTAAACCTGAAGCTTCGACCTCCTAGAGAGAAGCCGAAAATATCTCTGCTTTCTTCGGCTATCGGAATGCTGAAAAAGGCATTCTTCAAGTCGATGACTGAAAACCATGTGGCTGTAGCAGGAATCAACGTTAACAATGCAGTAATGTCTGGAACCACAGGAAACTGCGGAACCACAATTTTATTAACCTCTCTGAGATCGATTACAAATCTATACACTGGAGGCTTGGAAGGATCAGTACGTTTCAAAATTGGTAATACAAGACTGTTACAGACATTTCCTCTAGTTTCCTCAACCACGCCTTTCTTAATCAAATCTTGCACAATCAATAAAAGTGCACGTTCACCTTCAATAGAAATCTTGTATTAAGGAATTCGTGGAAATTTGACATTTGCTTTCAAAGTGACTACATATGGTGGAATTTCCAAAAGGCCTACATCATTAGGACCAGTCGCCCAAAGAGTATCAGGGAGTGAACGCAGCTCTGGCGGGAGTGCATCCATTGACAAGTACATCGGAGAGGTGATTCTTTTACCCAATGTAAGCTGTACTCCTGAAGGAGAACAGTACAATGTCGCATATAGGCGTTTTAACAAGTCTAAACCAAGCAGATTTTCATTACAACCGGTCGTCAAAATCAAGGGTGCTTTCAATTGACGGGGTCCAACAGAAATAGACAAAGGACCAGATACTGGGTTGTAAACAGGGGCGCCTGAAAAACCTACAGAAACATTTGTTAAGCCGGACAAAGGTGCGCCAGGGAGTTTAGCATGAATGATAGAACTTTTTGCTGCACCAGTATCCAACAGAAACGGTTCGACTACACCTGATGTTGCTACTGCGACATAAGGCCCACTCTGATCTACTGGAACTGATACTACTCCCTCTCTCTGTCCATGGCTGTCCTAGTATTCAGTTTGTTGGAATCCCTCATCAACTTCACAATAGTCCTCAACATGATACTGTTGAGATCTATTTTGTTGGGCAGACTGTCCATTTTGCTGATCAAAGTGATTAGGGGGGCGATCATTCGTTTGTGGAGGCATAGCACCTCGTCCTCGACCTCTAGAATTCTGCATAGAACCACCACGACCTCTCTGAGCTGCTGCAGCATTATTTTGCGCTAAGACTGGACAGTCATTCTTATAATGACCTTCTTTCTTACAGTACGCACACTGGTTCCACTGGTATTGTGGCCTCGGTGAACTATAATCTGTCCTCTGATATGGCCCTTGCTGTGTGTTAGTCTGATTCGTGCGAGGCGGATATGCCTGCTGTAAAAGAACTTTAGTTTTTAAATCTTTCGTTTTCTTATCTGACTTCTCTTTCTCCTCTTTATCCCTATTTTCATAATACTGTGCAGTTGCAAGTATTTGCTCAGTTGTAAAGACAGCCCACGCACTCTCGGAATCTTTCAATTTATTACTGAGCTCTGGCAGCAGATTGTGTACAAATTTATCGACAAATAGTCTCTGTCCTCCTTCTGTGCTCATATCCTGACCACTGTGATCTACAAAAGTCTCTTCGAACCTTGTGAAAAAGTCGGAGACACTTTCGTCTTTCTTCTGTCTGCATGCGGACAACTTGTCCCAGTTAGCGCGCAATGCTGGCATCAGAGTCTTCATTAAGTCAATTATCCTACCTGGAAGATTAGCAATTAGAGGTTCGGGTTTGGAACCACCTATTTGTTGACCATCTGCCGCAATGATAGCTGCCCAATCACCACCTAGGGCAACGGGGTGATTCTCTTTACGAATTTTAGCCCAAATTGGTTGCGGAACTACATTCCCAAATAACATGTCAATGTCCGCTAAATTCATCACACAAGCCTCAACTGTCTGTGCTAATTCTTTATAGTATCCGGCAGGATTTTTACGTGGATCAGGCAAGGCCTGTTTCACTGCTAATACTTCAGCTCGCTTCCATGGAATGTGTATCCACACTCTCTGGAATTGGGCCGGAGCAGCAGCAATACCACGATTCACATCAGCTGGCACAGCTTCGTCCCAAATTGAAGGAACCTCCCTTTTGGGTATTAGCGATTCTGCTTCGTACTATGTTTCTCTAACTCCCTCGGTGAACGAAGGGATGGATCATTCCTATAGCTTAAAATTAGTTCCATCGCTTCCTTTATATCCTGACCAACTATCATACCTGCAGCAAATTCTTTCAGAACATTAATTAATTCTTCTAGATTTGATTCAGAGTCATCTTCTTCTAATTCGTCACGCAAAAGGGAGCACATCTCGTCAAACACATATCGTTGTGTCGGTTCTTTCCATTGCATAAATGTATCTAATACATCTCTAGTACTATATCTTCTACTTTTTGAAATCCATCTAAGAGCGGTGGAATCTAATATTCCCCGTTCATCAGTACTTGGAAGCTGACTACGTCTCTGTACAGAGTCAGAGGCAGGAGTCCTAATTAAAGTTTTATAGAAGGGAGATAGAATATTAGAGACAGAATCAGTGATTCTCCGACGAACAGAAAGTGGAGTCATAATACTAGCAGATGTAGAAAACACAGTAGCAGTTGGAACAGATAGAACAGGAACAGTAGGAGTATCAGGCAAAGTAGCTTGTGAAACAGTAGGTGTAAGTGATGCAGGTATAGGTAAAGAAGTCGGCAACCCTGGAAGAGGGGGTGCCGAAGGAACATTTACATTGACCACCAGAGGTACAGGAGCTTGATTCAGGGGAGCAGGAGCAGGAATACCAGGTTGTCCAGCAACCGGTAATTGAACATTCGGTAAAGGTGGAGCCGTAGCACCCTGTGCATACGGTGGGGGTGACCTTAACAAATAAGACAACAGAGGATCATTTTCGGAGTCCTCTACCGCCTTAGCTGTACTCGATGGCAAGGCAGGGTAGCACTTGTCTATCGCTAAATTACGCTCTCTAGTAGCCACCTCCATTGCTTTCTCAGACTCATTGAGTTGCAGCTGCTTAGCAGCCTGTTCTAAAGTCAACTCTTGCTCTTTCTGTTCTTTCTTCAACCTTTTAATTTCTCTTTGTTTAGATTCTTTTCGCCAATAACGGAAAGAATCAAACATTGCCGGCCGGGCTTTCTTCTTAAACAATTTCACTTCTAAATTATCAAGGACTTCGGGTTCAAAACTACCATGCAGTGGCCAACTAAGGACACCGTCTTTTTCGGTATATCGGATCCATACCTCATTATAAGATATTGGACCCACACCAAACTTACAATACAGATCATAAAGAGGAGTTCCGATCGGAGGAACCAGACATGAGTCCTCCAACCGGGAATCACTGTTGCAACCAAAACACGACAACATACAATTTTTCCGACTTACCATTTTATAATCCAGAACACAGAACGAACAAAAACACAAACAGAAATGTGCACTCGAACCAAGAACTTAGGCCTACCAAAGAGAACCAATGTATCGATACCCAGACCAAACCAATAGATTATCGTAACTAGAACAACCAGTGATAATCTTACGAAACCAAACCAAACCAAGAACTAAAAAGGATTATCCAAACAGGAGCAACCCTTACGAAGTAACCAACTAGCAATCACTTAATACTTAACTGAGGCACTGAAGACGTCACCAAGGAGAAACCCGTCTTGTCTCGCCGTACTAAGGACTGCACCTCGGGTCCAAGACAGGGCGACGGTCAAGGCAACGGACCACTGCAGCCGTCCTGAACGGGCACCCTCGTGGAAGAGAACGTCGGGCCACTTTTGCGATATGCCGGGATCGATGAAGTGGGGCGCCTCCCTCAGGAATCTTCACACGAAGCTTCTCGGACTCTTCAGGCTTTTGGACCGGTACCGAATGACGTCGCCCCACGTTGGGCACCAATTGGAGTTCTGGACTTTTTGGTTCCGTCCAGAGGTGTCAGGGATAACACCCGAAGACCCCGGAGTTCTACCTGTCTCGGTGCACAAATAAACAGAAACACGGGCTTCTCGATGGTGGCGTCAAAGACCAAAGGTTTATTACTGCAGGGACACAGAAGTCACAGAAACTACACACGGGCAGAATCTAGGAGCCTGTTCGATTTGTACAAAAAGGGTTGCTCCTTATATACTGAATATTGGGCTTCGGGCAAATTCTTTACATGTTAGTACATTCCCAAACCTTTGTGTCCTAAACAATAAATATTTGGCGTTGCACAGGAATCGTCGACAATATCTGATGTCACAACATTACGAACGAGGGGTTCCCACTATTCCATCATAATCCCATGTCAACTTCTCATTCAGGAGCCGGACCGCCTCATCGTAAATTTCGTTACCTCCCCCTAATAAAGGCCCAGAAGGAAAGGAGCAGAGCCAGGTGTAGAAGATAGAAAAGCAGGATAAGAGATGTTTGTGGGTCGTAAATGGGCAAGGCTACCAGCTTCGGCCGCCTAATCATGATCAGGCCAACGAACACAAGAACCAGTATAGCAGGACTGGCCTCAGGCAGAGGAGGCAGTTTCTGTCGAGTCATGCAGCCATGGCGTGTTCTATTCTAAGGTGCACGTGTTACTCGAGAGGTGAATCTCCGGCTAAAGCCTACGTGTCCTTAATCGAAATGAAGTGATCAGGGGTCATTGCGTGTCCATTGTCTATGTGAGGGCAAGAAACACAAAATGGCTGCCATAATCTAAGATGGATGCCATGGGTAGATCAGTAATGTGTTTGTAACAGGAGTACTCTTGCTCGTAGCATAGCGAAAACACCAGGATATGCTAAATGGACCATTTGCGGTTCACTGATACCAAAATTATGTATTTACGACAATGTTGAAAACACGGGTTCAAATCGTCACGGAACCTCACCAAACTGAAGAATATTTTTCCCCTCATCTCGGATCTGTGTTGGTGAGGGTGTGGTATCCTTGGGGAATTCTGACACATTTGGTGGGACTGTCCAAAGATCAAGCCATTTTGGGAGGAAATCCTGGCCCAAATGATGGATATGCTAGGGTACCCCATCCCAAGCCCCATAGATGCGGTTCTTCTGGGCATTAGAGATACTGGAAAGGGGCGACCACTCGGTCCCCCCGAACGTATGGTGGAGTACCCCGATCTCCCCGGGAAACCATTTTGGGCGGGAGGCGTGTCACGGCTGGTATGCCCGAAGCGGCGTAACCGGGGCGCGCCTTTTCCCGCCCAAGAAGGGGTTGTCCTAGACACCAACACCGCCAGCCACGCCCGGGGGCGGTTTGGAGTAGGGTCTACGCCCGCCCGACGAAGGATAAAAGGAGCGACAAGCCAAGGAAGCATCCTCTTGTTCCTGTGCTCTGAAGCTGCACCCACGCGTCACACGTGAGCTCGAGACGGAACGAAGAGCCAATTTTGAAATTTGTAATTTCTCTTTTTTCTCTTCTAGCGCTGCAAGTCTTGTCCAGGACCTTCCATCTACGTGAGGAGAATGCCGGGCAAAAGGGTCGCAAAGAAGGTTAGCACCGACCAAATGCTCCGGATGCTGGTGAAAGACATGGCGGAGATGAAGAAGAAAATGGCGGCCAGGGATGGTACAGGACGGCCAAAAAGAACCATCCCAGTGGAGGTCCCTGCCGGGAGACGGAAGAGGGCCAGGAACGGGGCAAATGACGAGGTCCCAGTTCCGGGGGCTCCCCCGGCGAGCCCTCCCAGTCCAGTGGAGGCTCCAGCGCCGGCTCCCGTCGAGGGGCAACCGATCCCTGTGGTGGTTACCCCGGTGAACGAGGGGGACATGCCCCCGGAGTTGGCCGCCCAGCTGGCGGCATGGTTGGGTAGTAGCAGCGTGGGTTCCACTGCTCCAAGGGACACGGCCGAGGAGGCCAAGCAATTAATGAGGCAGATGCGGCAATCACGGGAGGCCGCAAAACCACCTTGTCCTTTTGTTTCCCCGCAGGCGCCCGTCGGTCACCCAGGATCAGGCGTTGGTACGGCGGGGTCGGCAGTTGCAGCGGTAGCTCCAGGTAAGCCATTACCGATGGTTGGGGAGGGATCGGTACCTTCAAGGAGGGAGAAAATTGTACAACATATCCCGAAGGAGGTGAAGGAGAGGATATGGGCTGATAAATATGTAAACATATTCTCCTTGTTGTCCGATCACTACGAAATTGAACACGTAAAAAACCAGAAAGAGTTCTTGCATCCAAGTGTATGGTGAGCCAAGATGGCCGGTTTTAGAGTTGATGAATCGATAGGCAATTGGGGAAGAGCGTTCGGAATGTTCATTGCAATTATGGGGGAACGTAGGCCCGATTTGTTGGGAGAATTGGCTGTGTATCAGACACGTATCATGGGTTTTTATGAAACGTATGGAGGGAATCAATGGTTTGCCTATGATAATATATTTCGTAAATCTAAGGAACATGATGCATCCTTGACGTGGGACTGTTTTGACTCCATTTCATGGCAAAATATGGAAGTGGGGAAGTCACCAGTAGTGGGGAGTGAGATGGCCGGGTATTCCCGCCATTCGTCAGGGACGCCCTTTCGAGCAGGTTCCAGCAATGACCGGAACTCGAAGACTAGTGGCAGCACAGGGAAGAAAGGGGTCTGCTGGAGCTTTAACAGGGGCAAATGTACTAGGCCCCAGGGTTCTTGTAAATTCAGGCACGAATGTTCAGGGTGTGGTCAGTCCTCCCATCCGGAGACCACGTGCAGAGCCAAGACTAGTGATACGGGGAATAGGGGTAGCACCAAACAGGTTTGAAATGGTCCAGGGTACACCGCTACCGACCCCGGTTGATATCATGGCAATGATCCCTTGGCTAAACGAGTACCCAGATCATATCTCCGCTGGGGTGTTGCGAGATGGTTTCTCATATGGTTTCCGCATCCCGGCGGGGGATTTTCGGGGTGAGGCACAATGTAAGAATCAGTTATCGGTGCGAGAGAATGCGGCGGTGGTACAAGCAAAGATTGGTAAGGAGGTGGCCCGAGGTCGGGTCGCTGGACCATATGATAACCCGCCAGTTGCTAATTTTGTTTGTTCACCCCTCGGTGTAGTCCCCAAAAAAGAGCCGGGGGAATTCAGGTTGATACATAATTTGTCAGCTCCAAGGGGTCTTTCGGTGAACGATGCGATTGACCCTGATGTCTGTTCAGTACGGTACGCATCATTCGATGAGGCCGTCGCCATTTTGAATCGACTAGGGCCCGGAGCGCTGATGGCTAAATCAGATATCGAGTCAGCGTTCCGGTTGCTCCCGGTACACCCAGACGATCAGCGTCTCCTTGGTTTCATGTTTCAGGGTCACTATTGCATGGATAAATGTATGCCAATGGGTTGCTCCATCTCTTGTGCTTATTTTGAAGGTTTCAGTTGTTTTTTGCAATGGGCCTTCACAAAAATAACAGGGTTTACTCATGTGATGCATTATCTTGATGATTTTCTGTTCCTGGGGGCAGCTGGGGACATAGAGTGTACACGGGCTTTGAATGCATTTTGTGATCTCATGAGGCACTTTGGCGTGCCATTGGCGCCCGGTAAGACAGTGGGGCCGTCTACTTCACTCGAGTTTCTTGGAATAGAGCTCGATTCCGAAGAGGGGTGCTTCCGCTTGCCCAAAGAAAAGGTGGCGAAATTCGAGACATCGCTCAAAGCATGTATTAGCGCGACCAAAGTAAGATTACATCAGTTACAGCAGGTCGTGGGTCAACTGAATTTCGCCCTGAGGGTGATCCCAATGGCGCGCCCATTTTCCCGCTCAATTGCACAGGCCATGGTTGGCCTTAAGGAAGGCCACCACCGCACAAGGCTCTCGGCTGAGGTTCGGCAGGACATGCTCATATGGTTGGCATTTCTGGCGGATTTCAACGGTCGGGTCGTGTGGAGCAAACCCGGGGTCTCCTCGGAGGAGTTAGGGTTGTGGACAGACTCAGCAGGGAGTGTAGGATTTAGCGCCATTTTTGGCAATCACTGGTCAGCACAAAGCTGGCCGGCGTGGTGGCACGAGAATGGGCTCACAGGTAACATAGGTTTTCTTGAGCTTTTTCCTATTCTGGTGGCCTTAAAAACATGGCCCGAGGGTTTTCGTGACCGCACTGTGGTGTTCTGGTCTGATAATATGACCGTTGTTGAGTGTATCAATAGTCAGGCTGCCCGCTGCAGATGGATCTTGAGATTGCTGAAGGAAATTGTTTTGCTCTGTATGAGACTGAACGTACACTTTAGGGCAAGACATGTGCCAGGGATGTTAAATCAGGCTGCTGATGCGCTTTCTCGTTCCCGTATGCAGGCCTTCTGGGGTTTCCTACCCTCAGCGGACCCGGTAGCGGCACCTTTTCCCGAAGCTCTCTGGTCTCTCGGTGCCCCGGACTACAAGACCTCGTGGGAGAGAGTCTAGCTCCCAGAACAAGGAAGGCATACGAAGGGGCGTTCCGGTCCTATTGGTCCTTTTTGGGGTTCTGCTGGGGGGGAGCTATGGGGCCAGGAGGAGTATGTCCTGAAGTTTCTGTTATCATTACGTCAGGCAGGCAAATCAGTAGCCACGGCACAAAGGCACCGGGCCGCTATTTCTTTCATGGCTCGAGCTCATGGTCTACAGGACCCCACAGCGTCTTTTGTGGTTCAGAAGGCGCTACATGGGTGGCAACGCCTTGAGGGTCGCAAAGTAGATGATAGGCACCCGATAGGTCTGGAAAGGTTGGCCCTGTTGATGTCAGTCCTCCCTGCAACATGTTCATCACAATATGAGACAGTGCTGTTTAAAGCCGCTTTTTCATTAGCATTTCATGGGGCTATGAGGGTAAGCGAGCTTGTGGCAAGGAATAAGCAGGATACGGGGGGGACTGTGCCGAGAGCACATCCGCATTGCTGGGGAATCAATGGTAGTCTCCTTTGCCAGGTCCAAGACCGATCAAGGAGCAAACGGCGAGTGTGTAATAGTCCGCCGTATTCCCGGATCGCCCATATGCCCAGTAGCCTGCGTGGAGGAATATTTGGCACTGAGGGTGGCAGCATGGGGGGGAAGCTTACTGAGGCACGCCGATGCCACACCGCTGACGAGGTTTCAGTTTCAACGGGTGCTTGCGATGGCAATTACAGCCGCAGGGTTAAACCCGTGTGAGTTCGGGACCCATTCCTTCAGGATAGGGGCTGCAACAGAGGCCACAGCCAGGGGTCTGAGTGTTGATAAAGTGAAACAGTTGGGGCGTTGGTCCTCGAATTGTTATAAACGGTACGTGCGGTTGCACATGTTATGAAGCTAATATCATGAACTCACGCTTCTTGTTTTTGTTTGGTTTTACAGTTTCGCATGCTTACGAGGCGGGGCAGACTGTGCAGTCGACCCGACACCTGGGAACCAGCGGTCAAAGGACACCGGCTGTGGACAGAGTGGTGTGGGTCGTGGGCCACTCATACGTGAGGCGTGCCGCAGACGTATTCAAAGCAGGTGACATGATTCACATGGCTGGGGAATACGGGTACAGGGTGACCTTCTACGGAAGGGGCGGGCTCTGTATTGACCAGTTTCAGGTGTTTATGGAGGGTTTGTTAGGGCGGACGAGGTCACCGCCGTCTATACTCATAGTGCATCTTGGGGGCAATGATTTGGTGACCATTGGTCGACGAGTGCTTCTCGAAGTAATACTATCCACTGTAAGTTGGTTGGCAAAGAGGGTCCCTGGGTGCACAATTGCATGGTCCCACATGATCCCACGGAAGGTGTGGCGGGGGGCTAATTCTGTGTCTGCTTTAAACCACTCCGTGAAGAAGGTAAATAACAAACTTGGTAGATTGTTTCGTACGAAGACATTGCATTCTATTCCACATGGGTGTATCAGGGGGGATCAGATATATTTGGAGGACGGGGTTCATTTGTCCCGGGTGGGGAATGATTTACTTATAGGAGACTTCATAGCTTGGTTAAAGAATTTGTAGCCATGACCTTTAAGTAGGAGTTTTGTGGGGGGTCCGGATAGCCGGTCAACTATCCGGGCCTGTGGCGGTAAGGTCATGATCGGTGAGCAGTAATTGGAAGATCCCTAGAGGTTTGGGCGTCACCCATTACGAATGGGAGCGCCCGGGGGGAGGCGGCCATTGGCCCCTCAAACGGGAGGCGGTCCCATCTAAGGATGGGACGCCGAAAGGGAAGGCGGCCATAGGCCCCTTCACTGGGTAGGAGGGGATACGGACCCCTCCTTGGAATTTCCCGGGGCCCGGACATCTGCGACGGCAGGTGTGGTAAGTTGTGTGGGGTGGGAGGGGGGTCTACGCTACCTTCTAGACACCTCACACGAGTCCTCGGACGACCACTAAGATGGCGTCGAGTTAACAGGGGGCCCCCGCTAAGGCAAGGGAAATTGGAAGTTGGCACAGAGGTACAGTCCTCTGTGCGCCCGCCCCTCACAAGTGAGGGGGGAATTGGTAGTGGGGATCTGACACCGGTTACGACCTTGCCGTTGGCCCGTAACGTTAGGATGTACAGTTTCAATGTTCAGAAATGCATTTGCAGGATGTTTAGTATCGGCTAGGAGAACCTTTGTATTAGAGATGTGTTAAGGTCAGCCAAGAACATCGTACTGTATAACGGAAATTGTACATGATATGAAACTGTTATTTTAATGTTTTAATTTTGTTTCATATTTTTAATAAATACGGCCGGGAAGGGTAACTCCCTTCCCGCCTTCCAAAAACTCAGAACCGTTTCCGTCTTCCCATCCTTGGGGATTTGTGTTGAGAGGGGGTGGCGGGTATCTCGGCCATATGGAAAGGGGCGACCACTCGGTCCCCCCGAACGTATGGTGGAGTACCCCGATCTCCCCGGGAAACCATTTTGGGCGGGAGGCGTGTCACGGCTGGTATGCCCGAAGCGGCGTAGCCGGGGCGCGCCTTTTCCCGCCCAAGAAGGGGTTGTCCTAGACACCAACACCGCCAGCCACGCCCGAATTGGCTTTTGTAGTTTGGTTTGCCCTGTTCCCATCATGCACTGGGACAGGAACAGACTAATTTGCATACAGCCGGGTTCTGAAACTGGGATGGTGCAGTGAGCTAAAAAACGGTGTTGGATCTAGCCCTGATCTCTTGACTGGGTGAGAGCTTTCTGCTTAATTCAGAGACTCTGTCCCTCGCCACCCCTTTTGGTAAATATTTTTGTCCACCCTAAGCGTGGAAGGGTATTCTCAGATGTGAGACCCTTGCTCATTGCACCATCAGGATTCAAGCAAACCGGGCCGAAGACGGCTGTAATGCCAGAAACCGGTCCCCGGGAGCTTGTTTCCTTCCCAGTGTAAGAATTGGCTTTTGTAGTTTGGTTTGCCCTGTTCCCATCATGCACTGGGACAGGAACAGACTAATTTGCATACAGCCGGGTTCTGAAACTGGGATGGTGCAGTGAGCTAAAAAACGGTGTTGGATCTAGCCCTGATCTCTTGACTGGGTGAGAGCTTTCTGCTTAATTCAGAGACTCTGTCCCTCACCACCCCTTTTTGTAAATATTTTTGTCCACCCTAAGCGTGGAAGGGTATTCTCAGATGTGAGACCCTTGCTCATTGCACCATCAGGATTCAAGCAAACCGGGCCGAAGACGGCTGTAATGCCAGAAACCGGTCCCCGGGAGCTTGTTTCCTTCCCAGTGTAAGAATTGGCTTTTGTAGTTTGGTTTGCCCTGTTCCCATCATGCACTGGGACAGGAACAGACTAATTTGCATACAGCCGGGTTCTGAAACTGGGATGGTGCAGTGAGCTAAAAAACGGTGTTGGATCTAGCCCTGATCTCTTGACTGGGTGAGAGCTTTCTGCTTAATTCAGAGACTCTGTCCCTCACCACCCCTTTTTGTAAATATTTTTGTCCACCCTAAGCGTGGAAGGGTATTCTCAGATGTGAGACCCTTGCTCATTGCACCATCAGGATTCAAGCAAACCGGGCCGAAGACGGCTGTAATGCCAGAAACCGGTCCCCGGGAGCTTGTTTCCTTCCCAGTGTAAGAATTGGCTTTTGTAGTTTGGTTTGCCCTGTTCCCATCATGCACTGGGACAGGAACAGACTAATTTGCATACAGCCGGGTTCTGAAACTGGGTTGGTGCAGTGAGCTAAAAAACGGTGTTGGATCTAGCCCTGATCTCTTGACTGGGTGAGAGCTTTCTGCTTAATTCAGAGAGTCTGTCCCTCACCACCCCTTTTTGTTAATATTTTTGTCCACCCTAAGCGTGGAAGGGTATTCTCAGATGTGAGACCCTTGCTCATTGCACCATCAGGATTCAAGCAAACCGGGCCGAAGACGGCTGTAATGCCAGAAACCGGTCCCCGGGAGCTTGTTTCCTTCCCAGTGTAAGAATTGGCTTTTGTAGTTTGGTTTGCCCTGTTCCCATCATGCACTGGGACAGGAACAGACTAATTTGCATACAGCCGGGTTCTGAAACTGGGATGGTGCAGTGAGCTAAAAAACGGTGTTGGATCTAGCCCTGATCTCTTGACTGGGTGAGAGCTTTCTGCTTAATTCAGAGACTCTGTCTCTCACCACCCCTTTTTGTAAATATTTTTGTCCACCCTAAGCGTGGAAGGGTATTCTCAGATGTGAGACCCTTGCTCATTGCACCATCAGGATTCAAGCAAACCGGGCCGAAGACGGCTGTAATGCCAGAAACCGGTCCCCGGGAGCTTGTTTCCTTCCCAGTGTAAGAATTGGCTTTTGTAGTTTGGTTTGCCCTGTTCCCATCATGCACTGGGACAGGAACAGACTAATTTGCATACAGCCGGGTTCTGAAACTGGGATGGTGCAGTGAGCTAAAAAACGGTGTTGGATCTAGCCCTGATCTCTTGACTGGGTGAGAGCTTTCTGCTTAATTCAGAGACTCTGTCCCTCACCACCCCTTTTTGTAAATAGCCACGCCCGGGGGGCGGTTTGGAGTAGGGTCTACGCCCGCCCGACGAAGGATAAAAGGAGCGACAAGCCAAGGAAGCATCCTCTTGTTCCTGTGCTCTGAAGCTGCACCCACGCGTCACACGTGAGCTCGAGACGGAACGAAGAGCCAATTTTGACCCACCCACCAGCCCCTGTTGACAGCGATTTGTTGGAATAAAAAATTGATTGACGTGAATTGGTTTCGTTTACAGGTTGCCTTGGAATAAAGTTGATAATGTGTGTATAATAAAGAATAATTTCGTTTCCAACATGTTCCCATTAGCTGAAATGTTTGCGGATAAGTTTAATGATGATGCTCAGTAGAGTTGGTTTCCTTTACAGGTTGTCTTCGAATGAAGTTAGTAATGTCTCTATAATAAATGATGATTTTCGTTAAACATGTTTTCTTAGCTGAAATGTTTGCGAATAAGTTTAATGGTGATGCTCAGTAGTGAGATCGTTTGAATGTAATTTCCTTTTCGTTAGCTTAGTTTAAAAATGTGGTATTTATTTTTTGGTCGGGCGGTAAGGTCATGATCGGTGAGCAGTAATTGGAAGATCCCTAGAGGTTTGGGCATCACCCATTATGGATGGGAGAGCCCGGGGGGAGGCGGCCATTGGCCCCTCAAACGGGAGGCGGTCCCATCTAAGGATGGGACGCCGAAAGCGAAGGCGGCCATAGGCCCCTTCACTGGGTAGGAGGGGATACGGACCCCTCCTTGGAATTTCCCGGGGCCCGGACATCTGCGACGGCAGGTGTGGTAAGTTGTGTGGGGTAGGAGGGGGGTCTACGCTACCTTCTAGACACCTCACACGAGTCCTCGGACGACCACTAAGATGGCGTTGAGTTAACAGGGGGCCCCCGCTAAGGCAAGGGAAATTGGAAGTTGGCACAGAGGTACAGTCCTCTGTGCGCCCGCCCCTCACAAGTGAGGGGGGAATTGGTAGTGGGGATCTGACACCGGTTACGACCTTGCCGTTGGCCCGTAACGTTAGGATGTACAATTTCAATGTTCAGAAATGCATTTGCAGGATGTTTAGTATCGGCTAGGAGAACCTTTGTATTAGAGATGTGTTAAGGTCAGCCAAGAACATCGTACTGTATAACTGAAATTGTACATGATATGAAACTGTTATTTTAATGTTTTAATTTTGTTTCATATTTTTAATAAATACGGCCGGGAAGGGTAACTCCCTTCCCGCCTTCCAAAAACTCAGAACCGTTTCCGTCTTCCCATCCTTGGGGATTTGTGTTGAGAGGGGGTGGCGGGTATCTCGGCCATATACATTAGAACACAAAACCAATGCGGATAAAGCAATTTTTTTTGCACGTTTTGGGGCAGCAAAAAAGGCGATAGCTGCTAACAGGAAGAAAAAAGAAGCCTCAATTCTGGCGCAATGGCACTCTCGCCTATGGAAAAAACTCACGATGGAGCGTATGTCAGATATTTTCAGAGATGAATACAACAATTCCGAATATAAGTGGGGTCTGGTGCAGTATCTTACAAAAGGACTCCCGCTGGCAGTCTGTTGACCCACTCTGAGAGGGCTGCATCTTTTCCAAAATTTATATCTGGCGCTCAAGTTGTCACAGACAGCATTTAACGACTAACAGCACAACACTCATCAGACACAGAGCAGAACCACTGCACTCCACCAGCCAATCCTGAGCAGTAGTTAGGGGAGGGGGGTTGCTTCTCCACTACAGGGAGGGGGAAGAGGGGAGGGGTTGGGGACATGGATGTTTTAGTTATATTTTTGTTACCTTTCAGGTAAATGATAATGCATTAAGGGCCAAAGGTGAGCCTTACAAGGCATTCATTCCGGGATGATGGAACACTGTGACAAAATTAGCTATATATCGCTTTCGGAATGTTGAAATGTCTATTTGCCAAGATATTATTGGAATTGCTTATACTTAAATGCCAATAAACGAAACTTTGACAAAAAAAGAAAAATTGCTGCTAAGTCACATTAGTGGTCGTTTTTTACTGCTAGGAATTACCTGGTCTTAAAAGTGACACTAACACATTTGTATAATGGGGCATCATTTATGAAGTATTGGCGCACAGCAGCACCGCAAGAAGTCTTTTTGTGCTGCCCTGCGTCAAAATAAAAGGGCTGAAATGGAATGTAGCTATAAGATAAAGTGCATTCCTGCCCTTTTTCCCAGAGGTGGCACACAAAGTGCTGCCATGCGCCATAGCAGGCACCTTTACATTGTAGTGCAAGGGTGTCTGCATTGCAGGGCTGTTTTATTTTGTGCAGGAATCAATCAATCAGGGGTTTATATAGCGCGGCTACTCACGTGTGAGGGTCTCAAGGTGCAAGGGCTGCTTATTCTTCTAGGTGTGGAGGTTTCATTCGCAGAACCAGGTCTTGAGGTCCATACTGAATTGGGTCAACAACGCGGATTGCATGAGATGGATGGTCAGGGTGTTCAAGGTCTTGGCGGCGAGGTAGGAGGATCATCCTCAGGTGCTGGTCTTGTGGATCTGTGGGCGGAGGCCAGGGCAAATTGGGCTGAGCGCGATGTCTGGCGGGTATATGGAAAGCAAGGCGTGGTTCAGAAATACTGATCATGTATTGTGGAGAGCCTTGTAGTTGTGTATGGGGAGTTTAAAGGTGATTCTCTTATTGATTGGAAGCCAATGGAGTTTTCAGATATATTGTGTCATGTGGCAGCTTCAGGGGATGGCGAGGACCAGTCTGACTGAGGCGTTTTGAACGTTCTGTAGTTTCCTAAACTATTTCTGGGTGTCACCAGCATAGAGTGCATTGTCATAGTCGAGTCTGCTGGGGATAAGTGCATGTGTGACCGTCTTTATGGATTCTGTAGGGACCCATCTGAATTTTTTTTGAAGCAGGCTGAGCTTGTGGAAGCAGTATGAGGATACTGCGTTGATTTGGTGGTGCATTGGGAGCATGGAGTCCAGCATGATGCCGAAGTTGCATGTGTGGTCCGTAGGGGTGGGAGGGTTTCCAAGTGAGCTACGCCTCCAGGAGACATCCCAGGGTGAAAGGGGGGGTTCCAGCATGAGTACTTTAGTCTTGTTGGAGATGAGCTTGAGGCAACTGTCTTTCATCCAGGTAGCGAAGGCCTCCATTCAGTTGTGAAAGTTGATTCTGGGGGCTGTGGGTTCATTGGTGAGGAAGATGGTAGGCTGGGTGTCATCTGCATAGGAGATGACGTTGAGTCTGTGGCTTCTGACAGTGGATGCGAGGGGGCCATATAGATGTTGAAGAGAGTTGGGCCGAGGGAGGAGCCATGGGGCACTCCACAGCTGATTTCTAGGTTCTGTGAGGAATGGGAGCATTTTGCCTTGCTATATTTGGACAGTCAGGAATGAGTGGATCCAGCCCAGTGCCTTGTTGCAAATGTCAGCGTTGTGGAGTCTTGTGATTACGGTGCGGTGGGAGATAGTGTTGAAGATGGCCGTGAAGTTCAGTAGGACGAGGGTTGTGGTTTCAACCCGGTCGTGTAGGGAGCAGATGTCATAAGTGGCAGCGAAGAGTGCCGTCTTGGTGCTGTGGTTGCTTCGGACTCCGGATTTGGAGGTGTCCAGAAAGTGGTTGTCTTTAATGAACTGGGAGTTAGGTGCTAATAGCCTTCTCAATGACCTTGGCTGGAAAGGGAAGGAGGGAGATGGGTCTGAAGTTCTTGAGTTCTGTCGGGTCGGCAGATGGTTTCTTCAGCAGGCAGTTGATCTTGGCATGTTTCCAGTCATCGGGGAAGGTGGTGGTTTCGATGGAGCAGGTAACAGTGCGGCAAAGCTGGGGGGCGATGGAGGTGGCTGCTCTATGGAAGACGTGGTATGGGCAGAGATTTGATGGTGCTCTTGAATGAATGCTTTTGATAGTTTTGAGTTTGTTGTCTGTGGCGAGCAGAGTCTGGTTGGGCACGATATGTTGGGGTGCAGCGTGGTTGCGTGCGGTGGTGGCAGGCATATTGGCAGGGTCTTGAAGCTGTTGTGTTTGTTAGATCTGCTGAACCCCTTGGTGAAGGCAAATTATTCTTGGCTGTTATGTGTTTTAGCATTGATTCTGTATTGGAAGGCCGTTTTCTTTGTGGTTTTAAAGAGGTGATGTGCGTTGGCGGCCGATTTATAGGTTGCATAGTTTTCCGAGGTTTTGTTGTTCCTCCATCTTTTCTCGATTCATCTGCAGGTGCGTCTGAACTCGTGGAGTATGAGAGTTAACCAGGTGGCTTTCTTGGAGTGTTTCTTGCCTTGTGTCTTCTTGAGGGGTGCCAGAGTGTCAGCACAGTTCGAGATCCACCGGTGAAGGTTGCGTGCTACGATGTTGGAGTCTGTTGGTGCTGGTGGGGTGGTTGTGCTGAGGAAGTTGACGAGACGTTCTATGGTGGCCTTGTTTCAGTTTTGATGGATGGGGGTGATGATGGCGTTGGTGCGTGGTGGGCATGGCGAAGACGATATGTACGCAGTGGTGGTCAGTCCAGAGGAATTTGGTTGTGTGGCTGTAGGTGAAGTTTCACTGGTGGAGAAAATGGGGCCGAGCATGTGTTCGACTGTGTGAGTCAGTGCGGTGACTAGCTGCTTGAGTTTGCGATGTTTTCAAGGTTCTCCAGTAGGGATGGGGTGTTCTGTTCAGTGGGGTCGTTCAGGCAGAAATAGAGGTCTCCGCGTAGGATATAATCGGTGGATGCGAGACCTGGGGTGCATGAGGTCTACGAAGGCGTTGGTGATTTGTGGGAGGTAGCCCAGGGCCTGTAAACAAGAAAGGAACTCCTTCCGGCACATAAGCAATCATTCCCCACAACGCAGACACCCTTGTACTATGGTGCGCGGGTGCCAGCATTGACGCTAGGCAGCAGAAAATCGCACCAGCGCAGGGGAAAATGCAGGACTGCACCGTATTGTTGCATCTATGTTGTCGCAAGGATGGCATAATGAAAAGTGATGCATCACTGTTGTTCCCCAATGATGAGCCACTTCTCATTTATTAGACCATGAATCTGCATTTCCTCTTCCCCTGGGACTCTGGCTGGTCATCCTTCCTGCTGGGTTCTGAAACTGGGTTGGTGCAGTGAGCTAAAAAACGGTGTTGGATCTAGCCCTGATCTCTTGACTGGGTGAGAGCTTTCTGCTTAATTCAGAGAGTCTGTCCCTCACCACCCCTTTTTGTTAATATTTTTGTCCACCCTAAGCGTGGAAGGGTATTCTCAGATGTGAGACCCTTGCTCATTGCACCATCAGGATTCAAGCAAACCGGGCCGAAGACGGCTGTAATGCCAGAAACCGGTCCCCGGGAGCTTGTTTCCTTCCCAGTGTAAGAATTGGCTTTTGTAGTTTGGTTTGCCCTGTTCCCATCATGCACTGGGACAGGAACAGACTAATTTGCATACAGCCGGGTTCTGAAACTGGGATGGTGCAGTGAGCTAAAAAACGGTGTTGGATCTAGCCCTGATCTCTTGACTGGGTGAGAGCTTTCTGCTTAATTCAGAGACTCTGTCCCTCACCACCCCTTTTTGTAAATAGCCACGCCCGGGGGGCGGTTTGGAGTAGGGTCTACGCCCGCCCGACGAAGGATAAAAGGAGCGACAAGCCAAGGAAGCATCCTCTTGTTCCTGTGCTCTGAAGCTGCACCCACGCGTCACACGTGAGCTCGAGACGGAACGAAGAGCCAATTTTGACCCACCCACCAGCCCCTGTTGACAGCGATTTGTTGGAATAAAAAATTGATTGACGTGAATTGGTTTCGTTTACAGGTTGCCTTGGAATAAAGTTGATAATGTGTGTATAATAAAGAATAATTTCGTTTCCAACATGTTCCCATTAGCTGAAATGTTTGCGGATAAGTTTAATGATGATGCTCAGTAGAGTTGGTTTCCTTTACAGGTTGTCTTCGAATGAAGTTAGTAATGTCTCTATAATAAATGATGATTTTCGTTAAACATGTTTTCTTAGCTGAAATGTTTGCGAATAAGTTTAATGGTGATGCTCAGTAGTGAGATCGTTTGAATGTAATTTCCTTTTCGTTAGCTTAGTTTAAAAATGTGGTATTTATTTTTTGGTCGGGCGGTAAGGTCATGATCGGTGAGCAGTAATTGGAAGATCCCTAGAGGTTTGGGCGTCACCCATTATGGATGGGAGAGCCCGGGGGGAGGCGGCCATTGGCCCCTCAAACGGGAGGCGGTCCCATCTAAGGATGGGACGCCGAAAGCGAAGGCGGCCATAGGCCCCTTCACTGGGTAGGAGGGGATACGGACCCCTCCTTGGAATTTCCCGGGGCCCGGACATCTGCGACGGCAGGTGTGGTAAGTTGTGTGGGGTAGGAGGGGGGTCTACGCTACCTTCTAGACACCTCACACGAGTCCTCGGACGACCACTAAGATGGCGTTGAGTTAACAGGGGGCCCCCGCTAAGGCAAGGGAAATTGGAAGTTGGCACAGAGGTACAGTCCTCTGTGCGCCCGCCCCTCACAAGTGAGGGGGGAATTGGTAGTGGGGATCTGACACCGGTTACGACCTTGCCGTTGGCCCGTAACGTTAGGATGTACAATTTCAATGTTCAGAAATGCATTTGCAGGATGTTTAGTATCGGCTAGGAGAACCTTTGTATTAGAGATGTGTTAAGGTCAGCCAAGAACATCGTACTGTATAACTGAAATTGTACATGATATGAAACTGTTATTTTAATGTTTTAATTTTGTTTCATATTTTTAATAAATACGGCCGGGAAGGGTAACTCCCTTCCCGCCTTCCAAAAACTCAGAACCGTTTCCGTCTTCCCATCCTTGGGGATTTGTGTTGAGAGGGGGTGGCGGGTATCTCGGCCATATACATTAGAACACAAAACCAATGCGGATAAAGCAATTTTTTTTGCACGTTTTGGGGCAGCAAAAAAGGCGATAGCTGCTAACAGGAAGAAAAAAGAAGCCTCAATTCTGGCGCAATGGCACTCTCGCCTATGGAAAAAACTCACGATGGAGCGTATGTCAGATATTTTCAGAGATGAATACAACAATTCCGAATATAAGTGGGGTCTGGTGCAGTATCTTACAAAAGGACTCCCGCTGGCAGTCTGTTGACCCACTCTGAGAGGGCTGCATCTTTTCCAAAATTTATATCTGGCGCTCAAGTTGTCACAGACAGCATTTAACGACTAACAGCACAACACTCATCAGACACAGAGCAGAACCACTGCACTCCACCAGCCAATCCTGAGCAGTAGTTAGGGGAGGGGGGTTGCTTCTCCACTACAGGGAGGGGGAAGAGGGGAGGGGTTGGGGACATGGATGTTTTAGTTATATTTTTGTTACCTTTCAGGTAAATGATAATGCATTAAGGGCCAAAGGTGAGCCTTACAAGGCATTCATTCCGGGATGATGGAACACTGTGACAAAATTAGCTATATATCGCTTTCGGAATGTTGAAATGTCTATTTGCCAAGATATTATTGGAATTGCTTATACTTAAATGCCAATAAACGAAACTTTGACAAAAAAAGAAAAATTGCTGCTAAGTCACATTAGTGGTCGTTTTTTACTGCTAGGAATTACCTGGTCTTAAAAGTGACACTAACACATTTGTATAATGGGGCATCATTTATGAAGTATTGGCGCACAGCAGCACCGCAAGAAGTCTTTTTGTGCTGCCCTGCGTCAAAATAAAAGGGCTGAAATGGAATGTAGCTATAAGATAAAGTGCATTCCTGCCCTTTTTCCCAGAGGTGGCACACAAAGTGCTGCCATGCGCCATAGCAGGCACCTTTACATTGTAGTGCAAGGGTGTCTGCATTGCAGGGCTGTTTTATTTTGTGCAGGAATCAATCAATCAGGGGTTTATATAGCGCGGCTACTCACGTGTGAGGGTCTCAAGGTGCAAGGGCTGCTTATTCTTCTAGGTGTGGAGGTTTCATTCGCAGAACCAGGTCTTGAGGTCCATACTGAATTGGGTCAACAACGCGGATTGCATGAGATGGATGGTCAGGGTGTTCAAGGTCTTGGCGGCGAGGTAGGAGGATCATCCTCAGGTGCTGGTCTTGTGGATCTGTGGGCGGAGGCCAGGGCAAATTGGGCTGAGCGCGATGTCTGGCGGGTATATGGAAAGCAAGGCGTGGTTCAGAAATACTGATCATGTATTGTGGAGAGCCTTGTAGTTGTGTATGGGGAGTTTAAAGGTGATTCTCTTATTGATTGGAAGCCAATGGAGTTTTCAGATATATTGTGTCATGTGGCAGCTTCAGGGGATGGCGAGGACCAGTCTGACTGAGGCGTTTTGAACGTTCTGTAGTTTCCTAAACTATTTCTGGGTGTCACCAGCATAGAGTGCATTGTCATAGTCGAGTCTGCTGGGGATAAGTGCATGTGTGACCGTCTTTATGGATTCTGTAGGGACCCATCTGAATTTTTTTTGAAGCAGGCTGAGCTTGTGGAAGCAGTATGAGGATACTGCGTTGATTTGGTGGTGCATTGGGAGCATGGAGTCCAGCATGATGCCGAAGTTGCATGTGTGGTCCGTAGGGGTGGGAGGGTTTCCAAGTGAGCTACGCCTCCAGGAGACATCCCAGGGTGAAAGGGGGGGTTCCAGCATGAGTACTTTAGTCTTGTTGGAGATGAGCTTGAGGCAACTGTCTTTCATCCAGGTAGCGAAGGCCTCCATTCAGTTGTGAAAGTTGATTCTGGGGGCTGTGGGTTCATTGGTGAGGAAGATGGTAGGCTGGGTGTCATCTGCATAGGAGATGACGTTGAGTCTGTGGCTTCTGACAGTGGATGCGAGGGGGCCATATAGATGTTGAAGAGAGTTGGGCCGAGGGAGGAGCCATGGGGCACTCCACAGCTGATTTCTAGGTTCTGTGAGGAATGGGAGCATTTTGCCTTGCTATATTTGGACAGTCAGGAATGAGTGGATCCAGCCCAGTGCCTTGTTGCAAATGTCAGCGTTGTGGAGTCTTGTGATTACGGTGCGGTGGGAGATAGTGTTGAAGATGGCCGTGAAGTTCAGTAGGACGAGGGTTGTGGTTTCAACCCGGTCGTGTAGGGAGCAGATGTCATAAGTGGCAGCGAAGAGTGCCGTCTTGGTGCTGTGGTTGCTTCGGACTCCGGATTTGGAGGTGTCCAGAAAGTGGTTGTCTTTGATGAACTGGGAGTTAGGTGCTAATAGCCTTCTCAATGACCTTGGCTGGAAAGGGAAGGAGGGAGATGGGTCTGAAGTTCTTGAGTTCTGTCGGGTCGGCAGATGGTTTCTTCAGCAGGCAGTTGATCTTGGCATGTTTCCAGTCATCGGGGAAGGTGGTGGTTTCGATGGAGCAGGTAACAGTGCGGCAAAGCTGGGGGGCGATGGAGGTGGCTGCTCTATGGAAGACGTGGTATGGGCAGAGATTTGATGGTGCTCTTGAATGAATGCTTTTGATAGTTTTGAGTTTGTTGTCTGTGGCGAGCAGAGTCTGGTTGGGCACGATATGTTGGGGTGCAGCGTGGTTGCGTGCGGTGGTGGCAGGCATATTGGCAGGGTCTTGAAGCTGTTGTGTTTGTTAGATCTGCTGAACCCCTTGGTGAAGGCAAATTATTCTTGGCTGTTATGTGTTTTAGCATTGATTCTGTATTGGAAGGCCGTTTTCTTTGTGGTTTTAAAGAGGTGATGTGCGTTGGCGGCCGATTTATAGGTTGCATAGTTTTCCGAGGTTTTGTTGTTCCTCCATCTTTTCTCGATTCATCTGCAGGTGCGTCTGAACTCGTGGAGTATGAGAGTTAACCAGGTGGCTTTCTTGGAGTGTTTCTTGCCTTGTGTCTTCTTGAGGGGTGCCAGAGTGTCAGCACAGTTCGAGATCCACCGGTGAAGGTTGCGTGCTACGATGTTGGAGTCTGTTGGTGCTGGTGGGGTGGTTGTGCTGAGGAAGTTGACGAGACGTTCTATGGTGGCCTTGTTTCAGTTTTGATGGATGGGGGTGATGATGGCGTTGGTGCGTGGTGGGCATGGCGAAGACGATATGTACGCAGTGGTGGTCAGTCCAGAGGAATTTGGTTGTGTGGCTGTAGGTGAAGTTTCACTGGTGGAGAAAATGGGGCCGAGCATGTGTTCGACTGTGTGAGTCAGTGCGGTGACTAGCTGCTTGAGTTTGCGATGTTTTCAAGGTTCTCCAGTAGGGATGGGGTGTTCTGTTCAGTGGGGTCGTTCAGGCAGAAATAGAGGTCTCCGCGTAGGATATAATCGGTGGATGCGAGACCTGGGGTGCATGAGGTCTACGAAGGCGTTGGTGATTTGTGGGAGGTAGCCCAGGGCCTGTAAACAAGAAAGGAACTCCTTCCGGCACATAAGCAATCATTCCCCACAACGCAGACACCCTTGTACTATGGTGCGCGGGTGCCAGCATTGACGCTAGGCAGCAGAAAATAGCACCAGCGCAGGGGAAAATGCAGGACTGCACCGTATTGTTGCATCTATGTTGTCGCAAGGATGGCATAATGAAAAGTGATGCATCACTGTTGTTCCCCAATGATGAGCCACTTCTCATTTATTAGACCATGAATCTGCATTTCCTCTTCCCCTGGGACTCTGGCTGGTCATCCTTCCTGCTGGGGGAGTTGAGTGGGGTTGTTGACCTGTTCTGAACTTAGTCCTAGCTGCTCCGTTCCGCATTCCGGTTAATCTCGTTTCAATTTCTTTTTCCTTAGAGGGGAATTTGTAAGCTCTTCTTGCTACTAGATGCTGAAAAGCGGCGGTGGGCTGAATAGCATCATTGCCCCTAATTGGCTGCCCGTCACTTTTTTCATCTGAGCGTGTATTTTTCAATTGCCTTGATGCTAGTGTTAGCAAAATTTTTCCAGGCCGCTAGCTGATCCTAATGCCATATAGAGACAAATTGTAAATATGTCGCAAACATAGAATTAGGATTTGGCGATCGTCAGCGGAAAAAAATAGCAGCTAAACAGCATGAAAACTGCTTAGCCGCAATTCTTGTAAATATACCCCAACATCCGTAGAATCCTAGACAAAGGCGACACTGAAGACTGCATGCAAATGGAGCTCTTAGCAATGTTCGTCACAACCTCTCACCCATTCTCACCAGAAGACTAGACAAGGCTGGCATTCAAGGACCTGTGCTCCAGTGGATCCTTCTCATTACAGACCAGAATATCTCATGCAGTCAACCTAGCTCCTTCCTCGTCAGAAGCTAATATCTTCATCTGTAGAGTACCTCAAGTCACGTCACTCAGAGCCTTATCATTTTCAACATCTGCATGACCCACTGGTAACAGGCTATTTTCCCACAATGTAGCCATTCTATTCTACACCACGGACAGGTAACTTATACTGTCCATCTGACACTAATCCAAAGACAAAAAGAACAAATTCACCATCTGCATGTCCAAACTGGCTACCTGGATGAAGTCATGCTGTCTCAAGCTGAACACCAACAAGTTAGAACTGATGATCTGTTGAAAAGATGCCTCACCACATGACTCAATCTTGTGCCCCACAGAGCTTAGACGCATTACAAAGCCCCTGCTCACAAGTCAGAAACGTCAGGGTCATAGTGGATGACAACATAGACATGTCCACAAAAGTCAACACCGCCACTGTATTCTGCTTCCACACTGAGGATGATGAGAAAGATTTACATGTGGCTACTCAATACCAGAAAGACTGCCACCAAAATACTCATCACAAGCAGGTTGAACTATGGAAACTCCATTAAAGGAGAAATCACCAAAAATCTCATGATAAGACTTCAAGCCATCTAAGAAAAAGTAGCCAAACTTATCCTCAACTTCCCACACAGACCCATATCACACCATACAAGGGTCCTACAGGAGCTATCTATACACAAAACACTTCATAAAATGATCCCTGCTTAACTGAACATCTGCATACACTTCAACCTACCATACAGCAACATTTGTTCAGCCAGACTCATAGAGGCACACATTTCATGCATTCACAGTAGTAGAATTGGACATCAAGTCTTCCCTTACATCGCCCTCAAAACATGGAAAACCTCTCAACTCACATCAGAACCTCTCCTAGATTTGGTCCTTCAAATATTTTCTCTTCACTCCGTAGACCTAGCTTTACACACGTGCACAGAGCCAGGTACTGTAACACATGATAGTGTTTAATACAAATACACATAATGTAATTTAACATAAAATAATACAACATTACATAACATAATATAACATTACTCACTATAATATAGCATAGCATAACATGAAAATTCATTTATAGGAACTTTTTCAGCATTTTCTATGGATGAAATCCATTACCTCTTCCCATTTTTTCTACTCAATTATGCATTAATATGTTGTCAATGACCCTCACTCCAACATGCCCATACAATTAACCTTAAAATAATGAAATTCACTCTAGTAAATAGGGAAGGTGCTCCAGGCTCCAAAAGCTCTACTACAGAATCAAAAGGCCCACACAACCGGTACCATAAGTAAATAGGAAACATTCACTTCAAATCTATCAAGCACTCTTTCAACAGCAGCCAATTACAGGCCACCAAACGACCTAATGGAAACAGGCTGGCTCTCTGGAGCCCAATGAAAGCACCTAAAAAATATAAAACAAGAAATAAACAAAACGCTGAGACTTTTGAGGCGCAAACCTAAAGATTCCAATCTCAGATCATCTCTACAACAAAAGAGGAAACTCTGAAGAAGCAAAACTCTTACATGACTCAAAATCTCAAAATAGCGCATGCTTCTGGGCCACGATGAACAAAATAATGCATCCATCACAAGAAGGGGCAACATCACACATTTCCGAAGAGACTTGGTCCGAGTTCCTGACAACCCACTTTAACCTACAAAGCAGGAGCAGGCTGAGTAACGCAACACATGCCCCTAACATTAAAGAAATCCTCCAGAAAAATGACACCAACATAATTGATACACGCTACAATGAAATGGAGGAGTATCCTCATATCGCAACTATAAAATGCCAGATCGCCAAAGCAAGAGAGAAGGAGCTCCAGGCCCAAATGGGATTCCTCCTGCCCTCTTTAAGCAGGCCTCCGATAACTGGGCAGCGTCCTTGGACCAATTATTCCGGGAAGCCAGACAACTGGGTCAACTACCGGCCTCTTGGAAAGGGTCCATCATTGCACCCATCTACAAAAGCAGCGAGAAATCCGCCCCAAATAACTATTGCCTAGTCGCTCTACTAGATAACGAAGCCAAATATTTTGCAGGCACCCTACTAGAAGAACTTCAGACATGGGCAAGCCGAGCAAGAAATAATACCACTCGACCAAACCGTTTTTTTTAAAAACACAGGAACTTTGCCTAACATACTAACGCTGTCACTGACTATGGACAAGGCAGAGTCACTTAAACAGTCGCTCCATCTCTGTTTTGTAGACTTTAAGGCTGCCTTTGACAACACAGAGAGGGCTAGTATGTGGAAAAAGTTGGCACACTGAAAAATCTCACAAGCGCTGTTGGGCATGCTAATAGGCCTACTTACAGTCACCTGGGTACAGGTTAAACTGGTCCCAGGATGCTTGATTCCGGTCTAGGGAAAACCAGGCTTGGCAGTTCGGGCTGGACTGTTCCCTTGAGGCACATGTTCAAGATTGATTTGCATGTAGCTGGGTCTGAACTGGGGTGGAGAAGTGAGCTAAAGAACGATGATGTATTCGACCCGGATTTGTGGCTTGTGGTGAGTATCTGAAAAGTTTCAGCGCTTCATCCATCATCTCCTTGTGTTTACTTTGTTCGCCCTAAGTTGGCAGGATATGCTCAGAAGTGGGTCCCTTGCTCACTTTGCCACTGGATTCAAGCTAAAGTTGCAGATGAGGGGTGGTACCCCAACACTGGTCCCAGGATGCTTGTTTCTGGTCCAGGGAAGACCTATCTTGGCAGTTTATGCTGGACTGTTCCCATGAGGCACAGGGTCAAAACTGATTTGTATATAGCTGAATCTGAACTGGGGTGGCAAAGTGAGCTAAAGAACGAAGATGGGTTCAACCCAGATCTGTGACTTGGGGTGAGTATCTGAAAAGTTTCAGCTTTCCATCCATCATCTTATTGTGTAAACTGGCCGCCCATAGATGCCTGTCAAGGCATATCCCTACCACCTAAGGCCTCAAACAAGGCTGTGTGATCCCCCCAACCCTGTTTAATCTCTCATGGGTGACCTGACACAGACCCTTGACCTTGGCAATGCGCACGCCCCTAGGATTGGCGGCAAGGCTCCATATAGCATCTTCTGTTATGTGGGAATGCAACCCCTTTTAAATACTCTCTACAAATACTCAAAAGATAACTTCTTGAGAGTAAACCTGAGAAAACCTAGACAATGTCTATAAAAACAAGCAGGGAAAATCCCCACAATTCGTACTTGGAAAAGACCCAAATTCAGAACACCGCAAGCTACAAATATTTAGGGGTAATCCTCGACAATAGGGGCCAATTCGCCAGTCAAGTGGAGACGATAAAAAGGAAAGGAATAGCCCTTACGATATTTTTCAGGCAAATAACACCCCAGCTGATGGACCCGAGTCTCTCTTCTCTTCTCCAGATTGCACAAGCCAAACACGTGCCTACCATTCCATATGGCAATGAAGTCTTAAGAGAAAGAGGCTCACAAATCCTGGATAGCACACTAATCATGGCATACAGAATTATGTTCAACATCTCAACATATGCATCCACAGCACAGATCCGGCTGTAATGTGGCCTCATAAAACAACAGCTAGCAAAAAAGGGGGCCTGCATAATTTGTTGGCACAAAATCAAGACTACCCCCCCCCCCCCCCCCCGAACAGCCTATGCCATTTATTCAAGCTAGAACTTCAGCAAAGAAAAGCTGCACCTGCAAAAAACACCTTTGTGACTGCTTCACATACACAATACTATCCCAGGTCTGGGAAGTCCTGACACATGCCAGCTTCAAAAAAATAGTGCGGAAGACGGCGAGGAGCCTGCGTGACAATCAACAGCTATAGATCACAACCGTACTGCGGCGTAGGATACCCCAGGACTATCAAGGAGAAATGTTTGAAACATCGATTAGGAAAACTGCCAGCCATTCAACATCTACCACCATGGCTGAGGTGGCAAATGCCCTCATATTGCCGCCTGAGCGGCAGCGGAGTTGAAGATATGGTGCACCTGGTATGCACATGCATCAGCCTGACAGGGGAAAGACCGCGCCTGCCCAAACACCAACTTAACCAGCGTGGGTTCCGTACGAGGAGACAAGCCAGCATAGCCTGTTTCAATCCAGACGAGCCACGGATAAACTGCAAGCTGCTAAAATCCCTAGCGCTGATAGATGAGAAACTGACAGACACAGGGACGTTTATAGGTAAGCCTATGGATTCCCCAGCGGGAAAAGTACACACAGGCACAGGAATTGCATGTGCATTTTTGCTCACGCATGATGATAAACTATCAATAAATGCTTTAAGAGTTAACAGCTGAAGGACTTGAGGATATTGGGCTTAACGGCCCTGGTAACTCATGCAATAGCTTCTTATTCTTTTGTTTCATTTATTACCCCTTTGCATCTGTATTAATCAATCTGTTTTATCCACTTGTGATAAAAGAGCACTTTTTTACTTCCATAATGTATTGGTTTAAATTAACATTATACAAAATAGATAACTTACTTACTTAGAGTATAGTACTACAACTTCACTTTAAATATCATGTGTGGTAAATTTGAAATGACTGTCTCACCACACTACGCGTTTTGCATGCTCTGCCTCCTGCCTGATTTCAAATCGGATTGCAAGTGTATTTCTGTGTGTCCGAAAGGCTATGACTACTCCATAGCAAATTATACACTAACTATCTCATCTTTTTTACGTTTGTGATTTTTTTTTTAATGATTTTCTCTTTTACCATACGAAAATTCCACAAGCCTCTGAGGAAGTAAGAGATGACGATATAGTAACTTATGTTTTTGTATATTTACATAGTTTTTATATTATGGAAAGATTGTTTTGTACTTTAGTGTGGATTAGACATACCACCTTGTATAGCCCAAAGAAGGATACATTTGGATAATTCTTCAACTTGTTGGAGCTCTCCATTTCAAGTTTATATTTGAATGGCTTGCATACTCTTTTAAGAATTCATGAAATGTGTTGAATATCGATGCTTTCTTCTAAGAGACTAATCTTTTAATGCGCTTAACACTGCCAATTTGCCACCAGCAGAACTATTACTTTTTTCAATCTTAATCCACTCCTGCATTTTCCCAAATCTTATTTGCCTGCCACCCATGCCTCCAGCACCAGTGACAGGGCGGGAATGATCCTAAGAAACCAAGTAATAACAATTACTAAAACTTTAAGGAGCTGTGCAAACGAAGTCTAATATATGAACTAAAACATATTCATATGATGTTCTAGTGTTCCCTTGGGTTTTGGTTTCTTTACTGAAGAGATCACTGCAATTATGCAGGACCAGAAATTGGAAGCTTCTATTGATAAGGAAATGTATATTGTATATGAAAGTCTTAACAGAACTACATTTCGCCCAGAGTCACTCCTGTATTCTCATACAAAGACAGAACTACATGCATTCATTGCTCATTTTCTACAAAAGATTTGACTTGGTCTCCACAGTAGGTTTTCATTCATCTAGACACTATTGGCTACGATAATGGCTGCATTTCAATGAGAATACAATTATAAACACAAAAGAACTCAGGATAACCAGGCGCACTGCGAGCAACTGGTATTCAGGTGGAGAGCCAGCTAGGAACCCTCAGAGGACATCTTCTAATCCGCCTTACGTTGCTGGCACCGGCAAATCAGGAACAGCAAGTGGATTGCACAAGCACCTTTCTAACTTCTGGGGCATAGAGCCCCCCAGGTGCAGCGGAATGCGTCCTCCGCTGCTGGGAATCATCAGGGCTTTTTCAGCACTGTCAGGGGTGCCTCCTAGCGCACTAGATTCTGGGGCAGATTTCTCCAGATGCAGCAGAATGCGTGAGAAACAGGTTCCTCCCCAAATTATACTATATCTCTACTGTGGGGCATGCTGTTTTTGACACCACCCACCTGGGTCTGAATCTTTTAGATAAGGAAATACGAGCCCACCGTTTTGGCTTACTAAAGCCGCTTCCATGTGGACTCAATGGTTCTCTGTTTCACATACTGGCCATTCAAATGTTATCTTTAGCTGTTCTGCCAGGTGGCATTCAATTATTACTGGCGGGCCCACTCCATCTGAATTCCTGTGTGCTGACAAAACTGCTATGGGCAATCATAGTTTCCTGACTCCCCAAATAAAATCATTAACAGCTGGTTTTAAGGATTCTACATCATTTGCAAGAAGCATTATCAGGAGGCATTGAAAGAGATTCACACTAAATTTTAGCAATGCTACTCACCCTAACCAGACAATGAACAGTGGTGCCAGTGATAAAGATGCCTTTTCATTTGCTGAAATATTCTGTGCTAGTTTTCCTATAGAGGGATGCCTGTGTAAGTGTGATATATATTTCTAGGTATTTGACTCTTGCCTTAAACTACTAAAGAAGGGTCTATTGTTCTAGTTGCATCTTGTCTATTGGGCCACGCCTATTCCTGTGATTTTTGATTTGTTCAGATTCACCTTAAAGCCTGACACCTTCTCATATTCTTCCAGAGTGTTCATGGCTTCAGGTACTGAGCCTACTGTGTTTCTAAGGGTCAGCAAGATGGTGTTGGCAAAAAGGTGGCTGAAGGTCCTTTCCAAATGGCATACGCTCTATATCCATTTCTTTTTTCTATTTGTTGGTGACAATGGTTCCACCACTAGGGTGTGTAACAGTTAGAGATTTTTGGCAACCCTGGCTAGTTACCCTGTCTAAATGAAAGATCCCAGATTTCATTCCATTAACTATGTACCTTCTTGCTCGAGTTACATAATTAGCTTCTGTTAAGGTCCTCAGGTTTGATCCCAGTCCTATTATCTTGAAGAATTTCCTAAGGAACTCCCAATATCCCGTGTCAAATATATTTTTAGCAACTATAGATAATATGTGAATATTCCTTTTATTTTTTTTGAGTTTCACATAGGGCGAACTAGACCCGAAACATCAGGTATCAGAGCGGTTTATATAAGCACCAGTTTCATTACAGAAGGACACATTCATATTCACGGGGAGATTAAGGGCCCGATGTATGTAGGCCGTTACCGATCGGTAACGGCCGAAAATACTGATTTTCGGCCCTTACCGATCGGTATCCAGCCATCGAGATGTAGGGCAATGAAAATAGTCCAAATCGGTATATATACCGAATCGGAAATAATCCGAATCGGAAATACCCCGAATCGGTAACAGAACGAATTGGTAACATACCGATTCGATAAAAATACCGATTCGGTACATGTACCGAATCGGTAGTGACTGTCAGGTTTGAGCCCAGTTCAGATCGCCCTGTGCAGTTGTCTTCCATTGCCCACTCGACCTTCAGGATCAATCCTTATGCTACACACGCAAGCTGGTCATTACTGGTGGCAAGATACCGCGGTGCACGGAGCAGGCATTTCCCTGTTGCCTGAAATCGCCAGCTCAGTTAGCGTTCTAGTGTTTCCCACGAACGCTGGCTCAGTGTACTTGAAGCGCGAGCGTTCTATGTACGTCGCACTTCAACGGTATTTTCTCCGAGAGGCGAAGGTGTCATTCGCGCTCTCTTCATAGTTAGTATTTAGTGATTCTAAAGTTTAGTTTTAGTCAGGGTAGTGATTTAGCCCCTGAATATTCATTATTCGCTCATTCCCGAAGCTCCAGCGGCTTTCCTGTTTGCCGCGTCAGTCACCACAGAAGTCTCGCTTCCCTCCCGGACTTCCTCTCAGAGGTTCCCGAGCGGCTCAGTCCCATTCTTGGTTCCCTGCCTCCTGTCACTTAATTTTTCCCTGCTTCGTGTAACTCTCCGTTGAGAACAGCATTCCTGGACTTCCTCTGAAAACTCTTCCGTGACAGCTTGTCATTCAGCGGCAGCGGTACCAGTTTCATGGTGAGCTCGAACCAGTTATTTGACTGAAATTAAATGTTCTATTGCACCGCTTCTTGTGCTGTGGAAACTTGGTGAAGCACTTTGTAAAGACTAGTCCATGCCAGTTAGACTTCACGCTCTACAGTTATTTTAATTGAACTTTTGGCTGCCTTCCTTTGGGGTTGAGAATTGGAGCAGGAGCTGTTTACTTCTTCATCCTCACAGAGTCTACTAGTAGATGACAATATATATATATATTATTGTGTACCAACTATACTTCGTTCTCTGAGCCACAACAGCGTAGCTCCATGGACCATCTCCACTGCAGCCTTACTGAGACCTTCTAGAGAGAAGCTTAGCCTCACACACTAACAGGTACTAGGATAAGGATAAGGTATAGGGTAGTTTAGGAATCCGCACCTTGTAGGTCAGAACTTAGTAATTGTTGTTTTGTTTTGCAGAACTCTCTTCACCAATCCTAGAGCGGAGAAGATGAATGTGTGAGCAGTCTCTCTGTTTGTCTTATCCACTTCCCCTTTCCCTGACGTCCCTGTCGCAAGAGCGATCCGGCTCAGGGGCGAAAGGGAATTGGGAGCTATCTTCACCTTCGGCGTGGTACCCCCGCGGAGCTCAGAAACTACAGGTACTTTCTGACAGATTGAAGTGCCAGCTGTTGCTCTCCGCTTGAGTATCATGGCCGAAGGATTAGATTTGAAGGCCCTGGGATCCATCCTGGAAGATTTGCAAAAGCAATTGGTGGAAACCCGAGAGGAGGTTAGAAAATCCAATCAGGAGACTAACTTCCTTCGTCAGAAAATAAATGAACTCACAGTTAGCCCAAGCCCTGATTTTGGGGGTCAGAAGTCCCAAATATTTAATCCATCTCCAGCCGCCAGTGAGTTTTCCACCCAGGTAGTGCATGCAATGTCTCCCACTATTCCTCTTGCCCCTCCCGAAAGATTTATGGGTGATCCAAACAAGGCACAGGTTTTTGTTACTCAGTGTTCGTTACATTTTTTGTGCAAACCTATAATTTTCAAGGAGGACCAGTCCAAGGTGGCGTTCATGCTGTCGTACCTGAGTGGAGATGCCGCATCTTGGTCGTTGCCTTTGGTGTCTGCTAATGATCCTGTGCTGTACAATTTCAGGGAATTTAAGACAGAATTTTTACGAATTTTTGATCGGAGAGCAATCTCTCAAACAACAGATAATGAGCTTCTTGACTTAAAACAAGGAAATAGAGAGTTGGTGGCGTATTTGGCGCAGTACAATAAGCTGATAGTTGAAACTAATTGGCCTGCAGAAAAAAGAGCAGCCATATTTTACAGAGGTCTACGAGATGAATTGAAGGACGGTCTCTCTCAGATTCCTAAGAGACCCACCGACGTTTCAGAACTCATCGACCTGGTTCTTCAAATTGATCAAAGACAATCTGAGAGACGTCAGGAGCGGCGAAAAGAAACTCGACCCCTTCCTCCAAGATTTGACCGAATGCGTCCTGAGAGTGTTAAGGCTAAGGAAGAAGCCGCCATAGAAGAACCTATGCAAATCGGAACGGTTCGAGGACCTCTTAGCACGGAGGAGCGTGAAAAGAGAAGGCAAGGCAAATTATGCATGTACTGTGGAGGTTCAGGACATTTTGTCAAGGAGTGTCCACGGAGACCGAAGACGGCGTCATGGGTAAAAGACAAGCTCCACCAGTAGAAGGAGTTGCTCTGGTGGAAGCCGATTCTAAGTCAACTCCCTTAATCCAGTCCTTGTCAAACACCATGCAGTTTTCAGCTCCTCATCTCATACTCTCTTGCCAAATCCTTTTTGGAAAGGAACAGAGTGCAAATGTAGCTATTATGATCGATTCTGGAGCTACTGGAAATTTTTGCGATATTTTGTTTGCTAAGCGTTTAGGAATAAATTTTGTGAGAAAGGATAAACCTGAGCCGGTGCGAGCTGTTGATGGAACTCCTTTATCTTCCGGTCCTATAGCCTTTGACACGGAGACCATTTCTGTGATTGGGCCTGGAGAACATTATAGTTACCTCCGCTTTAGTTTAATTGATGCTCCTCAATTCCAACTCATTTTGGGCCTGCCTTGGTTAACAGAACATAACCCGAAGATTGATTGGGCAAAGAGAACTGTAGACTTGGCTTCCGAATTTTGTTTGGAACACTGTTTTCATTCCCCCCCACAGAAGAGAGAGTCCAGTGAAACCTACTGCTTAGCTAATCAACCGCAAGTAATTTGTTTGGTGGAACTTCCAGAAATTCCTGTGCAGTATCAAGATTTGAAAGCAGTGTTTGATGAACAAGAGGCGCAAAGACTTCCCCCTCATCGGGACTATGACTGTACTATCGAATTGGAACCAGGTGCTTCGCTGCCATGTAGTCGCATATATGCTCTTTCAGAATCTGAAAATTTGCATTTGAAGGAGTACATTGACAAGAACTTGGCCTCTGGATTTATTCGGCCCTCTCAGTCTCCAGTTTCTTCCCCTCTTTTTTTTATTCCGAAGAAGGACAAGAGTCTGAGGACTTGCATAGACTACAGGGCCTTGAATTTGGTGACCAGAAAGAACCGTTACCCGTTGCCACTTATCTCCGAACTTCTGGATCAGGTGAAGGAGGCTCGGATCTACACCAAATTGGATCTGAGGGGAGCCTATCATTTGGTTCGGATGGCAGAAGGAGATGAGTGGAAAACAGCATTTCGGACACGCTTTGGTCTTTTTGAGTACCAGGTCATGCCCTTTGGGTTGTGCAACGCTCCGGCAGCATTCCAACATTTTGTAAATGACATACTTCGAGAATACCTGGATCGATTCGCAGTTGTCTATATTGACGACATCCTAATTTTTTCCAAGAGCACAGAGGAACATGTCCAGCATGTTCGGGCCATTTTGGAATGTCTCTTAAGGAATCAACTCTATGTGAAATTGGAGAAATGTGTATTTCATTCCACCAAGGTAGAGTTTTTGGGGTTCATACTCTCCCCAGAGGGAGTCTCCATGGATGAATCGAAGCTCAAAGCAATCCGAGATTGGCCTGCTCCTTGTTCAGTAAAAGAAATCCAAAGTTTTTTAGGTTTCGCCAATTTTTATCGGCGATTTATTCAGAACTTTTCGGCAAAGGTGAGCCCCATTACTCGATTGTTGCGAAAGAACGAAAGGTTTGTTTGGGGGACTGAGGCTGAAGAGGCCTTTCAATTCCTTAAAGAATCATTTGTCACAGCTCCCATTTTGCAACACCCAGATCCTTTGGAACCATTTTTTGTAGAGGCGGACGCTTCCAATCTGGCCATTGGGGGAGTTTTGTCCCAACGTCACAAGAAAACTGGACAACTTCATCCTGTGGCTTTTTATTCTCGAAAACTTACCCCAGCAGAAGTCAATTACGCCATAGCTGACAAGGAATTGTTGGCCGTCAAAGTAGCGTTTCTTGAGTGGCGACATTACCTGATGGGAGCCAGACATGTGGTAACCGTATTTACTGATCATAGAAATCTGCAATTCCTTAAGTCAGCACGAACCTTGACTCCACGACAGCTCAGGTGGTCTTTATTCTTTGCTGACTACGACTTTGTCCTCACGTACAAACCTGGAGTAACCAATGGAAAAGCAGATGCACTCTCTCGGTTAACTGAGAGCGAGAGCCCGGAGGCGAAGGCAGAAGAATTTCTCATTCCTATTGATAAGATTGTGGCAGTCACAGTGGATGATGAGTTTGAAGAAAAGATAGTCTTGGAATTCAAGAGGGAAGAATACTCCAATTGGGAGAGCGAGGGTCCAGACCGTTCTGTAAAAGATGGGAAACCATATTTTCAGGAAAAGATGTTCGTCCCTGGAGAGAAACTGCGAGAGGAGATCATTCACAGGTTTCATGATCAGCCCATGGCTGGCCACAAAGGAGTCTTGAAAACCTTGGAGTTGTTAAAGCGAAATTATCTTTGGCCAGGTATGGAAGCTCAGGTTCGACAGTATGTTGCCACTTGTGAACTATGTTTGAAGGGAAAAAGTCTCAGACAGTCTCCACAAGGACTTTTAATGCCTTTACCCGTACCTCCCTATCCATGGCACACTGTTTCCATGGACTTTATAGTAGAGTTACCATCCTCACAAGGGAAGTCAGTCATTTGGGTGGTGGTCGATCAATTTTCTAAAATGAGTCATTTTATTCCCCTCAAAAGCCTTCCAAGCGCCACTGAGTTAGCCACCTTGTTTGTACAGCACATAGTAAAACTGCATGGAATCCCGAAGATTGTGATTTCTGATAGAGGTCCTCAGTTTGTGTCTAGATTTTGGAGATCCTTTCTCAGAGGTCTGGGGGTGGACTCGCGTTTGTCCACCGGTTATCATCCTGAGACCGATGGACAGACGGAGAGGGTAAATCAAGATTTAGAGCAGTACTTGCGTCTGTATCTAATGGATCAAGAGGGAGATTGGCCTTCTTTACTTGCTCCAGCTGAATTTGCCTACAATAACTCAGTGCATTCCGCCACTGGTTATTCTCCTTTCTACTTGAATTCAGGTCGGCACCCCAACATGTTGGTGGGTAGAGTAGTTGAGGATGTCCCAGCTGCAGAAGAAGTAATACGAGAGTTACAGTTAGCCTTTCAGTTAGCCACTGCAAATCTGATTAAGGCAAAGGCTTCCTTCAAGAAACAAGCGGATAAGGGTCGTAAGGCAAATCCAGTCTTTCATCCTGGGGATCAAGTTTGGGTTTCCACGCGTCATATGCGCTTGCGGGGAAATCGAAAGTTTCAACCCAGGTTTGTAGGACCTTACTCAGTAGACAGAATGATAAATCCAGTTAGTGTAAGGCTTCACTTACCCCCAACCTTGAAGATTCACCCCACATTTCATGTATCTCTGATTCGAAAGAATCCACCTAATCTTCGTAAGGTTCTTCCACCAGTTCCAGTGCAGGTTGATTCTTCGGAGGAGTTTGAAATAAAGAGAATTCTGGATTCCAAGGTTAGGAAGGGACAATTATTCTACCTAGTAGATTGGAAGGGTTACGGTCCTGATGAACAATCTTGGGAACCCAGTTCTAATGTTCACGCTGCTAGATTGGTGAGGGAGTTTCACAAGACTTATCCACACAAACCTAAAAAGGGGGCTTTGGTGGGGGGTACTGTCAGGTTTGAGCCCAGTTCAGATCGCCCTGTGCAGTTGTCTTCCATTGCCCACTCGACCTTCAGGATCAATCCTTATGCTACACACGCAAGCTGGTCATTACTGGTGGCAAGATACCGCGGTGCACGGAGCAGGCATTTCCCTGTTGCCTGAAATCGCCAGCTCAGTTAGCGTTCTAGTGTTTCCCACGAACGCTGGCTCAGTGTACTTGAAGCGCGAGCGTTCTATGTACGTCGCACTTCAACGGTATTTTCTCCGAGAGGCGAAGGTGTCATTCGCGCTCTCTTCATAGTTAGTATTTAGTGATTCTAAAGTTTAGTTTTAGTCAGGGTAGTGATTTAGCCCCTGAATATTCATTATTCGCTCATTCCCGAAGCTCCAGCGGCTTTCCTGTTTGCCGCGTCAGTCACCACAGAAGTCTCGCTTCCCTCCCGGACTTCCTCTCAGAGGTTCCCGAGCGGCTCAGTCCCATTCTTGGTTCCCTGCCTCCTGTCACTTAATTTTTCCCTGCTTCGTGTAACTCTCCGTTGAGAACAGCATTCCTGGACTTCCTCTGAAAACTCTTCCGTGACAGCTTGTCATTCAGCGGCAGCGGTACCAGTTTCATGGTGAGCTCGAACCAGTTATTTGACTGAAATTAAATGTTCTATTGCACCGCTTCTTGTGCTGTGGAAACTTGGTGAAGCACTTTGTAAAGACTAGTCCATGCCAGTTAGACTTCACGCTCTACAGTTATTTTAATTGAACTTTTGGCTGCCTTCCTTTGGGGTTGAGAATTGGAGCAGGAGCTGTTTACTTCTTCATCCTCACAGAGTCTACTAGTAGATGACAATATATATATATATTATTGTGTACCAACTATACTTCGTTCTCTGAGCCACAACAGCGTAGCTCCATGGACCATCTCCACTGCAGCCTTACTGAGACCTTCTAGAGAGAAGCTTAGCCTCACACACTAACAGGTACTAGGATAAGGATAAGGTATAGGGTAGTTTAGGAATCCGCACCTTGTAGGTCAGAACTTAGTAATTGTTGTTTTGTTTTGCAGAACTCTCTTCACCAATCCTAGAGCGGAGAAGATGAATGTGTGAGCAGTCTCTCTGTTTGTCTTATCCACTTCCCCTTTCCCTGACGTCCCTGTCGCAAGAGCGATCCGGCTCAGGGGCGAAAGGGAATTGGGAGCTATCTTCACCTTCGGCGTGGTACCCCCGCGGAGCTCAGAAACTACAGGTACTTTCTGACAGTGACACCGAATCGGAAAAAATACCGATTCGGTCCATGTATCGAATCGGTAGAGACAGCGAATCGGAAAAATTCTGATTCGGATAACCTACCGATTCGGTAGAGTTACCGAATCTGTAAATCACCGAATCGGACAGAGATAGAGATGTAGGGAAGCATAGAAATACCGATTTTGGCTCAAAATCGGTATTTCAAGATCGGTATTTACCATGGATTACAATCAGGTGGTAACCAACTTCAACCTATAAAAATAGACCCAAAATGCATTGCAATTTGCAGGATGGCTGCTTTTTATGTCATTGCAAGGCGGCTACGGCTACAGCAGGAAGGAGAGAGGGAATGGCAAAGAGAGGAACAGGTCTACAGACAGAGGATCACCCTGTTCATGCTCACAGAGGCAGAGATCCTACAGAGGTACAGGCTGGACTCAGACACCATTCTGGAGCTCATCAGGGACCTCAAACCACTGTTGGACCACCCCACCCCAAGGGCACACGCCATCCCAGCGCACATGCAGGTGCTATGTAGCCTACACCTGCTTGCGTCTGGCAGCTATCAAAGTGGAGTAGCTGCGGTAGGAGGGGTGACCCAGAGCAGCCTGTCAAGGTTTTTCCACAAATTCCTTGACGCCATGATACAGAGGATGGACCAATACATCTCTTTCCCTGCAACCCACGCGGAACTGGTACAAACAAAAGCTGACTTTTACCAGATGGCACATTTTCCCCAAATCATCGGCTGTATAGATGGCACGCACATTCCGATTTGCCACCCTGCTGACACAGAATACATATACCGCAATAGGAAGTCTACGCACACCATCAATGTTCAGGTGATCTGCAATGCGAAGTGCACCATCACAGACCTGGTCGCAAAATTCCCAGGGAGTACCCACGACTCCTACATTTTTCAACAGAGCGGCATCTATGCACGGCTGACGGCTGGCGAATTTGGTGAAGGATACCTCCTAGGTGAGACATATCATCAGACCCCCATAACACAAAGTAGCTAAGTGAAATACATGTATGCATGTGAGTAATGTTACCCCTTTTCCTTCTAGGCGACAGTGCATATGCCCTCCGCTCATTCATACTCACCCCCTACCTCAACCCCTCTACACCCTGCCAAAGGAGGTATAACCGGGCCCACAAAAGCACAAGGAATGTAGTTGAACGGACCTTTGGCATCTGGAAAAGCAGATTCAGATGCTTGCACAAGAGTGGAGGTGCAAGGCAGTATACCCCCATCACCTGCTGCAAGATCATAGCTGTCTGTGCAATGTTGCACAACCTTGCGGTTAAGAAGGGCACTGAGGTGGAGTTGTCAGACTTCGAGGACCATGACGATGACGTTGCTGTGCCACAAACACAACCTGCTGGGGTGTCTACGCCAAGTGATGGCAGATACAGAAGTGAGGAGATTACAGAAAACTATTTCTGAGTGAGTACAGATGCACAGACAGGTCAATGGATGTTAGGAAAAGAAATATTTAATAATGTTGCAACAACGTTACTGCACTGATGTGCAACAAAAGAAAATGTAAACAAAAAGTTGTTAAATGTCAATTGTCCGGGTTGCCTCACCCGCCCTGGCAGTCTTATTTTTTGCTGCGCTTAGCAGCCCCACTGGGATGTGCCTCTCCCCCTTCTGCATGTCCAGGAGCCTCAGCAGAGCGCCTGCTGCTCCGGTGCGGCTCAGACACTGCGCTGGCCGGGCTGCTGCGACTGCTGCTGTCCCCAGCCTCGCCCAGGTCCAGGGCTGGATTGACAACAGTGTCGAAATGATGAGTGCCTCCATGGCGGTGGTAATGCGGGCCATGCCCCTAGTGACCTCTGCCGTGTTCTGGGTCAGGCTGGCCTCCATGTTTGCCCCACGTTGGCATAGCTGGGCGGTAGCAGCAGCAAGGCGGTTGATAGCCCTATTCTGCACGCGGGCATCCCTGCGGCGAGAGAGCTCGTGCTCATCCAGTTTTGTACAGAGCTGCGTGATGGCAGTGGTCATTCGCCCAAGACCTGTAGCAATGTCCTTATTGCTTTCAACAAATGTCTTGAACCCCTGTGCCATCTCTCCCATCTGCAGGTTATGCACCCGCAACTGGCGCTGGCAGGCCAAGATGGATTTAGCCTGCATCCTCTGAATCTTTACCATACTGCCCTCCAGCCCTTGAAACACGCTGCCCTCCCGTGCTGGAAGTGCACTGCTGGATGTTCTTCGCCTCCGGGATTGCTGCTGCCCTGCTGTGTGGGCTAGGGTGCCACAGGTGTAGGAGGGTTGCTAGCTGGGGCCTGACCCGCTGCTCCCTCAATGGGGTTTAATGGAGCTACAATAATACTCCTGGCAGGAGATGTGGCAGGTGCAGGGTGGCTCTGTGGTGGTGAGTTCTCTGGGGAGAACTGCAATGGGGGCGTGCCAGATAGTCGGGGGGAGTGTGGAAATGTGAGGGAATGTCCAAGGTCTTCCTCATTTTCCAGGGCAGTGCTGTTCTCATCCTCCTCCTCCTCCTGTGCTGGTTGACTGGTGCTTGGCCCTGCCACCGCACTGGCAGATGGTGCTGGTGCTGGTGCTTGAGTAGCTCCTGCTCCTCCGCCTGATGGTGCCCATAGGTATAAAGAAGCATTTGTGATGTGAGTGCTGATGTATTACAGTCACTACAATTAAAGCATTGCACATATCATTTCAAATACTTTGATTCAGTTTCACAGTTCTTTTAATTATGCTTCTGCACTGGCATTTTTGCCTACTTCTGCTGACTACATTTACCATGATGCATTTCTCATGTCTGTTAGTAGCAGTACTGGGCTGGGGTTTGGCTGTGCATTGGGTCTAAAGGGGAGGTGTCTGGTAGGGTGTGTCAAGATGCGCATGCTTCTTACCTTTAGCTGTAGCTCTGGCTGAGCTATCCAGGTTCCCAACTCCCACCACACTCTCCCTCTCAATGGTAGTCGCCACAAGTTCCTCCAGGTCAGTGAGGGGTGGCGCCGGGTTCCTGCCTCCACCAGTAAGTCCTGCCTGCCTCTGCAGCTCTGCCAGTTTCCTCTTTGTGAGGCTGCGGATATCGTAGAACCTCTTCTTGAGGCCGTCCAGGCTCCTGGGGGTGACACCAACAGCGTTTACTTCCTCCCCTATTTCGCTCCACAGCCTCCTCTTAGTGCTCTCAGGTACAGTGAGGGACAGCCTCCCAAACAGCTGCCTGTGTACCCTCACCACCTCCTCCACCAACACTTGCAGCTCCATGGTGCTGAATTTTGCTTTCCTCTTGTGCACAGCCTTCTGGCTCTCAGTGCTGCTAGCCATGTTTCACAGTGCTCTGGATACTGCTTCCACTGCTGCTCACTGTGAATGCTCAGCTCAGGCTGCCTCTCCAGAAAGTTCTAATGAGTTGCACCTGCCTGGGCAGCCACTCCCTGCTAGGGTGGGGGAGGGTGGTTCCACCTCATTGGCTGTTGTCTTTGGTTTCAGTTTGACTTGCTTGCCGAATCGGCATTTACAGATTCGGTATTTACCGATTCGGATTTTACCGAATCGGTAAATACCGATTCGGTATTTACAATGCGTTCCTATGGGCCTTTTGGCCATGGGGGTGTATTGCGATTACCGATTCGGTATTTGCCGATTCGGTTGTAGCCGATTCGGTAAATTCCGATTCGGTGAATGCCGATTCGGTACGTATCGAATCACAATACCGATTACTACCGAATCGGTATTTTTCCGATTTTTTTTATCTACATCTCATTTTCCGATTTCAAAATACCGATTTGGTACGATTTGGTATTTTAAAATCGGAAAATGCGTTTTACCTACATCAGGCCCTAAGTGATTTTCCCAGAATCACAGGATGTTGAGCGTTGTTGCCGAGACCTGAACCCGGTTCCCCCGCTTCGATCTCGATCGCTCTAGGCGTAAGGCTACATCCTCTCTCTTTTGTTCACCTTTTCAATCAGTTGGAGCACTCATTCACCTGTTAGCAATTAAGCCTGATGAGTCTGGGTGAATGAAATATTGAGTATCTTTTTGGCTAGAATTTATGTGAAAATCTTGGAAGATGCATTTACTATTCAAACTGGCCTGTAGGAGGTACAGTTTTCTGGATGAGGACCAGGCATATAAATTAGTATAATAGTAGTTTTAGCCATTGAAGGAGCTGACTCTTTTGAATTTAATGAGTAAGATAAATACCTTACTCATTTTGACTTGATGTCTACAATGAATATCTGTAGAAAACATTGGCCAAACTGTCAGGGTCAGGTGCTTACAGCCTGATTCATTATAGACCCGTTTTGCGAGTCTATAATAGCGATTCATAAGGAATCGCTATTACAGACTCGCAAAACGGGATTCATGTAGGAATCGCAAAACGATTTGCGATTCCTACACAATCCTTATTTGCGATTAGCAAATTGCTAATCGCAAATAAGGAATAACTCCCCATTCATTCCTATGGGCCAAAAGGCCCATAGGAATGAATGGGGAGGTATTCCTTATTTGCGATTAGCAATTAGCTAATCGCAAATAAGATAGCGATTTAAAGGGTGCCAGGGGTGTCCAAAGGACACCCTGTAGCACCCCTTAAATGCAAATTGAAACAGGTGTTGCGCACACACATGCCCAAAGGACATGTGTGTGTGCAACATGCAACTTAGAAAAATTCTTTTAAAAGCATTTTTCTAAGTTTTCGCTATTTACCACGAGGTTTGACCTCGCGATAAATAGCGGGCCGAAATTGCGAATTCGCAATTTTTAAATGGACGATGAATTGCATTTAAGGAATCTCAAATAGAGATTTCTTAAATGTAATTCCTCGCAAAATTGCAACATCGCTATTACCGATTTTCGGCTTGATGAATCAGGCTGTTAAATTCTTTAATAACCTTAATCACTTTTTCTTTAGAAGTGGGAATTTCCATGCTTTCTCTGATAGATTCATATTTCTGGCATTTTGGATAATGCTTAGAACCTATCCATTCTATTAGAATCTCTGTTTTCTCCCTTAGGTAGCATTTGGTTATATTTACGAAAGGCTTTCTTCTTTACTTCTTCCCCCTCAGGGGTTTGCCCACATGGCCAACCAAATCTGCGATCTTTGTTTTAGTTGCTACTATTTGTAGGTGCCTAGCTAGGAGGCTATCTTATTTATTGGTGTGTCCTTAAAACTTGTTTTAGGAGTAGAAGCGCTTTCTCTAATTTTTCATTTGGCCATTTGGTTCATTTGGCCTCTCAAGTTAGTCACTTAAGTGCTTGAAAGGGGGCAGTTATTTCGGAGGTATTTTTTGAAGCTTTAAGTTCTATTTACATTTTTTTCTTTTGCTGATTCCCAGGTCCATTTCTGTTCTGCTCTTGTTGTTATGCATTTAACTCTTATGGTAGTCTTAAATGCATCTCATAGTGTGCTCTGTGATACTTCTTTGTTATCATTAAGTTCAAAATATTCCTTGATCTGGTTTCTTATATGTTGAGCAGTTAGTCTGTTTTATATCAAAAAAGCATCAAACCTCTAGGAAACTTTCTTAGCTATGGGGAGATATATCTAAATACCAAATTACCATTGCATGATTGGATATTGCCATTAGGCCTACATCAACCCTATTGGTGGGTTGTAAAAAGCTTGTGCCCCAGAGATCGGATCACTCCTTTAGTATTAATGATGACCATGAGAAAAATATGTGTACTCACTACTTTGTGGGAGTAGCTCTCACTATATGTCACAAGGCCTTTTTTTAATTCTTCCCTTTGGTATATTGGACATAGCCCCCATAAATATTTGTCTTATGAATGCGGGTATGTTACAGCTTCTGGGACCAGATTGAAATCTCCCATCCATATCATTTCCCTCTGTAGGACTTTCCCAAATTCTCTATGACAGTAAGCAGAAATGCATAAAGCCCTCTATTCAGTGGAAAATGAGGTCCCTGCATGTATGGGCCTCCCTTCCAAACTGCCTATCAGAATACTATAGCTACCATTTATCAGACAGAAATGTATGGACTGTGAGTGGTAGATTTTACATATTCCTTTGAGGACTCTTCCCTATTTTCCTAATATTAGTAATAAACTATTGAGAGGGCAGCAGCTCATGTCCCATCAAGTTAATGTCTTTCCCAATGAGATGGGTTTCCTGGATACAAAATAGGTCAAGCGATTAATTTACTATTGCTTTCCAGGTTTTATGCTGCTTAATTGGAGAGTTTAATCCCCAAACATTCCAAGTGGGTACTTGTACTGCTTAACCACAGTGTGGCAAGTTCATCTCAGGGGTCTCTTTGTTCCGTTAGGCCGTTCTTTCATACCCCATTTAACTAGCTTGTTATCAAACACATGTTTCCAGGTTCCTGAAAGTAGGGATTGGAATCATTACTGATGTGGGTTGTGATGACAATGTCCTACACACCCTAATACTCTTCCCGCGTGCCTCCCTAGCCTACCATCCACTTCATTGGTATGATGAATGTGTCTTTTCTGGTCCATCCCTCACCCAAGTCCAGGATAGAACATTTACAGCAAAACATTAAACAATGAAGAAATACCTAATCATCATGTTTTTATTAATCTAAGGCTGTAGTCAGGCCATTTGTCATGATCTATGTGGTTTTCACCTGGCCCTTCATACTCTCTCCTATCTCTCTTTCTTTCGTGGATGCACATTTGGTTTCTCCTGGCTTGTTGGAGTTTATTCTGCAGCTGTCAGTCCTAGTGCTTTTCTATCCCCCTTCCATAGTTCGCACAGTGACTATCTTTGAGTTTATTTGGAACCGGAGTGTGGAAGGGAATGCCCACATGTAGCAAATATGGCATCCCCAGAGTTCATCAGTAATCAGTATCATGTAAGCATGGGCGAATTTTGCGAATCTCGCGTTCGCGAATTTTGCGGATTTGCGAACTCGCAATCCGCAAAATCCGCGAATTCTCGCGAATTTGCGGATTTTTTTTTTGTGTTTGCGCGGGTTTCTGCCAGTTCGCAAGGGTTTTGTACAATGTCGCAAATTGCGAACTTACCTGTCGGGTCGCAAGTTTCGCGAACTTGTTGTTTCTACGTGTCCAGCCTGTTTGGGACACTCTTCTTCATCACTGCCACTCTCTGTCACCACTGCCACTCTCTGACTACTCATGCCACCCTCTGGCCCACCCATGCCACACACTGTTTCATCACAGCACCCTCTGGTTGTCCAGTCAGTGTACATTATTGTGGCAACGCAAGCACACCTTCCCTGCCTCAAGTGACCTGAATTAATTTGGGGCTGATTAATGTGTCACAGAATATTTTTTTAGCTGGCACCTGCTTCCTTAGTGCTTCCTGATTAGTGATCTTTTGCACTTGCTAAGTGCTTTCATTGTTGCAAAATTAGTTACAACACCTGCCCTGCCCCAACTGACAATAATGAATTAGGGGCTGATTAATGGATTTGAACTTCCAGCCTGGCTCCTGCTTGTCTCCCTTAGCTGTAATTCAGGACCTTTGTGGCATATGTGTAACTATTCTGAGGTTCAGAGCAGGGTCACATAATAGTTGCAACTGGCAACTGAACTCTGGAGGGGCCCCTCAGGAAGCACTACAGGAAATGGCTACTAATGATGAGCCTGAACTTTTGAACCTGGTAAGTAGTTTCAGTTTTGCTAAGATCGTATTTCTGCAATTTTGCACTTATTCGCGGGGCGCGAAGTCGTACTGGGAAGCCACGAACTCACGCGAACAGTGCGAGCAAAATCCGCTGCTCGCGGATTTGCGGATTTTGCGGGAGATTCGCAAATCTCGCGGATTGCGAATTTACCGAAAATCCGCAAAATCCGCGAGCGAAACGGATTTTCCGCCCATGCTTAGTATCATGGCCCTCTTTTAATTCAAGGTATTTTGCTAAATGTATTGGTAGATACAATAACACGTCATTGCCTTTAAAGGAAAACGTATACATTTTTCTTGCTTCCCTGAGGATTTTATCTTTGAGTGGGATGAGACACGTTTTGCCAGTACATCCCTAAGGTCTGCTCCTGGTGTTTTCCTCTGGCAAGGCCAACAGAGTGAGTTTTTATGATGATCTTTGGGACATCATTATCAGCCTGTAGGCGTTCGTTAAAAACAGCAGCACAGAATCCTTTTACATTGTTTTCTTAAATGGATTTTTTCAACTATAAATCCTGATAGGAACCCTCCTTTTCCTATTCTCAAGGTCATCACACTTGTCTGTTAATTTATTCACTTCTTCCTTCATTTGTTCGCATTTTGCTTGGGCTGTTTCCATGTTTGTTTCAGATTTTAAATAGTCTTCTCATTCTTTGATATTCATTCTTCATTCGAAAGTTTAGTAATATCTGCTATTGCAGCTGTTCCTACCCTGTGTAATTGGGTTGTAAGAAAAACTTACATCTGCTCCTGTAGACCTGCCAGGCATGCTTACAGGTCCTCTTTAGTTAAAGAAGATGTTTTCTTTTTGACTGATTGACATTTTCTCTTGTTGCCTTCCTTCAGTGTTTTCACCCGGTTTTCTCAGTTGTGTTCCCTACACACGGGAAACAACCTTTACAACGCAACTTTTACACCGCACTACCATTACAACGAAACTTTTACAACGCAACATCCATTACAACGCATGCATTTACAACGCAACCATTACAACGCATGACACTACAACGCACACCACTACAACACATGCCATTACAATGCAGTCATTACAACGCAGTCATTACAACGCATACCATTACAACGCATAGCATTACAACACATAGTACCGTTACACTATCCAACACTTACCCTACTGTTGCACCCCCTGGAGTTAGAATGGTAATTTTTACCCCTACACTATCCAACACTTACCCTATTGTTGCACCCCCTGGAGTTAGAATAGTAATTTTAACCCCTACACTATCCAACACTTACCTTACATGCAATGTAATGTTATGCGTTGTAATGGTATGCGTTGTAAAGGTAGTATGCGTTGTAGTGGAATGCGTTGTAAAGGTAGTTTCAAAGAATTTGTTGTAATGGAATGCGTTGTAATGGAATGCGTTGTAATGGTATGCGTTGTAATGGATGTTGCGGTGTAAAAATTGCGTTGTAAAGGTAGGCGTTGTAAAAGTATGCGTTGTAACGTCATACATCCCCTACACACACTTTCACAGTTTTCATGCACTTTCATTGGGCTATCATATATTTTGATTTAGGCATCTATACTGGCCTATGATCTCGAACAATCAAGGTCATACATTTTCAGGCGCTTTTCTTGAAAGATACTGGGTTCAAGTTCTTAACTTTCTTCTTTTTTTATCTTTCTGCCACCTTTAATAAAACGTGGTAAACACTCTTTTACACAGTACCTTCCTATGGCTCTCCCCTTGCCAGAATCCTTGCAAACAGTCTATGACTTGAATTATTTTAAGAAAGAAACAAATCACACGGTTCAGCCTTTAGAGTCCCTTGTAGATTTACTATATTATATTAAAAGTTCATTTGCCTGTAGCACAAAAGCCCACAGCCATTCTCCCATCAGGTTGGTGGTCCTGAATACACTTTTCTGGCAGTTCCACTCCAAACTTGGAAGGTTCAACTACTCAAGTACGGAACTCATATAGACCCCAATATAGCCATATACTCACCTCGTCTCTGAGGGTCGGTGTCTGACTCACGGGCCCGCCTCCACACCACATCATCTCCTCGGAATCTCTTCATCTTGCCGCAAGGTCCTGCCTTTGATCACAGAAGGGCTCAGACATGACAAAAACAGGCAGGCATTAGGTGAGGCGACCAGGATGGGTAACTGTAGCTGAGCTCATTGCTGAGCAGTCACCCTTGCGTGCTCTGAACATGCCCACCAAGTATTTATTTTAATATTCTCTGAAAAACGCTCAGGGGTACCAGGCCCTGATGGGTACAGACATAGGTAAATAAAACAGGAAACGTGGATTGGGATTCTATTCTAGTACCGCTATACATAGACAAGGTTGTATACCAGAGAACTGGTGTCATAGTATCACAATCCTCAATCACAAGAAGTGCTCTTAGATTCTATGAGAATATTGTTCTCACAACATCTGCTAGGTTTTCCTTGATTATGTACTGAGGAAAATAATATAGTACAATTCAATAGTCAGGTTTTCACTGTAATTGCTCAGGAACAGAGAGCATCCTGATTTTACAGTCTTCTGTAAGGCGTACCTACAATATGGCCGAAATTGAATAAACTGGGAATTCTTCTGGGTCTTTTGAAACTAATGAACATCAATCACGTTGACACCTGGGTCCCAGTATTAATATTCACTGACAAGGCAAGCTCTAAAAAGATTGAGACCCACATGACCGTAGACAAGACTGTATTCGTGCACTTTTGTTCTTCTCCATCTATCAAAGCAGAATTCCAACTTTAACATCTGATGCAACTAAATTAGTAAGCATACTTGTAAACCGCATTTACTTATTCTACTAGGCAGACACCATCATAATAGTCAATTTCTTCCCCACTGCAATCCAGTGAGGTTTAAATTAACAAGAATAGTACGAGCAATCTTTACTTACATACAAATGCATACCCATATCAGTTTAACAGTTCGACCGAACATATCCTAATAAGTGGTAGTTGGACAGGAAGCTTGGGAAGTTAAACTAGGTGAGGGTCAAAGAGTACTCTTTTATAGTTATAATAGTGTTGCAGAATATGTCCCCAATTGTCCATATGGAAAAAAGATAAATGCGGCCATCTCCATGGTACGTGTTGGCCAGTACTTCTTTAGGCTGTGAGTTAGAGACACATACCTTCCTTTAAGAAGCATAAGAAGCAAATGTACTCCTTTTTCGTTTCCTACAGAATAGTGTGTGTTCCCCTGCCTAGGAAAATTAGCACTCTGTGAGAGAGAAGGGAGAATTTGGAAGTCCTTCCTTACTCTTTGGAAAGCCTCACTGTTGGGATAATTTGCTTAGATCTGGGGCTCACCAGTATTAGCATTCAGACCAAAGGTACAAATATTAAAGTGCGGCTCGAGATCTGTTGGACACTCCCGGGGATTCTTGTAGAACTCCTTCACCTATAACTGTATGACCCTAGAGTCTGTCCCTATTTCTTTAACACAAGTTTGAATTTGGCCATAGAAAAGGGAGGATTTGGGACATTTGTTTACTGTCTTTAAATGAAAAATAATATTGAAATTACTAATGGTCCAACAGATTTTTAAGCTGACCTCTTTCACTATCAAAAAAATACTCTCCTTTCCCAAGTTTGTTTTTCTGTTTCCTCAAACACTATACAATAGTATCTCTTGCTTGAAGGGGCATAACTTAAGAATGCAATTTCTTCTTCTATAGATAGGTGATATCCTACTTGTAGTCAATAAGGGAAATTAGAGCAATGTATCATTTGCACATTTAATAGTTGTGTTATTCATTATTTGAGGTATGTACTGTGTATTGGTATTAAGTTTAATGTCCTATTTAGGAGGTATAGCCGTTATGGTATAGAGACAATCAATCAAGCTCTGACCCTGATTTGTAATCCAATGAATATGAAAAAGTGTAATATAATATTATTTTTTACATTGTTTAGAAATGTATTTGTATATCGTAGAAAGTAATTCTTGCTTTCATCCTATTAAAATGATTTTTATACTTTTAACAAATGATATTTTAAAACTGTTCTTCTTTAAAAGGCAAGTTCAAAGCCAATACAATTATTGCATTTATTATAATTAATGTGTAATTTTCTCCACGGTTGACATCAAGCTTGGTCATCTTAAAGATGGGCCTATGAAAGGAAAAACAGAGTTCCCTGGGAACATTTCTTTCTTTAAAGGACACATTGAGAATGTTTTTTGTAATTGAATGATTCAAATGATGGGTCAGGCGTTATCATCAATGTGAAGAATCACCTACAGAGATAGGAAAGCTTACCTTCCTGGTGATTCTGGTAAAATGGCCTTCGTACACAATGAAGGGACTGTTCAAGCCTCATAGAAACAGGGGCGTAAGCTATCAATATTGCAGCAAACATAGTGGCACTGGGGCCTAGGTGGGTGAAGTGGCCACTTGACCGCAATACATATTTTTCTTTTAACTAGAAACAAAGGGATGGGCCCAATTTCCTTCCTTGCATTTGGACGCCTTGCTATTTCAGTGACTGAAAGGTCAGTAAAGCACTGACTTTGCTCTCATCCCTACTAGTGCACAATTTGAAGCTAGTTTCTCAACCAGCTGGGAAGAAAACGAGCATTCCTGCACTGTTAGGACACAATCCCCTTCACGATGACTCTTTCACAATTAGGGCCTGATTAAGATGATGGGAAGAGCACCACCAAGAGGCTTTCAGTGGTGGTCTCCCCACCATCGGAACAGGGATCTAAGTCATCCATGTTATAATGGCTTCCGGACGTGTGGCGATTGGAAACTCCGACCGACAAGGTCCCGACAGGCGGTCTGTATCTGATCGCCTGTCAGACCTCCTTGTAGTCCCAGAATGGCACCGCCGTAGGGATTACAATATCCCTTTCTGCTGGTCGTTCGGCGGCGGTCAACACGCAGCAAAACAGCAGGCGGAAACAGATTTGGGGGACCGTAGCGTGGCCCCCTAGCGTAGCGTGGCCGGATATAGGCAGGTGCTCCCCTAAACCATGTGGTAGGCACAGCATGGTGCCTGCCATGTAGTCCAGGGATATGTATGGGGTGTCTGTTTTCTCTTGCGGGGGTGCAGCAGAGAGCAGCACCCGTCGCAATACAAAACAAGGGCAATGTGACCGCCACGGTGGCAGTAGCATCGTAGTAGTCCAGGGATATGTATGGGGTGTCTGTTTTCTCTTGCGGGGGTGCAGCAGAGAGCAGCACCCGTCGCAATACAAAACAAGGGCAATGTGACCGCCACGGTGGCAGTAGCATCGTAATTTTCCCTGTGGGACCACTGCCTTGTAGGCAAGTGGTGCCAAATACGATATGATTGAATAACAATAAAGGGTCTTGACTCAAAACTCAGCAAGGCTGAGCCAATAATAACTTGAAAAACAACACACCTGCCTATGCTGAGCAGTTTTTTTCGGAACAATACTTTGATAAATGTGCAAGAACAATAATCATGAACAATGGCTTTAGAAATTGCAACGTTTCTTTTAATTCTTTTGCAGACTATTTTGCTTTTTAGTCTTTTGCTTGTTTTTTATGGCATGAGAATACAAAAAATTGTGAAGGAAAATACTATACAATTACATACAAACAGGAAAAAACAAACTTTGGTATGTACATAATTCACTCAAACTCACATTCAACACATTCTTTGCCATCCAGACATACAAAAAACATTCATACTGGTCCCATCATCATAACACAGTTTGTGATAATGCAAGAAAAATAACAATTGTGAATTTCAAACGATAGTACAACTTTTTTTCAGTTCTTTAGAAAGAGTAATAATCCATCAATTGAATGGCACAACCATGACAAAAGTGATGACACGGGACCGGGTCAGGTCGACGCGTTTCGAACCCTATCCTTTCACGGGTTCTCTTCAGGACCACAGTGTTACTAAAAGGGGAAGAGGAGAGCAACAATCACTACACCAAACCTGGGGGATCACCGTCTCAACCGATGTACCGCTAGACTCAGCCTACCTTAATATGTGGGTCAAAGCTCCTCAAGTAGTATAGGAAAGCAGATGTATTCCCAGCATAGGGGAGCGGAGAAGTGCTGCGAGAAAGAACACATACACTCAATCATACAGAGTCTCAACAGACTGGCTGTGTCTAGACTAGAGCGACGCTAGTGAGATCAGAGGAAGGTTGCGTGTGCTCACCTTGCATTCAGCGTGTGTGCGCTCAACCAATGCTTGGCAATTTGTTAACGCTCGGTCCGTGGAAATTGTGGATCCGGCGCTTCTGGAGAAAAAGGTGAAGGTATACGTTTAAAATCCGGCATACGGGGGAAAGCGCATAGTCAGCCGCTGGAAAATCGCGCTAGAGCGTCCCGATGTCCGCTTACCGTGAAAACAATTTCGAACTCTCAGAACAGTGTTTCAAACGTCCTCGCTCCTCACCCAGCGGTCAATTGCGGGTTACTGAAGCCGTGCTGCCGTATGACTAAAGAGAAAGGTCGCCTCCCATGGGGTGTAGGGAGTTGTAGTTTCATGCAAAATGTACCAAGGAGAATTCTGGGAGATGAAGTCCTGTGGGCAGTATCAAGGAAAAGTTTTATAAATTTCCGAAATTTCGTTCAATCCATTGACTGCTGTGTCATATTTCATGATCAAAAGTGCCTCTCTTTGGTTTAATCTTAATTCCAAATTCCCACCTCTCGGATCTTTTTCGATTTTGGACAGGACGGTCCATTTGAAATTGTCTTTATCATGTTTCTTCGTCACCCAGTGGTGTACCAATGGCGCATTCTCCACTTCTCTGCGCAGTCTAGATTTATGCTGCGTGATGCGTTGTCTGACCTCTTGGGATGTTTTCCCAATGTATAGTTTAGGGCAGGGGCATAGGATCGCGTAAACTACATTCCTTGTTTTGCAATTAGTGAATGCTTCATGCTTCCAGTGGATGTTGTTAAAGGAAAAAACTGTTTCTTCCATGGTGTCATGACAACAAATGCAAGTGCCACATTTGTGATGTCCTTTAGTCTGGGGGAAGCCAAATAGGCTTCTCAGGGTTGGTGGTTGTTTACTGGGTAAGGCTGCCCTCACGATATGGTTCGCCACGCTCTTCTCCTTCTTAAATGCAAATAATGGTGGATTCCTCAAGTCCTCATGCAGGTCTTTTACTAGATGCCAATTCAGATTTATCAGCCTCTTGAGTTGATTGGCAGCAGGACAAAAGGTTGATACACATACCACTCGATTTTGCTCAACCTTGGCTTTCTTAAGCATTAGTGTTTCGCGGCGCGTCCACCATGCTCGCTTCAGGGATTGCTTTAGGAGTTTTCTCGGATATCCTCTTTGGAGAAGCCTCTCCATGAGTGAATTGGCATGGTCGAAATAATCGTGGTGGACGCCCCGCGAAACACTAATGCTTAAGAAACCCAAGGTTGAGCAAAATCGAGTGGTATGTGTATCAACCTTTTGTCCTGCTGCCAATCAACTCAAGAGGCTGATAAATCTGAATTGGCATCTAGTAAAAGACCTGCATGAGGACTTGAGGAATCCACCATTATTTGCATTTAAGAAGGAGAAGAGCGTGGCGAACCATATCGTGAGGGCAGCCTTACCCAGTAAACAACCACCAACCCTGAGAAGCCTATTTGGCTTCCCCCAGACTAAAGGACATCACAAATGTGGCACTTGCATTTGTTGTCATGACACCATGGAAGAAACAGTTTTTTCCTTTAACAACATCCACTGGAAGCATGAAGCATTCACTAATTGCAAAACAAGGAATGTAGTTTACGCGATCCTATGCCCCTGCCCTAAACTATACATTGGGAAAACATCCCAAGAGGTCAGACAACGCATCACGCAGCATAAATCTAGACTGCGCAGAGAAGTGGAGAATGCGCCATTGGTACACCACTGGGTGACGAAGAAACATGATAAAGACAATTTCAAATGGACCGTCCTGTCCAAAATCGAAAAAGATCCGAGAGGTGGGAATTTGGAATTAAGATTAAACCAAAGAGAGGCACTTTTGATCATGAAATATGACACAGCAGTCAATGGATTGAACGAAATTTCGGAAATTTATAAAACTTTTCCTTGATACTGCCCACAGGACTTCATCTCCCAGAATTCTCCTTGGTACATTTTGCATGAAACTACAACTCCCTACACCCCGTGGGAGGCGACCTTTCTCTTTAGTCATACGGCAGCACGGCTTCAGTAACCCGCAATTGACCGCTGGGTGAGGAGCGAGGACGTTTGAAACACTGTTCTGAGAGTTCTAAATTGTTTTCACGGTAAGCGGACATCGGGACGCTCTAGCGCGATTTTCCAGCGGCTGACTATGCGCTTTCCCCCGTATGCCGGATTTTAAACGTATACCTTCACCTTTTTCTCCAGAAGCGCCGGATCCACAATTTCCACGGACCGAGCGTTAACAAATTGCCAAGCATTGGTTGAGCGCACACGCGCTGAATGCAAGGTGAGCACACGCAACCTTCCTCTGATCTCACTAGCGTCGCTCTAGTCTAGACACAGCCAGTCTGTTGAGACTCTGTATGATTGAGTGTATGTGTTCTTTCTCGCAGCACTTCTCCGCTCCCCTATGCTGGGAATACATCTGCTTTCCTATACTACTTGAGGAGCTTTGACCCACATATTAAGGTAGGCTGAGTCTAGCGGTACATCGGTTGAGACGGTGATCCCCCAGGTTTGGTGTAGTGATTGTTGCTCTCCTCTTCCCCTTTTAGTAACACTGTGGTCCTGAAGAGAACCCGTGAAAGGATAGGGTTCGAAACGCGTCGACCTGACCCGGTCCCGTGTCATCACTTTTGTCATGGTTGTGCCATTCAATTGATGGATTATTACTCTTTCTAAAGAACTGAAAAAAAGTTGTACTATCGTTTGAAATTCACAATTGTTATTTTTCTTGCATTATCACAAACTGTGTTATGATGATGGGACCAGTATGAATGTTTTTTGTATGTCTGGATGGCCAAGAATGTGTTGAATGTGAGTTTGAGTGAATTATGTACATACCAAAGTTTGTTTTTTCCTGTTTGTATGTAATTGTATAGTATTTTCCTTCACAATTTTTTGTATTCTCATGCCATAAAAAACAAGCAAAAGACTAAAAAGCAAAATAGTCTGCAAAAGAATTAAAAGAAACGTTGCAATTTCTAAAGCCATTGTTCATGATTATTGTTCTTGCACATTTATCAAAGTATTGTTCCGAAAAAAACTGCTCAGCATAGGCAGGTGTGTTGTTTTTCAAATACGATATGATGGCAGACGACCCCCTCAGTCTTTGCTCTACCCTCTTCACAACAACCCCCAGTCAAGCCCTTAATTAGAGTATTCAGAATTACAAATTTAAAGGAAAAATATGTCCGAACTTGGTGGGACAATTGGAGATCCATGTATAACTTTTTGGTGTTCCTATCAATGGCGAACACAGTGGAGTGCTGAAGATCTCAAAGAAACGCTGATTCCTACATGCTATATTACCCACCCGGCTGCTCAACTATCTCCTTATCTGTCTTTTCCTCTTTCGCTCTCTCTCTATTTCCTGTCGACCTGTAGCCCGTTAACAAAGATAATTTGAAGTCTACTTGTTTAGGGTGTGTGCTAGGGTGTCCAGCATGTGTGTTCGATTACGAGTCACTATTACACATAGCCTTAAACATGTGAGTCAATCACTATTCTGCATGACACAACTACCTCTGACCCTCAAGATAGATTATCATGATAATGCTTGTCTATTGTCTTCTGCATTCTAAGAAAGTCATGGGTTTTAATCCCATCATTGCAACCTCAGTCTTCCATTCTTCAGTAAATTCAGTACTATTACAGTAGATAATTGTAACACCTATTATTCACAGCACTTCGAAATTAGCATAAGTGCAACATGGAGTGATAAATGAAAAAATATTAGCTGAAAACAGTTAATATTGTCTTCTTTCGAGATGTTAGTCAACTGCTATGCTCTACAACACAACTACTCAATGAAATAATTCTCATTAAATGTGCCTTTTTGACTGATTTTTGGTGTTGTAGTTAAGACCACCAAATAACAAACGGATGTACGTTCGACCGTGGTCATTGAGACAGTCACCCAAAGTGTAATTTCGTCCTTTTGGATCATTGTTCTGGATGATTTTAACAGTTGGCTGAAGTTCCTTCTCCTAATAACTTTCGGTCTCTGCTTGGCAACCTTGACTTTCCAAGGCTCTTCTTGATTGACTGCCAGTCCATCTAGTCACAGACTGGATTTTTTATATGTTCATCTAACCAGTTGAGGTTAGTCACCACGGTCGCTTGCAACTATTTAAGTCACAAAAATATGATCACACAACCTCTGACACTGCCATCTCTTCTGTAACTCATTTGACAAGACCCTCATTTTGAGTGGCCATGCCAGATACAACGGCATCGTACTTGACATCTCCCTCTCCACGAACCGACAGGTCAATGTCATCACCTCCAGCTGATTCAACACCCTCTGTACTCTCCGTAAGACCTTCTAATGGATGCCCCTGGAGTCAAGGAAGACAGTCACCCAAGCACTAATCACCAGTAGGGTGGACTACGGAAACACCCTCTACGCCGGCATTAAACAAGTCTCTACCCCACAAGCTCCAGACGATACAGAACGCTGCCACCTGATTCGTCCTCGGTATCCCTCGACAGGAGCACATCAGCCAACACCTACAGAAGCTCCACTGGCTCCCTGTCGAGAAGAGAGTCACTTTCAAGATACTCATCCACGCCTACAAATGCCTACACAACACCGGACCCTAATACCTCAACGACACAATGACCCTACACGTACTCAAAAGTAACCTCCGATCCGCCCACCTCATCCTCGCCAAAACCTCATGCTTCCACAGAGCCAAAGCAGGGGGAAGATCCTTCTCCCACATCGCGTCCAAGACAAGCTCTCGATCGACATCAGATGCGCCCAATCCCTGAACACCTTCAGGAAGGCTCTCAAAACCTGGCTCTTCGGCTGAATGGAAATGATGACCCCCCCTGAAAGCCTCACGGGTGAGTAGTGTGCTTACAATTCCCTGATTGATTGATTGTTTGATAGTACTATGGGAAAGCCTCAAAACATCCAGTGTTTGTGATACTGGGCTCTGCCAACAACAGGTGAGTCCAGATAATAGCAGGGATATCAAGGTGATCCTCTGCAATCCCATGTACAGTAGGAGACAACTTGTAGGAATCAGTGTTTCAGCACAGATTCATACATGTGAAACTGTAAAGTCAGGCAAAAACTGGAGGATTTATCCCCGCTAACAACTATGTAGTAGTCTCACCTGAGAGCATTGAATATTGAAACCACGTATTACCTGTTATGCAGTGTTTACCTACTGAGGTCAAAATATTATTAATAATATTATTAGGCCACTTGCACAACCAGGACATGCTCGGAAACTCTTTGCGAGTGAAGGCATGGCGCGACGAGGAGAGATGTGATAGATACGATATCCCCTACAAATAGAGGTATACCCTCCCTTGTTTGACAGCCGATTTGCAGTTTTGCTGTTCCTTCCTCGCTATCATCATGTGGCTCTAAATAATATACCTACAACTAAATCAGATTATATCTGCTCAGCGGGTTAAAACTCTGCATAGCATTTTGTCTGTGCGTCGAACTTGCAGCTTTAAGTCTTCTCCACGGGCCAATCACTGAGTAATAAATGCGAGGCTCCTAGCCTACGTGCAATATACATTACATCTTATCAACCAGGCACTACACAAGATAACCAATGAAGCATCAGTACCCTACTGAAAATAAGCATCTGTTAATATATGTGCAATAGACGGCTACCTGATGAAGGCACGTATGCCGAAACACGCGTAGTTGACACCTGCCGCACTGCCTCCATCATCTTCACGTCTATCGTATATTATGGATATATTATCAGGATTGTTTTTGAATGATATAGATCAATAACAACGTTGAATATGGATAACATATAAAAAAATAAAAGATATATGTTTTGATATCTATATCTGTGTATAGCTAATTTGTTTAAATAAGGTGGTTTTTCTTCCTCTTTCGTATTTCCTTTACTTTGGTGTAATACAAAATAGGTGCATTTTTTATCCAGTACCTAGCTAAACTTTTCCTTATTATTTGATTTCCCTATTTTTAGCTAGATGTTAAAATAGGGGTCCCTTGCTTCCTACAAAAAACAACCAGGTAATGGACCTGGCCAGTCACCACACAAAGCTCCCGGCTGAACATTTTCTTACACAGGTCAATCAGGCAGACAACTCAGAGCAAAACAAGTAAGGCATGGATGCATGGACACTGGCAGTGCAGCTCTGTGCAATCTTTTAACCATCTAAAAAACACCCAGAGCCTCAGCTTCAATGCTTAGACGGGTCTCATTGAAAGTCACGGAAAGAAAGGCCAACCTCACTGTAGTCCAGTCCACCTCTTCAAACCTGAATGTCCAGCCTGATATGCAATTACTCATTCAACCTGAATACAAATCAAGAGGACATTGATATTCTCAGCAGAGGCAATATCTTAAAACGTTCGGCTGGCCACGCTGACCTAAGACATCTCAATTCAGCCAATATAAAATCTATACTCATCTCCCGCAATCATGTCATATGAATGAATCAGAGAGACACTAGGAAGTACATAGATCTGGCCTCATACGTGCTATCTAAATAAGGTAATTTTCCAGTATTGGGGCATTAAAATCAGTTTTCCCCTTCTTGATTTTTAGGCAACACTTTTAATACCCACACCTCTCAACACTGATAATCATGAATCATATCCAGCTGGTGGGAAAAACAGCTCACAAAGTTCTCGTTTCTTATCGGTTCTAAAAAGCCCATTCAGACCAGCCTCTATTAATGAAGACGTAATTGGGAAACTGGCGATCAGAATCTTGCACTTACTAGACCAGCTAAAAAGTCAGGTGGACCTGCCACTAGAGAATGTGCAACAAGCAGAATGGTGGGACTGTGTCCCAATGGCTTTGAAGCCCCGCAACCAGGCATGGTGGAACGATTGTCTTTCCCCTTCTACTTCAGTGAAGTTCTGCTCTTGGAACATAGCCTGTCTTGTCAGAGGTATCCGCCTATTTGCTATCTTTTTATTTTTTGCCTCCAAGCGACATGGAGTGAAGTTGGGTTGTCAGGGTTTCAAGGATACTTACAAATGTACAGTAAGGGAATCAAAATAAGTGCATGTAAAGGAAGTTTCAGCTATTTTTTTTTAACCTTGACCTTAATTTGAAATCATCACACATACTGAAAACAAACTCATTCAAGTGGTGCAGTTAGAAAACTGTCAATCAATTAGCAGGCAAATAGTCACCTACATTGTCATGTGGTCACATTAGAATCGAGCAAGAACACCACCATTTTGCATTTTCACATTTTAACTTGACATCTTTACTTCAACACTGAACATTGACATTTGCCACACATTTTATTGAATGCCTGTGCAGGAAAATATTCTCTGACATGGCTTTTGTTTACATTTGCACTTTGTAGGCATATTATTGAATACCTTGAATATTCAGTACAAGGGCTAAGTTAATTCCACAGAATGTTATCATTTAGTATTAGCACACCAGAAGGACATTGACTCAAGACACGGGCAATACTTCCCCGCAATTCTAGAAATAGCATTGTTCTTGACACACACCCGTGTCTTTCCTCGTCATCCGATTTTACATGGTTTGGATGCGAGCATTATTAACCAGTTGTGCTACTCGTGAATATATCATTGACTACTAGACACACACCTGTGTCCCCATCCGTGGCTATCTTTGTGTTTTTAAACAACACTGAACAAGACTATAGACACACTTGGTTGCGTTCCAACCTACTGTGCGGTACAGATCTGCCGGGTCGGAATTATCACCGGCATCTCGAATACACTGCTCCGTTTACAGAATCACAGATTCCATTTACTGATTTCACGGGGAAGAGTAATCTTTACTCGACTCTCCAGCCGGTTTGGAATTTTTACCTGCTCCAGGTCCTGAAGAAGTTGTGGGAGTATTCTCCTAGACGAAACACGTGTTGGTCGTTCTTTTGCTGGTTGCTTTTCCATGTGGTTGAAATTAAAGAAACAAGAAACAACTCTTATGGGAACTTTATTGATATTGATTTTTTTTCATGGATTTACACTACAGTGATTTTACATGTATACATTAATGTATGTGTGCCCAGGATCTGGCTATATTATCATTTAATTGAACAGAACAAAGAATAGCGGCCTGACTAGGACTGCAGCATGGCAACATGAGTTATGTTTATTATATAAATGTGTCGCTTCCTTGTTTAGTTAGAGGAGCATTTTGCTGTCACTGAAAGGTCGCCACATGCTGGAATTATAGCTCAGCGTATTCCTGTTTACGTCTTGCGAGGGATGAAGCCCAGTTCTCCAGAAAGAAGGGATTCCTGATGAAACTTACCCACAGGTAACAAAAAGTTAGATCACTCTACAGGGATTCGGCAGATCAATCAATCCTATACACACTAGGATAGGTAGCGCTAGGTAGGAGTACAATATATATCAGTATTCATATGCAAGCATATATACTCTGTTGTAAAAAGATGGTCGAACTATTATTTATTCTTCCCCATTCTCATTATGCCAATTACGGTAATCTGTTTCCTTCTATTGATTATTGCAGTGAACATATTTTACTCAAGAATCACAATGCTTCAATGAATATTGAAAAGCCTTGCTGTGTATTTTTAGTGTATCTCTTTGGGTATGCCTGAGTAACCAAGCAAAAGAGTTCTAGATCTGGTACCACAATTTTCTTGAGGAGTCAGGGTTGTCATGTTCGGAGGTTGCACAATCCAATTGTTAAATTATCAGGTTAGTGTACAGATGGTGCACTCTGAGTGGGCTAGCAGGCCTAAGGCCAACATATCCTGATGGTGTGTATGGAATCAGAAATTGCCAAACCTTACGTTTATGTTCTCCAACAAACGCAGAGTTTCTACTGCAAAAGTATAATCCGTACAACATTATTGACCAACATGTATAGTAACCCTGCTCAAAAAGTAAAAAGAAAGGTAATCACAGAAATTAAGAATGCTATGGCATCATTAAAACAGCTTTTCTGATGGCAATTTGGTAGGGATAAGCGATTCCAACCTTAATCTTACTGAGTGAATTCCTGAGGACAAGAACACCACATTACTGGAGGTTCGGATAGAATGTCAGAAATTGTACCAGGATGTGGAAAAAGAGACCTGCCGGGAGTATTTTTTAAGAACGCTATACACTCAACATCCCTAAGAATTTGCAATGGGAAATTTTAAATGACAAGCCAACCAACTCAACCAGCTTTTCATTCGGCAAGATTCAGTGCTTGGCTGTACACTGGCAGACCTGACAGTCTTTGTATTCATAAAAAACTTCAAATTGAAAAAAAGAGTTGAAAGTGATTAGGTTACAGGCTTTCACAATGTCTACTTCCATCACTCCATTAATGCCTACCGCAAGCACATACACCCATGTTGGAGGTGAGAAGTCTAAAAGGTTAAAATGTCTGGGAAACTGGCAGAGTATGTTAAAAGATGTCCAATGTCAGTTGATCGTCTCACAAACAGAGCTGCTATCTAATGCAATAAACTGGATAAAATACTCCAAACTTAATGATTGTTCCCTTAAAAGGTCCTAGCACCCACCCAAACCATTAGTTCACAAAAATGTCCATGCGGAAAGCAATCAAGCTATATTAAAAAAAAATTCAAGATAGCAACCCATTATCAAAAATAAAACAAATGCAAACACTTTATACAAAAAAACAATCGGGAAAGGAAAAAAAAATGCCCGAGCCAAATTATGGGTGAAACTCACAATTTGCTGCCATAAAGGCACCAGCGATCTTTCTGGGCAAAAATCCATGAACTAAACAACTCACAAATTCTCTAGAAGCTACATTTCCGGAAAGACCAATGGATTAATTACATAGAGACATTCTACACAAACTGAGAACATGGCCACTTGCCGGCGCTCAACTCTCACCGAACAAGCCCCTTGCCCATTATGGAAAAGAACAGACGATCAAAGAGAACGACCAGTACACCATCAGCATCCACACAACAGTACAATCTATACTAATATAATAAAGAGAGAGCCCAAACCTTTGAGGCGGGTAATCTCAGGAACCACAGCACCAATCACAACACCAAAAACAGCGTTGGAAAGGGCAGTTGCAGCAGAACGACATATGTTATGCAGATATATATATTACTGTACCCCAAAACCCAAACCTACCCCTGAACCCTAAAATACCCCTGTAGCCCAAAACCCAAACCTAGCCCTGAACCCTTAAAATAGCCCTGTACCCGAAAACCCAAACCTAGCCCTGAACCCTAAAAATACCCCTGTACCCCAAAACCCTAACCTAGCCCTGAACCCTAAAAATAACCCTGTACCCCAAAACCCAAACCAACCCCATAACCCTAAAATACCCCTGTACCCCAAAACTAGCCCTGAACCCTAAAAATACCCCTGTACCCCAAAACCCAAACCTACCCCTGACCCCTACAAATACCACTATACCCCAAAACCCAAACGTATCCCTGAACCCTAAAAATACCCCTGTACCCCAAACCCATACCTATCCCTAAGCCCTAAAACTACCCCTGTACCCCATAACCCAAAAATATATCGGAAACCTTTAAAAAATCCAAACACCCCAAAACATATACCTCAGTACCCCAAAACATATACCCCTATACCCATGCTTACCTTATGCAAACATTAAAAAAAACATGCTTTTACCATTCATGCATTTACAACGAATTTCGTTGTAAATGTATGCATGGTAAAAGCATATAAAATGTAATGCCATGCGTTATAATGGCATTGCGGAGTCATGGTACTTTCGTATGCGGAGTGATGGTATGCGGAAAGAAAGTTGTGGAATAATGTGTGTTTACCCTCCCCGGTAAGTACATTGGTGGCACGGCGGCTCATATCTCCTGCAACATACTCCTATTTTTTCACCACCCATTTGAAAAATGCACAGGTCTCTCTCATTGATGGCCAGCACCGACACACCTCCCGCCACAAGTTCTAGAATTGCGAACTTTAGAGCTGGGGAGCTACGTTCGAATATCAGCATCAGCTCAACATCCTGTGATTCCAGGCAAATCGCTTTGTCTCCCCGTGCCTACCACAAATGAATGTGTTCTTCTGTAATGTAAATTGTGCTCATGCCATGTTGTCGAGTTCGCGCTATATAATATTGCAAGGAAAAATAAAGTAGGGAAACTCGAGTTCACTACTGAACGCGCACTCTTAAGTGCATCAGCAGTGCACTGTGAATCGGAGCGTTTCACAGGCCTGTCACAGATAAAAAATGCTATCAAAACGAAATCCTACAAAACAATATACTACTGGCCGGCAGAAATTCATACCCGGACAACGTCGGGACGGGCTGCTAGTCAATAATAAAAGGGAAGACAAAAGAGTGCACCACCTCTGAATGGGCTACTAGCTGCAGTCTTTTAAAAGGATTTTGGGGCAGATTATCAAGAAAGGTCGTTACATTATCGCCGCTTTTATCGGCAGGAAACTGCCGATAAAGCGGCGATAATGGGCTTGATAATATGCTCTATGAGTTCCAATCGAAACCCATGTTAGATGAGAAGACATCTAACATGGGCATCGATTGGAATTGCATAGAGCATATTATCAAGCCCATAATCGCCGCTTGATCGGCAGTTTCCTGCCGATAAAAGCGGCGATAATGTAACGACCTTTCTTGATAATATGACCCTTTGTGTCTTAATCCTCAGTACTGACTCTCCCATTTAACACTTTCTTACTCTTACAACGTATACCAAAATCATAGCAGGGATCCTTCATTCAGTCAATTTAGAAGAGGGAGCACACATAAACCTTGCAAATTACGGTATGATAACTGTGGTTGACATCAATGCAAAACATTTTGCAAATTGCATCCTTTCAGATCTGAAACCTTGGGTAACATAACGAGGAACTCTTGCCATTTACACAAACAGGGTTTCACCCAGGAACAGAAACCTAACTTAACACCATACCCATCTTTACTTTAAAGTAAATATCTCCAAACGTTAGTATTACATACTTGCTTTAGAGACATTGAATTTACCTTTGATATAGAGCTCAGGAACCTATTATTTGCAAAACGTTACATGAGTTATATCCCAGTTCCCCTGCTGAAGGCTATCAAATTACTCTATAGTAACACCTGGGTTCGAAAATATGAAACAGGGGTGCTATCTCAAGACAAACTCCTACATCTAACTGTCTTGAACAAAGCTGCTTGCCGGCCCATATGCTATTTAACCAATTCACTGCAGATCTCTACAATCCCCTAACAATGTTCCTGCAGAACTTCCAAAACTTGGCGCCCAATGTGTATGATGGTACGGTTTATTAAGCAACAACCTAAAAGGCCTGCAAACTATCTTAGACCAATTATCTGCATATTCCTCCACCTACCCGCTAGAAATAAACATTGAAAAAAACAAATTCTATGATGATTGGGAGGAAAATCAACAAGAAAGGCTCATAGAATCTCAACAGAGAGAACCCATCAATCGCATACAAATATCTGGGCATTGCCTTTAACCAAAGATTGTTCCTTGATTACGAACAACAGCCATCACACTGAGCTATGCTTTTAAAACTCTACATGCAAAAATTGTCCAGCCCTAGGGCTCTTGTTACAAGTAATAAGAATGAAACTAAAGAACAAGTCACTTACCTTCGGTAAAGCTTTTTCTGGTGGACACAGTATCTGCCTGTGGATTCCTCAACTTCTGAATATCCCCCTGCGTCAGCAACATTCAGAAATTCTTTTGTAGCTCTTCACGCCGACGTGGAAGACGTCACAGAAGCACAGCATTGTGCGCGGCTCGGCTGACATCACTGACTCCATAATAGGACTCCGTCGATGTGATGACATCAGTTCCGCCCTTTTTTCCGTGCCCTCGAGGCACACGGACGGACCGACAACAGTAGATATATACACAATGTACGCAGTACCAAATAACCAAGTTAACACAGACAGTGTGCACTCAATGCTCGAAAGCAATTATAACAATACTTTCCTTTGACAGTGAAATATATACATTAAAACAATGTCACTAATGCAGGTATAGAAGAGTGGACAACGGGGAGGCGGGTGGGTCAGTGAGGAATCCACAGGCAGATACTGTACCACCAGAAAAAGCGTTACCGAAGGTAAGTAACTTGTTCTTCTGATGGATATATCTGCCAGTGGATTCCTCACCTTGTGAATAGATTCCCACAGCAGTCCCACTCCCGGAGGAGGGTGTCCACCCTTCTATACCAAGAAGTCCTGAAGGACGGAACAAGCAAAGTGTCCGTCCCTCCTCGCCTCTGCATCTAAACAATAATGCTTTGCGAAAGTGTGGAGGGAGGCCCAAGTTGCCGCCCTGCAAATGTCCTTCACAGGAACACCCCTAGACAAAGCAGAAGTAGATGACTTTGCTCTAGTAGAATGGGCCTTCAAACCTTCAGGAGGTTCCTTACCGGCTAGAAAGTAGCATATCTTGATACACAAGACAATCCATCTTGACAGCGTGCGCTTGTGCACCGCTTTACCTCTTCTGGCACCAACGAAACCCACGAAGAGCTGGTCATCAACCCTGAACTCTCTGGTTCTGTCCAGGTAGAAGCTCACCGCCCTCTTAGGGTCCAAACGGTGAAGTCTCTCCTCCTCCTTGGAAGGGTGAGGGGGAGTATAAAGGAAGGGAGGGTAATGGACTGCCCTAGATGGAAAGGAGTTACCACCTTAGGCAGAAAAGAAGCCCTGGTCCTGAGTACCATTCTTTCAGCATGAATGGTCAAAAATGGGGGTTTTGAACTCAGAGCTTGAAGCTCACTTACCCTCCTTGCCGAGGTAATCACAATCAGAAAGACCATTTTAAAAGATAAAGGGACACCTGTGCAAAGGCTCAAATGGAGGACCCATTAAGAAAGCAAGTACAAGATTCAAGTCCCATTGCGGCACAATAAATGGATTAGGAGGAAAGTTATTTGTAAGGCCCTTTAAAACCTTAAGACAATAGGAGACTTAAATAAGGACGGCTTATCCGGCAGACAGAGGAATGCTGACAAAGCCGATAGATAACCTTTCACTGTAGCTACAGCAAACCCTGGCTGAGCCAAAGAAAGAGCAAACTGAAGAATGTCAGACAAACGGGCCTTCAAAGGGTCAATGGATTTCTTCCCACACCAAGAGACAAATTTGGACCACCTATAAGAATAGATAGACTTGATGGCATGTCACCTGGCTGATAAGATGACATCCACCACATCACGTGGGAGAGAAAAAGAATTCAGGTTCCCCGTTCAATCTCCAGGCATGAAGGTGTAAGGTCTGGAGGTGGGGGTGTAGAACCTGCCCCTTCATCTGAGAGAGAAGGTCTGCCCTGAGAGGGAAACGGAGCGGTGGGCACGAGGAGAGGTGGAGAAGATCTGTGTACCACACCCTTCTTGGCTAATCCGGGGGGGATCAATATTGTTAGACCTGGCCTCGAGGCGTGGTACCCCCAACCCAGCACCCGACAGTTGCCCCTATACAGCAGAAACCCCTGGTCGTCCCATCTTCTTTCCGACCCCGCTCACTCCATGACCCTAACCGATAGGATGACCATCCCCGTATCCCGCCATCCATCTTCCCGGTACCGGACGCATCTAACACGCATCAACTCCGAAGGCCTCCGGTAGCCATCACCCTTCCCTAAGATCCCTGACTCCATAGCTCCCCGCATGACCCCGGCACCAGCAAAACACAGGTACCAGATGCGCCATGCCCGGCTGGGGGGTAGAGGGCTTCCTCTAAGTGAGATAGGGTGGAGTAATTTCGATCACACCTCTGGCCTCCCCCTGAAGATTGGTTTTGATCGCCCCTCCGGCCTCCCCGAGAGCTGGCCCCACTCCCTGCTGGGTGTCTGGAAACCCCCGGACCCATCTTCAAAGGATCAAAGGGCCGGATCGCAGGAAACCTCGACAATCAGCCCCTGGGCACCAGATACCCGCCTGCGAGGGCTCGGACTTCAAAGGGAAACAGGACTATAACCAGGGCCGCTCTGGAACTAGCTGGCAGATGAATCCTGGAAGAAGAGAGCCCTGCTGACCTGTCGTGGCTCAACCATCTCACGAAAAGATCGCTACCCGAACTTTGGCACGTTAGTGAGCCCTGCTGACTTGGTTGCGGCTCCCTCGAACTTTAACAACCTCGGCGTGAGCCCTGCTGACTTGGTCGCGGCTCCCTTGAAACCTCACGACGCTGCAACAACCTCAGCGTGAGCTCTGCTGACTTGGTCGGGGCTCCCTTGAAACCTCACAACGCTGCGACAACCTCAGCTTGAGCCCTGCTGATGTGGTCGCGGCTCCCCAAGAATTGAAGGACATTCCGTTCACTCGTGCCCGAGCCCTGCTGACCTGGTCGCGGCTCGAAGAGTACTCTGGTCCGGCTGGACCGACGACGCTACCGAAACAACGTAACTCGAGGAGGGTGAGTGGAGCAATCAGTGCGACCGACGCCTACAAAAGCCTGTATCCCCCGGCTCGAGGATTGAGAGCCGTGCGCCGGATACGCGTCGTACTGGCCCCAGTACTGTGACTGTCCCGCTTCCGACACCCCTGCAACCAAGAACTTACGAACCCTCGACCTCAATGTAAATACTTGACTATTTGACCTGAAAGTACCTCATAACTACTGCTTGATAAATAACCTTTTATTCAGTAATCTCTGTGTGGTGTCCATTTATAGAGTGGTAGAATCTCAGCGTGTATGATCCTAAATACGAAGCCATCTCCTGTAGGGCCTCACGCCTGTGCTTGGCAGCGTTCGTGGGAGAGGCGGGTCACGTGGTGGTCAGGAGAACGACCTCTGTCCCCCCTGGGATCGCCCCTTCTAACATTGGTGGCAAGCGACAGGATCCGAGCCGACATTTAGAGATCGTACAGTGAGCGGCTGACAAACTACCTAATGAAGAACCACCATGAGTCACACTGGAACCAACGCGAATCCAACATTCCAAGAGGACAGGTTGGAGGAATACACTCGTAGAGACCTAAAACAGTTCTGTAAAGACTTAAAAATTGCTACCACTGGTTTGAGCACCAAAGAGGATTTCCAGACAGCCCTGAAGGCCCCCCTCCCCCAAACAGAAGGAAACGGCGTGGAGGAGGGACAACAGAACAAACCCAGCGTCCTAGAGAGGGGAAGAACCGACCCCCCAGCACAGAGTAGAACCTCGGAGAGGGGCCTGTCCCCCGAGGAGCTGATGGACCGAGAGAGAAGCAGAATCCACGAGCTAGAACTAGCTAAAATCAAAATCGAAGGAGAGCTCAAAATAGCCGAAAAAAGTTGGCCGTAGAACAATTGCGCTTACAAGGAGAGTTGGAAGAGAAGAAATTACAGAGGGAACATGAAGGAAAAAAACTTCAATTGGAGCATGAACGCAGCCTGAAAGAGATCGAACTCAAGGTGAGGAGTGAGGAAACTGGGCCCCCGGGGAACCGAGGGACCCCTCCCCCGGTGGAGGCTAAAGTCCACATGCCCAAAAATCTGGTGAAAGAGTACTATAAAAATGACGACATTCAGAAATGGTTTAAAGACTATGAAGTAGCTATGACCTCCCACGGAGTCCCACAGAAGGATTGAGGGGCTGGATTGTGGGGGAGGTTCCTGAGCGAGGGCAGAGACACCCTGCTGGACCTACCCTCCACAGTAATGAACTCGTACAGCCACATGAAGGAGGCCCTGTTAGCTAGATATGGGCTCACCCCCGAGATGTCCAGGCAGCGATTCCTAGACTCCAAAAAGATCCCTGGCACCACGTGGGTGGAGTATGTTACCTTTTACAGCCGGGCCTTAGAAGGGTGGATCAAGGGCAGTAAGGTCACCACGTTTGAGGAATTGTTTGACTTAATTGCCTGGGAGCACCTGTCCACGAATTGTTTTGTAGAACTGCGCCAGCATCTCCTTGACAGCAAGCTGACAGACTCTCGAAAGCTCGCTGTCGAGGCGGATCGCTGGGTGAACACCCGGGTCCCCAAGGGCCCCATGGGGGACTATGCTCGGAATGGTCAGGGACCGCCCCGCCAGAGAGGTGGAGAAGGCCAAGGTAGACAACGAGAATTCCTGTCAGGACCCCAGCGTAGCCCGCCGAGGAACCAGCCCCAAAACTCTCCACCTCCCTCCATGTCCAGTGCAGGCCCCCCCCCCCCCCCCCCCGGTATGGCAGGGGCCGAGATCCAACATAGTGTGTTACAAATGCCAACAGCCAGGCCACTATGCCAGTGACCCCCAGTGTCCCATGAACAAGAGGCCAGTTGCTGGGGGCCCCCCAGCCCGCCAGATAGCCACTGTTGCCCTAGGAGAAGAGGTTGAGGATCAGGAAGAGTGGGAGCCTGCAGCCATGTCCCTGGTAACCCTAGGAAATAGAGAAATGATCCCTGGAGCCCCCCTGCTGGCCAACACCAAGAAATATCGGCAGTGGGTGACGTTCAATGCGCGCCGTATAGGGGCCCATCCCGACACCGGGGCGAGCATTACGGCGGTTCGCTGTCACCTGGTCACCGAAAAACAAATGATACCACCCGTCTTTTGCCCTGTTATTTCGGCCGACAATTCTGAAAGTCTCTGCAGAATGTCTCAAATTCCCTTCGAGTGGGGGGGAGTCTCCGGTACTTTACAAGTAGCCGTCCGACCCACCATGGCGTTGGACTGTTTACTGGGCAACGATCTGGAGAGCTCCCCGTGGGCGTAGGTAGAGTGGAAGGCTCACCTGGGGATGCTGGGCCTACCCGAATGGGTGTGCGTCACTACTCAGTCCATGACCGCCAGAATACCCACCCCCGGGGGGTAGAGCTAGAGAGCGTAGGCCAGACCTCAGATGACGGGGAGGGAGGCGGGCTCCCAGAGCCCCTCGGTCTCCCCACAGGAGAAGAAAGATACCTCGACGCCAGCCCCCTCGGCCCGACCGTCGAACAAATAGCGACCTACCCGAGATGGCTCAGTGGCGCCAAGAAGGTGGGCCTTCCCGGGAGGAGTTCTGCCAGAAGCAGGCCACCTGCCCCTCCCTCGTGGGACTGTGACAGCAGGCCACCGCCCAGGCTGCTGGCGACCAGTCCGGATACCATTGGGTCTACTGGGAGAATGGCCTCTTGTACAGTGAGCAAAAGTCTGCCGATCTAGGGTCAGCCCGGGGGCTGGTGGTACCCCTACGATTCCGAGACTTCCTCCTGAGACTGGCCCATGACGTGCCCTTGGCGGGACACCTGGGACAGGATAAAACCTATCACCGGCTGGTCACTCATTTCTATTGGCCACGAATGCGCGCCGACGTAGAGACCCACTGCAAGTCCTGCCCGAAGTGCCAGGCCAGCAGGAAGAGCGGTGGGAAGTGCAAGGCTCACCTCCAACCCTTCCCCGTAGTCAGTACCCCCTTTGAACGGGTGGGAATCGACATTGTGGGACCCCTGGATCCTCGGACCGCCCTGGGCCACCGATTCATCCTAGTCCTGGTGGACCATGCCACCAGGTACCCCGAGGCGATTCCCCCTCCTAACGGTGACGGCCCCCGTAGTGGGGCGGGCCCTGATGGGGATATTCTCCCGGGTGGGATTCCCGCGCGAGGTCTTGAGCGACCGAGGAACGAACTTCATCTCGAAATATTTGAAGTCCCTGTGGCATCAATGTGGGGTGACCTACAAGTTCACCACCCCGTACCACCCCCAAGGTAACGGCCTGGTTGAGCTATTCAACCGGACCCTCAAAGGAATGATCATGGGCCTTGAAGAGCCCCTGAGGCACAAGCGGGACATCCTCCTACCCTGCCTCCTGTTCGCCTACCGGGAAGTCCCCCAGAAGTCCTTGGGGTTCAGTCCTTTCGAGCTGCTTTACGGACACCCCGTCCGGGGACCCCTCAGCCTGGTCAAGGAGGGCTGGGAGGCGGGCCCCCGAGACCCTTCCCCAGGTGTGTTTTGATACATCCTGACCCTCCAGAATCAGACTCTGACATTCAGGGAACTCACAGAGGTGAACCTGGAGGCGAGCCAGGACGAAATGAAACGCTGGTATGACCAGAATGCCACTCTGGTCGAGTTTCAACCGGGCCAACAGGTGTGGGTGATGGCCCCGGTAGAACCCTGCGCCCTCCAGGACAAGTGGACCGGGCCTTTCAAAGTGGTAGAGCGCAAGAGCCAAGTCACCTACTTAGTAGATGTGCAGTCCCCCCGGAACCCGCTCAGGGTCCTCCATGTAAATGGCTTAAGCCTCACTTTGTGCGGTCTGAGCTGAGTTTGCTCCTAGCCACCGACGATGGAGCGGAAGAGGACACTGAGCCTCTACCCGATCTCCTGTGTGCTAAGGAGAAGGATGGCTCCGTGGAGGGGGTGAGTCTCTCCTCCTCCCTCACCCCAGAATAACGCGATGACTGTCGCCAGTTACTGGAACAATTCTCCGACCTGTTCTCCCTCTTCCCCAGTGTCACCGATTGGTGCTTCCACGACATGGACACTGGGGACAGCCCTCCAGTATGGCACAGAGCCTACCGAGTCCCGGATTGAGTTTGTGCCTAAATCAAGGCAGAAGTCTTGAAGATGTTAGCCCTGGGGGTGGTCGAGTCCTCTGACAGCCCGTGGGCCAGCCTCGTGGTTCTGGTCCCGAAGGCGGCCGCTCCAGGCACCGCCCCTAGCTGAGGTTCTGTGTAGACTACAGTGGGCTCAATGCGGTCACCCGAACAGATGCACTACCTATTCCCCACACGGATGAGCTCATTGACCGCCTAGGATCTGCCCACTACCTCAGCACCTTCGACCTGACCTGCGGGTACTGGCAAATTGCACTCACGGAGGGGGCAAGGGAGAGATCCGCCTTTTCCACCCCGGATGGACACTATCACTTCCGGGTGATGCCCTTTGGAATGAAAAATGCCCCTGCCACCTTCCAGAGACTGATTAACCGGGTACTGGCAGGGCTGGAAGAATTCAGCGCTGCGTACCTTGACGATATCGCGGTGTTCAGCTCCCACTGGACCGAACACTGCGGCACCTCTGGGAGGTGTTTATGGCCCTGCGTCGAGCAGGCCTTACCATCAAAGCCAGTAAGTGCCAGATTGGGCAAGGATCAGTGGTCTACTTAGGACACCAGGTCGGGAGCGGACAGGTAGCCCCCCTCCAACCCAAGATAGACATAATCGTGGCCTGGGAACCCCCCACAACCCAGACGGAAGTGAGGGCCTTCCTGGGGCTCACAGGCTACTACCGGAGATTTATCAAGGGATATGGCAGCCTAGTAGTCCCCATCACGGAATTAACCTCCAAGAAACAGCCGAAGAAGGAGTGCTGGAACCCTCCTGCTAGGAGGCGTTCAAAGACCGCCATGTGCACCGCCCCAGTACTCCAGGCCCTCGACTACTCTTAGGAGTGGTCCAAACTGACGCCGCTGTGCATGGCATCGGGGCAGTCCTATCCCAGCTAAACGAAAAAGGCCTAGATCAGCCAGTCGCATTCATTAGCCGGAGGTTACTACCCCGGGAGCAAAGGTGGAGCACCATTGAGCGGGAGGCCTTCGCAGTGGTTTGGGCACTGTAAAAAGCTGCAGCCAAACCTGTTCAGAACTCACTTCCGGGTGCAAACCGCCCATCGGCCCCTCCGATGGTTAATGCAGATGAGAGGAGAGAAACCCAAGCTGCTGCAGTGGTCTATTTCCCTCCAGGGGATGGATTTCACCGTAGAGCACCGCCCCAGTGCTGACCACGCCAACGCTGATGGCCTGTCCAGGTTTTTCCGCCTCAGTGAAGAGAACCCCCAAGGGGATGGGTAGTTCTCCCTGCCTTTCAGCTGGGGGGACGCGTGTTAGACCCATCTTCTGTCCGCCCCCGCTCCCGCTATGACCCTACCGATAGGACGACCATCCCCGTATCCCGACATCTATCTTCCCGGTACCAGACGCCCCCAACCCGCATCAACTACGAAGGCCTCTGGTAGCCATCACCCTTCCCTAAGATCCCTGACTCCATAGCTCCCTGCATGACCCCGGCCCCAGCGAAACACAGGCACCAGACGCACCATGCCCGGCTGGGGGTAGAGGGCTTCCTCTGAGTGAGATAGGGTGGAGTAATTTCGATCACACCTCTGGCCTCCCCCTGAAGACTGGTTTTGATCGCCCCTCCGGCCTCCCCGAGAGCTGCCCCCACTCCCTGCTGGGTGTCTGGAAACCCCGGACCCATCTTCAAAGGATCAAAGGGCCGGATCGCTGGAAACCCCGACAATCAGCCCCCGGACACCAGATACCCGCCTGCGAGGGCTCGGACTTCAAAGGGAAACAGGACTATAACCAGGGCCGCTCTGGAACTAGCAGGCAGATGAATCTTGGAAGAAGAGAGCCCTGCTGACCTGGTCGCGGCTCAACCATCTCACGAAAAGATCGCTACCCGAACTTTTGAACCTTTGTGAGCCCTGCTGACTTGGTCGCGGCTCCCTCGAACTTTAACAACCTCGGCGTGAGCCCTGCTGACTTGGTTGCGGCTCCCTTGAAACCTCACGATGCTGCGACAACCTCAGCTTGAGCCCTGCTGACGTGGTCGCGGCTCCCCAAGAACTGAAGTTCACTCCGTTCACTCGTGCCCGAGCCCTGCTGACCTGGTCGTGGCTCGTAGACTACTCTGGTCCGGCTGGACCGACGACGCTACCGAAACAACGTAACTCGAGGAGGGTGAGGGGAGCAACCAGTGCGACCGACGCCTACAACAGCCCGTATCCCCCAGCTTGGAGATTGAGAGCCGTGTGCTGGATACGCGTTGTACTGGCCCCAGTACTGTGACTGTCCTGCTTCCCACACCCCTGCAACCAAGAATTTACAAACCCTCGACCTAAATGTAAATACTTGACTATTTGACCTGAAAGTACCTCATAACTACTGCTTGATAAAGAACCTTTTATTCAGTAATCTCTGTGTGGTGTCCATTTATAGAGTGGTGGAATCTCAGCATGTACGATCCTAAATACGAAGCCCTCTCCTATAGGGCCTCATGCCTGTGCTCGGCAGCGTTCCTGGGAGAGGCGGGGCACGGGGTGGTCAGGAGAACGACCTCTGTCCCCCCTGGGATTGCCCCTTCTAACAAATATGACTTGGGCCCGGTCTTGGCGTATCTTCCTCAAAACCCAAGGAATCAAGGGTATGGGAGGAAACGCGTAAAGGAGTTTTAAGTCCCAATTCAACTGAAACGCGTTCCCCAAAGCTCCCTGAATCGGATACTGGAGACTGCAGAATGACGGGCAGTGAGCATTCTCTTAAGTGGCAAACAGGTCTACCTGAGGAGTTCCCCACGTCCGAAAGACGTGACGAACCACCTCCGGATGAAGCCTCCACTCGTAAGAACTGCCGACTGAGACTATCTGCACGCACGTTCAGAACTCCGGCCAGATGATTTGCCATCAAACAAATCTGATGGTCCTGAACCCAGGACCAATGTCGCAGAGCCTCTCTGCAGAGACATTGCGACCCCACTCCTCCCTGCTTGTTGACATACCACATCGCGGTAGTGTTGTCCATCAGGACCTGAACCGACTGACCGCGAAGGGAAGGGAGGAAGGCCTTGAGTGCCAAATGTATCGCCCGTAACTCTAAAAGGTTGATGTGAAGCAACCTTTCCTCTGGAGACCAAAGACCCTTGATCTCCAGATCCCCCAGATGAGCACCCACACCCTAGGGTGGATGCTTCCGTTATCACCGTGGCCACCGATGGAGGTAAGTGGAACAGTTTCCCTTGAGTCAGATTGCTTTCCACGCTCCATCAAGACAGATCCGCCGCAGCTTCTCTGGAGATCCTGATTGACTCCCTGAGATCTCCGTTGTGTTGATACCACTGCCTGTAGAGACCCCACTGGAGTGCCCTCATGTGCCAGTGTGCATGATTGACTAGCAGAATGCAGGAAGCCATCAGACCGAGCAGACGAAGGACCTTCAGGACTGGTCCGACCACTCCATTGTAAAATAAAGGAATCATATCCTGTATGTCGTGCATCCTTTGCGGAGGAGAAAATGCGCGACACACAGTGGTATCCAGTACCGCACCTATGAACAGGTTGCCCTAGGAGGGCACCAGGTGAGATTTGGGCACATTTATCGAAAAGCCGAACCTGTACAACAACTGAGTTGTGACTTGCAGATGATGGAGCACCTTCTCCGGTTATTCTGCTTTGATCGGCCAATTGTCCAGATAAGGGAATACTGGTATCCCTGACCTTCTGAGATGTGCTGCCACCACAGCCATCACCTTGGTGAAGACTCGAGGTGCAGTAGTAAGACCAAATGGAAGGACCGCAACCTGGTAATGTTGCAATACCACAGTGAAACGGAGATACTTCTTGTGTGACTTCAGGATGGGAATATGAAAATACGCATCCTGCAAGTCGATCGACACCATCCAGTCTTCTTCCAGCCGCGCTTGAAGAACCTGCGCAAGGGTGAGCATCTTCAACTTCTCCTGTTTCAGAAAGAGATTCAAGACCCTGAGGCTCAGGATTGGACGAAGTCTGACATCCTTCTTGGGTATCAGAAAATACCGGGAGTAGCATCCCTGACCCCTTTCACTCTCTGGAACCACCTCTATTGCACCTTTTCTTAGTAAAGCCAGGACTTCCTCCTGCAGGAGAAGCAGGTGGTCCTTCGTGTAAAATCCTTGGCAAGGAGGATAATTTGAGGGAAACTCCCGAAAGAGAAGAGCATACTCATTCTCCACGAGATTGAGAACCCAAAGGTCCGATGTGACCGATTCCCAATCCCATAGAAAATGAGTAAGCCAACCCCCTACAGGACCAACATGATCCGGAATGGCGGATCTAGGGCTGCTTTGCTGTAGTTGGAGGGGGGTGGGAAAAGGAGGAGGAGGAAGCTTGACTACCTCTATGGCAGCCTCTGTTTCTACCTCTGTACAATCTGTACAGAGAATTCTGCTGCTGTTGCTGCTGCTGTGGTTGCTTGTAAGAGCGAAAGGAAGATCTCCCAAATCCTCGTCATCTCTTACCCGATGTACCTCTGGTCTGAAGGCCCAAAGACCTAACCGTCGCCTTACTGTCCTTGAACCTTTCCAAGGCAGCATCCGCCTTTTTTCAAAACAGGCCGGAACCATCAAATGGAAGGTCTATTAAAGTAGCCTGTACATCAGCAGAAAATTCAGACGTTTTCAACCAAGCAGCCCTCCTGGTGGCAACAGATGATCCCATGACTCTTGCCACAGAGTCAGCTGTATCCAAACCGCTCTGGATCACCTGGCGAGCAGCATCCTGAGTATCCGCAAGAACCTCACTGAAGTTCTGCCTGTCCTCCTCAAGTATCTTTGGTACCAACTGTTTTGCAGAGTCCATCAAAGTGTGTATATAGCGTCCTAAAAGGCACGTGGCATTTGTAGACTTGAGAGCCATGCTAGCCGAAGAGAATACCTTCTTAGCTGATTGATCCAGCTTCTTAGACTCCTTGTCACCAGGTACCTGTGGAAAAGCACCAGTTGATGTCTTGGAACAGGCTGCCTGAATAACTAAACTCTCGGGAGACGGATGTGTTGATAAGAAGTCAGGATCTCCAGGAGCCACCCTATATCTCCTAGCAACAGCCCTTGATACAGCAGGTGATGAAAAGGGCTTTTTCCACACTTCTAGGACAGGCTCTGTAATTGCCTCATTAAAAGGCAGCATCAGTTCCACCACTGAAGAGGGCGAATGGAGAACCTCGGTCAAAATGTTCCACTTAAACTCCGCAGTAGGCAAATTCAAATTCAAAAGTTCAGCTGCCTTTCTAATAACCATGTGATATGGCGCTACATCCTTCGAAGGGACGTCAGGAGCTGAGGAAAGCTCCCACTCTGGAGATAGTGCTAAACCACTAGCTTCCTTAAGATCATCAAAGAAGTCATCTGAGTCTTGCAGCTCTCCTTCCACCTCCTCCTCTCTATATCTCCGCTCCTACAAAAGCCTTTGAGCCTTTACCTAGACATCATCCTCGGGGTCGGTGTCAACGGAGCCACAACTGACTCCGACGGAGCCGGTGCCAGCGTCGAACTTGGAGCTGGTGGTGCACACGAGGTCGGACCGGAGCCGGTGAAGATGGAACCGGCGTCGATGACTTCAGAGCAGGAAAATGCCAAGCCGGAGCGGACGTCGGCATAAAAGGCATAAATGGCGCCAGTGCATATGCCTGAGGGACACCCAGATTAAAGGCCATCGGACCCATGGGACCAGCCGGTGCTCCAGAGGGGTACATGGCTCTCAAGAAGACACCATACATTGCATTTAAATAATGCGTAGGTTCCTGTCCCGGGCCTGGAAATGGAGGGTATTGACCCACAGGCTGCTCCTGTCGAGGTGCAGGAACTGTGTCAGCCATACCCTCTGGCTGATGCTCCGGAGTCGCAGAACCTTCTGGCAATGTAGCCTCTTCCTCCTCTTGAGGTGGAGAGTGTGCCGGCGCCGGAGAAGGATTCGATGCCGGAGCCAGACAATGCGCCGGAGACTCCACAGGTGAAGGCTCACCTTCCGGGTCTGGATCAACAGGTGAAGGAGACACATAATCCTTCTAATGTCTTCGACCTGGTGACTTCGACTTCAGGTCAGACTCCCTCTCAGAATGACGTCGAGACCCATGCTTCCTGTTCTTCTGCTTCTTCTTGGATTGAGAAGCATGCCCCGAGTATAGGAGAGTAGGGTCTGCTTCCTATGGTCACCCCCACTTTTTGCTTTTGTTTTACTGGTTTTCGACTTAGATGTGGCTGTGGGCCTGCTAATCAGGCCCAGATGCACTCTCTCTAAATTCAAGCAATGTACTCAAGGTACATACACAATTGGGAATTGGGTCACCTTGTCAGCCCCTGTAAAAGTGTACCCTAGGTACTCAGGGCATAGGTGTAACCAAGGCCTACCAGGGGCTGCAGCATGTATTGTGCCACCCCTGGCTGGTCACTCAAATAGACACAACTGGCTGATCATTCAGCTGGGGCAAGGTTGTGTAATCACCCCTTGCTTAGGTGTAGTATTTCTATACCTATTTACATATAGACACATAGTAACCTATAGGTCACTCCTATGGCAGGCCTTAACAATCCTGAAGGCAGAGTGCTTGGTTATGTGTGAGATGGTGCTCTAGCATGATCTGAGACTGTCTGCAGCTTTCGGAACCATGTCCTTATAGCTGTTCTATGATACTGCCATACCATATACTCTTAAGTGCATTACAATTCTCACGGTTAATGCTAACTTTGGTTTGGCTTTATCAAAACATGTTGTGTAAGGTGTCATACACTTTGGAATACTACCCCCTCGCCTATTCTGGCGACGGGGGTAGCATTCCACCCTAGTAGAGGTAGAAGTAATGTTAGTTCTGACTATCAAGGTTAAAGTTAACCAGAGCCCCAGCATCAAGAAATGGATGCTGCTGCAACAGACACAAGTCTGACTTCCTGCTGCTGGGAGTCCTTCCAGTCACTGAGGTTTGGACAATAGGTTTCCTGCTTGGGGAGGTGCGAGCACCACCCCAGACAGGAGGATGTGTATTGGGACAGGGAGGGCTGAATAGAATCAGACACTGCCTGGAGCACTTTAGGTGCTCCATGCATACCCCAGTTCAAACGGTTGCTGGGGCACTCCAGACCCAGCTCTGGCGCGAAACAGCACAAAGGAAAGGGGGTGTGACCACCCCCCTTCCTGGTCCCACCCATAGGAGGGACCTAGTGACCAAACCAGCCCCCTTTAGTTGTATAAAGGTAGGAGCTGACCCAGGAGACTTTAGATTAATCCTGGAATCGAACTGAAGACAAAACTCTGGACCCTTCTGTAATGATCGGACCCTAGGCCCGCATAATAGAAAAGAGTGTGACACGGACACCAGCTTATAGATGGTAACTCTGGCCACGAGCACGTGCACCCGGGCCTCTTTATTAGCCGGCTCACGTCACTCATGACGCCGGTGGTGGATGGGTGTGTGGTGCAGTGTATCCATTCCCATAGGGGGAGTGGCTCCTAGACCAGTGCCTGTCGAGACACTAGAACGTGTCTCGCAGGACACTACATTCCTTTCCATCTTTATTAAAGAACAAACAAAATGCTAGTCCAACCTGTGGGGACAAAACAGTTAACTAAAACACCAAAGGGTCCATCAGTCTTCTGAGATAGGTGGCAGGAAGACGCCAGACGTAGGTTGATGACTGTGCCTGCAGCAGGACCTTCTCGGTTGGCGCCCGTAGTTTAACCTGACCGGTTCAGGACATGACCACTGGCTCGGAGACGTCCACTGCATGGCGACAGTTCACTTGGAATGGCATGTATTGCATGGCTTCCTTTTTATTGACGTCGGTGATGGTCTGTGGTGAATACAAACAGTTCTTTCAATGGGATGCGTCATGAGCATGGACAGAGTTCATGGTGACGTTTCGTGGAGGTGTTGCCTGATCACTTTTGGCTGTACCCGCTGATCCGTCAGTGGGGCAAAGTCTCGTTTCACTCTCCAGTCAGGAGAGGCCCATTGCCGGGGTTGCTGCGGGACTGCAGGAAGGCTACGCTGGGGCCACTTGTGTGCAGACTGGGGCAGCTGCAGGACCACCTAGGAGTTATTGCTTGGTTGCCCGCACAACCCTCTCGGGTGGAGGTGTCTTGGCCGATGCTTGCTCTCGCTGCAGTGGTTCAGGGGTGTGCCTGGTTCACAAGTAGACTCTGATCTCTTTTCTTGGCTAGTGTGGCAACAGCGTGTGACTCCAGCCCACTGATACTCTGGGAGTGGTGTTTGACGCATGTGGTGATGGCTGGCTTGATGGCAGTTGCCAGTCATGGGGTGACTCTGGGTGACTCGGGATGACAGGTGGTGGTGACGTGCTGGGAGAGTTGGATGTCAGGAGGGACTTGGTAGCCTTGTGCCTCCGCCTTGTTGAGGTTAGGCTTCAGTGACGGCGTGACACGTAGTGTGTGGATCCTCTCTTACTGATACCAAACTTCACCCATGGCGTCTGCAGTCAGGAGCAGGAATGCCGTGTGACTTAGACTGCTGACACTCTGGGGTGGACGATCGTCTGGTGAAACGTTGGGATGATACACGGTTTGCGTTTGCTGTGACTTGTGTTCGGCTCTCCCGTGAGGCTGTATTCAGGGACGCCGGTTGACGCTCACCTGGGGAAACCTTGGGATGATACTCGGTCTGCGCTCGCTGCGGCTTACTCTTTGGTTCTCCCTTGAGGCTGCATCCAGGGATGCCGATTGCCGCTCACCTGGAGACACATTGGGATGAGACCCAGTTTGCGCTTGCTGCGGCTGACTCTTGGTTCTCCCTTGAGCCTGTGTCCAGGGACGCCGATTGGCTCACCTGGGAAAGGGGGATGAGACTCGGTTCTCACTTGCTGCCGCTTTCGTGTGGTTATCCCTTGGTGCTGTTGCCAGGGCCGTCAGTCCGCCTTGGTGTCTGTCTGGTGTCTTTCGGGGGTGGTCTTGTGTTGTGTTGCTATGAGTCCTCGTGCTTCTCCTCTCTTTGTCTTTGACACACCTGCATCGGTGCCGCTTCTGCTGGGCGACATGCTTTCCACTCTTCTGCTTCTTCTCCTGGTGCAGTGACTTGCACCCTGCTCTAACAAGGCCAACGGGCCTATCAACTTCAATGGTCTCCGGACTATATGGGCGAATCTTGAGTTGCTCTTCTGCAATTCTCAGGCGAATTGTCTTCTTGTCTCTTTTCCCAACGCGGTTAGGTCTTCTTTCTTGCTTGCTCATGCTAACCAGGCTTCTCCATGTAGCGGGCCCTCTACATGTCCTCCCTTTGGTCTTGTTCATGTGGTAGGACACTGTCTTCCCTTGGCTTGTTGACTAAACCTGTCATCGTATCTTCCTTGTTACTTGATCACTTCTGTTGCCTTCAATCAGGATACCCTTCCTTGGTCAAATCCCTTGTGACTCTCCTGTCTCATCGGGTTCCTTTAGCTCTGCTCTTCCTCCTTCCTTTTCTTTATGGCGTTGTGCCCTTCCTTTCCATGTTCCTTCTTGCGACGTGGTCAGGTCCTCTTGCTGTCGTTGGCCTTCCCGACCAGTCTTCTCCTGGCAGCGTGCACTCCGCCTGTTTCTCTATTCTTTGACTGGCCCGTTTGTCGCGATCATCTCTGTTGCTTCTTTCTTTCCTTGGCGACCAGACTGGGTGGTCGGCTTTCATCTTTGGCATGAGCCGTCATGCTGTGCTATCTTCTTCGTGGTCGCTATTCACCGTCACGGAGTTTTGGCGTTGGCGCGCTTTGTCTGCGCGGAGGAGGGTTGCGTCACCGCTCCTGGTGCATCCCGCCATGCATGCTGACGATGGCGCTCTGGTTGCTGTGAGACGTCACTGTCTTTCTTGGGGGACCTTTGTGCGCTGTCCTGTGGCGTTGGCGTGTCGCTGTGCAGCGTCACTCTGGCGCTCTTGATTCCTGGCACTCCTGGCACATTCCGGCGCAGTGCTGCGCGGTCCTGTCGTGCGGGTGTGGAGTTCTTGCACTCCTGTCGCGTTCTTGTGCTTCGTGGCGTGTTTCTGCGTTGCTGGCGCGTCCCTGCGCTGTCTCCTGGCGTGTTCCTTGCGCTTTCTGGAGAGTGCCTGCGCTTCTGGCGTCGCAGAGCTGACCTTTGTTCCTCGCTCTCTTCTTTCAGCGCTTTGGGCACTCCTGGTGCTCTCTTGCGCTTGACCACTGTCACTGTCTTGCTGGAGGGCGATGAGTTGCAGTCTGCCCTTGGCTTTTAACCTTGCTTTTGCCATACCCCCTTGCTGCTACAGTCTTGTGCTGGTGCTGGCTTTTCCTTTGGGCCCTGCGCTCCTGTAGAGGCTTCACAACCTTGGTGTGCACCGATGCTACTCCTGGTTATGTCTCAGAGGTACTGCAGAGATTTTGGCTGGTCTATTTCTATTTGCTGCAATACCGAAAATGTCCACCAGAGGGCCGGGGAGCTCTTTTGCAGGCTTTCCTGTTTGTTGCCAGTGCGGGGCCTCGGCGCTGCTGGACACCAAGTTGCAGAGCCTCTCCTCTCGGTGAGTGTCCTTTTCTCTTCTTTGACTTGGGAGCAGTAGGCACGACTTGGGAGCTGTGCCGATTGAAGGTGGAGCCCTTTAGTGTCTATGCCGCGGAGGGGACAGAGAGAGACGCGGGTCTCTTGCAGAACATGCACCCAGTTTTGTATACCTGCTGGGCGTGTTCGGGCAGCTGGCCTTAGTCTTCATGGGCTGCGCAGGAGTTCTTGGCGCCGCAGGCCACTCCGTCTGCCATCACGCTGCATGGGACGGGGGAGAGTTGAATCCCTAAGACTTGCTCCGTGGCGGGCAGAGGTCCTTCGCAATGCGGGTGGGCTCCGCTGTTTAGTCGGCGCCCCGCAGCTTCCCTCGCGCTACGGGCGCTCTCTGGTACAGTTTATTCCCTCGCCACCGCACTGCACACACGCGACGGGGACGCTGGCGGCAGGCCGCAGGTGGGCTCGGCAAGTCCTGCGTTATCAACGGCCAACCGCTGGCGTCGCTCGCACTGCTGGGGTCACGGTCAATGTTCGCAGCTTATAGCGGGCGGGCTCCACTTTCGGTGCTTGACTGTGGGCTCACCTTTGGCCCCCGCGGGTGGGCTCCGCAGGTGTCTCCGCTCTCCGGGGCACTCCGTCGCGGTTGATGCGGGCGGGCACAGCTTGGCTCTCTCAGCGCCCCACGCAGGGGGGCATACACGCTGGGCACGGGGTGAGCTCCCGGTCACCTCCTGCTTCGTGTTCTCGGCCCGGGGCTCAGCACACCCCCCGCGGGCCTCCACTGAAGGGTACTTTCTGTTGGGGGGATTGCTCATGGCACGGGCAGCATGCACCTCCTTTTTCCCCCAACGATTTTCTTTTAGCTGGCACGCGCGGCATCGCATTACCGCCTCGTCGCCATTTTAATGATTGGGCCCTAAGCCCGCATAATAGAAATGAGTGTGACACGGACACCAGCTTATAGATGGTAACTCTGGCCACGAGCACGGGCACCCGGGCCTCTTTATTAGCCGGCTCACGTCACTCGTGACGCCGGTGGTGGATGGATGTGTGGTGCAGTGTGTCCACTCCCATAGGGGGAGTGGCTCCTAGACCAGTGCCTGTCGAGACACTAGAACGTGTCTCGCAGGACACTACACCTTCGACATTCAACTGAACACTAAAGAAATCTCCCTTGTGGCCAAGGAGTGACCATCCTGGGCAACCAGGCACCATCCAGCAACTCGACGGCTTGCTTTGTCCCCGATCCCGCCGGAACCCGAGCACAGAGCCTGACAAGACCTCAACTCCCGGATCCTTCTGACCCCACTGCACGACTCCAGCACAGCTGAGCCCCGTGGAGGGCGTCAGGACCCGTGGAAGCAGGTAACCTGGAAAGTCTTCAACTTGCTAACAGCGCAGCTCCTGAGGCCTCCTCGAAGCTGTGCACTGGGGACTGAGATCCCCCGACACCGAGCTCCACCTGCACCGAAGACCAGCCCCCCACACTCCACGAGATCAGCGTGGGGCCCTTCTGCTTGTGTCCTGCTCGACACGTTGTCCGGTTGCTGGCCCGTTGGCTAGTAGCCCCTGGCTACGATCCTTTTTGAAACTCCAACGCCGGTCTGGCTGCTCCAGACTGGCCCTTGCTTCCCTGAAAAGGTGAAGTGCCTCAGACCCTCCTCGCCTGCACCAAAAGCCGTTTGTGTATCCTGCGTGGGTTGCCTTTGCTTAGGCTTGTTGGCTCCGATCTTGAAGCCGACCCTTCCATCTGCGAGAACCTTCGTGGGACAGCTCCTCTCCAGCACCTGGTCATCCTCGACACCTCCTGGTGCGCGTGGCTGCAACTACAAGCTTCACCTCAGCACCTGATTGCTCCTCGACGACGTCCTGGTTCCTCCCTGGTTCCACCCGGTCACTGGCTAGTGACCTAGACTCTGTCCCCTCTGCTTTCAGGTCTTCTTCAACTCTGATCCACCCTTGGATCCACCCGGACATCGTCCTCCTGGTCGCCAGCAGCATCTTTCTTCACAGGGTCCATAGACTTCAACGGCGAAACCTGACACATCTTCACACCTATGCACCCGCTTCCTGTGGGTGAGGTAATGCGAGTACTTCGGTGCTCTCAAGGGTATTGACTATCCAAGTGTCTAGGTTTTTAGTTGTATCCTTCTAGCTAGACCGGAAGTGTCCTAAATCTCCATTTACTTACCTTCTAAGTTCCCATTGACTTTCTATTGACTCTTGCGTGAGTGTACTGACACTGCACGCGCCGCCTGTGGGCCTCCTACTCCTAACCTAAGGGTCAGATAGTGTAGCCCCAGTGATTCCCTAGGCCCTAGGCCTCTTCCTTTCCCAAGGCGTGGTTCTTATACCACTTACTTAGTATATGGTTTTACGTGCCCCTAGGGCCTAACTGTAAATTGTGCTATTTAAAGTATTTCTAAGTGTAACTTGTTATGTGCTTTTGCCTCTGATCTCATAAAGAGTTCAGAGGAGTGTGTTAGTAAATAAATACATATATATTTTATGAATATCCTGTGTGGTGTCCTTTCATTTGATATTCAAGGGGTTACATATGGTAAAACAGCTGGCTTTACACGCCCTCAAGAGTCTTTTAGCCTAAGACTGTTCTGTCCATACTACCCCTAGGATAGCTGGTCTATAAGGTTGACTTTACATCCATCACCATAAGGGTTATTTGGACTAGTGCAAGGTGTTCACTAGAATAATGAACATCATATACCAGGCCAACTTCTCACACCGAGGACGACTTCGAAGGCGACCTCGAGCGGGACCTCGAACGCGACCTATCTTTCTTGCCTTTCATCTTCGCCACAAGAAGCTTCGCCTCTCTTTCTCGCAGCGCCTTAGGGTGAATCTTCTTACAGTATGGACCCCCTTGGACATCATGGTCAGAAGAAAGGCACCATACGCAGTCTTCGTGCGGATCCGCTATGGACATCATCTTCCCGCACTCTCCGCATGGCTTGAACCCAGTTTTCTTCGAAGACATCTCTACAGGAAACAAAGAAATAAGAAAGCACTAGAAACAATCAACAGTAACAGAGTTACCCACGAGCTACTGAGGATCCCTAGAAAAACCACTGGCTCTGAGGTTCCGTGACAATTGTAAGTGGTGCTCTCGACTCGTACGAATATGGTCGAGTCTGGTATCTATGAACCGCAAATGGCGAGTTTAGTAAGTGTGCGCAGTTTCGCTGTGCTAGCTTAAACCGTTCATTTGTTATGTGGGTTTTTCATCTGTACCCACGGGTTCCATCTTAGATACGGCATCCATTTTGTCTCTTGCCCTCAAGTAGCCAGCGAACGGACGTTGTCCGCTTCGCGACCCTGGGACTCCCAAGATATTTGCGGAAGACACATGTTCTTTGTAAATGTCTTTATGACGAGGGGGATGCTACTGTAAGGCAGATGACGCCGCATGAGGCTCATCTTGCCGCACGGGCTTATTGTCTCAGCCGTGCATCTCATTAGGCACGTCCCTTTGATGCCTGCATCTCGTGTTTCCCGTTACCTCCCCTTTTACACTCTTTCCGATCTCCCCACTGTCTCCGTCTTCCTCTACACCTGTCCTTGTTCCAATTTCGATCTGTTTTACTGCTGATTGGAATTTGCTAATGGTGGGAAGATGGGTTATTACAGTTGGGAACCGCCAAATGTTTCCGCACTTATGTTTCAGACCTCATGTGTTTCAAAGTGACCAAAGCGACCCCTCTGGGGGAAAATTGTGGGAACCGGGTTGTAAACTTTTGTGTTCAATGTTGTCTTATGGGTAAAAACTGTATAAAAGGAGCGATCTACAGAACCAATTTGAAGCAGTCTCCCCAAGTTGCACGCTGTGTACTTGTCGTGATCTCTGTGTTCCCTGCAGCAAATAAACCTTGAATCTTTGACGCCCAAGGAAGTGTCCCGTGTCTCTGTGACTTGTACGCCGGAGCAGGTTACCCACGAAGGTTTCAGGTGTTGTGCCCTGGCACCGCTGGGTCTTACAGAACCCAGTCCTTCAGTTGGCGCCCATTGTGGGGCTGCATCAGTGGTACCGGTCCAAGCCCGACGATCGTGAGGAACTTCGTGTGAAATCTCTGAGGGAAGGTGCACTCCGCTTCATCGATCCTGTTGTCGAAATAAGTGGCCCGAAGACTTTTCCCGCGAAGATTCCCGCCTCCGGACGGCTGCGACGGACTGCTGCCCTGACTGTAGACCTGTTTTGGCGCCTGGCGTAGACCTTGGTATAGCGAGACGATTGACGGGCCTTCCTGGTGACGCCATCGATTTTTGAGTTAAGTATTTGTGGGTCGCTCCCATAGCTCTTGGTTGTTGACACTTTAGCGAGTGTTTTTGTTGTACACGCTGTGTAAGTGTTTTTGTCGGTGACACTTTGCTAGCGTACTTTGTTGTGTTGTTTGACGACTGCAGCCGCCAAAGACCGAGGGTTTTGTTCTTTGCTGGGACTTGGTAAATCCCGTAACCCTTGAAGTTTGTGAAACTCGGCTAGTGTGCGAGATGCCTGGTCGCAGTGCTTTGTTTAGTTGTTTCAGACCTTGTGGTGCGGATTCCCGACTGGAGGACTCGTGTCCGATACCTCCGGTTGGAACTCCTACTTATGATCTATATAGCAAACATGGGCTAGGCCCGATTACCTTTAACGATTATTGGATTAAATATACAAAGAAGGACGGCGACCTTCGTTGGCCACCTCACGGTAGCTTCGAGGCGTCAATCTTAGATAATCTAGAAATGAAGTTGTTCGAACGAAAATCAAGGCCGGCCATGTTTGATGCCTTTCGGTTGTGGCGCAAAGAAGCCCGACAGAAAGAAATCAGACAGAATAAACGTAGCCAGCGAGATAATGTTGCTACCATAGTGAAGAAAGCTGAGCAGTTCCAGCGTGATAAGGAGGATAAGGATAAGGAAGTGTTTGAGAGACTACAGCGTATGACCATAGATAAATGTTATCCTGCTTTGCCTACGGAGTCGGACAAGAAGAAAGAGGTAGTTGAGGATCCTTTAATGTCCTATCTTATGAAGTCGCCACCTCCGTACGTACAGGGTACCGCAGCTCCTGTGGTCCCTGCCGTACCTGTTCTTCCACCTATTCCTCCTCCACCTGTTCCTCAACCTGCACCCGTTCTTCCGACTGTTCCTGTTCCTTTGTCTGTTTCTATTCCTACTGCTCCTCCGCTTCCTCATACTCCTGCTCCCGCTACTGCTCCTGTTTTGTTAACCCCTGTTGCTGCTACTGTTTCTACTCCTTCTCTTGTTAGCCCTGTGTCTTATTCTTCTCCCTCTACCCGTAGTCGCAATTCTCCTCTTGCGGCTAGCTTCTTTCATTCGCTCGGACCTGTTCATGGGTCCGCTGGTTCCGATGGTCCCCAGAGACGAAGTCAGCTTCCTGGAAACAGAGAACGCGTTGCGCTATATAATATGGCGATGGGTTGGATGGTAAATCCACAGAGAAATCCACCACGTGTTGTCCTTGAAACGTTTTGTCAATTCAATATACCAACCCAGAGATACGTGTTTGATGAAATGTGTAAGTTCCTTCATGATCAGATAGCGGCCGATGCGCCTGACGAGGTGCTGACCGCCCTGTCTGAGCTTCGGCTTCAGTTCGCAACTGGACTGATAGTAGATACCAATGTCCGACGTGCTATCGAGCGGTTACTATCTTTTCGTCCCGCTCCGATACCTTATGCATTATTTGTTGAGGATATTGAGAAACAACCAGATGAATCTGGCCAATATCCCATGCGAGAAGTTCCACCGGTTTGGATGCCAGGTAACCCCGCAGCTGCCCCTCCGGTTCCACCGTATTTTCAGAGAGTATGGATACATCTCCCGTGGAAAAGATCGGAAGTGTTACAGGTGAAGCAATCATTGCCTGACCCTCGCAAAAATCCTGCAGGGTATTACAAAGAATTATCGCAGCTTGTAGATGCTACGATAATGAATCTTGCCGATATCGACATGTTGTTTGGCAATGTTGTACCACAACCGGTATGGGCTAAGATTCGCCAGCAAGATCCCGCAAATGAATTAGGTGGTGATTGGGCGGCCATCTTGGCGGCAGATGCTTTACAAACTGGTGGAGCTAAACCTGAGCAGTTGATTGCTGCCCTTCCTCAAAGAATTATTACGTTAATGAAAACTCTTATGCCAGCTATGAAGGTAAACTGGGGCAAATTGTCAGCCTGTAAGCAAAAGAAAGATGAGAGTGTTTCCGACTTCTTTACGAGGTTTGAGGAAGCATTCATTGACCATAGTGGTCAGGATATGGGTACTGAGGGTGGTCAAAGGTTGTTTGTGGATAAATTTGTTTCAAATTTATTGCCCGACTTGAGCAATAAATTGAGAAATTCGGAGAGTGCATGGGCCGTTTCCACCTCAGCTCAGATATTGGCTACGGCACAATATTATGAGAATAGAGAGAAAGAAGAGAATGACCGTGCTGACAAAAAGACGAAAGAGCTGAAAACTAAAGTGTTGTTGCAACAAGCGTATCCTCCGCGGCCAAATCAGAACAATTCACAACAGAATCGATCGCAGTCGCAATCGAATCGGTCACAGTCGCGTAATGATTCCTCCTCCCAAAGATCATCGTTAGGGTACAATCAATGTGCTTATTGTAGACAGGAGGGACACATTAAATTTAACTGCCCTGTTTTAAACGAACGTAATAGTGGTAATTCGTCTAAAGGAGGTCGTGGTGGTTCGCAACAGGCGTCACGTGGTAGAGGTCGTGGTGCTCAGAATGATCGCTCAGAGAACTCATCTAATTCCAATAACTGTTTTGATCAACGTGGATCATCGCAAGGACGATCTGCGCAGTACAATGTAGACGATTATTACGTCGATCAGGGAACTGATGACAGTAATTACTAGGACAGCCAAAGACAAGGAGAGGGAGTGGTATCAGTTCCGGTTGATCAGAGAGGGCCTTACGTCGCAGTTGCTACATCGGGCGTCGTTGAGCCTTTTCTGTTGGACACTGGTGCAGCGAAAAGTTCTATCATGTATTCAAAACTCCCTGGCGCACCTTTGTCTGGCTTAACAAATGTTTCCGTTGGATTCTCTGGCGCCCCCGTTAGCAATCCAGTCTCACGCCCTTTGCCCCTTCAAATTGGGCCACGCGAGCTAGAAGCTCCGTTGATTCTAACCACGGGTTGTGGCGAGAATCTTTTGGGCCTGGATTTGCTTAAACGTTTGTACGCAACTTTGTATTGTTCTCCTGCGGGTGTAAAGCTTACGTTAGGAGAGAGGGTTGTCTCTCCCATGTACTTGTCTCTCGACAAGCTTCCACCGGAATTGAGTTCTCTTCCTGCGTCTTTGTGGGCGACGGGTCCAAATGACGTGGGCCTACTTGATATCTCCCCTTATGTTGTTCAGTTGAAATCTAATGTGCGATTGCCACGTATTCCCCAGTATCGTATCTCCCTTGATGGTGAACGAGCATTGTTGGCGATCATCTATGATTTGATTGAGAAAGATGTTATTGAGGAGACTCGGGGAAACGTGTGCAATAGTCCTGTACTGCCTATTCTTAAACGCACGGATCCTACAAAACCGCCTGTTTATCGTTTTGTTATCGATTTACGGGAGGTGAATAAAATTGTGGTTCCTCAATTCCCTGTTGTGCCTGACATCACGGCGCTCCTGACTCTGATTCCAGCTACTGCATCATGGTTTTCGGTGATAGATTTGAAAAATGCGTTTTTCAGCATCCCGATTGCCGAAGAGAGCAGGGACCTTTTCGGTTTCTCTCTCGGTGGACGAAGCTTCCGGTTCAAACGCGCTCCTCAGGGCTACTGTGAAAGTCCATCGATTTACAGTCAAGCCTTGAAGGGTCAACTGGATGCGTTTCGGTTGCCGGTTGGTGCGGCTTTGATCCAATATGTCGATGACTTATTGGTGGCTGCCGATACTCAGGACATTTGTAAAATAGCTACGGTGTCATTGCTGCAACATCTCTGTGAGCTAAATCATAAGGTGTCCCCTTCTAAACTCCAATATTGTTGTCAAGAAGTAACCTATCTAGGTCACTTATTGTCAAAGGAGGGAAGGAGATTGACCCCAGAGAGAATTGCAGCGATTGCGCGAATGGCTGTGCCAAAAACCCAAAGAGATGTGCGTGCCTTTCTAGGTATCACGTCGTACTGCAGGCAATGGATTCCTAATTTTTCATTGCTAGCGAAACCATTGGTGGCTCTTACGTGCAAGGATGTTTCGACTCCTTTACCATGGACGGAAGAATGTCAGAAAAGTTTTTCTGAATTACGTGATTCATTGTGTTCGGCTCCTGTGTTGGGTACTCCTGACTACAGCAAGCCGTTTACGCTATATGTTCACGAGAGGGAAGGTTGTGCTTTGAGTGTCTTAACGCAACCTTTTGGTGGTAAGCAACGTCCATGTGCATATTTTTCCTCGACCTTGGACCCAGTAGCTAGAGCATTGCCGAGTTGTTTACGAGCAACAGCGGCAGCTGCGGTCTCCATCCGACAATCAGCCGGATTGGTCATGGATAATATGCTTACGGTGATGGTTCCGCATGCAGTCGATACTCTTTTAAATCGTACGAAAACTCAGCACTTGACGAGTGCGAGGTTGTCTGGGTACGAGTTGACGTTATTGGCAAGCCATATTCAGATAAAACGTTGTAATGTCTTAAATCCGGCAACTTTGTTACCAATTAGTGCAGAGTCAGATGAAGTAGCAGAACACGACTGCTACTTGAGGACTGAAGAGGAAACAAAAGGTCGAGTGGACCTTAAAAACACCCCATTGGAAGATCCGGATGGCACTCTGTATGTGGATGGGTCATGTTTTAAGTTGCCGAATGGTGATGTGACTACGGCTTATGCAGTTGTAACATTGAATACTGTTGTTGAGACTGCAAGATTGAATCAGAATTCTGCCCAAGCTGCGGAATTGATTGCTCTCACTAGAGCATGTGTGTTAGCAAAAGGTAAACGTGTGAATGTGTACACCGACAGCCAATACGCTTTTGGTGTAGCGCATAGTTTTGGACGATTGTGGCGAGAGAGAGGTTTCTTGACGTCGCACGGTACGAAGATTCAGCATGGCCAGCTTGTGAATGATCTTTTGGATGCATTGACTTTGCCTACGCAAGTTGCGATTGTTAAATGTAGTGCGCATCGTAAGGTGACGGATGATGTTGGTCGTGGTAACGCGTTTGCAGATGAGATTGCTAAGGAGACTGCCCGGAACCTTAGTACTCGGATGTATGTGACGAGTTCGGTTAGGTGGCCTACGGAATCGAGTATGTGTGAAGACACCATTGAAAGTGTGAAAGAAATTCAGAATGAGGCCACCGAGACTGAAAAGGCGAAGTGGAAAGAAAGTACGGGAAAGTTGGATGCGAGTGGTTGTTGGATTGATTTGTCAGATCAGAAAAGATGGTTGTTGCCTGACGCGTATGTACTGGCCGTTGTGACAATGGCGCATGGGTTAGCACATATTAGCGTGAAAGGCATTTGTAAATTGTTGTCGCCTGTGTGGAAGAATGATGGAATTACGAAATGTGCTGAACGGTTGGTGAAGAATTGTATGGTGTGTATGATGTATAATCCTGGCAAAGGAACCCCAACTCCTCCTGGTAGTTTTGCTCCCCCTTCGTATCCCTTTGAGGTGATTCAATTGGACTTCATCCATATGGAGCGATGCAATAATCTGAAATACGTTTTGGTTGTGGTTTGCGCATTCTCCCGATGGATCGAGGCCTATCCTCTCAAAGACAATACTGCTTTGTCTACTGCGAAAATCTTACTGAAGGAATATTTTCCTCGGTACGGAATGCCTAGAGTCGTGTGGTCAGATAACGGAAGTGAGTTTGTTGGAAGTGTGATGAAGAGTGTGTGTAAGGGCCTTGGAATAAATCAAAAATTCCACAGCGCCAATCATCCCCAGTCAGCTGGATTGGTTGAAGGGTACAACGGCACCCTTAAACTAAAGCTAGCGAAGATTCAGGCTACGACTGGTCTTTCGTGGCCTGACGCTTTGCCCTTAGCATTACTGTCAACTAGGGCGACTGTACACTCCCGAATAGGGCTTAGTCCCTACGAAATAGTGTTCGGCCGTCCTGCGAATGTGTGGGGGGTTCCTAGGCCAGGAATGTTTTCTGATCTTGAGTATCCAATGTTGATTGACTATTTACATGACTTGACTGCTAAACTGAGGTTAATTCACCAACAGGTTTACGACGCATTGCCGACGCAGACGGAGGGTCCAGGCCACCAGCTCCAGCCTGGAGACTGGGTGGTGACACGCAACTTTTCACGCAAGAATAATCTGGACCCGAGGTTCACCGGACCTTACCAAGTGCTCCTGGCCACGAGGACTGCCGTTCGTCTTGAGGGGCGTAAAAATTGGGTGCATGCCACCCATACGAAGCGAGTCCCTATCCCTTTACCGGCAGACCCGTGGGTAAGGAAAGGCATTGCGTCAACAGAAACAGAAACATTGCCGGCGTTTGTACCTTTCAGCGACGCGCAGCCTGTTGGAGAATCCTCAGCGCAGCAGAAAGACACTGTTGAACAATTGTCAGCAAAAGACTCAAGACCAGAACAATCGACTGATCAGCAGGACGCTGTCTCTTCAACGGATCCTTTGTTCGACGAGCAGACACGTCCCGGGAAACACCGATATTCTTTGCGATCTCGCACTAAGGACAAATAAAAAATTTTGTTTTGCTGAATTAACGACTGCATTATCCCCGTTTCCGTGATCAGTTTTGAACATTCGTATCACTGTGATTTTACATATATATATATATATATCGAGCTTCCTCCCTGTATCTTTTTACTTCCACAGCCGAGAGACTTTGTGTTTGTATATACATATTGTGTATTGAAGGCCGTAGGGCCGCGCGCGTACTTCCTTCTGGATAGTAGGTCTTGACGCTAGGTTAAAGGCCGTCGGTTCCTAGGAACTCCTAGGGATTGACTATTGCTACACAGAACGAAGTGCGTCAAGAAACGTTGCGGACGGTCGTAGGGAATGGCATTCTCGAAGCTGAATGATTTGGAGGGAGCTAAGGCGCACAGACTCAAGCTGCAGCAACTCAGTCGTACCAAATGTTTTATATTCCAATTGTTTGTGTTATTCTTGACTGCTTCTGCATTATTGGCGGGTGGGGTGTACTATACGATGTCTTACTTCTTACCTGCTACACCTACTCCTACTCCTTACCCTAATCTCACCTCTACTGCTTCTCCCCATTCCTTTCACATGTTACCGGAACACGAGCAGGCTAGACGTGTAGAATTCCGCAACAATTCCTTTATTCAGCTCCTCCATCAGCATCAGTTAGTGGTTAACACTACTAATTGTTGGGTGTGTGGGTTGATGCCACATACTACGGATAAGGGAATTCCATATCTGGTGTTACTGTATAGTTCCCAAGGGTCAGCTCGAGCATTCCAAACAATGTTTCGAAGCGCACTGGGTTTCCACCCCATTCGAGAACCACGTTCCCCCTACTCTGGTCCTACCTCGTATCAGAAGCCTTTGTCGATAGCCATAGAGGATTTAGATAGCGATATCTATGATCCTTCGCTTATCCCTGAAGAAGAGGTACAAGCCTATAGAGTCCTAAGTAGAGGCGAATATAGTGTGTTCACTAGCGAAAAGCAGCTTAAAAGCTCGCCTCCAATATGGGTCGTACCCCACACTGGTAATTTCTGTCTTATGGGTCGTGGCCGAAGATCGCAAGCCCGACTTGGAGCAAGTGCTTGCACTGAAAATTACATTCTGCCGATGTCCTCGTCCCCCGTGTTTCTGGCTGCCAAGGGTACATACTTTATCTGTTATGATCGTGCATATGCATGGTTGCCCGCTGACTTCATGGGCTCATGCTTCATTGCAAATCTGTTGCCTCCGACGTTCACTGTAGACGCCGATTATCACAAGACTAGAGTTGTGCGAGGCGTAATTAGCGAAGAGGATACTGCCGGTCAAGAGGCAGGAGACTTTTTCAAGGGTTTCCTCCCGTTTTGGGGTCCTATGGTTAACAGTAGGAACCTGAGACAGTTGACTCGAGTGGTAGAATCGACAGCTAATATTACTGCCAGTGCCCTTGGTAATATTACCACAGAACTTCAGGCGGAGAGACTTATGACGTTACAAAACCGTATGGTTTTAGATGTCATCTTAGCAGATCGCGGTGGGGTATGTAAGGTGATCCATTCGAGCTGCTGCATTTTCATTCCAGATAATGCTCCAACTGTCTATCAAGCCATCTCGAGGTTGCATAAGATCTCCGAATCCATACACGTGGATGTAGGGGATTGGACGCTGCTAGGATGGTTTTGGGGCCTGATGTCGACTTGGGGTTGGAAAATTCTGATGATCATCGGAGTTGTGGTAGTGTTCCTGTTCACGTGTTGCCTTTGTGTGCAGTGTGGTCCTGCCTTATGTGGTCTTTGTGCTACAACGTGTATGAGACAACCATCTGTTACCAAGGGGACTCAGTTGGACAGAGCTATGCTACAGCAACATCTCGATGGTCTGATGAATATCGAATATGATTCCGACTAGTGCTTGCCTACATGAGGGCAAAAGGAGCGTCTGAGGTTCCGTGACAATTGTAAGTGGTGCTCTCGACTCGTACGAATATGGTCGAGTCTGGTATCTATGAACCGCAAATGGCGAGTTTAGTAAGTGTGCGCAGTTTCGCTGTGCTAGCTTAAACCGTTCATTTGTTATGTGGGTTTTTCATCTGTACCCACGGGTTCCATCTTAGATACGGCATCCATTTTGTCTCTTGCCCTCAAGTAGCCAGCGAACGGACGTTGTCCGCTTCGCGACCCTGGGACTCCCAAGATATTTGCGGAAGACACATGTTCTTTGTAAATGTCTTTATGACGAGGGGGATGCTACTGTAAGGCAGATGACGCCGCATGAGGCTCATCTTGCCGCACGGGCTTATTGTCTCAGCCGTGCATCTCATTAGGCACGTCCCTTTGATGCCTGCATCTCGTGTTTCCCGTTACCTCCCCTTTTACACTCTTTCCGATCTCCCCACTGTCTCCGTCTTCCTCTACACCTGTCCTTGTTCCAATTTCGATCTGTTTTACTGCTGATTGGAATTTGCTAATGGTGGGAAGATGGGTTATTACAGTTGGGAACCGCCAAATGTTTCCGCACTTATGTTTCAGACCTCATGTGTTTCAAAGTGACCAAAGCGACCCCTCTGGGGGAAAATTGTGGGAACGGGGTTGTAAACTTTTGTGTTCAATGTTGTCTTATGGGTAAAAACTGTATAAAAGGAGCGATCTACAGAACCAATTTGAAGCAGTCTCCCCAAGTTGCACGCTGTGTACTTGTCGTGATCTCTGTGTTCCCTGCAGCAAATAAACCTTGAATCTTTGACGCCCAAGGAAGTGTCCCGTGTCTCTGTGACTTGTACGCCGGAGCAGGTTACCCACGAAGGTTTCAGGTGTTGTGCCCTGGCACCGCTGGGTCTTACAGAACCCAGTCCTTCAGCATCAACAACGTGGAAAAAAGGGAACTGATGTCATCACGCCGACGGAGTCCTATAATGGAGTCAGTGACGTCAGCGGAGACAAAAGCGATGCTGTGCTTCTGTGACGTCGTCCACGTCGGCATGAAGAGCTACAAAAGAATTTCCAAATGTTGCTGACGCAAGGGGATATTCACAAGGTGAGGAATCCACTGGCAGATGTATCCATCAGAAACCAACCTTGTCCTTTAGTATGCCTGAATTAATAGCACGATCAACTTAATGATCTGTAAGACATATAGGAGTGTTTTTGGCCTTCCCTTAAATGCTTCCCAAGTGCAAATGAGACTGGAGTTTGGCTTGTGCAGCCAATCTATGGAATGGCTAGCACCTTATGTAAAGACCAAGCATAAAGCAAAATCATGCATAGAAAACTCTCTAAGTTATCATCTATGGACTGAAATCAACCGTAAGGACTAACCATGGGCAAATTTTGCAAATTCACAATTCGCGAATTTGTGAATTTGCGAATTCGTGATCTGCTAAATCCGCGAATTTGCGGATTCGTGGATTTTGCGGATTGTGTGGGTAAAGGGCAGGCCGGGCGGGAAAACGGTGCACATCGCTAGTGTGAGGGGCAGGGCTAAACGGGCGAGGCTTATATGCGAGTTCACATGCCTCTTGTGTGCATAAAAGGACAGGCACTGATCAGAGAAGCTCGTGGTCACTGGAACTGCACAGGGATTGAGCTTGTGAAAGTCAATAATGCAAAGGCCTCCATCAAGCATCATAGGTAATTTCCGACGATAGATATGGGGATAACGCACACCTGCCCAGCTTCGACAAAACTCACATTTTTGGGGGGGCTGATTAACTTTGCCATCACACCAAAGAGCACCGGGGTCCCTCGAGTTCACATGCCTCTTGTGTGCATAAAAGGACAGGCACGGATCAGAGAAGCTCGTGGTCACAGGAACTGCACAGGGATTGAGCTCGTGAAAGTCAATAATGCAAAGGCCTCCATCAAGCATCATAGGTAATTTCCGACTATAGATATGGGGAGAACGCACACCTGCCCAACCTCGACAAAACTCACATTTATGGGCTGCTGTAACTATTTTAGGATGCCGCCGGCAAGCTGCCAGCACCATCCTAAAATAGTTACTAAATTAGCTTCATCAGGAAGCACTAATAGATAAAATAAAGCAGGTGCTCGAGCACCTGATTATTTTATCTATTAGTGCTTCCTGTTGAAGCTAACTTAGTAACTATTTTAGGATGGCGCTGGCAGCTTGCCGGCGCCATCCTAACATAGTTAAAAGTTCAACATGCTTGAACTTTTGCCCCCCCAAATCCGCCGCTCGCGGATTTCGCGGATTTTCAGTAAATTCGCGGGAGTTCGAGGATCGCGGATTTACCGAAAATCCACGAAATCCGCGAGCGGAACGGATTTCCCGCACATGCTTAGTAAGGACTCAGTAGTAAAGAAAAATGGGCTGTCCCCTTAGTAATGGCAAAACAATAATTTGATCTACAAGATTCACGATGTTGTCCCTGGCTCTTTTTGTAGGGTTAATTTCAAACTGTTTGCCTTCTTCCCCCAAATTTTCTTACCCTCTTTTTGCTGGCTATAGGACTCTGGGCACTTTTCTACTGCTAATCAGTGCTTAAGTGCATGTGCTCTCCCCCCTAAAACATGGTGTGATTGGTTTGCACCAGGGGCCGTATTACATAAAGTGCCCTTGGGGTGCCAAAGGCGTTTGTGCCTGCTTTGCGTGCCCCTGGGGCACTTTGGTTTTACAGAAGGGGCCACAGACACTTGTGTGGCCACTTCAGTAATACCAATAGCTCAGGTGCACATAAAGCGTCAGTGCTACCTTCAAGGGGCGTTCCTTTATTTGCATGGGGGCATGCCCCATGAAAATAAGGGAATCCCTTTGTCTCTGCGCCCGCGCAGTATTAACAACGTGGGTGCACAGGCAAAGAAGCCCTCAGGAGGCACGCTGACAGTGCACCACCTAAAAGGTGGCTCACTTTCAGTGCACCTCCTGAAAGCAGCCCTCTGCAAGGGGCAAGAGGGCCCAATGGACTCTCCAGACATCCTCTTGCAGGCGGGTGCAGTCACTGACAAAACATGCCTGCAAGGGTATTTCAATTCCTCTTTAAAAGTGAGGGTGGGTTGCCGCCTGCACAGTGAAACACGGAGCGGCTTTAAAACTGCTGCTCCGTATTTGACGTGACTGCACTGCTCCCAGAGCAATGAAGGAAAATGCACTGTGTGTGTAATGCAGCCTGTTTGACATTTTTTATTTACATGTACGTCCCTTGTACAGTGGTATTTAATATACCCAGGGCCTGTAAATTAAATGCTATTGGTGTCAGATTATGCCACCCACAGAAGAAGCCTTTCAAACCTGTCTCAGGCCTGCCACTGCAGTGCCTGCATGTGTGCGCAGTTTACTGGCAGTTTGACTTGGCATTTAAAACTACTTGCCAAGTCTTAAACTCCTCTTTCACTAAATAGAGATCACCCATAAGGTAGGCCATAGGTAGCCCTGTGGGCAGGGTGCTGTGTAGGTAAAAGGCCTTTATTGTGTGGCATACCTCTGTAGTGACAAACGCCCTATCTAGTTTCTCACTATTTCGAGGCCTGATCCTTCAATAGACTAGCATTTGGAATTCCCTTATATAATCTAATCTAACCTTATATAAGTTTAAGTGGCAATTCCTGATCTGAAAGGAGTATTGCTGCCATGTTTGGTATATTTAGATTGGTAGTGAAAAATCAAGCTTACTGGTGTAGAAGGATTTATTATTATTTTAGAAAGCCACTTTTAGAAAGTGAGCATTTCTCTGTGCGTATAACTCTACGTGGTTTGCAGCCTGACTCCAATCCACGTCTAGGGCAGAATGAGAGCTACACTTTGTACAAACTTTCCAGAAAGCCATGGGCTGGGAAAATCTGCATACTGATAGTCTTCCTGAGCTGAGAGAGTGGGAGGCAGGAGGCACTTACATTTGTACAGGCTGCATCCTGCCCTCACACAAAGGGCTTGTTTACCCCCAACTGATGTCTGGAGCAAAGGCAGGAGAGAAGGGAAACTTGTGGAACTTCACAGACCTTGCTGGAAACGTCTCCCACCCTCTAAAACAGAGGTCTTCAAACGTTTTACTCTGAAACCCCCCCCCCCCCCCGAAGCAAAATATTTTGAGGTCGGGCCCCCTCCATAACTTTATGGCAAGTATTGGGGGAGCGGGAGGGACATGGCTGGTGCAAGGAGCAGGGCTTATGAGATGATTTCAGGAATACTTTTTCTATAGCTTCTGAACCTCACTTAATATGAGAATTATAAAACAGCAAGCATCAAACAAAAACAGATATTATCCCAAACAAACTGCTCCCCAAAATTGGGGTGTTGTGAGCCCCTCACGCTCTTTGACCCCAATGCAACTACACCTGCTGTCCTATTGATAACTGCAGTCCTGAGTATCAAGCTATCTCCCCTGCATCTTCTACCTCTTACCCACCATGACGGATCATCACCTCGGTCCTAATGCTTGAAAGGAAAATAAGCTCTGATGACCCTTTTTTAAAGTTAGACAGTCATAACTGTGATGCATTAGGCCCCTCAAATCCCTGGGCCCCAGTCCTGCTGCAGCTGCTCCCTTAATGATAACCAGCGGTGGCCACTTACACACTTGGTAGCAGTACCAGCTTCACTAATGAATGTCCCTTTAAACATTTTTTAAAAACACTTATATTGTCCCCTTCTTTGGGGTATCTCTCTGAAGTAGAGTCTCTGGCCATTTGTAAACACAAAAGTGAGTCCCCATACATTGCTCCCTATTCTAGGCCTTCTCTTTGTCAATATCTATGAATCTCGCTCCTTTCCTCTGTCACTTAGACCATTACCTTGAGGCCCCAGTGATCGAGAGAATAGGAGCTCTGAATATGAATGCAACCCTGCTGGCCTTCTACCTGCAACCCCATGGACTCCGCTTTCACAATGCCCCTGGATGGTTAATACTGACTTTGAGATGCCTCTGCCTGAAATCGTAAGGTGTGGTGATAGAGCAGAAAGTTAAAAAAGAAACCAGCCTTCTTACCAGCCATTAATTGATTGAGTCACTTAAAGCCAGGGCCACTGGAAATATGAGTTTCTGCAGCAGCAGCGTTTTCCACATAATTATCAGTTTACTACATTTGTACATATTCTGGAGATTTCAACAAAAAAAACTTGATTCTAGCTCAAACGGTTTAAAAGTTACTTAAAGCATGACATAGTATTCCGGAGCAGTGGAAGGCCCTTTGCAAAGATTGACTGGTAATCTTGTAGTTGCTTACTGCTGTATTTGGGTATTAAACTGGTACTAATGAGGTGAAATATTCCCCTGACAGCGTTACCTTGCGTTAAAATGACAAAATAATGAAGTAATGCCAACCGCAAAATGTGGCGCTGCCGCATAATTGACCTTTTCTTGCTGCAGAATTTAGTCAAACCTGCTGCATAATGTGGTCCTCTTCTGCTGAATAATGCCAGTGGCTCTGCTTAAAGCTTTATGGTGGCAAAGATTTATTCTTTTTGAGATGTAATGTAAGGGTGTTATCAGCTGAGATCTGGAATAGTGGAGACACTTACAAAAATGTCTGCATTAGATACAGTTTGATTACTTATTACTAAAAAGTATATTTTGTAAGAACTTGTTTTATCTCAATCACTGCATCATTTTGTAGCATCCTAGCTTAGAGTATGTAAATACTGTTTTAAAATAATGACTTACATATTCACAGTGCTTTCTGCAACAGGCTGGGACCTCATAGCACTATAAACAGGGGTAATGAAGTTATGCGGCAGGAGACGGTCAAATTATGCCGCATGGTTGACTAAATTCTGCAGCAAACAAAGGCGTATTATGCTGCATATTTTGTGTCCGCATTACTGCATAAGTTTGTCATTTTTACACTTGTTAACACTGTCCTGGCCTTTATTCCCCCTCATAAGTACCACATTAACACCCACATATAGCAATAAGCAACAGAAAGGTGACCAGTCAACATTTAGAAAGGGCCTTCCACTGCGAGGTAACATGTGCTGCTGCATTTTTATTCACTTTTGAACCGTTTGAGCTAGAAACAAGCTTTTTTTTAATTCTGAAAATTATGCAGCAGATGATGGATTATGTGACAAATGCGGGAAATCCATAACTATGAGCTATGAGTGCAGGGTGAGCGTGAAAGTGAAGGGTGAGAATGAGGAGTTGTCTGTAGCATGTTATTGACGGTGGCGTAGGGTTTCAGATATAAGTTAAACTATTGCTATTATGCCATTAATCAGGGATCGAGGGTGAAGGAAATAAATAATGAGCTGATCCCGCAACAAACTTCCAGTCTTATGATTTGGATTGCCAGCTCATTATTTTGATGTCACAGACAGTGCAAAAATAAACAGTCACCTAAAGACCTATTTTCAGCACTTATCTGTGCATACTTCAAACAGCAAATATACATAGAAAGCACTTTTAATTGTGTTCTAAGGCTTCCTGAATAATAAAGGACTGATAATTAAAGGGAACAAAGACAGAGAAGTCACATTACAAATGAATACATACTTTTTTATTTATAACCCTATTTAGTGTAAGACAAGGTCTTTGCAGGCTCTTTAAACATACATGGCTGGCATTTTTCTATTGGCAACTCTTCTTTATATTCCTTTTCATGAAATGCATTTTCACACTACAGCAGTAACTGTAAAATACAAATATAAGGAATAGGCAGAGTGGGGCCCAAGGACTACTGGAACCAGAAAGAAAACTAAGCCTCTGTAACCAGTTTACAAAGGTATGCAAATGGTCTTTAAAGACAGCCTGGAAATGCAGCAAATAAACATTGCCACACTTCCAGCCATCTTCATTTACATGTACTTGCAGAGGCATTTGCAGCCCCCTGGAAACCCATCCCCCCCCCGCCCCCCAAGGGGGGCGAGCCCCACTGTTTCATTACCTCTGCTCTAGAAGCAGGGCACCACGGTATAAGTACAGGGGTTCTGATCCCATATGGCAGTGCACTTTTGTAACTGGGATTGAACCTCTTTCAGAAGAACAGCCTGGCTGCACAAAGGACTCATCTGGACTGCTCTTCTGCTATTGCTCTACTGCCTGCCACTTGCTGGTTTGGCCTAAATGACTCACTGGATTACTTTCCTGTTTGTTTTCCTGATGCCAGCTGCTCCCTGACATTAATCCACGATGTGGTTGGGGAGAGGGTGTGGTTTCACAGCTAGACTGTGGACTTTGGAGCTGGGAAACCAAGCTTCGAGCCTCAGGTTAACACACCCTGTGATTCTGGGCACTCTACCCATGCCTACCAAAAAAAAATTAATCTGCCTTAGTATAACTTAACTGGTGCTCATGTAAAGCGCTCCAATACCTTCGGGTCAAGTTCACGCTATATTACCCTGCCAAAAAAAACAAAAAACAATCCTACTAGACACTGCTCAGCTACCAGAGAAAAAAACAGCACTGTGCTAACTGCTAAGCTCTGTTGGCCTGTGGCCTGTTTCACTGTAGGGCTGGAGAGGAGGGACTACCACTTGTCTATTGGCATTAGTGAACTGGCCTGCATGCCAGAGACGTTTTAAGGAATGGGCGAAGTGGGCTCTGGCTCAGGTCCCCAGCCTTCCAGCCACCCTGATAGAAACCAGCTCTGTTCTGCAGAGTTTTGCCCTGATGACCTTGAATACCTTTTTTAACTGATTGTATTAAATACTGTTCTCATTTAATTTATTTTTTATGTGGGTAATGTGCGAGTCTATTACAGATATTTTTCAGAGAAATTGGTTTGTTTCATGCAACATCCATAAAAACGTTTCTCTTAGATCAAAACAGGACCTCACATATGAGAAGTGTGAGGGTGTCAAGGAGATTATCTGCAGCAATATTAGTGAGCTGCTGCTGTTACAATATTGTAAACACACATCACTATCCCTGAATATTAGTTGAAAACACATTTACAATTTGGACAAGTGTGTCTGTGCACTGTCAGTGAACTGGCCTAAGAGGGCACGAATGAGCGGAAATTGGATCATATATTCAAAGCTGTTCCCAACAGGCTCCCCCAAAATATGTTAGGCAGGTTGGCCAAAATCCTTAAGATGTTCCTGCTGCCTGCCTACTTTGTGTCCCTAGTGCTTTCCTGGGACTTGTGGCAGCCCAGAACTGACCATGAGGCTCTGAGTCTCGCTCAACAGTCCCTACAACCAGCACATGTTGAGCGCTTCCTGGTGCCATTTCATCTTTTCCCCAACGCGCATGGAGCGCTTTCTCCTGTTTTTAACTTTGGTGTTGCGCTTCTTCCACCGCCTGTACTAGCGCGCGGATAGTGCCTCAGTAGTCCCGCCACAACTCCAAGGAAGAAGGCCTACTGTCAGTTCGCCCTGGCGTTGGCCTCGTAAGGCGAGCAAAATAAGTGCAGGCTTGAATCACCACGCTACCGCGGTGAGCTTGCCTCCGGTGTGGTTCTCAACCCCTCGGAACATGTTGAGCTCCTCCCACTTACTTTTCTGTGCCTGCGCCTGCTACTCCAATGGATATGGCTAGGCATACTTCATGCTACTACAGTATTCCTTGATACAGGAATCCTTAGGGCCCCACAAAGCTTCTCTAATGCCCCTCCAGACCTCCACAGAGTATTAGGGGTGACTCTCAGCTTGATGTCAGCCCGCGCCACAGTGCACAATGAGCAATTAACTTAGTTTAGACCCCGCGAGGTATCCCCGTCGTTCTCCACTTTGTTGTTGTGTCGGGTTCGAGTATTTGAAAGAAATACTTTTATTATTAAAAGTACTAACGGGACCCACAAGTGAAGAACTGGGATATCAAATACCCAGCGGCGCCAGGGACACACCCAAAATCCTCTGGGTTCCCTTGCCTTGGTATACAGAGACACAGAATACTTGTAGGTGGCGTCAGAGATCAAATTTATGATCTGCAGCTAGTAGCAGAAATCCCAGCAATACAACACGGTGTACAACTCAAGAAACTGCTCAATTTTACCCACTTCGATGCTGATGACGCCTCCACACCGTCATGAGCCACGGGTGGCGTATGCTCATGACGGCGTGGAGCCGTCATCAACTGCCGCTCCGCCTGTGCGGGCAAATTAGTGAGTGGGCAGGGTCATAATGGCTTCACACCGTCATGAGCACACGAAGCCCGTGACTCATGATGGTGTAAAGTCGTCATAAGTGAGGGAGCGCCGCGCTCCCCCCTAGCCCCACCCGCGCCACGGCAGAATTCGCGCCGCAGCGATGTGGTTAACAGGATCTATCTCTTAAAGACTTTACATGATCCACAATTTTAAGTAAAGAGGTTGACAAGTATGCATTTGCCACTGCAAGGTCCTATGGACAACCATCCATAGTTTTGTACAATATACTACACATATTTCTGAGATGTGTACAATGACATACAAACGTACAGCCATGCTTACAACCCACTGCGAGTTAAACCACCTTCAAATTGGTCTAGCCTCTATTCTATATTATTCAACAATCTGCAATGCCTTAAAATCTTCAGCGAAGTTCTGGAAATAAACATCCACAAAATATAAATGTCCTTGTTACATGCAATCTATTTATAGCACTATATTACAAGTATTCAACATGTGTCCAGACATCCCCTGGTGAATCATCTATTCTCAACAGATGCTTTGGCTTTTCTCACACATTTTTTGCAAAATGATTTAGTGTTAAGCCACAATCTAGTTTGAAATATGCCTCTTCGACTCACATCAAGTGTGTTCAGCCTTTACTGTGTTCAACACACTACTTGCACCAAACAACCAAACACTTTACTAGTTTGTAAAGGGTGTGACATATAACTTTAAATAAGCACAACCACACTTTCCTTCAGGGTTTATGCTATTTCCAATGTATGCACCCACATGTTTAACCCCTTCAGCACGGCACGAATTTTCGCGCTGTGCTGAAGGTTCTAATGAGCCTATCGGCTCATGACGGAACCGTTCCGTCATGAGCATGGAAGGGGTTACTAAGGCGAGACATCCCGATTTATACACAAAAAGGTACATTTAAAATGCACGCCCCTGCACCAAAATTCAACCAATAGAAAATACATGACATCACACAGCATCATATAGTAAAGCTCATTTTACAGTGTCCCAACCCACAAGTTAATATTTAGGCATATCTAAAAAATAATCTGGAAGGCCCGGACAAAACATTATTTGAAAGCGTAACCCATGAAATGAAGAAACAGTAAAGAAAAGTAGTTTCAGATAATGTACAAGATAACAGAAACGTAAAAAAACTTAAAAGTTAACAAATGTCTTGAATGGTGATTGGGAAAGTGGATAACGATCTTGCACGGAAATTGGCTTGGCAGGGTCAATTCCAGGTGAAAGGCCAGCTTCTGAAATGAACTCCAGCGCACGAAGAAAACCTTAGTTAATGTATACATGACCCACAAAAGGTCAGACTGCTTTGCTCGCAGACTAACTTCTGAGGCCTACGTAAAAGGCAACACCAGATGGCAGTCACGACTAATCATGGGCGAATTTTGCGAATCTGGCGTTCGCAAATTTGCGAACTCGCAATCCGCAAAATCCGCGAATTCTCGCGATTTTTTTTTTTGGGGTTCGCAAGGGTTTCTGCCAGTTCGCGAGTGTTTTGTACCAGTTCGCAATTGCGAACTTACTTGTCGGCTCGCAACAGTCGCGACTATGTTGTTTCTACGTCTGGTTCATCATCACAGGTTCCCAGCACCCTCTGTTTCACCACTGCCACCCTCTGTTTCACCCATGTCACCCTCTGGTACATCAATGCCACCCTCTGGTTCATCATCACTGTAGATTATGGGGGGGGGGGGAAAGCAAGTACACCTGCCCTGCTTCAACTGACATGAATTAATTTGGGGTTGGTTTATTAATGTGTCACTGTTTCAAAATTCCAGTCTGGCACCTGCTTCCTTATCTGTAATTTGCTTTATGTTACAGTGAAATTTTTTTTCCAGGACCTTTGTGGCCTACTTGCAGCTATTCTATGAGCCTGCTGTGAGGGTCAGAGCAGGGTCATACAATTGTTGCAACTAGCAACTGAACTCTGGAGGGGCCCCAGTCAGGAAGCACTACAGGGAATGGTTACTAATGATGAGTTTGAACTTTTGCACCTGCTGATTGCTTTCAGTTTTGCAAAACTCGTTTTTCTGCAATTTCGCTGGATTCGCGGGGCACGAACTTGCGCGAGATCGGATTCGGAAGCCACAAATTCGTGCGAATATGCGATTTGTTTTTTTGAGGCGTGTTAGTTCGCAAGGTTTTGTGCGTTTTAGCGAGCCGCTTGTAGTGCAACGGCGCGAAGTTACCCTTGCGGTCGTTCACGGGCGCGGCCATCTTGTTTGCATGACGTATTTCCGTTTCCGGGCGCGATGTGTAATCTCGCAAAGTGTGCGGCTCGCTAGTACAATTTCGCGTGTGATCGCGAGGAAAATCTCGCGCGAACTTACCCACGCGGTCGTGAACGGGCGCGGCCATCTTGTTTCTCATTCATTGCTATGGTTCTGGGCATGCTTTTTGTATCCTCTCTAAATCTCTGCCATCCTTTGCTTGTTTGAAGTTTTTTTTGATCTATTTTACTTATTATCTATCCCTCTATTTTTCTAGCCCTATATTTTTGTGTTTTCTGCTACTTTTGGTTAATTTTAAACTACTTTTTTAAACTCTTTTCTTTTCTTCTCTTCCCTATTCTATTTTCTTTATTATTTAGCTTCCTTTCCGCCCAGACCATGGTAAAGGGAGCCGGGAAGCATCCCGAGAAGGGGAAGGGTCCCGCACCCCGTGCCCGGCTCCCGTGCCGGCGTTTGAGGGGGGAGCAGGTCGCACCCCGGGAGATATTCAGCCCAGAGGAGGTGGCCGCACTATTTTTTATGTTCAGCGCCGCCTCCCCAGGACCATCATGGCAGGCGGCAAGATCGGTAGGGGGTACGGGATCCGGGAGCGCCGGAAGTGGTGGGAGAAGGTGTGCCGGGCCATGTACCACCACTCTCGGGTCCGGCGCACCTACAACCAGGCCACCCACCGCTGGACGGATGTCCTGGATCGTGAACCCGATCTGCTCGACCTGCTTGGCCTTGAGATCCCAGGGCTTGGTGAGTAGTAGTAGCTATTTCTTTACTACTCTGTTTTCTCCTGCTCTGTGTGTTATTATATTGCAAATTTTTGTTTTTTACCAAGAGCAATAATTGTGCTGATTACATTGTAGGTAAATTATATTTCAAAATCTTCTGTGCATTTCAGGTGAACTGCTCTCCTTCTCAGTAGTGTTGCTACTATGCTTATTTGTTTTCGATTTTGTGTTCATTTCATTGGCCTGTGAAATTATGTATGAGTATAGATTAAAGAACTGCGTAATGCTAGACACTAAGGTTCAGATTTTTAATTACCGGCGCATCACTGCAAAGTAGCAGGGATGCGGCAGTAATTGTGCGCCACGCCAACACCACCCATGGTGCGCCGTATTTACAATGCGGCGCACCAAGGGCCCAAAACGTCACCAAAGCATTACGCATCTGTGCTGTAAAGGAGGCGCATTGCTGGAGTTGCGTCGCAACGATGGAGCAGCTCCATCAATGCTCTGGGGTGCCCTATCTCCCCAATGCTGCGTCAAGCCGTACGTCTGCTTCAAGCAGGCGCAGGGTTTGAGTCACGCATCATTGTCCTTAAAGTGACTGATTGAAATCTTGTAGATTTCCCTCAGCCACTTTTAGGATGCGTTCCAGCGCAGGAACGCCCTCCCTTGCGCTGGAACGCCCCCTGATGGCGCAGGGCTTTACAACGTGATGCATCTCCCATATGCGTCACGTTGTTAATATACGCCGCACCATTGCGCCTCTTTTGTTCTGCCGCTGCGTCACAAAAGTCACGCAACAATGGAGCAAAAGAGCCGCAAGGGGCTTCTAAATCAGCCCCTACAGACTCAAGTCCAGTCCTTCCTTTGTACACATGGCGATAAGAAGAAATAGTGGTGGTGGATTGATAGTTTGAGTATTTTAATGACTGGTTAATGTAGTAGGAAACTTTAGTGTTGCCGCTGATCTGCAATCACGATGGACTTGTCTGTCACTTCGCGTACTGCGGACTGCTGCCTGCCAATCCTAGGCAAATCTTTTTAGTACTTTGTTTAGTGAGTTACATAAGAACTTTCCAAGTCGACGGTCCGCAAATCAAGCAATACTAATAACGTAGTAGACCACATGAGATCGGTCAATATATCCCGTGGAATAGTAGTCTATTTGCTATTTCGCCAAAATATTTTGTTATTGTTCTTTTGAAATGTTTGATTTGGTTGACAAATATCATCCATGTTTTCTGGTCTTTCTTTCTTTCATGTTGTACATCAGCTCCCCTCAGGGGCAAGAGGACACAGGAGGAGGAGGAGGGTGCTGTTCAGGATGCAGGCCAGGATCGGGCAGGAGAGGGCTCCTTTGCTGGCCCCAGTAAGTTTTAATTTTAATATAGAGTACCTATTTTTTCCTAGCGTTCCTCATTCGATTTTTTCTAAATCGTCTTTGATCTTCTTGTAGACTGGATCTAAATTCTTATCCTGCCTCGACTATGACTCCCTGTGGTATTACTAGATTATTCTTATTAGTCTGTTTGTGTAGCTAACTAAGATTGCACATTTGGCAATTCCATTGGACTCCCATTCTAGTCAGCAATAGCTCGATGCACTGAGTGCAGTCCTCTGGGATTGTCCATAATGTCTTTTCAAGTCTTCTAAAGGTTTATGCTTTGACAATTGCCAACAATAAAAAGGTGAATGACCACCAAGAAAGAATAAGATACTACTTTACTTTTGGTTTGGATAGGAGGACAATCCATTCTACCACTGTTGCAGGGACAAATCTGCACAAACAGAACTATGGACACTAAATAATGCATTGCTTAGCTTATCAATTATAATAGGCGCTGTTAGACTTTCCACATACCTCAGTGATAACAGACTTTGTAGTTGAACCCCCAATCTCCTTACTGACTAGATAGTGTGGCAGAGTCATTTAGCTCCCAAAGTCACCGATGATTGATCCCCAATGATGATTAGATTATCCAACGCCGGACAAGAATACGGAGTCAGAGTCAAGAAGTGTCAGAGGCACGGACTCATGCTTGCAAAAATTCCAAAACCTTTAGCTCATCCACTCTAGTCTGGAGGACCAAAAACCACAGAGTCTATTTAAGTTTAAAAGCTTTATTAAAAGTAAACACATTTATTAAAATCAACTTTGTCATAAAACTAAACGTTTAACTAAAAATGGAAAAGTGCTTAGTGCTGACGATTAATTGGACACTTTTCTTGTGGTCGAGCCGATCTCTCACCTGGTTTGAACTTGATCCTGCTCGTGTTCTTAGAAGTCAAGCTTCTGTCTGTTAGGAGAAAAAGTGGTGCGTGTTAAAAATAAAAAGCAAGCATTCATCAGTTGTGCCAAAAAGTGCAGCAGGACAACAGCCTTCCCTGGAAAAAGGGACATTTTTACTTTGGAGTAGACAGTCACAAATTATTACATTGTATTCTGTTTTTTTCACATTTCTTTATTCCTTCCAGACCAAATAATATATAGTAGTGAGTGGTGTATTCTAACATTCTTAAATGTACTTTGTAGGTGGAACATCTGGTGGCGGGGCCAGCGCAGAGGTGGTGGTATTGGACGAGGTGAACAACTCTGGGGAGGAGCCGGTGCAAGTGCCGGACGACACCAATGTGCCTGTGAGGGTTAACACGGTGGTGGTGGGCAGAGGTAAGCCTTACTTATTGAGATTGAAGACTGCAGAGTGTGCTTTCTGCATGGGTGTATTATAAATCAACCAGGTAGTAGCCTCCTCTAAATGTACTTCGACTTAGCTGTGAAGTTTTTGGCGAGAAGAATCCCAATCAGATCGGAGATGAACTTGATGGATGGGATGAACGAAAAGCGAAAGAAGGGTGTAAGTAAGTGTGGAAGGACGAGAAATTTAATGATGACTGGCAAAGAAGAATGATATGTGTTTGCTTGGTCCCCGAGGTGGCTGGGAAGGAAAGAATATGGTATGGTGCATGGCTGGGTGAATGATGAAGCAAGGATGGGTGGAAGGAGAACAGCCTGGGTGGGTGAAAAAGAAACTGTATGTGTGCATATACTTTGAATGGATGGATGCCTGGATCATGGTACTATCTGACTCTTAGATAGCATATGTGTATCTAGAGAGAGTGGACATTCACTGGATGAACTAAGTGTTACTTGGAAGAACATGTAACACCGCGCCCGCACGTCCGTTCTAGTGTAGGAAAGGCAAGGAAAAGAAGTTGTAATTTTGTCCAAATACTACCATGAATAGTAGCAGTAGTTTGTATTGCAACTGCAAGCACAGCATATATCCGGTTATTAAGGTGGACACTCCCTACCTCTCTTAATAACTTTAGTTTAGTAGTAGTACGTCATTCATGTGTGGGTGTATCACTGTTCACTCAATAATAAGCAAAGCACCTAAAGTCATCCCATATGTCATCAAATACATCCCATGTGAAGTGATAGATAATCAGATTATTTAGCTTCTTTAATTTTCCTTTTCTAGTACTCATTTGCACTGTAGGGTGAAAGCTAAATTAATTAAGCAGTAGCCCTTTTAACAGAGTATTCTCAGTGCCACCCGTAATAGAAAAGTAAGAGCTTCACCACCTGCATGTACTGGACCGGTACAGTAACGCAAGTCTGTCTCACTCATCATGGTGTGCGTCTGTTTTTCTCGGGTGCAAGTTCACTGCGCCTGCATTATGCCGGCTTGCATAAGATAACGTACCAATTTTCCTAAACAAGAGAGAAGAAGAAGAAGAAGACTGGTGTACTGTCATAGTCGACTGTAATGCTCATAGAATTTGTTCCTTAAACTCCCACTAATGTAAGAGCAAGGATGAAGAAGTGGGAGGTTAGATAGATACTGTCCTCAATAGTTATGTACTGTGCTTTCAATTTGCTACTTGTACTGTGACACAACTTTATGCTCAATCATTTTGTGTTAATCTTAAGGAGCATTGGTTACAGACTATGTCTTTCTTTCTTCATATAGTTGCTCCTTCCAAATCAAACAGACCATCAAGGAGGGAGCTGGCTCGAATGGCCCGGCAACGGAGGCTGGATGCCACTGTCGCCGAATATCGGCGGCTGGTGGCCCTGGAGGAGGAGGACACGCAGTCTACCGGTACAACAACAACATTCACTGGGACAGCTGCATCCTCCTCCGTGCCCCCACGGGCTGCCAGCCAGCGCAGTGCTCCAGCGGTACGGAGCCGGGCTACCAAAGCCAACCGCCACCGCCGAGCAGCAAAGACAGCAGCAACCCCCCACAGGAGTTGCAAGGCACGCCAGCGCCGCTTATGCCTCAGAGTGTCCTACCTGGAGCAGGAGGTCCTAATCTATAAGAACTTGGTGGAGGGCCTTCGCTTCGACCATGCCACCCTCCGCAAGGAGTATGATGCCCTGGCCGCTAAAGTCAACAGCACCTTGCCGTAGTGTCCCTTGCCCCTTTTTTTAGAGACTTTTGGGGGGTGGGAATTGGGAGTTGGGTTGTTTTTGGGACTTTTGAAGGACAATCGTTGGGGTTAGGGAGGGTCTTGCAGGAGATTATTTTGTTAGGGCTACAAAAATATACTTTTTGAAACTTTATCTGACCATACCTGTTTTTTACTGCTTTTGAGTCTGGTGGGTGGGGGTTTAACAGTAAGTTTGTTTTCCTGAAGAGTCCTAGGACTTTAGTAGTACTACCGTCAATCTCTCGTCTCTCCTAATACTCCATTATACTACCTCCCACCAAACGCTTAACTTACCTGTAATTTGTGTTTGAAAGTAGGGCTAGGCCCAGGGCTGGCTCCACGGGAAACGGCGATTAAGGTTGGCAATCCTGGGCGGATTAAATGTCCTCCTCATTGCGGTGGTACTAGTGGTGTGACACAGTGGCAGTTGCATGCCTATGGAAAAAAAGAAAATGAAACCTGGTTTGTCCTTACTGTAGCAATACAACGGTACGATAGAGAATATAGCAGGTGGCAGTACACTAGAACAGTGCCACAATGTAGCCTAACAAATGGTAAAGTATTGAAAGTATAACTTGTACTTGTGTTGGATTTCTTTGACATTGGCTACTACTACAAGAAATAGTACTGAAGCTGAGTAAGTCTAGAATATATCCTCTGATTCCTTCACCAGCCTGTTGCTATGACCTTATCCTCCTCAGCAAGTGTGTGGAATTATTGATGTCATTTAGTCACACATCAAACAAAACCACAAAGCCCGGGGGAAGAGGGTTAGGGTTTGGAAAATGGATGGGAATGGGGGTTTCTTTTTGGGTAGGTTTTGTTGAGAGAAGAAAAAAAAAAGCACAGCATGGACAAACAATAATTGAAGATAGAGAAATCTTTGGGTACAAAGCTAACCATAAATCTTTTAAGTGACATAAAGGAAGAGCATGCACTACTGCATGCATTGTTACTGAAAAGTAAGTAGTACTAGAATGGGCCAGTACAGGGCTGCAGCGTTTTCACTTGCCTATCTCTGCACTCAGAGAAACACTTCTTACATTAAATTATTATTATTATTATTTTTTTAAACCTTTATTGGAAGACAAGCAGGAGACAGCAGTGGTGCATATACAGAGCATAAACAGATACAGGGACAGTGCAATGCAGCAGTTGACAAGAGAATTTCAGGTGCAATGTCCAGGTATAGTGCAGTGCAGACAATTATGAACACAGAACATCTGTAAGCTGTCAGAGTATAATACATCTGCTCAGAACAGTCATTGGTCTCGGGAGCACGGAACCAAAGCAAATACCCGTCAACGAGGGGCAACAGTAACAACACAGTGGTCTTTTAACCATAGCTCAGCATGTGCTCGGTTGGGGAACACCCATCACCACCCCAAAAGTGCAGTCATTGGCCCCACATCTTCCCCCCAGCGGCAGTACAGTGCAACCCACACAATCAGCATAGCAGTAGAATATAGAAACATCTCTAGTCTCTGCAGTACTCGGTGTCCGATAGGTATAAGCGTATTCCAGCAAACGTCACATTGCTAACCAACCCCAACCTGATCCTCACTCTACGATTCAGAATCCTGTACAGCCCTAGTAAGTAGGTACACCTGTAACGGGCTCCAAAAATCTCTAGGCCTACAGCGCACAGGCATCATGTCGGCATACACATTGTACTGGTCCTGACAATAAATGACATCATCCAGCCAGTCCTTGAACCGCGGCACCCTGCCCCGACCCCAACAGCAGGCCACTCGCCGTTTTGCCAACAATAAAGCTACGTCCACAAACCTACGATAAGGTGCCGGCACTTCCTTAGTATAGCCTAATAGCAGGACCACAGGGTCGAACAATACCCCATCCTCAGTCATGACCTGAACGGCGTCATGGACCTGCACCCAGTATTCTAAAACGGCCCGCACTCCCATGCCAGGTGAAGAAAATCACCGCCCGCCGCCCGGCAACGAGCACATCTATCGTCCTCCGCCAACCGGAATCTAAGTTTCCTGGCTGGAGTGTAATAGAATCTTTGTATGAATTTATAGTGTATGATTTTCAAACAGCAACTAGAAGAGATATTGGCAGTCACACCACAGCAGTACGCCCATTGCTCATCAGAGATAGAGATTCCGAGCTCAGCGTTCCATTGTTCACGTACCCGACTAGTCGGTGTAACCCGTTGCCTCCTGATGGCTCCGTACAATTTAGAAACCAAATGTCGCCCATCGGAGACCAGCATCACGTGGAGCGGTAAAGCTACGTCCGGCTCCTTGGGGAACTCAGGCAGTAGTGTCCACAGGCCTTGTCGTAAACGAACATAATAAAACATCTCCAAAGGGGAATACTCCACACCCCCAAAAAACTGGTCACGGGTACGAAAGGTGCCCTCGCAAAAAAGGCCCCCCCACGTAAGTGTCCCAAGACGCCTGCACATACGCTGAAACCCTGTCTCCTGCAACAAGGACAATGCAGGATGATACGCTAGAGGCAGTGCGGGCGAGTAGAGGAATGCAAGACTCAGGGTCTTCGCAACCCGTTTCCAAGCATCAACCGTGCACGTTACCGTTACCGTTACCGTAGTCTGGTGTGTATCCACATCACCAACATTACCCATTACCATGCCCTCCAGTGGGAGAGGATGAGCGACCCATTGTTCAGCAGCGATTTGAGGCATAAACGGTGTGGGACGCATCCAGTGGTATGCATAGTGTGCTTGAGCACTCACATAATAAAGTTCAAAATCAGGAACGTCAAAGCCACCATTGATATAGGGCAACGTTAAGGTAGACCACGCCAATCTTGGTTGTTTACCCCCCCAGAACAGACGAATCAGCTCCGAGCGGAGACGTTTAAAAAAATACGCTCCAGGGTGATACGGAATATTCTGAAACAAATATAAAAAGCGGGGCAAGACCACCATTTTTATCAGGGACGCTCTGCCCGCCATGGACAGAGGTAAAGACATCCATCTCGTAATGTTATCCGCCAGTTTAGTGATAGCGACGCCATAATTGAGCCTAATAGTCTCCTCCCTGCACAGAGATATCTCAATACCAGGATACCGTAGCTCTGAATCACACCACTCCAGGGGGTAGTCCAGCGGGAATCGATGAACCGCAGCAGTGAGCGGGAAGAATTGGGATTTCTGCCAATTAATGTGTACTCCAGATACACCTCCGAATGCAACAAGCTCTCGCAAAAGCGCGTTCAGATTCGCCTGCGGATCTCTCACATATAGCGTAACATCATCCGCATACAAAGAGATTCCTATTTGGCGCTGAAAACAATTGAACGCACTCTGTTGATGTAATTGGCGAATCCGACATGCAAGAGGTTCTATGGCAATGGCAAATAGGAGGGGAGAAAGTGGACATCCCTGCCTGGTCCCCCTGGTGATTGGAAATTGGGGGGAGAGCACACCATTCACGACCACCCTCGCCACCGGTTCAGTGTACAGCAATTTGACCCAGGAGATAAAGATCCGAGGAAACCCCATTCTACATAAAACATCTATCAGGTAACCCCATTCTACTGAATCAAACGCTTTCGTAGCGTCCAAGAAAACGGCGGCTACCGGGAGCTCCGGAGCTATCGTCGGGATCAGAGAGAACAGTGTTCGAAGATTATGAGATGTTGCCCGGCCAGGTACAAACCCGGACTGATCAGGTAAGACGATAACGGACATAAGTTCCGAGAGCCGCGTCGCCAACACTTTCGCCAGTATCTTGACATCACAGTTAAGCAATGAAAGAGGCCTGTAGGACCCCACGTTTAAGTAACGAGGTGATAGCAACTTCCCTCATAGTCCCCGGTAACTTCCCCACCTCAAGAGACTCCTCAAAGACCTCCCGGAGAACGGGAGCCATAATATCCACATAGCATTTATAAAATTCAGCTGGGAGGCCATCCAGCCCCGTAGCCTTCCAGTTATTCAGAGACATGATGGCACTTCTGATCTCCTCCACCTCAAGGGGCCTACCTAGGAACGCCCTATGATCGTCCGATAGCCAGCAGAGCGCCAGATCATCCAGAAATCCCCCATACCTCACATCACCCGATTGCTGTGTAGTGTATAATTCACGTACTGGTGCATGAATGTCTCCTGTATCTCCTTCGTGTCTCTACAACGTGTGCCATCTGGCAAGATCAGCTCTAACACATCCGAGCTATACCTCTGATGTCTCGTGAGTGTGGCAAGTACTTTCCCAGGCCTCTCACCCTCGCAGTATCTCCTCGCTGTCCAATACTTCCCCCTGTGCTTCGCCTCCCTGGCCGCTTCCTCCTCGTACTCTGACAGTTTGACCCTGAACTGGTGCATGAGGTCAGGATCAGAGCCAGCCTGCATCCTGCGCTCCAGCTGTTTTAAGTCAGCCTCTAACCCTGCGAGAGTGCGAACAACAGTCCTAAGCACCCCACAGCTCTTAGATATAGTGACACCCCGAATTGTAACCTTAAATGCCTCCCATATCATCTCCACACTATCTACAGAGCCTCTATTCCTTGGCAAAAAAGCCTCCACTTCGTCACCAAGTTCCGACTTAAAAATGGGATCCAACAGGGCAGAAGGGAAGAGCCGCCAGCGTGGCCGCGGTCTGAGCAGCCCCGGCACCGATAACATAACCTTGACCGGGCAGTGATCAGAGTATGTCCTGGGGAGGTGTACCACATCATGCAGCCCTGCCACCAGTCCCCTGGAAAGGAAGACATAGTCCAGTCTCGCCCAGGTGCGAGCCTGTGCCGTAAAGTGCGTGCCCTCTCTATCTGTCGGGTGAGCATACCTCCAACTATCAATCAGGCTTGCTTCCTCCACAATGCCCTGAAAGACATCCCTAGCTTGTACATTGTACTGTGAGCTCCCCTCCGACCTGTCCTCCAGAGCCCGCACTGCTAAATTAAAATCGCCTCCCCAGACAATGTGTGAGGCTTCCACAGCAAGGACATGACCCCAAAGTGTAAGAAAAAAAGCAGGTGTATCAACATTCGGTGCGTAACAGTTCACAAAAAGTACATTGACCTGCCCAAGCCTCCCCCACAATAACACATATCGCCCTTCAGGGTCCACTCGTGACCCCAGCTCCTGAAATGAAAGTGACTTCTTGATCAATATAACAGCCCCACGTGCGTACGAGGAGTATGATGAAAACTTCCTCACTGCGGCCCACTTCCCTCCAAACGTAGGTGCAGGCGCACATCGCAGGTGCGTTTCCTGCAGTAAAGCTATCTGTATTGCATGTCTGTCCAGATATTGTAGTACATTCCGACATTTCCTGGCATCATTAAGCCCACGTACATTCCAAGACAAGATCGATATCCTATCCACCACATTAGCTGACATCACCCATGATCAAAGTACAACGGGGCAAGCGTAAGCACTGCACAATCCCTCATCCTCAATTCCAAGCAGTAGGCAGTCAACGTCGCACACACCATCCCCCCTGCCAACCCCACACCACATTCATCCCCGCCAACTTCCATCCACAGAACCAGAAACCACCCCCCCAGCCCTAAACAACAACAACCGTGCAACAGGCACGCAGTCAGCCCAGAAAACAACGCGCGTCCCACACATCGTGGCCCACCAGCAAAAACAGTGACCGTATCAGGGGGGGCTCGCCCCCGTCCAACTCCCCCCTCACAGCAATGATAACAATGAGCGGGAAAAGCAGGCCCACCTCCATGTGCAAGAAAACAGTGCAGGCCCGATACGGCCGAGGACAAAGCAGAACAGCAAGCCCAGGACATTGCCATGACAGCAATGTCGCTGCAGTCAACATCACCCCAACCACAAATATCAAGTGGAACACGCACTGCCAGCGCAGCGTCCCCCCCCCCCCAACTGACCCACCCCAACCTGTCAGGACCCCCAGTCACCCTCCCCCCCCTCCCTCCATCCATCCATCCATTCAACCAACAAGTCAGTCGCACAAAAAAACTCAGCAATAGTGGGGCATTCCCGGTGGGGTGCCCACCAGAGGTGCACATAACCACCCCCTTACGCCATGCCGTACTCCTTACCACAGGGCGTATACACGGCCCAGGCGCAGTGTGGGGGTGGGTGCAAGGAGCATATCAACATCATCAACCATCGCCCCCTCAGTGACCCTCAATAGCGGCCACACGGACCAATCCGGCGACCTTCACATCAATCCCCAACAGAACATGGCCGGGAGAGACCAGGCCCCCAGAGCAGCCATCCAAATGTCCATGCAATGCGTGCACCACAGCCTCCGTGCCGAGAGAAACGGACTCAAGCGTCCTCCTCCTCCCCCGCCGAGCGATGGCCGTCTCGGTCCTCCACATCCTGCCGGTCGTTCGCAATCCGCTCCCTCCTGAGGCGCTTCACAAAGTCCTCTGCCTGTTGCGGAGTCGTGAAAAAATGCTGCATTGCCTGATGGGTCACCCTCAGCTTCGCAGGATATAGCAAAGCGTAGTCTACCTGCAGTTCTCCAAGTTTTTTATTAACCGTCAAGAATTTACGCCGTTGCTCCTGTACCATCGGAGTGAAGTCCGGGTATATGGTGAAGCCAACCCCTTCAAAGGAGAGCGTACGGGTAGAGCGAGCCGCCCGAAGCGCCGCATCTCGGTCACGATAGTTCAGGAGGCGCGCAATGATAGGGCGCGGTGCGGCGCCCGGGGGCGGCCGCGGCCCAAGGGAGCGATGCGCCCGTTCCACAATAAATTGCGTAGAGAACGCCTCCGCTCCGATCGCGCCAACCAGGAGTCTCTCTACGTACGTCTCCATATTCCCCACATTCGTCGTCTCCGGCACACCTACCACGCGTACATTATTACGCCGACTTCGCGCCTCCAACTCCTCATTCTTAGCGGCTATTACCCGCAGGATATTGTCCATTCTCGCCAGTTGAGTAGTATGAGCGGCTGCAGTATCGTCATGATCCGAGATGCGCTGCTCCGCCGTGGTGAGGCGCTCCTCATGCACATCAAGTTTTTGCACAACTGCATCCATGCGCGAGGATAATTTGTCCACTTTATCCACAATAGTGGCAAAGCCTTGCCGCATTTCCTGCATCATCTACTGGAAGTCCGGGGCGACAGGCAGCGGAGCAGCGTCAGGAACAGGGGGGGGGGGGATCGCGAACTCCCAGCCTCCTGTGCTAGACGAGCACCCCTCCTGGCTGCCGTAGAATCAAAGGACAGCTTAGGCTGTTTATTGTCAGGTTTCCCCATGGTGTCATTCACACAGAGTACGGCAGCTCCCACAGAAATGCACAAGGAGGGGCGAAGGGAAGGCAGGGTCAAAAGCCATGGACTCTAAACGGTGTCTTTCACCAGCCAACACACGCAACACATCCAAGTCCCAGAAAGGGTTGTAGTGATCAGCGAACCACTCAATATCGTGGCGTACTACTGAAACCAACCCCCATCCCGGCAGTCCCAAAGGCAGCCGCTCCTGAAGCAGTAGAGGATAGCCCTTAGAACAGTAGGCGAAATAAGCTCCAGGGAGCACAGCAGTAGCCTAATAGCGCAGGAAGGTAAGCGCCACTCAGGGACTGCATCAGAGGGTGGTGCGTATGAACCAGCACCAGCGATGTCTCCACAAGTAGCAGGACAGTACACTCAGGACCATGCAGCATGCAGCTCAAAGCAGGAGGCAGCAATCAACATCACAGTCAGGTGGGCACGGCGCCACCATGCACAAGTAAAGCCGTCGCGCATCAACAGCTAGCGCCAGCGATCGTGGCCGGCTCCGCCATCCAGCAGCTGCTGCGGTGAAAATGGCGCCAAGTGAAGACCAAGCAGCGCCTCAGCATTGCAGCCGGTAACGTCCTTCAACTCCCGGACCTCACACTGGCCCCACCGCTGCACGTATCAGCCAGCTCCCCAGCGGACACAGGAGTACCACAGGCGGGGGCACGAGCAGGCGCGGACACCCCGCCACTCCCGCCTGCGCTATGGCCGCCACTTACTTCGGACCTCAGGACGGCGTCTTCCTCACGCTCCACCTCCGGAGCACAGCGCAGTACCTGCTCCAGCGCCCCTCGCAAGCCTTCACAAGCCGTCCCAGGAATCGAGCACCGGCCACAGCCGCCCACCGCGGCAGAGCATCCAGCCGCAAAAAGTCTCCGACGGGGAGGGGGTAGGGCCTCCACCCCACGTGTGGTGCCGCGGTCTAGAGTAGGTAGGGACGCCGGACCATGGAACACCAGTCCTCCAGCGTGTCCGGCGGGGAAAACTTCAGGCCTCCGTATCTCCGGCCAGCAAGCTCCGATCTTCACAGGAGTTGGACCGAGTGCGGGTGGCAGTTCCGCCAGCTAGAATCCAGGGTCAGAGTAGGGATCAGCGACGGTGGAAAGGATCAGTGGACGGATGAAGGCTCCGGGCGGCAGGAGCCTCACAGAAGTGCGACCATGCTGCAGTGCGCCCTCTAGCGCCCCCCTTCTTACATTAAATTAGGTTTAAAAAATAGCCGAAGTAAAACCTATAGAATGGCTGTAGGGATCAAGTTAGAAGCGGAGAGAGATCCAAGAAATGCAGTCACACTCATAGAAGAAAACAATGGATACTGTATCTGTATGTTGTTGTAGTTGTCCTGTTGAATTTGGTAAGTTGCATGTAGCAAACAATTCCTCTTATTAGCGGCACTCCTCCATTCCAGCTGACGCTTCGTCCATCAATGTTGGTGACCAGAAGACACCCTGTCCACTGTCTGCCTGGCGGATGCTGAATTGCGGCTCGCTAATGTGAAGCCTGACTCCATCCTTTTTTCCCCATTGCACAGACTGAAACCCGGCCTGTAATTATTGAACGAAAAACAGGAAGTGATATTACAACACCACTGATAAATAAATATAAGGTATGTACGCTGTGTAGTGCAAAAAGTCACACTTTGATTTTCCTAGAAGACAGTACAATATTTTTGAAAGTGCGTCCTCTGTCTGAGTCACCTTTTGAAGGATAAATAAGTATGGGCAAATTAATTTAGCGGATCTTTCCCCTCAAGCTAGGTGTACTGTAAACTGTGTTTTAGAACAAAATTAGACCTTCCCAGCAGTGCTCCCACCCAGACCCTTACTAAAGCCAGTCGCAAAAATGTAGAAGACCCCCAATCAGATCTCAAAAAACGAGGCCTAGCAGAAAACTGGTGACAAGACGTACTTTGAAAGTAAAAGTAGGCCCAAAAACCCCCTTACCCACCGTGGATTGTATTTAAACCACTTGCAAGCAAGCAAAAGTATCCATAGCCAGCATCGCTCCAAGACTCGAAAACCCCCCCACCCAAAGACATGCAATAGAAATAGTGCTAACCCTAACGAGCCCTAAGTTAAGAATAGTAGCAAAGGCTTTCTTTAACTATGCCAAATCCACTCTTTCCCACCATGGATTTTCTTCAAATGACTTGCAACCAAAATTACACATTCTCACGAGTGCTCTAAGACCCCAGAACTCAGTTGCAAAAATCTAGAACACCGCGAAGCACATGCAATCCTGCTGCTAGGGCTAACCCTAACGAACCCTAAGTTACAAAAAGTGCCAAAAGGCTTTTCCTTATGGATTTTGTCCAAACCACTTCTATCTGGTATTAGACCTTCCCAGGAATGCCCCAAGACCCCCCAACCCACCCGCAAAAAAGCACAACACCCCCAAACAGCCAAAAAGGAAAATCTCATACTTACAATATTTCTCGGCCTTCGGTCCAAACGCGCTGTGCAGCTAGGTCATAACTCACGTTTTCCACCACGGATTTCCTGAAAAGCAAATGCAATCAAGATTAGTCTGTCCCAGCAGTGCTCCCAGACCCCAAAACTCACCCACAAACACCCGGAACCCCCCCAAAGAGTACCTCAAATGCAAGCAAGTCAGCAAAAACGCAAAAAAAATTCCGCCTCCGATTTGGTCCAAACCACTTTTATCCGGTATTAGAGCTTCCCAGCAATGGCCCCAGAGCCGTCAACTCAGGAGAAAACTAGTAGAAGACCCCCAAACAGCCAAAAAGCAAAAGTATAAAAATGGGGACTTAGTCATTTTCTTGCCAATTTCCAAAATCACTCCGCGCGCGCTCTGCAGCTAGGCCCTAACTCCCCTCTGCCACCATGGATTTGCTTCAAACCTCTTGCAAACTAAAGTATCCATAGCCAGCAGTGCTCCCAGACCCCGAAACCCACCCACAAACACCAGGAAGCCCCCCAAACAGGCCCCCGAAAACGCTACATTGAGCAAAATGTCAGAAATAGCAAAAAAAATTCTGCATGGATTTTGTCCAAACCACTTCTAACCGGTATTAGACCTTCCCAGGAATGCCCCAAGACCCGCCAACCCACCCGCAAAAAAGCACAACGTCCCCAAACAGCCAAAAAGGAAAATCTCATACTTACAATATTTATCGGCCTTCGGTCCAAACGCGCTGTGTACCTAGGTCATAACTCCCGTTTTCCACCACGGATTTCCTGAAAAGCAAATGCAATCAAGATTAGTCTGTCCCAGCAGTGCTCCCAGACCCCAAAACTCACCCACAAACACCCGGAACCCCCCCAAAGAGTACCTCAAAGGCAAGCAAGTCAGCAAAAACGCAAAAAAAATTCCGCCTCCGATTTGGTCCAAACCACTTTTATCCGGTATTGGAGCTTCCCAGCAATGGCCCCAGAGCCGTCAACTCAGGAGAAAACTAGTAGGAGACCCCCAAACAGCCAAAAAGCAAAAGTATAAAAATGGGGACAGTCATTTTCTTGCCAATTTCCAAAATCACTCCGCGCGCGCTCTGCAGCTAGGCCCTAACTCCCCTCTGCCACCATGGATTTGCTTCAAACCTCTTGCAAACTAAAGTATCCATAGCCAGCAGTGCTCCCAGACCCCGAAACCCACCCACAAATACCAGGAAGCCCCCCAAACAGGCCCCCGAAAACGCTACATTGAGCAAAATGTCAGAAATAGCAAAAAAAAATTCTGCATGGATTTTGTCCAAACCACTTCTATCCGGTATTAGACCTTCTCAGAAATATCCCAAGACCCGCCAACCCACCTGCAAAAAAGCACAACACCCTCAAACAGCCAAAAATGAAAATCTCATACTTACAATATTTCTCGGCCTTCGGTCCAAACGCGCTGTGTACCTAGGTCATAACTCCCGTTTTCCACCACGGATTTCCTGAAAAGCAAATGCAATCAAGATTAGACTGTCCCAGCAGTGCTCCCAGACCCCAAAACTCACCCACAAACACCCGGAACCCCCCCAAGAGCACCTCAAAGGCAAGCAAGTCAGCAAACACGCAAAAAAAATCCTGCCTCCGATTTGGTCCAAACCACTTTTATCCGGTATTAGAGCTTCCCAGCAATGGCCCCAGAGCCGTCAACCAAGGAGAAAACTCGTATAAGACCCCCAAACAGCCAAAAAGCAAAAGTACAAAAATGGGGACTTAGTCATTTTCTTGCCAATTTCCAAAATCACTCCGCGTGGTGATAGATTGTAATTTTCCTTTATATGATGTTGTACATATGTTAGCCTAATGTGTCATAAATTAATATGCAGTTACAGCCTATTATTCATGTGCTGCAACCCACTGAGCTATTTTTCTTTATATGCAAGCTTCATTTGGATAGAACTGTTTCTGTAATGGTTAAGCTTTTGTCTTATTTTTGCCTTCTGAGTTAGAAGACTTGCTGTAGTACATTGCCTTCTATCCGTTAGGTTCCCATTAAGGATATTTTTGTATACTTTCTTATAATAACAAGAAGCTTGCCTATGACAGGCAGATTTCTAATGCTGACATTTGCTATGCAGCTCCAATGTCTCATGGTACAGTTTTCCCCCCTCCCTTATGAGCAGAAAGTCCCTGTTTCAGCATTTCTTTCCTCAGAGCTTCGGCTCTGTGGCCTTGAGGAGTGATAACACTGTTGCCTTCGCAGGTGCAGATGCCTCATGTATGAGGTAATTGTTCTCCCTCTGCTGAGCCCAGTACTTTTCCAGTCTGGGCGTGGTTTTACTCTAGCATGCTATGTGATAATGTATTGCTGTGAGGAGAGTCCTCAGTCCTCTCAATGCAATCTCTGGGGTGTAGAACTGACAGGGCCCATCTGCAGATGAATATTAGATAAATAAATATGTGTCTAATTCTTCTCCACTGCCTGGCTGGATTATTTAATTGTTAGTGATAGATGAGTGAGGTAAGTCGCTCAGGTGGATTTGAGCCACACTTATCAGTGGGCTCTGCAGCTAGGCCCTAACTCCCCTCTGCCACCATGGATTTGCTTCAAACCTCTTGCAAACTAAAGTATCCATAGCCAGCAGTGCTCCCAGACCCCGAAACCCACCCACAAACACCAGGAAGATCCCCCAAACAGGCCCCCGAAAATGCTAAATTGAGCAAAATGTCAGAAATAGCAAAAAAAAATCTGCATGGATTTTGTCCAAACCACTTCTATCCGGTATTAGACCTTCCCAGGAATGCCCCAACCCGCCAACCCACCCGCAAAAAAGCACAACACCCCCAAACAGCCAAAAAGGAAAATCTCATACAATATTTCTCGGCCTTTGGTCCAAACGCTCTGTGTAGCTAGGTCATAACTCCCGTTTTCCACCACGGATTTCCTGAAAAGCAAATGCAATCAAGATTAGTCTGTCCAAGCAGTGCTCCCAGACCCCAAAACTCACCCACAAACACCCGGAACCCCCCCAAAGAGTACCTCAAATGCAAGCAAGTCAGCAAAAACGCAAAAAAAATTCTGCCTCCGATTTGGTCCAAACCACTTTTATCCGGTAGTAGAGCTTCCCAGCAATGGCCCCAGAGCCGTCAACTCAGGAGAAAACTAGTAGAAGACCCCCAAACAGCCAAAATGCAAAAGTATAAAAATGGGGACTTAGTCATTTTCTTGCCAATTTCCAAAATCACTCCGCGCGCGCTCTGCAGCTAGGCCCTAACTCCCCTCTGCCATCATGGATTTGCTTCAAACCTCTTGCAAACTAAAGTATCCATAGCCAGCAGTGCTCCCAGACCCCGAAACCCACCCACAAACACCAGGAAGCCCCCCAAACAGGCCCCCGAAAATGCTACATTGAGCAAAATGTCAGAAATAGCAAAAAAAATTCTGCATGGATTTTGTCCAAACCACTTCTATCCGGTATTAGACCTTCCCAGGAATATCCAAAGACCCGCCAACCCACCTGCAAAAAAGCACAACACCCCCAAACAGCCAAAAAGGAAAATCTCATACAATATTTCTCGGCCTTCGGTCCAAACGCCCTGTGTAGCTAGGTCATAACTCCCGTTTTCCACCACGGATTTCCTGAAAAGCAAATGCAATCAAGATTAGACTGTCCCAGCAGTGCTCCCAGACCCCAAAACCCACCCACAAACACCCGGAACCCCCCCAAAGAGCACCTCAAAGGCAAGCAAGTCAGCAAAAAGGCAAAAAAAATTCCGCCTCCGATTTGGTCCAAACCACTTTTATCCGGTATTAGAGCTTCCCAGCAATGGCCCCAGAGCCGTCAACCCAGGAGAAAACTAGTAGAAGACCCCCAAACAGCCAAAAAGCAAAAGTGCAAAAATGGGGACTTAGTCATTTTCTTGCAAATTTCCAAAATCACTCCGCGCAGGCTCTGCAGCTAGGCCCTAACTCCCCTCTGCCACCATGGATTTGCTTCAAACCTCTTGTAAACTAAAGTATCCATAGCCAGCAGTGCTCCCAGACCCCGAAACCCACCCACAAACACCAGGAAGCCCCCCAAACAGGCCCCCGAAAATGCTACATTGAGCAAAATGTCAGAAATAGCAAAAAAAATTCTGCATGGATTTTGTCCAAACCACTTCTATCCGGTATTAGACCTTCCCAGGAATATCCCAAGACCCGCCAACCCACCTGCAAAAAAGCACAACACCCCCAAACAGCCAAAAAGGAAAATCTCATACAATATTTCTCGGCCTTCGGTCCAAACGCCCTGTGTAGCTAGGTCATAACTCCCGTTTTCCACCACGGATTTCCTGAAAAGCAAATGCAATCAAGATTAGACTGTCCCAGCAGTGCTCCCAGACCCCAAAACCCACCCACAAACACCCGGAACCCCCCCAAAGAGCACCTCAAAGGCAAGCAAGTCAGCAAAAAGGCAAAAAAAATTCCGCCTCCGATTTGGTCCAAACCACTTTTATCCGGTATTAGAGCTTCCCAGCAATGGCCCCAGAGCCGTCAACCCAGGAGAAAACTAGTAGAAGACCCCCAAACAGCCAAAAAGCAAAAGTGCAAAAATGGGGACTTAGTCATTTTCTTGCAAATTTCCAAAATCACTCCGCGCAGGCTCTGCAGCTAGGCCCTAACTCCCCTCTGCCACCATGGATTTGCTTCAAACCTCTTGTAAACTAAAGTATCCATAGCCAGCAGTGCTCCCAGACCCCGAAACCCACCCACAAACACCAGGAAGCCCCCCAAACAGGCCCCCGAAAACGCTACATTGAGCAAAATGTCAGAAATAGCAAAAAAAATTCTGCATGGATTTTGTCCAAACCACTTCTATCCGGTATTAGACCTTCCCAGGAATGCCCCAAGACCCCCCAACCCACACGCAAAAAAGCACAACACCCCCAAACAGCCAAAAAGGAAAAACTCATACAATATTTCTCGGCCTTCGGTCCAAACGCGCTGTGTAGCTAGGTCATAACTCCCGTTTTCCACCACGGATTTCCTGAAAAGCAAATGCAATCAAGATTAGACTGTCCCAGCAGTGCTCCCAGACCCCAAAACCCACCCACAAACACCCGGAACCCCCCCAAAGAGCACCTCAAAGGCAAGCAAGTCAGCAAAAAGGCAAAAAAAATTCCGCCTCCGATTTGGTCCAAACCACTTTTATCCGGTATTAGAGCTTCCCAGCAATGGCCCCAGAGCCGTCAACCCAGGAGAAAACTAGTAGAAGACCCCCAAACAGCCAAAAAGCAAAAGTACAAAAATGGGGACTTAGTCATTTTCTTGCAAATTTCCAAAATCACTCCGCGCAGGCTCTGCAGCTAGGCCCTAACTCCCCTCTGCCACCATGGATTTGCTTCAAACCTCTTGTAAACTAAAGTATCCATAGCCAGCAGTGCTCCCAGACCCCGAAACCCACCCACAAACACCAGGAAGCCCCCCAAACAGGCCCCCGAAAATGCTACATTGAGCAAAATGTCAGAAATAGCAAAAAAAATTCTGCATGGATTTTGTCCAAACCACTTCTATCCGGTATTAGACCTTCCCAGGAATATCCCAAGACCCGCCAACCCACCTGCAAAAAAGCACAACACCCCCAAACAGCCAAAAAGAAAAATCTCATACAATATTTCTCGGCCTTCGGTCCAAACGCGCTGTGTAGCTAGGTCATAACTCCCGTTTTCCACCACGGATTTCCTGAAAAGCGAATGCAATAAAGATTAGACTGTCCCAGCAGTGCTCCCAGACCCCAAAACCCACCCACAAACACCCGGAACCCCCCCAAAGAACACCTCAAAGGCAAGCAAGTCAGCAAAAAGGCAAAATAAATTCCGCCTCCGATTTGGTCCAAACCACTTTTATCCGGTATTAGAGCTTCCCAGCAATGGCCCCAGAGCCGCCAACCCAGGAGAAAACTAGTAGAAGACCCGCAAACAGCCAAAAAGCAAAAGTACAAAAATGGGGACTTAGTCATTTTCTTGCCAATTTCCAAAATCACTCCGTGCGCGCTCTGCAGCTAGGCCCTAACTCCCCTCTGCCACCATGGATTTGCTTCAAACCTCTTGCAAACTAAAGTATCCATAGCCAGCAGTGCTCCCAGACCCCGAAACCCACCCACAAACACCAGGAAGCCCCCCAAACAGGCCCCCAAAAACGTTACATTGAGCAAAATGTCAGAAATAGCAAAAAGAAATTCTGCATGGATTTTGTCCAAACCACTTCTATCCGGTATTAGACCTTCTCAGGAATATCCCAAGACATGCCAACCCACCTGCAAAAAAGCACAACACCCCCAAACAGCCAAAAAGGAAAATCTCATACTTAACAATATTTATCGGCCTTCTGTCCAAACGCGCTGTGCAGCTAGGTCATAACTCCCGTTTTCCACCACGGATTTCGTGAAAAGCAAATGCAATCAAGATTAGACTGTCCCAGCAGTGCTCCCAGACCCCAAAACTCACCCACAAACACCCGGAAGACCCCCAAAGAGCACCTCAAAGGCAAGCAAGTCAGCAAAAACGCAAAACACTTTCTGCCTCCGATTTGGTCCAAACCACTTTTATCCGGTAGTAGAGCTTCCCAGCAATGGCCCCAGAGCCGTCAACCCAGGAGAAAACTCGTATAAGACCCCCAAACAGCCAAAAAGCAAAAGTACAAAAATGGGGACTTAGTCATTTTCTTGCCAATTTCCAAAATCACTCCGCGTGGGCTCTGCAGCTAGGCCCTAACTCCCCTCTGCCACCATGGATTTGCTTCAAACCTCTTGCAAACTAAAGTATCCATAGCCAGCAGTGCTCCCAGACCCCGAAACCCACCCACAAACACCAGGAAGCCCCCCAAACAGGCCCCCGAAAACGCTACATTGAGCAAAATGTCAGAAATAGCAAAAAAAATTCTGCATGGATTTTGTCCAAACCACTTCTATCCGGTATTAGACCTTCCCAGGAATGCCCCAAGACCCCCCAACCCACACGCAAAAAAGCACAACACCCCCAAACAGCCAAAAAGGAAAAACTCATACAATATTTCTCGGCCTTCGGTCCAAACGCGCTGTGTAGCTAGGTCATAACTCCCGTTTTCCACCACGGATTTCCTGAAAAGCAAATGCAATCAAGATTAGACTGTCCCAGCAGTGCTCCCAGACCCCAAAACCCACCCACAAACACCCGGAACCCCCCCAAAGAGCACCTCAAAGGCAAGCAGGTCAGCAAAAAGGCAAAAAAAATTCCGCCTCCGATTTGGTCCAAACCACTTTTATCCGGTATTAGAGCTTCCCAGCAATGGCCCCAGAGCCGTCAACCCAGGAGAAAACTAGTAGAAGACCCCCAAACAGCCAAAAAGCAAAAGTACAAAAATGGGGACTTAGTCATTTTCTTGCAAATTTCCAAAATCACTCCGCGCAGGCTCTGCAGCTAGGCCCTAACTCCCCTCTGCCACCATGGATTTGCTTCAAACCTCTTGTAAACTAAAGTATCCATAGCCAGCAGTGCTCCCAGACCCCGAAACCCACCCACAAACACCAGGAAGCCCCCCAAACAGGCCCCCGAAAATGCTACATTGAGCAAAATGTCAGAAATAGCAAAAAAAATTCTGCATGGATTTTGTCCAAACCACTTCTATCCGGTATTAGACCTTCCCAGGAATATCCCAAGACCCGCCAACCCACCTGCAAAAAAGCACAACACCCCCAAACAGCCAAAAAGGAAAATCTCATACAATATTTCTCGGCCTTCGGTCCAAACGCGCTGTGTAGCTAGGTCATAACTCCCGTTTTCCACCACGGATTTCCTGAAAAGCGAATGCAATAAAGATTAGACTGTCCCAGCAGTGCTCCCAGACCCCAAAACCCACCCACAAACACCCGGAACCCCCCCAAAGAACACCTCAAAGGCAAGCAAGTCAGCAAAAAGGCAAAATAAATTCCGCCTCCGATTTGGTCCAAACCACTTTTATCCGGTATTAGAGCTTCCCAGCAATGGCCCCAGAGCCGCCAACCCAGGAGAAAACTAGTAGAAGACCCGCAAACAGCCAAAAAGCAAAAGTACAAAAATGGGGACTTAGTCATTTTCTTGCCAATTTCCAAAATCACTCCGTGCGCGCTCTGCAGCTAGGCCCTAACTCCCCTCTGCCACCATGGATTTGCTTCAAACCTCTTGCAAACTAAAGTATCCATAGCCAGCAGTGCTCCCAGACCCCGAAACCCACCCACAAACACCAGGAAGCCCCCCAAACAGGCCCCCAAAAACGTTACATTGAGCAAAATGTCAGAAATAGCAAAAAGAAATTCTGCATGGATTTTGTCCAAACCACTTCTATCCGGTATTAGACCTTCTCAGGAATATCCCAAGACATGCCAACCCACCTGCAAAAAAGCACAACACCCCCAAACAGCCAAAAAGGAAAATCTCATACTTAACAATATTTATCGGCCTTCTGTCCAAACGCGCTGTGCAGCTAGGTCATAACTCCCGTTTTCCACCACGGATTTCGTGAAAAGCAAATGCAATCAAGATTAGACTGTCCCAGCAGTGCTCCCAGACCCCAAAACTCACCCACAAACACCCGGAAGACCCCCAAAGAGCACCTCAAAGGCAAGCAAGTCAGAAAAAACGCAAAACACTTTCTGCCTCCGATTTGGTCCAAACCACTTTTATCCGGTAGTAGAGCTTCCCAGCAATGGCCCCAGAGCCGTCAACCCAGGAGAAAACTCGTATAAGACCCCCAAACAGCCAAAAAGCAAAAGTACAAAAATGGGGACTTAGTCATTTTCTTGCCAATTTCCAAAATCACTCCGCGTGGGCTCTGCAGCTAGGCCCTAACTCCCCTCTGCCACCATGGATTTGCTTCAAACCTCTTGCAAACTAAAGTATCCATAGCCAGCAGTGCTCCCAGACCCCGAAACCCACCCACAAACACCAGGAAGCCCCCCAAACAGGCCCCCGAAAACGCTACATTGAGCAAAATGTAAGAAATAGCAAAAAAATTCTGCATGGATTTTGTCCAAACCACTTCTATCCGGTATTAGACCTTCCCAGGAATGCCCCAAGACCCCCCAACCCACACGCAAAAAAGCACAACACCCCCAAACAGCCAAACAGGAAAATCTCATACAATATTTCTCGGCCTTCGGTCCAAACGCGCTGTGTAGCTAGGTCATAACTCCCGTTTTCCACCACGGATTTCCTGAAAAGCAAATGCAATCAAGATTAGACTGTCCCAGCAGTGCTCCCAGACCCCAAAACCCACCCACAAACACCCGGAACCCCCCCAAAGAGCACCTCAAAGGCAAGCAAGTCAGCAAAAAGGCAAAAAAATTCCGCCTCCGATTTGGTCCAAACCACTTTTATCCGGTATTAGAGCTTCCCAGCAATGGCCCCAGAGCCGTCAACCCAGGAGAAAACTAGTAGAAGACCCCCAAACAGCCAAAAAGCAAAAGTACAAAAATGGGGACTTAGTCATTTTCTTGCCAATTTCCATAATCACTCCGCGCGGGCTCTGCTGCTAGGCCCTAACTCCCCTCTGCCACCATGGATTTGCTTCAAACCTCTTGTAAACTAAAGTATCCATAGCCAGCAGTGCTCCCAGACCCCGAAACCCACCCATAAACACCAGGAAGCCCCCCAAACAGGCCCCCGAAAACGCTACATTGAGCAAAATGTCAGAAATAGCAAAAAAAAATTCTGCATGGATTTTGTCCAAACCACTTCTATCCAGTATTAGACCTTCCCAGGAATGCCCCAAGACCCGCCAACCCACCCGCAAAAAAGCACAACACCCCCAAACAGCCAAAAAGGAAAATCTCATACTTAACAATATTTATCGGCCTTCGGTCCAAACGCGCTGTGCAGCTTGGTCATAACTCCCGTTTTCCACCACGGATTTCCTGAAAAGCAAATGCAATCAAGATTAGACTGTCCCAGCAGTGCTCCCAGACCCCAAAACTCACCCACAAACACCCGGAACACCCCCAAAGAGCACCTCAAAGGCAAGCAAGTCAGCAAAAACGCAAAACACTTTCTGCCTCCGATTTGGTCCAAACCACTTTTATCCGGTAGTAGAGCTTCCCAGCAATGGCCCCAGAGCCGTCAACCCAGGAGAAAACTAGTAGAAGACCCCCAAACAGCCAAAAAGCAAAAGTACAAAAATGGGGACTTAGTCATTTTCTTGCCAATTTCCAAAATCACTCCGTGCGCGCTCTGCAGCTATGCCCTAACTCCCCTCTGCTACCATGGATTTGCTTCAAACCTCTTGCAAACTAAAGTATCCATAGCCAGCAGTGCTCCCAGACCCCGAAACCCACCCACAAACACCAGGAAGCCCCCCAAACAGGCCCCCGAAAACGCTACATTGAGCAAAATGTCAGAAATAGCAAAAAGAAATTCTGCATGGATTTTGTCCAAACCACTTCTATCCGGTATTAGACCTTCTCAGGAATATCCCAAGACCTGCCAACCCACCTGCAAAAAAGCACAACACCCCCAAACAGCCAAAAATGAAAATCTCATACTTACAATTTTTCTCGGCCTTCGGTCCAAACGCGCTGTGTAGCTAGGTCATAACTCCCGTTTTCCACCACGGATTTCCTGAAAAGCAAATGCAATCAAGATTAGTCTGTCCCAGCAGTGCTCCCAGACCCCAAAACTCACCCACAAACACCCGGAACCCCCCCAAAGAGTACCTCAAATGCAAGCAAGTCAGCAAAAATGCAAAAAAAATTCCGCCTCCGATTTTGTCCAAACCACTTTTATCCGGTATTAGACCTTCTCAGGAATATCCCAAGACCCGCCAACCCACCTGCAAAAAAGCACAACACCCCCAAACAGCCAAAAAGGAAAATCTCATACAATATTTCTCGGCCTTCGGTCCAAACGCGCTGTGTAGCTAGGTCATAACTCCCGTTTTCCACCACGGATTTCCTGAAAAGCGAATGCAATCAAGATTAGACTGTCCCAGCAGTGCTCCCAGACCCCAAAACCCACCCACAAACACCCGGAACCCCCCCAAAGAACACCTCAAAGGCAAGCAAGTCAGCAAAAAGGCAAAATAAATTCCGCCTCCGATTTGGTCCAAACCACTTTTATCCGGTATTAGAGCTTCCCAGCAATGGCCCCAGAGCCGCCAACCCAGGAGAAAACTAGTAGAAGAGCAAAAAGCAAAAGTACAAAAATGGGGACTTAGTCATTTTCTTGCCAATTTCCAAAATCACTCCGTGCGCGCTCTGCAGCTAGGCCCTAACTCCCCTCTGCCACCATGGATTTGCTTCAAACCTCTTGCAAACTAAAGTATCCATAGCCAGCAGTGCTCCCAGACCCCGAAACCCACCCACAAACACCAGGAAGCCCCCCAAACAGGCCCCCGAAAACGCTACATTGAGCAAAATGTCAGAAATAGCAAAAAGAAATTCTGCATGGATTTTGTCCACACCACTTCTATCCGGTATTAGACCTTCTCAGGAATATCCCAAGACATGCCAACCCACCTGCAAAAAAGCACAACACCCCCAAACAGCCAAAAAGGAAAATCTCATACTTAACAATATTTATCGGCCTTCGGTCCAAACGCGCTGTGCAGCTAGGTCATAACTCCCGTTTTCCACCACGGATTTCGTGAAAAGCAAATGCAATCAAGATTAGACTGTCCCAGCAGTGCTCCCAGACCCCAAAACTCACCCACAAACACCCGGAAGACCCCCAAAGAGCACCTCAAAGGCAAGCAAGTCAGCAAAAACGCAAAACACTTTCTGCCTCTGATTTGGTCCAAACCACTTTTATCCGGTAGTAGAGCTTCCCAGCAATGGCCCCAGAGCCGTCAACCCAGGAGAAAACTCGTATAAGACCCCCAAACAGCCAAAAAGCAAAAGTACAAAAATGGGGACTTAGTCATTTTCTTGCCAATTTCCAAAATCACTCCGCGTGGGCTCTGCAGCTAGGCCCTAACTCCCCTCTGCCACCATGGATTTGCTTCAAACCTCTTGCAAACTAAAGTATCCATAGCCAGCAGTGCTCCCAGACCCCGAAACCCACCCACAAACACCAGGAAGCCCCCCAAACAGGCCCCCGAAAACGCTACATTGAGCAAAATGTAAGAAATAGCAAAAAAAATTCTGCATGGATTTTGTCCAAACCACTTCTATCCGGTATTAGACCTTCCCAGGAATGCCCCAAGACCCCCCAACCCACACGCAAAAAAGTACAACACCCCCAAACAGCCAAAAAGGAAAAACTCATACAATATTTCTCGGCCTTCGGTCCAAACGCGCTGTGCAGCTTGGTCATAACTCCCGTTTTCCACCACGGATTTCCTGAAAAAGCAAATGCAATCAAGATTAGACTGTCCCAGCAGTGCTCCCAGACCCCAAAACTCACCCACAAACACCCGGAACACCCCCAAAGAGCACCTCAAAGGCAAGCAAGTCAGCAAAAACGCAAAACACTTTCTGCCTCCGATTTGGTCCAAACCACTTTTATCCGGTAGTAGAGCTTCCCAGCAATGGCCCCAGAGCCGTCAACCCAGGAAAAAACTAGTAGAAGACCCCCAAACAGCCAAAAAGCAATAGTACAAAAATGGGGACTTAGTCATTTTCTTGCCAATTTCCAAAATCACTCCGTGCGCGCTCTGCAGCTAGGCCCTAACTCCCCTCTGCTACCATGGATTTGCTTCAAACCTCTTGCAAACTAAAGTATCCATAGCCAGCAGTGCTCCCAGACCCCGAAACCCACCCATAAACACCAGGAAGCCCCCCAAAAAGGCCCCCGAAAACGCTACATTGAGCAAAATGTCAGAAATAGCAAAAAAAAATTCTGCATGGATTTTGTCCAAACCACTTCTATCCGGTATTAGACCTTCCCAGTAATGCCCCAAGACCCGCCAACCCACCCGCAAAAAAGCACAACACCCCCAAACAGCCAAAAAGGAAAATCTCATACTTAACAATATTTATCGGCCTTCGGTCCAAACGCGCTGTGCAGCTTGGTCATAACTCCTGTTTTCCACAACGGATTTCCTGAAAAGCAAATGCAATCAAGATGAGCCTGTCCCAGCAGTGCTCCCAGACCCCAAAACTCACCCACAAACACCCGGAACACCCCCAAAGAGCACCTCAAAGGCAAGCAAGTCAGCAAAAACACAAAACACTTTCTGCCTCCGATTTGGTCCAAACCACTTTTATCCGGTAGTAGAGCTTCCCAGCAATGGCCCCAGAGCCGTCAACCCAGGAGAAAACTAGTAGAAGACCCCCAAACAGCCAAAAAGCAAAAGTACAAAAATGGGGACTTAGTCATTTTCTTGCCAATTTCCAAAATCACTCCGCGCGCGCTCTGCAGCTAGGCCCTAACTCCCCTCTGCCACCATGGATTTGCTTCAAACCTCTTGCAAACTAAAGTATCCATAGCCAGCAGTGCTCCCAGACCCCGAAACCCACCCACAAACACCAGGAAGCCCCCCAAACAGGCCCCCGAAAACGCTACATTGAGCAAAATGTCAGAAATAGCAAAAAATAATTCTGCATGGATTTTGTCCAAACCACTTCTATCCGGTATTAGACTTTCCCAGGAATGCCCCAAGACCCGCCAACCCACCCGCAAAAAAAGCACAACACCCCCAAACAGCCAAAAAGGAAAATCTCATACTTACAATATTTCTCGGCCTTCGGTCCAAACGCGCTGTGCAGCTAGGTCATAAATCCCGTTTTCCACCACGGATTTCCTGAAAAGCAAATGCAATCAAGATTAGACTGTCCCAGCAGTGCTCCCAGACCCCAAATCTCACCCACAAACACCCGGAACCCCCCCAAAGAGCACCTCAAAGGCAAGCAAGTCAGCAAAAACGCAAAAAAAATTCCGCCTCAGATTTGGTCCAAACCACTTTTATCCGGTATTAGAGCTTCCCAGCAATGGCCCCAGAGCCGTCAACTCACCCGCAAAGAAGTAGAAGACCCCCACAACTGCTGAGTCTTTCTTCATTGGGCGTAATCCAGCCCTCTGCTTTGAGGGAAATAGGATTCTGGAGGGGGAGGATAGAGGAGCATGTTCTTCTGAACTTGTGAACCTGAGGAATGCAGACTGCGGCAATCAATAAGCAAACAAGTGAAGACAGTTCTGCTGATGGGCTTGTTTTTGTGATTAGGTGATTAAAGTTTGAATTAAATTAACTGTGCCAAACAAAGAAAGACAGACACACAGGAATAAAAGTGAATAAGGACGAAAAAGAAAGTTATTGATTCATTGTCTCATTTTCAGGGCTCGGTGTCAGGGAATAAGAATAAGAGTTCGTCATCATACTCTGCGAATTCAGGCAGGGTGAAGTCAGTGTCACCGAACAGAGAACAAATTCCCTCATCTACGTTGCTGTCCTCCTCGTCTTCATGCGGCGTGCTTTCTCGTACTTTGTAATCTGGTGGTATGAGGTGCTGATTCATCTTGATCATTGTTAACCTCTCCACATTTTTGGGCGAGAGGCGGCTCCGTTTGGGAGTTACAATGCCACCAGCAGCACTGAAAACACGTTCAGAAGACACACTTTGCGAATGGGCAAGACAAGTAGTTTATAGCCAGGTTGGAGAGCTGTGGCCACAATTCTTTTTTCCCATGCCAATACGCCAATGAGTCAGCATTAACATAGACCTCTGTTGAGTCATTCAGATAGTCCTGCACCATCGACTCAAGGTCGTCCAAGGTTCCTCCACTTTGCTTACTTTTTGCTGTGACCTTTTGAGAACCAAACCAAAGCCAAGTTAGCCAATCCTCTTCAGCATCCAATGTTACTGTTGTGTCTGGTGCAGATAATCCGGTTGCCGGTGTCTTTAACGGCTGAGAGGTCACTTGTGCCACAGCCACAGGTGCAGAAGTGGATTGTTTTGACTGGGGATGGCCTTCTGATGCTGATGCTGATGTACTGCCTTTTCCTTCAATGAGCTGCCATTCTCTTTCAAACCTCTTGGCTGACAAGGCTAGCCAACGTTTGTACTTTGTAACATCTTCATCAGCAAAAGGAAAGAATGCTCAGCTTGCCAGCGCCTTTTTGTAGCGTGGATCCAGAATAGTAGCACAAATGTAATGCTGTTCTGAGTGGATCATTTTAAGACGTTCATCACCACGTAGGCGCTCTGATAATTTCTCCGCCAAAACAAAAGGGTCTTGGTTTTTTTCATCTTTTTGAAACACAGAAGACACCGCCTTCAGTTGGTGCTCCAGCATGCATAACAATGGGATAGCTTTTCCCAAATTACAGTCCTCCTTGCTGACTGCACGCGTGAAGACCTCAAAAGGACGAAGCATGTCTGTCAGGCTTTTAACTAGGTCCCATTGCGCCGCATCCATCCTCAGGTCTTCTGAGCTGTACCCTGTTTTAAGAAACAGTGATCGAGTACCGTATACTGCTCATACAGACGCTCAAGCATGTAGAAGGTTGAGTTCCAACGTGTTGGCACCTCCTGGATGAGTGCTTTCACTGGCATTCGACGTTTATGTAGAAGGCTCCTCAGATGCTTCCGGGCCTTAAAAGAATGGCAGAAATGGTTGCACATTTTTCGGCAGGTGGCCACTACCTCGCACGCTGGACTGTCTTCATCACTCAAGAATTTTTTAACAACCAGGTTTATACAGTGCGCCAAACACGGCACTCTGAAATAGTCCCCCAGCTCCATGGCCTTAACTACATTGGCACCATTATCCGTGGAAACATAACCAATCTGGCGTTTTTTTCGGGACAGCCAGTGAAAGACCTTTGTGTTAAACTCATCCAAAATGTTTTATGCTGTGTGACGTTTCTCCAAGCCAAACATGGCTAGTGTTGCTTGTTTCCGAGCAGCTTTAAAAACTTGGTCTGGGTCAACACCTGCTTTTAGCTTTGCTTTAACCCCTGAAAAAGAGACCCAGTGTGCAGTGATGCACATGTAATCAGCGCCTGCGCCACTGGTCCACATGTCTGTTGTCAGATGTATAGTGTGAACAGCACTCTTCTGCAAAGCTGCCCCAATCACCTCCAGCACATCTTCATGTAGTGCTTGAACCGCAACTCTGGCAAAATAGAACCGGCTAGGAACCTTCCATTTAGGACAGAGCGCTGCCACTAATTCTAGAAAACCAACCCCTTCTACAAAAGAAAAAGGGAGAAGGTCCAGAGCTAGCATTTTAGCCAGCTTAGTGTTATACAGACGCGTCAGTGGGTGGTTGCGTTCATATGGCGCTTCTGTAAACAACATGTTTCTAATGTTACCCTGGACCAAGCATTTACGGGATGATGATGATGACTTCTTCGACCCAGTTACGCTCGCTGATGAACTTTTTCGCATTGGTGTCTCACTCTCTCCCACACTCTTAGTGTGGCTCACATGGGATGTGCTGCTGACCGGGGTACTGGGTGTAAGTGAAGTGTTTGACACGTCTTCTTCCTCCTCGTCATCATCAGATGAAACATCAACGTTTTCTTGACGTGCAATTCGTGCTTCCTTGATCGCCTTTAGGTGCGCAAACCATTGGACAGAGTGCTGTCTCTTAAGATGACCTCTATGGCCTCTGGTACCATAGTTGGTACCAAACTTACCACGACTAACTGCAAGCTTACAAATGCTACAAATGGCGAAGTTTTCCCTTTTTGGGCAAACACTAAAGTAGTCCCAAGCTGGGGACTTAAATTGTCTGTGGGGGCCGGAGGAGGCGGCGATACTGGTGGTGGTGGTCATGCTGCTAATGCCAGATGAAGTGGAGGATGTGGATTGCCGAACTTTAGTACGTTGTGCATTTTCACCACCACTAATTGAGGTCGAGGTGGATGGAGGTCCCTTCTGGCGAGGAAGAAATATGGAAGCGGTACGTGTTGGTGTACTAGTTAACTCCAATGATTGTTGTGTTTCCATTGCCTCCTCGTTGACATCATCATAACGCTCAGCAGCTTCTCGGGCTAGGGTCAAAATGTCTGTTTGCTGCATGCTCGCTGGGGCTGCAGTGACCTTTATGATGACTGGGTCATCGTCGTGAGAGCCTTCATCAGCAGCAGTATCCGCCACTTCTTGTTGAGCCTCATCACACTCCATAACTATGAGACTTTGGACAACCTTCCTTTTACGCTTAAGTACCTTTGTCAGATCATGGTGTGCCTCACTCTCAGACGGCAGTGGTGCTGGTTCCCAATTGTGATCCGTATCATCAGAAGGAGGTGTGCTTGAAGAAGATGTAGACACCACCCTTGATCTCTTCCTTGCTAGGGGTGTGGAAGACAATGAATGATCATCAGGAGGAGAATGGCTTCCTCAAATGATACCTCGCCTTGATTGTCGATTTCCTGGTGTGTCCCTACTTCGGGAGGAACAACTATTGTGGGCACTTGTGACCCTCCATGCACCTCTGCTTGCGCATCTCCTTGCGCTGCCTCTCCTTCCACTTGTACTTGGGCTTGTACTTGCACATGTGATTGTTGTTGCGGCTGTGGTTGTTCAACACTCGTCAGATGAGTTACAACAACCTGTGTTGATTGAGGGACATTGCCTCTACTTTCTTGCGATGAGTCAACATCAATGGTCGATGGTGATTGAACAAGTACACTGGCTGCCTCTGCAGCACTCAAGGGCTTGGACTTAAGTTGGCGAACTTGGCGTTGTGGTGGTGGTGGCACTGAGCCCAATGGAGCGGGAGTGCTGCTCCCAGCTTGGTCCCCAGCAGATCCCGCTGCTGCTGCAGGCGTATTTTTTTTTTACTCCCAAAAAATGTGACGGGCGGCACACCAGTCTCCTTGGTAACTTGCTTCTTCTGCTCCTTACTGGCAACTTTCTTGCTAGAGGAGCTACGGGGAACTTTTTTTGGGGCCATCTTCTTCAGAGCAGGTCAGAACAGCAGGCCGCAGTTGCACGAGTTGCAGAGTTGTCTGTGGCCAGACGTGACGTTATGCTGCACACACACACCGCTGCAGGACTTCTTCCTGGCACTGGTGGTTCTCTTGAGTCTTGTGCACCTAAAAGCAATGGAAGACAGAGGAACATCAGTTCAGTTATACACCCCAAAAAAACGAAAATTACAGAAAAATCAGCACAATCTCAAGCCATCCATGCCCTCCATGATGTATAAAATCAAGACACCCCACAGAAAGACTAGGCCCATGCACCACTCACTACCCCTGGTGAAAAGGCCACAACAGCCCAAAAAAACGAAAATCACAGAAAAATCATCACAATCCCAAGCCATCCAGGCCCTCCATGATGTTTAAATTCAAGACACCCCACAGAAAGACTAGGCCCATGCATCACTCACTACCCCTGGGCATAAATGTTGAAAGCAAGGCAATATGGTTGCTGACCTAAGAACACTGCCTGCATTCAAAATGGCCCCCTGCCTCCCAGCACATGGCCAGGGCCTGCCTGTAGCAGCACTCAAAATGGCCCCCACCCACATGGCCTGTCCCCATGAACACCCCAAAAAATCGAAAAACACAGAAAATTCAGCACAATCCCAAGCCATCCAGGCCCTCCATGATGTTTAAATTCAAGACACCCCACAGAAAGACTAGGCCCATGCAACACTCACTACCCCTGGGCATAAAGGTTGAAAGCTAGGCAAAATGGTTGCAGACCTAAGAACACTGCCTGCATTCAAAATGGCCCCCTGCCTCCCAGCACATGGCCAGGGCCTGCCTGTAGCAGCACTCAAAATGGCCCCCACCCACATGGCCGGTCCCCATGAACACCCCCAAAAATCGAAAAACACAGAAAAATCAGCACAATCCCATGCCATCCATGCCCTCCATGATGTTTCAATTCAAGACACCCCACAGAAAGACTCAGTCCACCCACCACTGAGTACCCCTGGGCAAAAGGCCCCAAAACAGCCCAAAAATCGAAAATTCCAAAATTGTAGTTGCAGCAACTGTAATGCCCCAAACAAACTTACTTGTGAAATTTCTAATCCAAAAGTGATCCAAAGAAAGTCAAAAAGGCCTCAAATCCAAATATCCAGCAGCATCCACAAAAAGTAATCCTTCCAGGTGAAGAATCCGAATGAAAGTGACCAGCACATGAAGAAAGCACTGGGAGGAGCCTGCTGGACAGGAACAGGAAGTTGGAGTGTAAAAGTTCAAAATTTATTAATAGGGACAATGAAGAAGGGCACATACAAGGTTTCAAAGAATAGTGGCTTTATTGCCAATAAAGCTGCAGCTTGAGACAATTTGCAGGAGTGCAAAGTGATCTGGTTTTCACAGAGAGAATTCAGCCTTTATATATGTTCACAATCTCTTGACAGGTTGTTCATTAACTATTACATCATGGTGTGACCATGCTAGAATTAGATCCACGTGTACATTACAGTATCAAGGTGCATTTCAAAAATATGTCTACGTTCACATTTTACATTATTTGCGACACATCTGACCATGCAGCTACAGGTTAATCTTTAAACCACCATCTCCTGACTTTTCAGCCTTGCCTTGGCCGGTTATCTTGAAATGTACATATGCAATGTTGATCTACTATCAGCAGAGGCCCGTGTCAGCCTTGCCTTGACCGGTTATCTTGAAATGTACATACAGAGGCCCGTGTTTTCTGTTTTCCCACACAATGATGCACTTGCTATCTGTGCTGGGCACACACTTTGCCTCTTTACGACAACAAGGCAAGGACAGGCCAAACTTGTCACATTCTAGGTCAGCGAGCGATTCCTGGAAAAGGCTCGCTGAACTGACTGAACTGCCTCTGGTACATAGGTAAAAGCTAGTGAATCATTAAACAATTTGGAGCTTCAGCAGAATGGGCACGTACAAGTTCACCTGCCTTTCTTTCCTGGTTTCAGCTGAATTTCAGACAACTTAATTTAACCCTCTGTGCACCAGCCGTGCACCATGGAGCAACATTTCATTATGACTAGTGGGATCTGTTTATTTGCAAGCAGGTTACAGACAGAAATTAATATAAACTACGGTTCAATTTAATATTGTCATTCAGCAAAGGCCAACTTTTTTTTAATCTTTTACAAACCGACCCTTTGAACCTCAGTTGAAAATATTTTTCATCACGCAGCATATCACAATTTAATAATTATATTGTTCGTTCTTATCACTGTCAGAAATGTCTATGTTCATTAACTCATTAGTGACTGTTTGCATCAGCATTCTTTCTTTTTGCTTTAATTTCCTCACTTGGCATTTTGTCAGCTGTCCCAATAGTTGACAGCACATTGGCAGGCAATTAACTAATAGACAACAGCCTATTATTAGTAGGAAAATTGTTATGAACACCATTCCTATCTTCCAACCCCATGCGCTCAACCAACTCCAAAGTGAACCTCCTATATCCCATGTATCAGAATCCTGATGTGCTTCTACACCTATATGATGCAATCTTTTTATTGCTTCCCTGACAGTAACAGAGGAGTCCGGGACATAGGTGCAACAGGACGCCCCTATAATTGCACAGACTCCTCCCCTTTCTGCTAGCATCATGTCGAGAATCATTCTATTTTGTAACGAAACTAATCTCACAGCTTGAAGCTCTACTGTAATATTTTCAAGTATACTTGTTGTTTCATTTATTGTTGCTTCTAGTAGCCTGGATAATCTACGTATATCCCTGGAGTTGATAGCTGGACCAATCCATGGTATCACTCCTTTAAATATGTCACCCGCTATCTGTGATGCTGTATCTCTTTGATCCACATCCACACTTCTCCTGCCTCGCCGTGGTGCATGTCTTTGCATGTCCCTTCGAACTTCTTTTGTGTCTTTTATTGCTATAGCAGGTAATACAAAACCTAGGTGACAACAACCACCCCAATTTGTTGGAAGCCATGTATAAGCCTTCTCTCCACAAATGAAATAAATTGAGTCACCTACGTAAAGTGGAATGCTAATATTTCCGGCCGTCATTTCAAATGTCATGTTACAATTTGTGCTATTTCCCACCTGATAGGTCCCATTACTCTTAATACATATACTCCCTATTGCGTTGTGTTTTCTTAATTTTAACTTTAAAAATGGTATATTCTTATTTGCCTCTTTTGATGGGCCTGCTATCTTAATGCTTGTATTCTTATTTGGAAAGAGCGGAGTAAAGATGTCAGACAGGGGAAATGTTGCATTTTGTTCTATCACTTCCGTGCAGTTCCCTAGTGTCAGAATATCTGCCATATATTTGTTATATAATGTTCCTGCAGGTGGGGCCATAGTTGCCCCTGCACCAGCAGTACTTTTCTTTAAGTTCTGCAAAACAGCTATCAGTTCTATTTTTACTATTGTTATGTAAATGGCATAACAGGATGCTGCAAGCGGTAGTGGGACTTGAACCAGGGGCAAACTTTGGTCTACAGAAGCTGGGAATTGCAAACATATCCAGCAATCTCCCCTTGTTAATATCTTATTGGTATGATGCATCAAAGTCACAAAGGAATTGTGGTGCATATCTTCTCTGTGGGCTATTTCTTCAGGTGACAAAGTGTATGCAGGTATTGTAGCAGGTGTTGTTGGTGTTGAGATCAACTTTTCCATGGGATAGAACACATCTAATAGATATACAGTAATTAATGCTAATAATAACAGACAGAATATCACCCCAGATATGCACATTTTAGACTTGTACCATTTTTTCTTCATTTTTAGAACTGTATCTTCCCTATCCATATCTATCTATCTATTCTTATACTTTCTTTAATTGGATGTAGTGCTATTGATGACACTATGTTGTGAATTATCACTATGAATCTTTACTATAATATAGGCTAAACACACAAAAAGCATAAACACATATAAGGTGAGGCTGTAGTATAAAATATATTGCGAACAGCTATTCATTAATATTTCAGATGGTCTCTGAATATTTCTTTGTACTTCTCTCCTCCCAAAGATATGCATGTAATTCTTGTAAAACACGACCCTTTGATCATAGATATCACTTGTTAGTGCAACCACATTTATTTTTACAGGAGTGTCCACTATACCTCACTCCAAATGTATCTTTCTGAAGCTGGTTGTCCTGATGATCTGGAAAAAGTCTTTTGCTGGTTGCTGCAGCAGCACGGGTGCTCGCAGTGACAGAAGGACCCGCAAATTCCTTCTGGATCCGTTCAAGTCCTTTGCTGGTTGCTGCAGCAGCACCGGTGCTCGCAGTGACAGAAGGACCCGCAAATACCTTCTGGATCAGTTCATCTACTAATTACTGCAGTGGCACGGGCACTATGCAGTTACAGGAGGACTCGCAAATACCTCCTGAATCAGTTCATCTACTCAACGTTGTACTGGCCCACTTTTTACTAAGAACTTCCCTGATGAATTGTTGTAGTCTCTTCCTGTTATGCAGACAGGCTGTTATTCCTGGTGGTAGTGTGCAATATACCCTAGTTTATTTTTCTCAGTCAGCAAGTACTCTATTCAAGGCTTCTTGTAATGCTAGACTATTCAAATCTTGCATTAGTTGGTATTCTAGCTGACTAAATACTTCCTCAAGGTAACTGAGTGCGACTTCGTTGTCTTCTTCACTGCTATTCTCAAAGTCAAAAATCGTCGTCAAAATATCTGTTAGGATAATATCTAATAGTAGTACTTCATCTATTTCCTGCAGAAGATCAGGTACCAGAATTACTGACATTTCATCTCCTTCTTCTTTGTAGATCTCAAATTGTACCTTTTTTCTTCTTTGATCAGTTCTGGTGTTGGCATGTGCTGCTGACCTGGGTCTTGGCTGGATGCAGTCTCAGGAGGTGCCCTCTTGACGTGGCTGGCGTGAATCCAAGATTTGTTGTTTGTGCACTTCACCGCTGTCTTTGTTGCGAGCAGCACCTGTTGTGGTCCCTTCCAGCGAGCTTGGAGACAGTTGGACCTCTGGAATGCTTTAATTAGCACCCAGTCACCGGGCTTGAACTTATGCCCCTCGACCTGCAGCGGCTCTGGAAGGGCTCCCTTCACGTGCTGGTTGATAGAAGCAAGAGTACGTGTAAGTGACATGCAGTAATCATTCAACAGTTCATTCGTCATCATAGGCAGAGCATTTTTGTCTGGAACTCCCCAAGCGACCATTGGCAACCCAGTGACTATTTCGTGCGCGCTGAGCTTGGTCTTGGCATCTGGTGTGCTCCTCATGCTCATTAGGGAAATAGGTAAGGCATCCATCCAGGTCAATTTTGTGTCAGCACATATTTTTGCTATTTTGGCTTTGAGCACGCCATTTTTTCTTTCCACTGCGCCAGCGGCCTCTGGATGGTAGGCACAGTGTAGCTTCTGCTGTATCCCCAAGGCTTTGCATGTAACCTTTATTAGTTCATTACAGAAGTGACTGCCATTGTCTGAAAATATTGTTTTTGGGACCCCAAAACGTGGGATCAGTTCCTTTATCAAGCACTTGGCTGTTGAGATGGCATCATTGTGGCTCAGGGGTTAGAGGCGGCAGACCCGGAAGCTGAGATCGGCCCTGGACCAGGGTTCAATTCCCCGCCTCGGCGGGTCTTGGGCTAAAAATTCCACGGTCTCGATAATTCTCGCTCCGGTGCCTTCTCGACTCACGGGTTCACGCTCTGCGACTCTGGGCAATAGCTTGCTTAATCTCCACAACGGCCCCTCGTGGCGGGATGCCTGGCTTTCACCTTGTGGATACCCTGCCGGGGCCTCTCACAGGGGAATACCAGGACGGGTTCCCTAGGCAAGCGCCAGGATGCCCTTTGTGGTGACAGGTCGCGCTATATAAGTATACCTACATTTACATTTACATTGTGTTTCACCGGATATGCCTCTATCCACTTTGAATACATGCGCACCACCACCAGGATATACCTATACTTATTTGTAGGGGGCATCTCCACATAGTCTATTTGCAGGGCTTCAAATGGCATTGTTGGCTTCTGAAAGTGGCCTTTGGGCACTGGAGCAGTCTTACCCACATTGTACTGTGCACATACCATACATGTTTGACATATCTCCTGTGCTATTTTTCTTATGTTCTTGTTCACCCAGAATTTGTCCATGCAATTAACAATTGCATCCCTGCATATATGTGCTGGGCCATGCATGGCCAAACACATAGAGTAGACCATCCTGTCTGGTAACATATATTTATCCTTGGCGCCATTCATCCAACATCCTTGAACAAATGCCCCGTTCTTTGACCAACTCATCTGTTCTTCTGTGGTTGCTCCTTGTTGCATTAGTCTTATACCTTCACTTGTTAGATATAGTGACTTCACTTCATCTGGTAATTCTTGGACAGTTAGTACTAGTGCTGAATTATTTCTTGCTGTTTGTTTTGCTGTTATGTCAGCAAATGCATTTCCCTGGCCTACCTTATCTGTAACATTTCTGTGAGCACTGCATTTAACTATGGCCAATTTCCTTGGAAGTGCCAGGGAGTTAAGTAATTTTGTGATAAGCACTCCGTGCTGTATCTTTGTGCCTTGTGAGGTAATCCCAAATTCAAATTAGGATTCTCACACATAGGAACAACGTGCTCACGCCATTGGATGGTGCTAGGCATTGACACCGCCCTTGAACATAGCAAAAAAGAGCTAGAGGAAATTGCAGCTTTGGAACAAGCCATTCGCGACCTAGACTGTTTGGCTGATGCCAAATCAGCTTTAGAGAAAATAGACCGCACTATTAAGGATTTTGAGAGCTTTGAACACCATAAAAAAACAACTAAAGTCTCAAAGGACATCAATCAATATAACAAAGAAAAAACCTACCCATACCTTAGGGAAGATTTCTTCACTGCAGGCCCACCAGACCAACAACAAGTACCTACCGGCTCGTGGGGCAGGTTTAGAAACCGTGCACCAGTGACTTTTTCAGAGTCTTCAGCAGAATCAGAAGACTCAGAAGGCGCAGAAGGACCTGGTACCTCCGCTGGCACTAACCCCCATTTTTTAGGGAGAGGCCAGGTGAGGCACCCAGACCCTCCCAGGGGGAGAGGGAGAGGGAGGACACGACCCAAACCCAGGTACAACTTCCCCCCGGGGGAACGCCAAACCAGGAACAGGTTCTACCAATGGGGCTACCAGTACTAATAAGGGAACCTGAAATGAACACCAACACAGAAATAATACCGATATTCAATCTGTCCCAACACCAGCTCAACTCCACTGATATAGCCCTTTTAAGCAGAGGTCTCTCATTTGTGATAGCTGAAAAACCTAACTGGTTTAATATCCAGGCAGAAATTATGCAGTTTTTCAGGAAAATAAGACTCCAGACTTTCTTTAAAAATCAAGATGGTCACAACAGGAATGACATGACAGGTCTACGCCCACCGTCCACTTTTCGCCCATCTAGTGGAACCATGCCACCAGAAGTAATCACTTTTGAACACCTAGTGTTACGTGATCTGGACAAAATAAAGGAGAACTATAGATTTACACCCTATAACATCAGTAAGGAAGAAAGGAACAGTCTGAATTCCCTTAAACAGAATCAAGATATCGTCATAAAACCCTGTGACAAGGGCGGCGGTATAGCCATTCAAGACCGCGCCTCCTATGACAACGAAATTTTACGCCAGATCAACAATAAAGATCACTATGAGCAACTAAGAGGCAACCCCATTAAAAGTATTAGTGAGACAATCCTAAATATAACCCAAGAAGCACTTGAATCAGGTTTTCTGAGTAAGAACGAATTCCTATTCCTTAACAATAAGAACCCACGTACTCCAGTGCTTTACACACTGCCTAAAGTCCACAAGGATTCTGAACATCCCCCTGGGAGACCAATACTTTCCGGATGCGGGTCTATTGTGGAACCTCTGGGTAGATATATTGATTTTTTCATTCGAGACATGGTCCAAGACACTATAACATATGTTAAAGATACCACACATCTGATCAATCTCATTGAGGCACATTCATTCGACCCAGAAAATGAAATTCTAGTGACTCTAGACATAGAGTCACTTTATACCAACATTCCCCAAGAAAAAGGCATAAACGTAATTAGAAAACACCTAGACAACCGCCCGGCCCCACACCAAGTCCCCACGGAATTCATAATCAAGCTTCTGGAAATAGCCTTGACCAAAAACTACTTCCTATTTAAAGACACATTTTACAGACAATGCAAAGGGACTTCCATGGGAGCTGTTTTTGCTCCCAACTTTGCGATTCTTTTCGTTGATGACTTAGAAACTAACATTATACTTAACAACACAAACCCATTCCGCAATCAAATAAAATCCTGGCATCGATACATCGATGATGTCCTCATGATCTGGAGGGGTACAGAAGAGTCACTTAATGATTTCTGTACCTGGCTGAATACCAACCAAACTGACCTCAAATTCACCTACTCATATAATAAACACCAAATAGACTACCTTGATGTAACGATTAAATGTGAAGAAAACCAACTGTACACCACACTGTTCCGAAAACCTACGGAACGGAATACCCTCCTGCAATATCATAGTGCACACCCCAGGGCTCTGAGGGATGGATTGCCCTATGGGCAATTCCTGAGAATCAGGAGAAATTGTAAATACAAAGCAGATTTCTTCACTGAAGCGGAGATCCTCTGCAAAAAATTAACCACGAGAGGCTATCCACGAAAATTAGTAAGAAGGGCTATGAAAAGGGCCTGGTACACCCACAGAGAATGTTTACTAGAACCTAAGCCAAAGAAAATCTCATCTAAGATCACATGTGTCACCACCTTTAACACGGCCAGCAACAAACTCACTAAAATGATTAAAAAACATTGGAATGTACTGGATCCCTTAGAATTGAATACCGGACTCCCTCTGTTTTCTTTCAAACGTGGTCGCAATCTAAAAGACCATCTGGTAAGAGCAGCCACCAACGCAACAGCCAATAATACAATTGAAACTAGGTTAAATCTTCCACCAGTACTAGGACACTTCAAGTGTAATAAGTGCATGGCATGCGAATTCACCACCAACACTAAAGTATTCGAGTATGGATGTATTAGGCACAATCTCAAATTTTTCACAAACTGCAATTCCAAGAATGTGATTTACTGTATTGAATGCCCATGCAAACTACTGTACATCGGACAAACTACCCAACAGATCAAAACCAGAATATCCCAACACAGAAGCAGGATCCGATGTAAAGTTACAACAGCCCCACTGGTGGAACACTACCTTGAACTAGGACACTCGGAAAATGAAATGAAATGGCAAGTGATTGATAAACTGATGCCCAATGCCAGAGGAGGCAATCAGCAAACAATATTAAATCGTCTAGAATGTAAATGGATTTACCTGTGCAAAACAATAGAGAAAGGACTTAACTCCCTTGATGAATGGAATATGTGCACCTGAGTGAGATCTCATGGACACTACTATGCAACACTACAACGTGAACCCATTGAAGCAATGTACATATACTAATGTACTATTATTTGCCAATGTAATAAGGTTTTTCAGTATAACGAATACTGTTCTCATTACTATGATTAGTGTGTATCCATAACGGTTTTTCACTTCAATTTATTGTAATTTTATTTCTATGGTTATTTTCTGATGTGAACTCGTCCGTCGAAAATCTCTTTGTCTTGATTGATTAGGAATTGCGCGACTTTCCACTCCACGCATACACCTAGACACTAAACTAACTAGACACGCATGCCCAGAGCAATCCTTTCCGCGCATGCTCACCCGAGACACGCTTCCGTGTCTGCGCGCGCACTGCCCCGGCACGCTCATAATGGAGTCAGGACGCTCTCCTGGCTGTGAGCTGCCAGATCGAGGTACTCGGACCCCCGGTTTGCCGCACCGACCTGCAACAAACTAAGTAAGTGAATCTCCCCCTGTGGCCTTCCCTTGCCATGCTGACGTTTTAGATTCATACTTAACACGCCTTGACCGTTAACGCTCTTTTAGTTTCAGGCGGACCCCTCTACATAAGCGACGAACGCGCTGTCTAAAACCACATTGATTTCGTAAGTGCATCCTCAATGTAGTGGCCGTTACTACCACTACCCTGATTTTAACCTTATCTTTCACTGACCAGTAATATGTTTAGTTTCAGATAAAAATTACCCACCAGAGCGACGAATACGCCTTGGCACCGATATTGACTATGTTTTAAACCTAATTGTCTGTAAGTAAGCCCCCCACCCCACTACCCCCCCGCCCCCTTTTTGACAATTGTGGTATGATTACTATTCCTATTAATTTGTATTCCTCTTATTTCATAAGCTCCAATAATTTCCCCAATTGAAGCAAACAGCCACCACCTGAACCCCCAGTTAAAGCCTGGAATCTGACCGAATTTATGTGAGTTTTTGATAAATAAATAACTTATGTTTAGCCCTTAGTTCCCCCTTTTGCTAATACAAAGTAACTGGTTACAGCTACTGAGCCATTCTTTGCTTATTAACTTACCCACAGATCCAATGAAAAACTGCGACAGCCACCCAGCTGGCTTGTGCGATTGAACATCCTTGCCCTCTCCATAGGCAAGGTATACAAATTAAAACATCTTTTGAGTTCTTTGCATGCGCGTATCACCAAGCATAAAAAAACGCAGCGCACCTGGATGTGATTAGCTCATATGCCCCCCCACCAAGCATATATAAAAAAACGCAGCGCACCTGGATGTGATTAGCTCATATGCCCCCCCACTACTACATCTATGAACAACTGCATGCATAGTAAATATAATATGTGCATGCATGAGAATTCACTTCTTCTCTTTAATCTAACCCTTACTCTCCCCGGGAGCACCATAACAATGTCAGACCTAAACATGTAGGAAAACTAAGTAGATACAAGAAAGAGAGTGTAATTAATTTTTCTGTAGTTTCAGGAGGCTCAACTGTCCTGATGAAGATCTAAAATAATATAGATCGAAACGCCGTCGACCTACCCAAGGAAATTCCACTTGTATCATTGTATATAATTGTTGTGTGTGTTTATCCTTGTTGTGTGTGACAGTTCGTTCACTTTGATCACATATGTCACGTCCTGCACCGTACTATTTCACTTGAGCACCTGAAATACAGTGTATATATGTATATATATTTAACTTTGTGTTTTGCTATGAGAAAAGAGTAACAAAATAAAAACCCAAAAATGTTATCCTACTACCAATGCTCCCTAGCGACTTATTAAATACTCGCTAATAACCTTGTCTTCCCTGAAGGACCACATAAGGCCTACTCCGAACCATTGTTCTAGAAAATTATTGTGAGGTAATGAAACCTCTTTCCTTCCAGAGTCTTCCAAAGGAATATGCCACATTAAAGGCATATTGGCTGTCTGTATATATGTTAACACACCTTCCTTCAGATAATTCACAAGCTCGTGTGAGTGCCACAAGTTCTGCTGCTTGTGCAGACAACTCAGGTATCTTACAGGACTCAACTACAGTTTTATTTGTTACAACTGCATAGGCTTCTGATGTATTTCCATCCTCTGTTCTAAGGCAGGAACCATCCACCCACAATTCTCCCTCTGCATCTGCATAGGCTATGTCCGTCATGTCTATTCTCCCTTTTGTTTGCTCTTCAGTTAACAAAATACAATCATGGTCTGAGTCCACTAGATCATCAGTGGGAATAGGTAACAGAGTGGCAGGGTTAAGCACATTGCATTTGTGAAGTGTCACATGTGCTGCAAATAAACAGATCTCATACTGCGTGAGCCTGGCATTTGTGAGGTGCTGCGTACGTGTCTTATTTAGTATCAGCTCTACGGCATGTGGAACATAGACATCAACTTCATGTCCCATTATTATGCTTTCTGCACGTTGTAGTGCTAAGGCGGTTGCTGCAACAGAACGTATACAGGAAGGTAAAGCCTTGGCTACAGTATCCAAGGTGGCAGAGAAATATGCGCATGGTCTTTTTTTTATGGTCACCAAACTGCTGGCATAGAACCCCAAGAGCACTCCCGTCAGACTCATGAACATAGAGTTGGAAAGACTTAGAATAGTCTGGTAGGCCTAAAGCAGGAGCAGAGCAGAGAGCTTGCCGAATGGCAAGGAAGCTTTGTTCATGTTCTGGCAACCACTGAAGGGGTTCGGGCGTGTCCTTGTGGGTCAGGGCCAATAAAGGTTTTGAAATCAAGGAGAAGTTAGCAATCCAATGTCGACAATAACTGGCCATACCTAAAAAGGCTCGCACCTGTTTTTGGGTGCGTGGCACTGGTGTCTGTAGAATCAATTTAATGCGCTTATCATCCAATCTTCTCTGCCCTTTCGACAGGATGTGTCCTAGGTAGGATACTTCCTGTTGAACAAATTGAATCTTTTCTGGTGAAACTTTGTGACCACGTTCAGCTAAGAAATTTAACAAATTAATGGTGTCAGTTGTACATTGTGCCTCAGAGATGCTACCAAGTAGCAGGTCATCAATATATTGTATTAGCACAGAGTTAGGTGATAAATTGAATGTGTCTAGTTCTCTCTTTAAGGCCTGGTTGTAAATGCTCAGGCTTTCTGTGAACCCTTGAGGGGCCCTACAGTAGCAAAAACTTCTCCCGCCTATAGAGAATGAAAAGAGGTACATGCTACCCTCATCTATTGGGATTGAGAAGAAGGCATTCTTCAAATCCACTACAGAAAAATATGCCATTTCTGGTGACAGTGTTGACAATATTGATACTACATTTGGGACAACCGGGAACTGTGGCACCACTATTTTATTAATTTCTCTTAGATCAACTATGAATCTGTAACTTTTTTCATTAGTATTTCCATCACTCTTTTTTAAGACCGGAAGAATAGGGCTGTTACAAGGACTGCCTGATATTTCTTTAACAATCCCTTCTTTTAGTAAGTCAGCTATTATATCCTGCAATCCCTTTAGACCCTCTGGAGCAATTTTGTACTGTGGTATTCTTGGTAATTTTACATTCTGTTTGACTGTAATAGTGACAGGTGTGATGTTCATTTTCCCTGTGTCATTTTTGTGTTTTGCCCATATCCTTGAATCTATTTGATCCATTATTTGTGCGGCAATATTTTGTATTCCTATTGATAGGAAACAGTTGCCCATTTCTTTTGTCATTGGTCCATCTACTTCCAAGAAAACTCCGTCTGCAGTGCACTTAATAGTGGCATTCATCTTTTTTAGCAAATCCAATCCCAACAAATTAAATGCACATTTGTCTGATATAAGGAATGAATGCGAGTCCTGAATTGGGCCTATACTGTATTTCAAGGGTGCTGAAATTGGGCTTGTTACAAGTATGTTGGTGAATCCCACTGACTTATTTATTTTTCCCGAGAGAGGAACATCTGGAAACTTTTTCTTGGTTAAGGAGGAATTGGTGGCCCCTGTATCTATTAGTAATTCCACAGGTGTACCTTCAATCTTACCCCTCACATATGGTCCAGTGGGATCTACAGGGATTACCATCCTCTGTATTAACTCTCTCGGGCCCCCCTATTGTGCATAATAGTCCCAGTCCCCTTGGGGCCCTTCCTGATATATTCCATCATAAGGGTGATGCACCTGCATTTTTGGTATTTGTTCATTAGCAAAGAAATTTGTGTTGGGGGAATACTCTGTAGGGCCATGTTGTGAGTCACGTCCTTGCTGTTGATATCCAGCTCTTCCCATGCTCCTTCCCCGGCCTCTTGATCTTCCCATCCCACCCCCTCTTTGTGACTGCTTGACGGGGTGTGGGCATTGAGCTCTCCAGTGATCCTGACCCCCACAATTAAAGCATCCTTGTGTGTGTGCTTGTTCATTTGTGGTGGTATGCTGTGTAGGGGGAGTAGAAAATGACCTTTGTGGGCCCCCACGGCCTCTTGCTCTACCCCTGCCTCTTTGTCCTCTGCCGCTATATTGGTTTGCCTGTTGAATCAAAACTTTAGTTTTTAACTCTTTTAATTTATTATTTTTACTTTCCAACTCCTTTTTACCTAGCATTTCGTAATACTGTGCCAATTGTAAAACTTCTGTTAGTGGTTTGCATGACCAAGTAGGGTTGTACTCTAGAATCCCTTTTTTAATTGATGGTTTTAAATTATTTACAAAACAAGAGACAAGTGCACTTTGTGTTGCTTCCTTTTCAGTATCTAAACCACTTGAAGCTGTGAAGACTTTCTGTATTCTAGCGAAAAACCCAGATACTGTTTCTTCAGTGTCTTGAATGCATGCATTTAATTTTGACCAGTCTATTTGTTTTCTGGGTACCAGTGTATTTACTTTAGCCATTATTTTTGCTGGTAAGTCTCTAATATCATCCGATATGTCCTGTCCTTGTTCCCTTTTTGCTTTAGTAATATTTTCCCATTGCATTTTTAAGACTTCATCATCCTCTCTCCTTATTTTTCCCCAAATGTCTGGTGGCAATATTATAGAAAACATTTGTTCTATGTCATCCAATGTGAGAGTGCCAACTCTTAGTATTATTTCTGTCTGTCTGTACCATTCTTCTCTGTCTTGTCTAATGTCTGGAAACTGAAGTGCAAATCTATGTAATTCAACATTTGACCATGGTGTGTGAACTTTAATAGTGGGCTTCCCTACCTGACTTCCTGGTACTTCTCTTAATGGCATGGCTATAGAAGTGGAAAGAGTACTATCTTCCTCCTCTTTACTTTTTTTCCTTTTTGTACATTTTTGTTATAGTATCAGAAGAGTATCTATCCATTCAGCTAATATCTGGACAGCCTCTAATATATCTGTGCTTGATGCCCCTACATCATCTATTGCTGCTGATATTGTGTTGCTATGAGCACAGGACAATCTGTCAGGTTGGGGGTAGCCGTCTTCCTCAGGCCAATATTTTTCCCAGTCTTTAAACCAGTTGTAACTTTTCTTGTCTAATTTTTCCAAAGCACTGCGTTGAAGCGCAGGCGTGAAATCTGTGGGGAAGCGACTTTTTGCAGTACGCCATGTAGAAGTACCATTTTTCATAATGTCTATCACCCACTCGTGTATCATTTTCTGTTCTTTTTCTGTTATTTTTGGCCTTAACCCTTGTCTACCAGAGGTAGAGAGAGGCGTTTCTTGTAGTGATATAGGTACTGTCTTACTAGTTGGTGATGTATATTGAGGTGTGTGTGTCTGTGGTGCTCATTATGACTAGTGGGATCTGTTTATTTGCAAGCAGGTTACAGACAGAAATTAATATAAACTACGGTTCAATTTAATATTGTCATTCAGCAAAGGCCAACTTTTTTTTTATCTTTTACAGGAGACTGTGGGGCACTTCCTCCCCCCCCCCCCCCCCAAATGGACTCCTTGCAAATAAAAGTGCAGGCAAATGTCAACCTGAGAAGTTATTCTGATAAAAATCATCATTTCCAGAAGGTTTATGCTGCTAGCTGGTGGAGAATTGCAAATTTTGTATTTTCGCAAGTGCGAGATTGTTGCTGCCCGCCGCATCTACAAGTTCGCAATTGCGAACTCCCGCGATACGTGATCACGGCGCACTTGCATTGACAAACTCTGTGCAAGGTGGCAAGCTGCGATGACGTAATCGTGCTCGCCAAACTCCCGCGGGATCCCGCAGCAAGATCCAAAATGGCGCAGCACTCGCAAAATATCGAGAAAAACAACTCGGCAATCGCTGAATGACGGTAAGTGAACGCCGCGCGCCGCAAAATTGTATCACCAAGAAAAAAAAATCCGCTGCGTGCGAATTTGCGGATTTTCGGTAAATTCGCGAGCGTTCGCGGATCGCGAATTTACAGAAAATCCACAAAATCCGCGAGTGGAACGGATTTTCCGCCCATGCTTAGTCATGACGCATGGCAAAAAACCCATGTTTAGAAAAGAAAGTCGTGCACTTTAAAAGCACGCAAAATCACAGAACCTCAGACCTCCTTTTGCCATTACGTAGGCAATAACCTAAACTCATGTCAATCTGAATCCAGGCCTATATCTATTCTCATCAGGTCATCAAGGTGTTGCTGTAACATCATCTTATTATCCTTCACTTCTGTGAGGACTGGTCTTCTCACACAGATCGTAGCACAAAGACTACAAATGGCGGGACCACACTGGATGCATAAACAACATGAGAAAAGGATAGCTAACGCCATACCAAGGAACATCAGAATCTTTCAACCCCATTTGGACAGCGATTCCCATAACCATCCCATCAACGACCAGTTACCTTCGTCTACATGAATAGACTCAGAGATCTTATGTAGTCTAGAGATGGCTTGGTACACTGTCGGGGCATTATCTGGTATGAAACGCAGCAACTAGATCTAATCAATTTGCATACCCCACCTCTATCTGCATGTATAATATCTAAAACAAAACTGTTCTGTAATGTCATAAGGCGATCCGCTTGAAGCTCAGCTGTAATATTGCTAAGGGCACCTGCAGTCTCATTAATAGTGGCCTCGACCACTCTCGTAAGCTGACGAATATTCCTACTATTAGCCATAGGACCCCAAAAGGGTAGAAAACCCTTGAAGAAGCCTCCAGCTTCTTGTGCGACAGTATCTTTCGCATCGATAATACCTCTACTATCTTGTCTTATGGTAGTCAAAAACAGCAGTGTATGTAGGGGGAAGCAAAAATGCCACGTAACATGTGCCGGAAAAATCAGATGGTAACCATGTGTATGCTCTATCGTGACAAACAAAATACGTGCCTTTAGCTGGCACGAATGGAGGAGATTTCTGGGATGTATAAACGTATGTGTGAACACACACACTCTTACCAAACTGAGCTCTCGGATTCTGACCATTACCTTGCAAACAGAGATGACCTCGGTGGGGTATAATCCAAATAGGAGGAGACCTTCGCTGCCTTTCTTTCTCCGTCAAGCTAACACTATATGTCGTCTTATTCCAACCGACATATGCTTGTACCTCATCTCTAGGGATAGCGTTATACGCATAGATATCTCTAATCATATCAACTATTCCCCGTATCAAGGCATTATTACTTGCATTGTCTTTGACAGAAGGTACAGAAGAGGCTTCATTGCATAGATAAACATTGATTGGAGTGCCCAAACTGACCCATTAGGCGAAAAAGGCAAAGCCAAATATGGCATTCCCTTATCTGTAGTATGTGGCATAAGACCAACAATTCGTGGTATTTATGACTAGCTGATGCTGATGCAACATGTGTATAAACGAATTGTTCACAAATTCTGATCTTCGTGTCTGTTCATGTTCAGGTAACGTATGAAACTCATGCGGAGAAACATTAGAAAAAGAAAGAGTAGGTTGGGAGGTAGATGTAAGTGGCAATTGTGTGACATTGAAAATCCAACCCACACAAGCTAACGTAATATTCATAAGCATAAGAAAACACATTATTAAAAAACATTTGCTACGAATCAATATACATATTCGGACTTTAGAATCCACTTTCCTAACACATTTATCAGACTCAAAAAACTCCATCCTCTAACATGCTGCTCACGGAAATTTTCCTTCTTCACTTAAGTATGCGCCAAGATCGCACTAACGACCCTGAACCACAGACCTTGTGTCAATACGCGGCTCAACCCTTAAGAACTTCCTACCGTGACCCTGCAGCTGAGTCCGGATGGTGACTCGAAAAAGGAAAAAGCAAAAAAAAAGTCTCTTGATCTGACAAGGTGTAATTCACTATATAAATAATTCGGTTTTATTTGTCCATAGCAACAGGCTTTCTTGGCCTCAAATCGTAGCGTTCTTTATCAGGTACAGTTGGATCCTGAAATAAAAGTTCCGGATTGGTGGTGTCAATCTTTAGATGAGGAAGCACAGCAGCTTGCAGAACATCATCATCGTTCTGACCGTTTCCATGTCAAATAAGCGTCACTAAATGGAACAAATTTGGGGACTCTCTCGCAATCTGTGTCAGCTATACCATCCCTCACCCACTGATCATACGGTAAAGGCAAAGGAACATTTTTCGTATGGGTGGCATGCACCCAGTTCTTTTTACCAGCTACTCTAACAGCAGTTCTAGTGACCAGCAATACCAAATAGGGACCAGTCCATCTCGGTTCCAAATTCTTGGATCGCTGAAAATTCTTCGTCAAGATAAAATCACCAGGTTGGATCGTGTGCCCTGGATCTGTAGTAGCTGTCGGCAAACTGTCATGTACCTGTTGGTGGAGAACACGTAATTTAGCAGTCAAGTCATGTAAGTAATCCACCAACATAGGGTACCCAATACTGCTGTATTCTTAAGGACGAGGCACACCCCAAACATTCGAAGGACGACCAAACACAATTTCATACGGACTAAGTCCCACTCGAGAATGCACAGTCATCCTTGTTGACAAAAGAGCCAAGACCAGTGCTCGCTTGTACCTTAGCTAATTTCAGCTTCAAGGTACCATTGTAACATTCAACAAGTCCAGCAGACTGGGGGTGATTCACTGCAGGGAACTTCTGATTTATTCCCAAACCAGCACATACTTTCTTCATGATTTGACCCACAAATTCACTCCCATTGTCCGACCATACAATTCTCAGCAAACCATACCTAGGGAAGTACTCTCTCAGCAAAACCTTGGCTGTAGACAAGGCAGTATTATCCTTTAGGGGGTAGGCCTCTATCCACCTGGAAAAGGCACAAACAACCACAAGGACATACTTCAAATTATTGCATCTATCCAAATGTATATAATCTAGCTGTATCACCTCAAACGGATACGTCGGAGGAGCAAAATGACCAGCTGGAGTTGGAGTTCCCTTACCAGGATTATACTTCAGACAAATCATACAATGTTTCACCTCGTTCTCTGCACATTTCGGAATTCCAGCATTCTGCCAACTGGAGCCAACAACTTACATATTCCCTTCGAACTTATGTGAGCCATTCCATGAGCCATTGTAAACACTGGGAGCACATACGCATCAGGCAACAGCCATCGCTGGTGTTCTGACAACTCAACCCAACAACCTGTCGAATCCAACATACCCATAGTTTCTCTCCAAACACTCACTTCTTTCTCAGTCGCTTCAGCCGGAATAATTTTCACACTTTCTATTGTGTCTTCACACATTCCACCAGCCATAACCCAATTAGCTGGGCCTGCAACATACATACGGCTCATCATGTCTTTCGCCGTTTCCTTCGCAACTTCATCTGCAAACGCATTCCCTCGACCAACATCGTCCACAACTTTCTTATGCGCACTACACTTCATAATTGCAATCTGCTTTGGGAGAGTGAGAGATTCCAAAAGTTCATTCACCAACTGCCCATGCTGTATTTTAGTTCCATGCGAAGTAAGGAACCCACGCTCTCTCCATAAACGCCCAAAACTATGGGCAACACCAAACGCATACTGGCTGTCGGTGTAAACATTCACTTGCTTTCCTTCTGACAACACACACGCTCTAGTCAGTGCAACCAACTCTGCTGCTTGCGCAGAATTCCGTGGTATGCGTGCTGTCTCAACAACTGTATGTAAAGTTGTAATAGCATACGCTGCAGTCGTTTCACCATTCGGAAGCTTAAAACACGACCCATCTACCCATAGGGTACCATCAACATCCGTAAGGGGAGTATCCCTCGGGTCAACTCTAGCCTTCGTTTCTTCCTCTGTACGAAGAAAACAATCATGCTGTTCCTGAGGATCCGTCTCTGTAGAGATCAGTAACAACGTAGCTGGATTCAACACATTGCATCTTTTAATGTGCACATGACTAGCCAACAATGTCAACTCGTAACCTGACAGACGTGCACTAGTAAGGTGCTGTGTCTTAGTCCTGTTTAATAAGGTATCCACTGCATGTGGGACAATCACAATCAACGTATTATCCAATACCAAACCAGCAGACTGTCGGATAGAAACAGCCGCTGCAGCTCTAGCTCTCAGACAACTCGGCAACGCCTTAGCAACTGGGTCTAACGTTGCTGAAAAATACGCACATGGACGCTGCTTGTCCCCAAATAGTTGTGTCAACACTGACAACGCACAACCTCTCTCATGCACGTACAACGTGAAAGGCTTACTATAGTCTGGAGTACCCAACACAGGAGCTGAACGCAATGCATTGCGTAGTTCAGAAAAACTTTTCTGACATTCGTCAGACTAAGGAAGAGGATGCGGAGTATCTTTCAGAGGTTTCGCCAACAGTGAACAATTGGGGATCCACTGTCTACAATACGATGTAATACCTAAAAAGGCACGCACTTCTCTCTGTGTGGATGGTACATTCATTTGCGCAATTGCTTGAATTCGTTCTGGGGTCAATCTCCTTCCCTCCTTCGACAAGAGATGACCTAAGTAGGTTACTTCTTGGCGACAATATTGTAACTTTGAAGGTGACATTTTATGATGAAGGTCAGACAAATACCGCAACAAATAAAGAGTAGCCTTTTACAAATCTTTTCATCATCAGCAGTAATCAACAAATCATCGACGTACTGAATAAGAGTAGCACCAACAGGTAACACAAAACCGTCAAGCTGAGTTTTCAACGCCTGACTATAGATGGAGGGACTTTCACAATAACCTTGGGGAGCTCTCTTAAACCGGAAGCTTCGGCCTCCTAATGAGAAGCCAAAAATATCCCTGCTCTCCTCAGCAATAGGAATACTGAAGAAAGCATTCTTCAAATCGATGACAGAAAACCAAGCTGCCGAAGCAGGAATCAAAGTCAACAAAGCAGTAATATCAGGTACCACAGGAAACTGTGGCATGACAATCTTGTTTACCTTTTGAAGGTCGATACACAGTGGCTGAGCAGCATCAGTACGTTTAAGGACAGGCAAAACAGGACTGTTACAATCATTACCTCTCGTTTCCTCAACTACACCCTTCTCAACCAGATCATAGACAATCGCTAAAAGAGCTCTCTCACCATCACTCGAGATCTTGTATTGGGGAATATGAGGCATTTGACTTAAGGGTGACAACATAAGGTGGAATCTGCAAAAGACCAACATCATTTGGACCTGTAGCCCAAAGTGTATCAGGAAGCGAACGCAATTCCAGTGGCAAACAATCCTTAGACAAATACATTGGGGAAATTACTTCCTTACTGAGCGTAAGTTGTACTCCTGAAGGAGAACAATGTAATGTCGCATACAATCTTTTCAGCAGGCCCAAACCCAACAGATTCTCACCACAACCAGTCGTTAGAATAAGTGGAGCTTCCAATTCACAAGGGCCAATGGAAAGGGACAAAGAACTAGAAACCGGATTACGAACTGGGGCGCCTGAAAATCCTACTGAAACATTGGTCAAGCCAGACAAAGGTGCGCCAGGAAGTTTAGAGTGCATAATAGAACTCTTTGTCGCACCAGTATCCAAAAGAAAAGGTTCTGCCACACCTGATGTAATCACTTCAACATAAGGTCAACTTTGATCTACTGGAACTGACACTACTCCCTCACATTGTCCTTGGCTGTCCTAGTTATCATTATAACCAGAACTCTCACCTTCGACATAGTAATCCTCAACATAGTATGGGCAGAATGACCACTCTGAACATTCTGTCTGTCAAAATAATTCACAGAATTCTGTAGGGAAGAGGAACGCTCATTCTGAGGGATCACACCACGTCCCCTACCTTTAGGAGCTTGCTGAAAACTACCATGACCTCTTTGACCAGATACACCATTCGCACGCAGTAACAAAGCCGGGCAACTATTCTTGTAATGACCTTCCTCTCTGCAATAAGCACACTGATTAGGGCCAGGGAAGAATCGCTGAACATAAGGCTCAGGCTTCTGTAACAATCTCTGAAATTGTGGAGGTTGCTGAAACTGAGGCTGATTCTGACGAGGCGGATAAGCTTGCTGTAAAAGAACTTTCGTCTTTAACTCTTTAGTTTTCTTCTCCACTTTATCCTTCTCATCTTTATCCCTATTCTCGTAATATTGTGCAGTAGCCATTATCTGGGCCGATGAAGCGACAGCTCATGAACTCTCAGAGTCCTTTAACTTATTAGAAAGTTCGGGAAGCAAATTAAAAACAAATTTATCCACAAAAAACCTTTGACCACCCTCCGTACTCATACCCTGACCACTATGATAAACGTCTCTTCAAACCTAGTAAAGAAATCATGCTGCTAACTTATCCCAATTCACTCGTAAAGCGGGCATCATCGTTTTCATCAGATTAATCATTCTACCTGGTAATTCTGAAACTAAAGGTTCAGGTTTAGCACCTCCCTCCTGTCAACCATCTGCAGCAACAATATTCGCCCAGGTATCACCTAATTCAGCAGCATGATTCTCATGACGAATCTTCGCCCACAAAGGTTGAGGGACTACATTACCCATCAACAAATCGATGTCAGCTAAATTCATAATACACGCTTCAACTGTCTGGGACAACTCCTTGTAATAACCAGCAGGATTCTTACGAGGGTCAGCTAAGGTCTGCTTAAGAGCCAAGACCTCTGCTCTCTTCCAAGGGACATGTACCCATACTCTCTGAAAATGAGCCGGAGCGGCCTGAATACCCAAATTTACATTAGCCTGAACTGCTTCTTTCCATACAGGAGGAACTTCTCTCATAGGGTACTGTTTCACTTTCCTCCTAACAGAGGAATCAGGTTCATACAATGTCTGAGGCGAAATTCTAGATCTGAAAGCAAGTATTGTCTCTACGGCATCTGTAACATCAGATTCCACTATCATCCCTTTAGCAAAATCTGACTGAACATCGAGCACATCCTGCGGAATCGGACCCAACTCATTATCTTCCCATTCCTGACGCAGAAAAGTACACATTACATCAAAAACATACCTTTGCTTAGGCGGTTCCCACTGAAAGAAAACATCCATAACTGCTGGCAAATCATACCTCGGAGCATTTAAAATCCACCTACGAGCCAACAAATCCAACACTGACTACGACTCTGTTTACGTTCCGAAACAGGGGTCATATTTAGTGACACAAACAATGGTGACAACAGTCTCGGTCATTCGTTTTTGAGCAGAAGGGGAAGAAGTAGACATAAGAACAGGAGAATAAGTATTCTGAGGCAAGGAAGGTGTAGGGACAAGAACAGTAGAAGTCGAAGATGCAGAAGCAGAAGGCAAAGGAGTTTGAGGTAAAGCTGGTAGCAAGGCTGGCGACCCTAGAATGGGTTGCACAGGAGGAGGCAAAACCATCTGTGGAGCTCCGGGTGGCTGAACAACAGCAGGAGGTTGAACAACAAAGGGTGGAACAACCGGGGGTAATAGAGGCGCAGTAGCACCCTGCACATAGGGAGGAGGCAATCTCAGTAAATGAGAGATCAAAGGATCTTTTTCAAGGTCTTCCATCACTTTCGGAGGAGAAGATGGCAAGGCCGGAAAACATTTATCTATGGCCATGCAACGCTGTCTATCTAAGACTTCACTCGCAAGCTCTTCTCCATCTTCCTTAAACTGTCTAGCAGCTTGTAGTACTGACATATTCTTATCTTTCTTATCTCTCTTTGCTTGCTTAATTTCTCGCCGTTTGGCTTCCTTACGCCAAAGGCGGAAAGAGTCAAACATTGCCGGCCGGGCTTTCTTCTTAAATAGCCTAACTTCTAGATTGTCTAAAATCTCTGTTTCAAAACTACCATGTGGGGGCCATTGCAAAACAACATCTTTTTTGTGTAGCGAACCCATACTTCGTTATAAGTAATAGGGCCCACTCCGTGTTTAGAATAGAGCTCATAAGTCGGAGTTCCAACCGGAGGTATCGGACATGAATCCTCCAATCGGGAATCCCTGTTACTACCATAAACAAACCAATTACCAAATTTACCAAGACCAGGCATCTTGCTCACTAGTCTGGTTTCAAACTTCAAAGGGAATCCAAAAAAAAGATACACTCGTAAATATACAAGCCCTTCGGCTTTGGGTACTGCAGCAACCAAATCAAAACGAAGGAACCAAACAAAGTCGTGGGGGCGACCCACTTATACTTAACCAAATATCTGTCACGCCACCAGAAGACCGTCTATCGTCTCGCTTTACAAACATCAATCGGAGGGTCCAAGACAAGGCGACAGTCAGGGCAGCAGTCCTTCGTAGCCGTTGGAAAGTGGGAAGCCTCGCAGAAAAGAACTTAGGTCCACGTCGATGCAGGGGTCGATGAAGTGGGGGCCCTCCTCCAGAATTTCCTCACGTGGCTCCTCGCAATCTTCGGGTTTGAACCGGTACCACTGAAGTCGTCCCACGTTGGCCGCCCCAACTGAAGAACTGGGATATCAAATACCTAGCGGCGCCAGGGACACACCCAAAGTCCTCTGGGTTCCCTTGCCTTGGTATACAGAGACATGGAATACTTCTAGGTGGCGTCAGAGATCAAATTTATTAGCTGCAGCTAGTAGCAGAAATCCCAGAAATACAACACGGTGTACAACTCAAGAAACTGCTCAATTTTACTAAGGCGAGACATCCCTATTTATACACAAAAAGGTACATTTAAAATGCACGCCCCTGCACCAAAATTCAACCAATAGAAAATACATGACATCACACAGCATCATATAGTAAAGCTCATTTTACAGTGTCCCAACCCACAAGTTAATATTTAGGCATATCTAAATAATAATCTGGAAGGCCCGGACAAACCCTTAATTGAAAGCGTAACCCATGAAATGAAGAAACAGTAAAGAAAAGTAGTTTCAGATAGTGTGCAAGATAACAGAAATGTAAAGAAACTTAAAAGTTAACAAATGTCTTGAATGGTGATTGGGAAAGTGGATAACGATCTTGCAGGGAAATTGGCTTGGCAGGGTCAATTCCAGGTGAAAGGCCAGCTTCTGAAATGAACTCCAGCGCACGAAGAAAACCTTAGTTAATGTATACATGACCCACAAAAGGTCAGACTGCTTTGCTCGCAGACTAACTTCTGAGGCCTACGTAAAAGGCAACACCAGATGGCAGTCACGACGCATGGCAAAAACCCATGTTTAGAAAAGAAAGTTGTGCACTTTAAAAGCACGCAAAATCACAGAACCTCACAAGACAACGCCACAGAAAGGGTGTTGCTCACAGCAAGGAAACAAATGAACTAACAACAGTTAAACATCTCGCCGTAGAATATTCGAACTTCCTTTCATTATGACATTGTTCATGACGTCAAAAGGTGAACGTCATGAACAAGTCTGCATGTACGCAAAAAATGTAACGTGTGTCCCCAGTGCACGTTGGACCATGCCTTAGGAGGGCACCTTTGCAGACTTGCTTGTCAGATCCACAACGGGGGCCCCAATCGCCCCTAGAGGCTTGCTTTATTTCTGGTGATGTTGTGAAATAAAACCAATCCAGGCACTTTGCGACCACTCTGTCTTGCTTTAATTAATTGGTGATTTTTAGTATTCTGAACTTTTTCTTCTTTCTGTCCCAAAGCTGCACTTCCGAACAGAAAAATGTCAAACAGACGACATTACACAAACCTAAAATAGGAAACAGTGCAACAGAAAAGTGAAAAGGCAGGAGCAGCAGACGATTAAGAAACAAGCGATTGGCTTTTCTAATCCTCTTGGTGTGGAAAAGAGGAGGGGAGAAAGGGAGAGTGGGTGCTAGTCCGCTGCAAACATTTTCACCTCCTTCACTTGAAAAGAACAACTAGATGGTGTTGGCTGCGACGAGTGTGGAGGTGGTGTATTATGTGAGGCAGGTGCAGGCTGGAGTCCCTTGAGTGATTGGAAGGGAGGGGCAGGGTGAGAGTAGAGAGAGTGGGGTAGAGGAGAGAGTTGAAAAAATAGGCTAGTGAAAGCAAACCAGCACGGCTCTCGTGAAAGGTTACCACGCTGATAAAAAACTAATACCTGAATGTTTCCTGGAGACCAGGGCCAGACCATGGCTGGGGGAGCTGCAAAGAGCAGGCACAGACTAGTGCCCCCTGCTCTGAGGCTGGCTGCAGCATAACCGGCCTTCTTTGTCCGCCTGGCTCCTTTGCTCTGTTGGAGCCTGCTGACTGAATGAGAGGGGGAGAGGGGAGGGAGACGGAGAGTGTTGAAAGCAAATACCTCACAGGTTTCCAGGTAGTTGTTCCAAGTAGGTATCTTTATTGGAGTTGTAGTACAGAGGTGGTAGGTAGGTAGGTAAGTGTAGAAGAAAGGCCAAGATGAAGATGGTATGAAGGCCCCAGCAGAAGCTGCTTCCTTGAGCTCAGCCAGGAGTCAACTGTCACACATCAGTCACACCACATTCTGTGACATCAATGAACATTCTAAGTGTTCCCAGACTGAACAAGTAAGGAAGACAGGGTGGATAGGAGAAAGACAAGGAAATACCTTATAACATATCCTCTTCCTTACAAATAGAAAGAAAAGAAGAAAAAACAAGATCGGGATATATGGTAAGACAACTTTACACGTAACACTAAAATTACGTAAAATGAAGAAATGCAAAGATGTAATAACATTTCAAAAGGAAAATGCACGTAACACTAAAATTATGTAGTAAAGAGAAATGCGATGATGTAACAACATTTCACAAAGAAAATACAACTGCGAACAAAGGCACGAACACCATCCCCCTTTTTCACAAGGGAACAGCAAAATCCAAAGAAGATGTGCAGAAAATCAGAAGTAACAAAACACACACCAACTTGAACGCCTGACGTCAAGGCAAAGACAATGTAAAGTGAAATGGCGTAAAACAGCGAGCCAGCGCTGCAAACCAAAGTAACCATAACACAAAACGAGAAAGAATGAAGGTATGTGAAATGTAGAACGTAGGCAAAGTGGAAAGAAAAGCAAAAAGCTGAAAGAAAGCCTACACAGCAGGAGAATATCAGGTCAATATAAAGAATACGTATAAAAAACATATAAAGAATGTATGACTGCTTCTACAACCAGAATATCAGAATATAAAAAAAACTAAAATGAACACCTAATCCGCAGAGAATATTATGGGAATGTAAAGAAGAAAAATAAATAAAGATACGCAGAATGTACACCTAACGTCTCAGGTAAACCAAGAAAATGCAATCAGAATATCAGTATTTCAAAAACTAGTCCTTGTACAGAAGGAATAACCAGAAGAAAGAATGTACGTATGAATTCAGACCCCCAGAAAACACAAATAAAAGAATAAAAGTGGGGTATGCATATGCGAAAAGGAGGTGGAAATACTAAAACACAGAATCTGTAAAATGTAAGTAACCTCCCTCTAAGAATTGAATAAAGCTAAACATCAGAATAAAAATCCAATAGACCTGCAGAATAAATCAGAAGTCTCACAAATGAGTAACAAAATATTGCAAGATGAAAATTAAATGAATGCAGTCACTTATGCGAAGGCAGGTAATAATATTTCACACAAAAAAATGACAATTAAATCAAGCAATAACACTGGTACTCGACTTAGTACCCGAGAGTGGATTAGAAAAGAAATAAACTTGTTAGAAATAAAACAGTGAACAATTCCATAAAAGAACAGAAGATGGCGTACTGAGCCCAGTTACAAGAATGTGATAACTCTTATGCAGTATTCGGTCCTTCTGAAATGTAAAAATAAAACAACTTGAAAATGCTGATAAGAAAATTGTCACGAACAATGAAACACAGGCAGTGCGAGATTGTTGCAAGCTGACATCATTGCTGAATAACATGTCCAAAAGAAGAAATCCCACATAGTTTTGACACATCCAAGGAAAATGAACTGCACTCACACGGACTGCATTAGAAGCTGATGAATGTACCTTCAAAACCTCGGTGCTCCATGGAAGCTGACAAAAGTACTTTCAAAACCTCGGTGATCCATTAAGGCGATGTTCCAAATATATTATTAATTGACGATGCCTCAACACCGATGAAGGAGGTAGTTGGGAATGCAGAAAAAATGTGGTTGGCAGAAATTAATAGAAAAACCTCTGGGAAACTGCAAGCACAAGATGATGGCAAGTTTCCTGCATCGTTGTATCGGGTGGCTCCCGGTGCGCAGAGGCATGCAGGCATGAATAGGCAGCTGAAGAGAAATTGGCGTCATGAAGAATTGAAGAGAGGAGGAGGTAACACAGGCACTCTGCTTGCACGAGACACTGAAGCAGGTGAGGTGCGCGCGATTGTATTTGAAATTCAAATAAAGCAGTGCCATTAGTTTTCCTCAAGGGGCAATAAGAAGAAAAACGTGACAAATTATAAAAACGAAGTACAGTCAATGCTTGCCCAAAAAACACGGAGAAATTCGCCACAATGTGTCGCTCGTTTTGAATAAAGAAACGTGGTAAAACTCTCAAAAATGGATGTGGAGAGCCAATGAAAGTAGACCAAATCAGAATAAAGACACAGTTACAAATAACTTTCTCTTAGGTGAAGACTGCTCTTGCATAAAAGAGTATAAACTCTGCCCTTAGTAAATATGTTCATCAAAAGTGCCACATAACTTAGACAGATGGTGAAGCAAGATTCTTTACGTTTTTGAAAGTCACTGACTCTATTATAAACAACACAGAAAAATGCAGAAGGGTGATCAGGCCAACTGCAACTCTGTGATGAGTACATCTGAAGAGACAGGATATGGTATGGCAGGCACACTTGATGAGTACTGTCAAGTCAAGTCAAGTCAAGAAAACTTTATTCGGTTGTTTAAAGTGACAACCATAAAAGCATTACACACTATACACATATTGGCTCATGTTAGCATAAAAAGACGGTTAAAAATGACATAACAACAAAAAGCTCGTAAAAAGTTACAGGTAGATTAAACATTCAGATTATTAAATAAAAGTGTTCTAAAAGAATAAAAGGGTTATCTTTTCAATTAACAGTGCTATTATCCTTCCATACTTTTCCTGAATTTGATTGCCAGTTTTAAAAAACTACATACGAACAGGGTACAATCACAACTTAGCATCTGGAGATAATAAAGTGCTGGTCTGTATTGAAAAAAGTTACATTTTTTAAGACAAGGTTTTAAATATAGCCTCCTTGGTATATTATAAAAAGGACAAAAAAATAAGAAGTGTGCCAGGTCTTGCGGAGACTTTTCGTCGCAGCCGCAAGCCGGTAACACTTGTCCACGATAAGATCCCTTAGGGACAGCCAGAAGTAAGTGGAATAAATCCAGCCTGAACCTTGTCAACAAAAAACGGTCATAACTTGACATTGGCCATAATAGGTACGGTTCCATGTGTAAAGTTGTTTTTATTAGCACATGTGTTCGTACACTACCTTTCCTCATTTCACCAGTCTCCCTGGCTAAGTATCTGGATGAGATAAAAGCCTTCTTCACAAAAATAACATTGAATTTCGTAATGGAGGTTGGTGTTAGGAAAAGTTCAGGTCACCCTATATCATTAAAGCAATTACTCAGATACTTTATCCAAGGAACCTTCAGCCTATTTTCCCATGTTAACGCTTCTCTCAATATGAGATGAGTAAGTGGTATGTCGTCATTTAGCCAGCAGTTTAGCCAACATACTAGAGGGTTTACTGCCATTTTGTCACATAAAAATGGGATACCCAGCTCTTCGTGTACAGAAAAATTTGCTGTTCCCCTAGGAACTCTTAGTAGCTGCTTGAGAAAATTGTTTTCGACTATCTCTAGGGCTCCTAGTGGGGCGTATCCCCATATCTCGCTGCCATAACATGCAGTAGTAGCACTCTTGGCCTGGTAAAGTTGGAGTAATGCAGCAACTGGGCTATTGCCCATTTTTCTTGAAAAATCAAATATTGCCGCATTTGCCCTGATTACCTCTCTCTTTTTTTTTGTATTACGGGTCCCCAGTTCAGTTGATGATCGAACAGGACTCCAAGGTAGGAGAATGTATTTGTTACGGGGATTGATACTCCATTAACGTTTAAGCGATTTGGCTTTTTATTACCTTGGCCAACCTTCATTACAAAAGATTTAGAGTTGTTTATACTCAAATCTCTGGATTTCATAAAGGTAAAAAAAGAATTTAATAGGGTTTGAAGACCATTAGCAGTTCTGGATAAAAGGACTGCGTCATCCGCATATAGCAGAACCGGCAGTCCCTTTCGTCCAATATAAGGATAGTCTGCATTTGTTCTTAAAAGGTGCTCCTCCAAATCGTTTATATATAAATTAAAAAGGAACGGGCCAGAATCACTTGATGAGTAGGTAATCTGATAACACACAGCAGGCGTTCGGTGAATAGCGAAGGGAAGGCACAGGAAGACAATAATAGCAGAAGAAGACTCACCAAGCTTGAGTAGAGAACTGGCATGCCCGAGTTGATTCTGACCGGTGTCCTTAGTTGCTGTAAAAACAGATATTTGAAGAGTAGGTCCAAAGGATTTGAATTCACGCAGGGAAGACCAGATCGTCACCAAAATGTTGAAAGTAAATACCTCACAGGAGTCCAGGTAGTTGTTCCAAGTAAGTATCTTTATTGAAGTAGTAGTACAGAGGTGGTAAAAACACACCTCCACACAAGTGATCATTTGAGGCACTGAGTGCTGAAACATGTAGATAGATGGAATAAAAAGAATGCATTTTTCGATTATTCTGGTTTTTAATCATGTGATGGGGATAACAATAAATAAAGTATTTATGGTTCACGCATACAGATCTTTAATTTTCAGTGAAGGCCTATAGTGTTACACTTGACATCAGAAAAAAAAAATTCAGACGTTAGGTAAACCAAGACCTAAGATTGCTGGATGTCTGACGTAGGAGGTCATGGAAGACCTAAAGTTGTTTCCCCAGAAATACCCATAATGAAGCATGCCTCACTATTGGCTGAATGCTCAGTTGCCTGAGTGCCTTCGAATCCATTGGCTGTTGCTCATAACCTTATTATAGGATTCCACACGTTAAAAGATCTGTTAGAGAAAAGGGGGTAACAAAATATTGGTTTCTTGGTAGGCTGGATAGAATTTGTTAATCTGGGTCCGTAGTTTCACGCACAGTGTCAATTTGGGTAGACCCAAAGGTTCCTCTGGTTTTAGTTCAAAACAGATAACAATAAGTTGTCACAAGCAATTAAGGCAGTGCACCTCCCAAATAAATTGAATTTATGTTTCAGAGATTGTTTCTGATCATTTAGTTACACAAACTTACACCATTTTGATGGCCAATGTAACCCCTACAAGTGACAATAAGCTGTTGCATTTCAGCAATATGTTTTGAATATGTGCTCCAAAATTCACCGCTTGGCCGCTCTGCTAGACTACCCCATCCTCAACCTAAATGGATTTGGCTTATCTGTCACACTTGCACGTTAAGTAACTCTTAGTTATTTTACAGCCCAAGTGACTTTAGTAAAATGAAGCAGCACCCACCCCTAAACATTGCGCCAGCACCACAGCCTACACTTGTCTTTTTTTCTGACAAGCCTGCCAGGAGGATTCTTCCCAAAAAAACTGTCAGTTGGCTTCTCTACATGCGTCTTTCAGGGCTCCTTTGGTTCTTCCAACAGCCTTTTTTGTTTGCCGCACCCCACCTTTATTACCCCAATCTATGTAATCTGAGTTTTTCTCACTGTAGGGATCATTCAACATTCGGTTATTCATACTCAAGGGGCCTCTCAGTTGAGTCACTGCTGGGGAAAGCAGGCTGCTCAGCTGCGTCACCTGATTCGTTTGCCACTTCAGGAGTAAGGAAAGGCCTTTACAGTGTCACTACAGGGAGAGGGGGTACTCTCAATGGCACCAGTGAGGACAAGATCTGTTAGGTGACTGTGGGAGTAAGGAAATGATAACTTTCCACTGGTGTCTCTGCAGAAGGTACAGTAAGTCCCAAAGCTGATAATTCCCTGGATGCACTGGGCTAAGAAGCAGTATTAGAGGTGTGTTACAACACATGAGGACAGTGGAATCTGATATGATTTTGCAAAAGCTTGCTCAATTTATTTTAAATGGATTGTCTGCGAATAACCAGCTTTGTCTGCATGCCTTATATCTGATGCCCGAGCAGTATAATGGTTATAATGGTCAAGTAAGTTCCCAAATAGTAAACAAAATGGATTTTTACCACGAAGGACATATAAATCGAGAATACACAGTCCTGGAAAAGGATAAATGCATTTTGGTAACTCGCCACTGTGCGGCTATTGTCCATTTTGGCAAAACAGGGCCATCAGCACTTCTTAGCAGAGTTGTTATGTTAGTAATGGACAGTACTAGCACTTTTCACCGTAGCTGCTACACCGGTAATGGACAGTACCAGCACTTCTTAGTGTGATTGCTATCGCAGAAATTGACAGCCCAGCACTTTTTAACTGAACAGTTACAGTAGTAAAGGATTGCTCCAACACTTCTCAGTGCGGTTCCTATAGCAGGCATGGACAGTATCACCACTTTTCAGGAGGACTATTATAGTAAAATTAGATAGCTCAAGAACTTCTAAGCGGGGTTGCTATAGTAGTAATGGACAGTATAAGCACCTCTCTGCACGCCTGCTATATTAATATTGGACAATATCAACACTTCTCAGCAGGACTCTTAGAATACTAATGGGCAGTACCAGTGCTTTATACCAGGGTTGCTCTAGTAGTCATGGAGAGTATCCACATTTATCTTATCCAGAGAACCAATGCTAACCACATTGTCCATTATCACCCCAGAAGAAACTGCAGCCACCATAAAGTCTATCCAATCATGGGACCCATTGGACCCCATCTCCCACCACGCCTACTCCAGAGGACTGCAACCCATCAATGCCATGCTCACACCCATTCTGAATGCCTCCACCTCTTCCATGACTTTCCAGGATGCTTAGAGACTTACAACTGTACTCCTATTGCTGAATAAACCCTCTGCGGACCCTACCACACTCACCAAATACAGGCTAATCTCCCTGCTACAGTCCCAGCCAATGTCTTGGAGAGAATCATTATTAAACACCTCACTATATACCTCAACGACTACCAACTCCTCAACACCACTCAGTCATGTTCCAGACCCAACCACAGCATGGAAACTGCCCTCTCTACTGCCACTTATGACATTGCATACCTCTGGGTAGAGGAGGCACAGCTGTCCTCACCCTCCTCGACCACTCTGCAGCATTTGATGCAGTCTCCCACCCACCCTCATCCAACGCCTACACAACACTGAAATCCAAGGACACGCGCTCAGATGGATCTTCTCCTGCATGACTAGAAGGACGCAATTAGTCAGTCGGCACTGTACCTCTTGGATATCCACAACCTCATCTGTTGAGATACGCAAGGATGCTCCCTGAGCCCGACCCTCTTCAACGCATACTTGATCCCTGTCATGCATGCCCTGCTCAGAAGCAATCATCAAGCAAGAATCACACTCAAGCTTCCACGCTTCATTCACATTTCATCACAACTGAAGGAGTTTTATTGGCTTCCATGCACAAACTAACACAATTCACACTCCTCAGCCACGCCCGCACTACCTAACACTGGCCAAGCATATCTCAACAATCGCATCTGCTTTCACAAAGCTTCTAGACACCTCCGCTCGTTCAGCCTCCTACTTGCAATAATCCAGCAAAAACAGAAAAACAGATCCGGACGTTGAGCCTTCTGCTACATCGTTTCTAAAGTGTGAAATTTCCTGCTGCTACACATAGGAGCCTCCTCCTCAATTTTTCAATTCCACAAGAAGCTGAAGGAATGCCTTTTTGAGTAGTCCCACCAGGCCCTGGGTGGGGCTAGACTCAAACCTGCTCAGCGCCAGGTTACCCTCCCAGATGATAGTGCACTCTACAAATCTGCATAACAAAACAAAACAACATAACCCTTTTCAGCAGGGCTGCTATAGTAATAATGGACGGCACTAGCACTTCTGAACTGGGGTTCTGTAGCGGTAAATGACAGTACCAGCACTTCTCAGCATGGCTCTTATAACAGTATTTGACAGCAACAGCACTTCTCAACAGTGATCCTTAAGTAGTAATGGACAGTACCAGAACTTCTCAGTGTATCTCCTGTATAGCAGTAATGGGCAGTACCAGCTTTTCTCAGCATGGCTCCCATAGTAGTAATGGACAGCAACAGCACTCCTTGACATGGCAGACACTGTAGTAATGGACACAATCAACACTTTGCAGTAGGGCTTTTGTCATAGTAACAGACAGATCCTCCACTCTGTAGCAGGAGTAACAGACAGCAACAGCCCTATTGTTGAATGAGTACATAATCGAGGGACACCGGGGAGGCATTCAATCTTTCACGTTGTAGTTTCGAATTTTCCGGCTGCTTGGGGAGCTCTTGGTCCTGTCGGCAGAGTCGGGAAAAGACTTGTTAAACTTTGACTTGTTTTGGATCTCAGACCTTCTTCCAGTCACAGTAATGGCCGATTGGTTGGTTTTCTTTGGTGAACTGGAGTTGTCTTCTATCCTCTTCACATCACTGGCCTGCTCCAGATCTCCTGCAGAAACAGAGAATTGAGAAGGACATAGGTTGAGGTCTGCTTTAAATGTGGGAATATTACAAACAATCACGTAAAAGTTAGACAGTGAGGGCAACTTTACAGATCGCGCTGGGCACTCAACACATTTTGATATAGACCTTGAAATCAGATCTTTATCTTTAGTCCGATTTAACTGGAGACATCACTGATGAGTGACCTCTGCACTTCCTCTGGCCCCAGGCTCGCACTGAGGCTGGGATCCACAGAGGCTGCTAATCAGTAGCGTAGCATGGATGCCATAGGCCCTGGTGCAAGCAAAGAAAGTGGCCCCTTTTGCTGCTGTTGGGTTAGTAAAATACAGCTGGTGTCGTGGGATGCAGGATGCAGTGAGGCCCTCAGGGCTCTAGGCCTTGGTGCACTGCACCTGCTGCACCAATGGTAGCTACACCCCTGCAGCTAGTGACACCATTTACCGTCCACTGCCAAGCCAGCACCATCACAATCGTTGCTTCCAGTAGGGGCAATCAGATGCTCCCCTGCTGTTGGCGTCTAAGGTGGCTGACTGTGACATCAGGCTGTGGACTCGGGTCAATGCCCTTTCTGTGAGAAAATAAATTAGGTCCTTTGCCTCTACCCACTCCCCAATTTGGGTGATAAAATACAGTTGTGAATGTGATGCAGCAGGCAATGTGCATGAAACCATGCATACAATATAGTCATCCATGTATTTTATTACCCATGCTTCTATGCAAGGAACCATTAACTACCCATACAACACACCCAGGAACAGAATCGTCTGGCAACACATTTATGCACAGAAACACCTGCATGATGCACTATGCATTGAACCACTTATATATGATCTTATTACACAGAGATGGTTGCAACACCAAGCTGTACAATGCGTGAAAACAGCTATTTAATAGGCCTGGGCGGTAAATTCTGAACTGTTCGCGGAATTTGAGTAATTTCACGTTCCGTGGAGAACGCAAAATTGCCCAAAATTCCACGATCAGCGGAATAGTTTGGTTGTTCTTGCTTTCAAAATGCGTGTTTGCAAGATATTTTCCCCCGAGCACACAAAAAGCGTTCGCAAACAGGAAAAAGCATTGCGAATGGCCGTAACAAGTGTTCGCGGAACTCTGCGTGCTCGCTGAGATTTTTTACTGTTTCGCCAAGCTTTGCATAGCGGGACTACGCAAATTCCGCCCACCCTTACTATTTAACAATACCATGCGCGAGGAGGAGCTTCGCGGGCGACCAAGATGGCCGCGTAAGCTCGGAGCTCCGTGGACCGTCCGATCCACCGCAAATATCCTGCCTGAAATCCTGGTCCACGTTGGTGGCACTGTAATGCTGACGGCCTACTGAGGCGGGGAGTGCAATCGGCTTCCAAATCGGTGACTCCTGAGCAAAGTTACGTCGAGCTGAACTCCGCTCCGTGACGGTGCCATTGTCCATCCGGACTTCGTCACTCCGCCACTTCGCTCGCCCTGACTACACGGACCCTGCCTGCCATCTCCTTGGTGCACACACTGCGTGCTTGCCTTGCCCTCGTCGACCTGACTGTGACTTTTTGATCTGATCGCCTTTCGGCTGTGGACCCTAACCTGCTGCCGCCTGTCCTTTGTTCATGGGACCCCATCATGGCGGGCAGAGGCGATCCGGACAGGACATCAAATAAAGGTGGTCGGGGCAAACCGCAGACACAGAACAACCGCATGGAGCGGTATGTGAATCTTAAATCGCCACCTACGTCGGGAGCCATCTCTAAAGGGGCCCCAGTGTCTGGCCCGCCGGACGGCTCGGATCTCACCCTCGTGGACATCATGGGCGCCATCACCAGCCTCCGTGCCGATGTACAGCAGCATGAGACTCTGTCCCATAAAGTGGACTCCATGGCCATTGATATTTCCCTAATCAGGACCGACTTGGGCAAGACGAATGACCGTGTGAGAACGCTTGACATTAAGACCACTAGTCTGACATCGGATGTCTCTGAATTGCAAACTGAGGTCCGGAACTTGTGATCGGCTGCCGATCTTTTCTCAAAGCGGCTGGAGGACTTTGAGGGGCGAGCCAGGCGGCAGAACGTTCGCATAGTGGGGGTTCCGGAAGGGGCCGAGAATGGCGCAGCGGACCTGTTTGTGGAAGAACTGGTCAAAACACATCTGGCGCCCTCTGGACTGAGCAACTTCTTTTCAGTGGAACGTGCCCACCGTGTGCCAGGGGGTCCACCTAAAACGGGGGCGACGCCACGACCAATTGTGGCGCGCCTTCTCAATTTCAGGGATCGTGATGCGATCCTCCAGGCGTCCAGGTCACACGGGCCACTACACTATCAGAATGCGGAGGTGCATTTCTACCCGGATTTCACCAGGCTGGTGCAACGCCAACGGTTGAGCTACGCGGGAGTCAAGAGACGCCTCAGGGACATGGGTCTCAAGTACTCGATGCAATTCCCAGCGAAGCTCCGTGTGGAATTCAAAGGCCGTGCCTACTTTTTTGACTATCCGGAGAATGTGAGCGAGTGGTTGGACACTGTGACACCGGAGCGGGCTGAGCAGGAGGAGGATGTCGGAAGCGCCTCGGGCGGAGCGGAGCGGCAAGAATGAACTGGGAGCCGGAGCTACACCTGCCTCGAATGACCGCCGAGATGGTGTTTTTGGTGTGATTAATCTCTCCTTTGTTTTCATGGTGGGTGGCGGGACGATTTCACGGGGATTCCTTACTCCTCTGGGTCTTCGGTAGAGTAGTTTATGGGGCGACAGGCACACTGCTGGTTGGGGGGGCTTTCTAGTCTAATGCAGGGGTGCAGGGTGGGGGGTTGGTTGGGTGCAGTTTTGTTTTGTTTTGTGTTTCTTCTTTCTTCTCTTTTGTGGCAAATGGACAATGGCTGTCCTGGACTTTTATTGATGCAAGTGTCTATGGGGGATGGGTGGGGCGGGCAGTGGAGGGATGAGGGGTAGGGTGTTGAAGATTCTTAGTTGGAATGTTAACGGGTTGGGTGATCGCATCGAGAGAGGGGTGGTTATACAACTGGTTAAACGACATATGCCAGACGTTGTACTTCTTCAGGAGACGCACTTGGTGGGCAACGCCTGTAAAGCCCTGAATCGCAAGGGATACAAAATGGTGGCGCATTCGGGGTTCTCTTCCGGCTCCAGGGGGGCGGGAATTCTTGTGCGTGCGTCCCTTCCCCTAGAGATAGAAACCACCGTGATTGATGATAGGGGAAGGTACGCCGCCGTGGCTGGGAGATGGGAAGGGCGTTCCCTTACGTTGTTGTCTGTGTACGTCCCCCCAGGGCTTCAGTCTAGTACGTTTCAGGACCTTGGTGGTGCCATCTTGTCTATGCCGGCTGGTCGTTTGATTGTGGGGGGTGACTTTAACTCAGTTTGTTCTGGTCTCCTTGATCGTCAACCACCCCGCGACCTACGTGGGCCCCAATTGTGGCTGCCGTCCTTCCTTGAGTCTACTGGGCTGGTGGATGTGTGGCGACTTTTGCACCCCACGCTCCGTCAATTTTCCTTTCTGTCGGGCGCGCACGGGAGCCTCTCGCGTATCGATTATGTCCTTACGCTGGCTTCGGACGCGCTTGCCGTATCCGAGGCCCGCTTTCTTGCTCGGGGCGTCTCAGACCACTCCCCGCTATGGGTCTCCTTTGACTTTGGTGTGACTCTGCCGGAGCGCCCAGCTGCAGTCAATCCATGGTATTTCCGCGATTTCAAGACCCGCTCCCTTTTGGCCAAATCTATTGACCTATACTTCGCTGAGAATGTGGGCTCGGTGGAGTCGGCCGTCACACTGTGGGAAGCTTTTAAGACGGTGCTCCGTGGTGAGGCCCAGGCACTAATTGCTGCTACCCGTCGTGACAGAGACTCAGCTATGCTGACTATTGAGCAGGCAGTGCTACGCCTCGAGGCCCAACTGGGGTCCGATCCGGACCCCTCGGTCCTCCACAATCTCTCGCTGAAACAAGCGGAGTACCGCGCTCTGGCCACTAATGCCGCTCTTGTCCTGGCCAAGGAACAGCAAGGTCGCATCTATGATGTGGGCGACAAGGCCGGGAAGCTGTTGGCTTGGCTCGACAGAAGAGATATGGCCAGTCGGGTGGTGCCGGAGCTTCTGGGTGACGGCGGTGCGGTCCTCACGGATCCCAGCGCCATTGTGGATTCTTTCGCAGGCTATTTTCGGGGGGTCTATGAGTCTGCCTCGGACTGCTCGGAGGCGGACTCGGCGGCCTTCCTTTCTGATATCGACCTGCCCAGTCTTTCCGTGGAAGAAAGGGAGGACCTAGACAGGGACATCACCGCGGACGAGGTTGATCTGGCGATCCGTTCACTTAATTCCGGCAAGGCCTCCGGGCCTAACGGCATACCAGTAGAACTATATAAAATCCGCTCGGACGCCGTCTCCCCGCATCTCCGTAAGATGTTTCTGGAATCCTTTGAGAGGGGCTCTCTCCCCCTGGACCAACGATTGGCCACCATCGTGGTCATCCACAAGGAGGGCAAACCACGGGACGTTTGTCGTTCTTACCGTCCCATTTCCCTCCTTAATGCGGAGCCCAAGGTCCTTGCCAAACTCTTGGCTAATCGTTTGATTGGGGTCATTGGTGGTCTTGTACACCCCGATCAGTCTGGGTTCATCCCCCACCGTAACACTGCCCTGAACTTGCGCCGCCTTCATGGAGTTATGGCCCGGGCCCACACTCTTGCAGAGCCGGCTGTGCTGGCGTCCCTGGATGCCACTATGGCCTTTGACTCGCTTGAATGGCCTTACTTGTGGGCGGTTCTGGCCAAACTCGGGTTTGGACCGGTTTTCGTTAGCTGGGTGAAGCTCCTGTATGCCGACCCGATGGCCAATGTTACAGTCAACGGACGCCTATCGGCGCCTTTCCCCCTACGACGCGGTACCAGACAGGGTTGCCCCCTGTCCCCCTTATTGTTTGCCTTGGCCCTCGAACCCCTTGCAGCGCTGTTGCGTTCACATCCCGACTTGAAGGGTATCGAATGGGCCCCTGGCTTTGAGGACAGGGTCTCCTTGTATGCTGACGACATATTGCTGTACATGTCTTCGCCTTGCAGGTCCCTTATCGTGGCCTGTGACGCCATCAAACTCTTCGGACGGTACTCTGGCCTGGTTATCAACTGGGCCAAGTCCTCTCTGTATGTTCTCAAGGGAGACACCCCGCGCCTCCCTAGGGGCTGCGGTATTCAGATTGCTTCGCGCGGTTTCAAATACTTGGGTATCTACATATCCGGTAATGCCAAGCTCCGGTATGACCACAACCTGCTTCCTCCCCTTCAGCGATTGCGACGTGATGTCGACAGCTGGCGCCATTTACCACTCTCCCTCCTTGGCCGGGCCGCCCTTTTTAAGATGATGGCTCTGCCCAGATTCCTGTACGCACTACAAAACACACAAGACCCTGTCCCGGCCCGCTACTTCCGTGAGATCGAAGGCCTTCTTCGTAATCTCCTCTGGGAGGGTCGCCCCCGCGTCGCCCTCCACAAGCTCACGCTCCCTTGGTATGATGGGGGCATTGCCCTCCCCGATGTGCGCCGTTATTATTGGTCGTCGCAGCTAACTGCCCTGAACCATGGGTTTTACGGCCCAGTGGTGAACCCCGGATACGCTATGGATAGGTGGTTGACGGGCGGCGGTAATTACTACCGTGCCCTGTATTCCAAATCCTTCGACCGCAAGTTAACGGGTCCCACCCGGACGGCAGTCCGCACCTGGAAGGCGGTTACCAAGGCGCAGGGATGGCAGAATAGGCTCACGAGGCTCACTCCCCTCTTTGACTCCGACATCCTGGGTAGGCTGTGGCACACCAAGGGCTTTGATAAGTGGGACCTCATTGGCATTAGTAGGGTTGAGGACATGCTCTCTAGGGGTTTGATTAAGACCTTCCCCCAGCTACAAGCTGAATACCAGCTGGGCGCGACGGAGTTCTTCCGTTATGCGCAGCTGAGACATGCCCTGCTCTCGGCCTCTCCGCCGGACGGCGTCATTCCCGAAAGTTCCCCGCTGGAAGATAGAGTCTTGGATGGGCATATGCCAGACAGTGCAATTTCCCTCTCGTACAAGAAATTGATTAATACACGCACAGACCTCCTCCTGGGCTTAAGAGATCAGTGGGGGGCGGATGGCCTTGAATTGGACGACGAGGATTGGCAGAGTGCGGTTTCCTCTCCTAAGGAGGTTGCCATTTCTTCCCGTCTTCGCCTCGTACAGTTTAAGGTCCTGCACCGGGTGTACGTGACAGGGCCCCGATTGATGCGTATGGGTTTCTCACCTGACGGTCTCTGCCGTAGGGGCTGTGGGGCTCCTGCCACTTTCCTACATATCCTCTGGGAATGCCCGGTGATCACATCCTACTGGAGAAGGGTTCACCGAGTGATGGCGGAGGTTACTGGCGTGGCATCCCTGGCGGAGGCCCGTCGATGCCTCCTGAATGTATGGGAGCCGTCCGACCACAACGTTGCACAGACTAGGTGGGTCACCCTTGGGAACATGGTGGCGAAGAGGGACATAGCCCAGAGGTGGGGCGCGGCTGAGGCCCCTCTATTGGTGCAGTGGAAGGCCAACATGGACTGGTGTATGGTTAGGGAAAAGACAGTCTATGTGGCCAGAGGGAAACCCCGGACTTGGACGAAAATTTGGGGAGCATGGAACGAATATAGGGGAAATGTGTGTCAACCGCCCGAACCAATTGATCAACATGATATCGCTTTTCCCTGACCTGTGACGCCAACTGAGCATTGATGTTATTTCTATCTCCTGATACCTCCCCCGCCCCCCTCCTTCCCATCCTGCAATCTGCCTTTCTTTAGTGTTTTCTGCCTTGTTCCCTACCCATCCCCGACACCCAGCGTCACACTATCGACACTGCCACTTTCGCGCCTGCGGGCGCCTGTTGTTGTTTTTATATCATAAAATTAACCTTTGATGATTCTGTCTCGAATGTTTGACACTATTGATCTCCTCTATTTTTGCTGCCTTGCCTCCGGGATGTCAGGCTGAATAGCTGTGTGTTCTGGTCTCAATAAAGGTTTTCAAAAATTTAAAAAAAAAAAAAAACAATACCATGCGCATAAACGACTGCACAATACAGACATACAAGAAGTAGCTGTTAATTGAACATGTACAGAATGAGCTGTACAAAAAAGCTGTGCCCCTAAACAGCTGTACAACATAGCTGTACAAGGAATATATGACACATGGTTGTGCATGGATCAGACTGTGCAAGACTGCGCCGTGCACAGAACTAGCTGTAAAACTCAGCAGCTCATGCAACAAGCTGTACAGCACAGGTGTACAGAGAATCAACTGCACCAAACAAGCTGTACAACACTATTACACACACACACACACACACACACACACACACACACAACCAGGTTTACAACACAGATATGCATGGAACACAATGAATAACAGCAGTCCACAACGCTCTTTCTGGGAGATTCTCTATCTAACCACAGATTCATCACCTTTAGAATTACCCCTGGCCCCAAACTGATATGGGAACTTTTCCCCGGCAACTGCTCTTGCACTGCCACAAACTCTACCATGGTCTTGTCCCAACTCCAGAAGTGACCCCACAGGGCGGTATAAAGATGCCACACTTGCATGCAGATGTCAGTTCACAAAGAAAAAATCCCTGCCCTTGGACGCTAAAGGTCAGTACCAGATTGAGAACAGGCACAGTTGCAAAAGCGACCTTAACAATGCCTAGAGGGTCACGCCACACAAGTGAAAGGAGGGTTGGTTGATAAGTCATCTATGGTTAGAGTATTTACCAGAAAGAGTGTTACTAAAGCGAAGTAACTTATCCTTCTAATAAATATTTCTACCTGGAGAATCCCCACTTCTGAATAGATACCAAAGCAGTAGCAACCGAAAGGTGGAGGTTCCGAGGAGTGGACTTAACACTAGTAAATGTAAAGCCTAGCGGGCAAAATGGCTCTCCTTGCGGATCTGAAAGTCACGGCAGTAGTGCCCGATGAAGGTGTGCGCAGACACCTATTGCAAACATCCAGCACTGAAAAGGCACTGGCCAAGGTTGTAGTGAAGTGGCGGCTGTAGCTCTGGTAGAATAAGCCATAGGCACTCAGGAGACTCCTTCTTGGCCAAAGCATAGCACATCTTTATGTAAAGGACAATTCATCTGGACTTCATCTGTACATCTGCTGCTGGACTGAGCTTCCCTTCATAGCACCAGAGAACCCCACAGAAAGTTGGTCTTCTACTCAGTGGGCCTGTTTACGATCAAAATAAAAACGATGGGGTCTTGGAATCCAAATAACTAAGTAATCGTAGTGAGAAAGACAGTTTAAAGGTTTTAAAAAATATATTTATTTAATACTTTTTATCACAGAGCAACATGACTAAAGACTGTCCAAACATACATAGAATTTGCACCGCCCCCATTGCGACATTCCTTATTTCCATATACAACATTGTTTTGTACATACTTAACCATACAACTAAAGAAATATTTTAGTTTGCACTGTCCCATATCGTATCGGTGACAAATACATCTGTCAGAGTCTCCCGCCTCCACACATTCAATATCTCCATATCAAACAACAGTCACCATGATATATGTAGTCTTCGTATAGCTGAGGAGTAGGACTTCTCCATCCGTTTTCACCTAAACAACTCTCCTGATTCCAGAGGGCAGTCATCAGATCAAGTTGTCCAGATTTCAGGTCATTCATCAGTTTCTGGTCTGTACAAAGGCCAGGACTCTGCACCTGTTCATTCCACCATGCCCCTCACCCGTGATGCCATATGCGGGGCTCAATGGAGACAGTCAGTGTATTGCTACTGCTTACCCAGCATTGGGACCAAAGACACAAACCTGCTTTGGGTTTCGAGTGTTAGGGACTAGGAATAACTCTAATAGTAGACTCCTGAATGAATGAATGAATGAATGAATGAATGAATGAATGAAAAATATTTGTAGAGCGCACGATGGCCAAACGGCTTCCTGGCGCTGGGAGCTCTAAAGAACCGAACAGACAGGGCCAGGAGGATTAACAGGGGTAGGCCAGGGCAAACAGAAAAGTTTTCAGCGCTTTACGGAAATGTGAAAAAATAGGGATCGAACGCATAGAAAGAGGAAGGGAATTCCAGAACCGGGGAGCAAGAACAGAAAAACGGGTTCCACCAGTGCGAGATTTGTGAAAGCGGGGAACGGTGAGGAGAGCGGAAGATGATGAACGGAGAGTGCGGGCGGGGATGTGACGGGAAATCAAAGAATTGATGAAAGCCGGTGCAGAGTGATCGAGGGCCCGATAAACAAGGCACCCTAGTTTAAACAGAGATCTCTGAAAAATGGGCAGCCAGTGAAGGGATTTGAGGACGGGAGTGATATGATGGGTTTTGGGCAAGTGAAAGATAAGACGGGTGGCCTGATTCTGGATAGCTTGTAAGCGGCGGGTTTCATAGGCAGGGATGCCAGCGAACAAGCTATTGCCATAATCAAGGCGGGAAGTGATAAGGGCAGAAATAATGATTTTAAGGGAGTCAAGAGAAAAGAAACGAGAAATTTTCCGGATCATACGGAGGGAAAGAAAACAGGAGGACACCACGGCACTGACCTGGCCATGCATGGACAGGTCCTGTCTGACCTTGATGCCCAGAGTTTTAACAGAGGGAACGGGGGTGGGAGGGGGGCCAAGAATGGGAGGCCAGTATGCAGGGGACCAGGGGCTGGATGACCCGCCAATCAGGACAAGCCCAGTCTTATCTGGATTGAGCTTGAGGTGGTTGGCGCTCATCCACCCAGAAATAAAGACCATGGTGGAGTGAAAAAAGGATAGAGAGTGAGAACGAGAGGAAAGATCAAAGACGAGCTGGAGGTCGTCAGCGTAGTTATACACAGAGACCCCCAGCTCAAGAAGGAAAGAGATAAGAGGGTGAATATAGAGGTTGAAAAGAAGGGGAGAGAGAGAGGAACCTTGGGGGACCCCACAGGGCACCGGGAGGGGAGAAGCAGAGAAGCCGGGAAGATGAACAGCTTGAGAACGACCTGTCAAGAAGGAAGTGATCCAGGAAAGGGCAGAACCTCGTATGCCCGCTGCGCTGACACGGTCCAAAAGAATGTTATGGTCGACCGTGTCAAACGCAGCGGACAAGTCGAGGAGGATCAAAGCTTGGGGGGAATTGACGTCGGCCTTGGCCTTAAGCTCGTCGAGGACGGCCAACACCACGGTTTCGGTCGAATGACCCGAACGGAAACCAGCTTGGTGAGAAGCCAGGAGCTGGTTCTGTTCAACATAAACAGAGAGACAAGAAGTAACATAAGATTCGAGAATTTTAGCAAGATAAGGGAGAAGAGAGATAGGTCTAAAGTTAGAGGGAAGAGAAGAATCAAGACCAGGTTTTTTGAGAATGGGAGAAACAATAGCAGATTTAAATGAAGAAGGGACCAGTCCAGTAGAGAGAGAGGCATTAAGAAAGGAAAGAGGGGTATCAGGACAGGAAGAAAAAAGGGTTTTAAGAATACGGGCAGGGGCACAGTCAGTGGGGGAGCCGGACTTGATTTTGGTGAGCAGAGCTAGAAAAGAGTCCAAGGGGAGGGGAGGAAAAGAGGAGAAGGAGGATTTAGGCGCGGAGGGAACAAAGTGAGGAGGAGTAAAAGGAGTGACCAAAATGTTAGATTTAATTTTTACAATCTTCTCGATAAAGAAGTTGTTAAGAGAAGAGCAGAGGGCCTGGGAGGGAGTGAAGTGAGGGCAAGCACGATCAGAGGTGGCCAAGTTGCTTACCAGAGAAAAAATTTCTTTAGCTTTGTTGGCCGAGAGCGCCACTTGTTCAGAGAAGTACTTGGTCTTAGTGGCCAGAATGGCCTGCTTGTACTCCTTAAGAAGGATTTTGTATTTGGCCTTGTGGTCAGGGCAGTAACTACGGCGCCAAAGGCGCTCTGAGCGTCTAAGCTCCAATTTAAGAGTCTTGAGCTCCGGGCTAAACCAACGGTGAGCCTCGTGAGGGCGGATGGATTTGACTAACTTGAGGGGGGCTACTAAATCACATGCAGAAGAGAGCCAGTTACCAACTGCTGCAGCCTGTGAGTCAAGGGGAATACCAGTGAGGTCTGGGGAGGAAGAAGCAAGGGAGTGAGAGAGGGAAGCCAAGTCAACACGATTCCAACTACGGGAGAAAACATTCTTGGGGCGAAGGGGCTTGTGAGGGGAACCAGTGGTGATAGAGAAGGAGATGAGGGAATGATCGGACCATGTACATGGGAGGATACTGGGGGGGGAGATTATGTCCTGGGATGACCAGACTTGGTCCAGAATGTGACCGAATTTGTGTGTGGGAGCCAGGACGTGAGACTTAAGGTTGAGACAGAGGAGAGTGGCCGTGAAGTCCTCTTTTCTGATTGCCGTCAGTCGCCTCACTGCTTGCACCACCTCTCGCCAACAATCAATAAGGTTTCGGAAAGTCTGTGCCATATGTATGAAATGTGCGTCCTTTACTCCACATCTGGGCCAGGCACAGAATCTACTAATGGACATTTTGCATAAACGTGGTGGGATATAGTACACAAGGTGTAAAAAAAATGGAAGTGCGTCAGCTCGAACTGGCGTTAATCGAAATGTTTTGAACCAAGAAATAGGCTCTCTTCCATTTCTGTCTGAGACTAGCTCCAGGACCTCTCTGTCCTCTGTCTAGTAATTTCTCAGTAAGATGAGGTAAGAATTCGCGATAAAATGTAAATTGGATGCCATCAGCACCAGAGCTTTACCACCTTGCATATCCTTAATGGCCTGTAGGAACTCTTCTTTTGTTAACTCGTGGTCTAACTCCATCCTTGAGTCTTTCGATAGGGATTTGAATGTTTTCTAAATAACTTGCATCCGTGAAACATCTGGAGAAGCAGGGCTTGCATACTATGCCTCCAAATGCCTGGCAAGGGTATTATTGATCTGTACTTGTGTTGGCGCCACCTGACCTTCTCTAGTGTTCAACAGAGTGATAAGGATAAAGGGATTCTCTTGACGAAGCAGCCAGGCAAGTAGTCTGTCTGTTTTATCTCTTTCCTTATCTAGGACGTCTATAATTATACAGTGTAAATTTATCTTGTAGGTTCAATAACTCGTTGATGTCACTACGAATCCTGGATTGGGTTTTCAAACTATTTGGAGGTGTCACATGTCAGCCTCAGCTTCTTGAAGCTCAGCTGCGGCCTACTGGGTTTGTGTTTGTAATTTACTATAACATAACATGTACTTTTGTATAGCGCACTTATCACCCGAAAGTCTTGGGGCGCTGAATAACAGATGTATATTGTTACCCAACTCAATGGTACTCATTTTATCGACCTCGGAAGGATTAAAGGCTGAGTGGACCCACCGGGATTAGAACCTGTAACCATGAGGCTGAACACAGGCCCCTACAGTGGATGCACTTACCCACTGCGCCACCAGACTATGAGTGCCATAAACCTTACTTAGGCATTCCCTGCTCAATACCAGCCTCCCATTTATTGGCCTAGGTATCCATATTTCCCCAATTTTATTTAATTAAAATAGTTGTGATTGAATGTGGAGATCTCAGTGGAATTCCATATCTTGTAGGACTGCAACCGACATCCTCCATATGGGGATAACGCTCCTAGGTCTTTCTATCTGGAAGTGCATCCTGAGGGGGGAGTGATCTGAGAGGAATCTAAGCAGATATTTTGAAGACAGTATTTTCGCCAGGAGTGTGCGTGATATTAATATTCTGCCAAGTCTGCTATACGTGTTATGAGTGGTGGAGTAGCAGGAAAACTCTTTATCCTGAGGATATTGAACCCTCCAGACATCTCACCGCTGAATATCCATATCCTCAGAGAGTGAGGATGCCATATCCAGTTTTGTGTGCTGTTTGCGGCGGGTGGAGGGGGGACCTGTTGATGTCTCCATCAAGGATACAATTAAAGTCCTTAGCATAACAAGTGGTTCATCTTTCTAGGTCACCAGAGCCTCATTAGGGTTCTGTAAAACAACTTATCGTCTGTACTTGGGACATATATATTAATCATGCGAATTTTTGCACCCAGGAGTCCATATGCTATTACATATCACCCCTTGACATCTGCTGTGAACAATAAGGCTAAATAGGACCCCCAAGCCAGTCATATCGAGAGCCCCTAGGAAAAGTTAAATAAATGGAGGAGTATAGCTGCACTCTCCATTTATTTACAAATCTTCGTTTCCTCCACATCTATAGGGTTTGTTCAATGGGAGAAAGTAATTTGTGTTGCATGTCAGCTAAGATACAAGTTAACACAGTATATTTTGACTTACCCATTAAGTCCACGGATGTTCAACATAAACATCTTAATATTTTGATGAGGTCCTGACAGATATGTCTATATAGCGACACTGGGACTCTTAACCTCCTACCACCTCTAACACTGGGATATGCAACATCAGTATAGTCTGTCGCTTTAGTCACAGCATAAGCTAAGTTCGGGCTTGGTGATAAAGTATGGTTATTTACTTGAGGTTGCACTGTGGTTCTATAACCCCTATCGCTCTCCCTGAGTAAACACTAACATAAGATATGAACTAAAGCTGTGTCTGCCTACTATCTCCATTACTCTCCCCTCAGTAAACTGAACTAGGTAATGTAAATCAAATCCTAAGAACTAAAGTAAAAGCTAATAGAGCGGGGACATCAACGGCCCGGGCAGTTCTGTTTCCCCCAGCGTGGGGGTAGGTTGGGTCTAAACTAGAGGAGGACACTTCGCCTTAGCTGTACAGCTGTACCAACCACATGAAAACATCTTCAAGGGTGGCCCTGCAGTTCCCAAGGCCCTGTAATTATGTCCTATTAACGATGAGCAACAAAAGCAAAAAAAAAAAAAAATATATATATATATATATATATATATATATATATATATATATATATATATATGTATATATATGCAAATCACTCTTTCCCTCTCACATATAGAGCCCCCCTGCTGGCCCACCACTCTTGTATCATCTGGGTATCTTGTGAGGAGTCCCTGTGGGTAGATGGGGCTGTGGTTTGCCTGTGTTTATTTCCTATGGCTCCCGGTGTCTATCAGGGGGTCTGGTGTTGGACTGGTCCCATATCTCCAGGCAGTCCCACATTTCAACATGGGTTGTGAAAAAGTGTGTTTTACCCTCACAACACACCTTGAGTTTTGATGGCAAAAGTAGCATCCATTTATAATTCATAACTCCTAATTTCTGCTTAGCTGCTGTCCATTGTTTACAAAGTTTTTGTACTCTCAAGATATAATCTAGGAATATACTGATCCGGAGGTTCTCATATTTTGGCTCTTCATGTCACCGGGTCCACTGAAGTACATCATCTCTGTCCCCATAATTCAGGAAATGTGCTGTAAGGGTGCTGAAGCATTGAAGGGGGGGGGGAGGGGGGGCAGCAGGAGCAGAATCGCTAGGGTTCTGTGTGACATCTCTATCACCAAAATGGCAGATAGGCTGTTGGGAACCCATACAGTATGGAGCCAGCGCTCCCCCTCCGCATGCTCCAGGATGCCCACAAATCGAAATGTGTTACATCTCAAGCGTCCCCAGCACCTTCAGTGTGTGTGTCAAAGATATGCAATTGTTCAGAGAGGATACAAACCTTTGATTTCAGTTAAATTATTTTGGTGTTCAGAGTCTCTACATATTTCTCAGTTTGAAGGGACATATAGTTAGCTTTACATAGATCAGCGTGTAGTGAAGGACTGGGTTTTTATAATACCCAGCGGTGCCAGGGGACAACACCTAAAACCTTCGTGGGTAACCTGTTCCGGCGTACAAATGACAGAGACAAGGGACACTTCCTTCGGCGTCAAAGATTCGAGGTTTATTTACTGCAGGGAAGACAGAAGTCACAGGAAGTACAGCGTGTGTATGTTCGAGGAGACTGCTTCGAATTGCTACTGTAGGTCGCTCCTTTTATACACATTTCTCTCATACGTTAACATGGCACAAAAAGGTTTACAACTTGGTTCCCAACATTATCCCCGAGAGGGGTCGCTTTGATGCATTCAGGGTCCAGAACATAAGTGCGGAAACATTTGGTAGTTCCCAACTGTAAAAGCCCCTCTTCCCACCATTAGTGCATTCCAATCAGCAATAAACAGATAAAAGAAGGAACAAGGACAGGTGCAGAGGAAGACAGGACAGTGGGGAGATCGGAAAGGGTGTAAAAAGGGTGGTCTCGGGAAACACGAGCTACAGGCGTCAAAGAGACGCGCCTAATGAGATGCACGGCTAAGACAATAGACCGGCACGGCAAGATGACCCTCGAGCGGGGCCATCTGCCTTACAGTATCATCCCCCTCATCATAAAGACACTTTTGGAGGAACATGTGTCTTCTGCAAGAGTCTTGGGAACCCCAGGGTCGCGAAGCGGACAACGTCCGTTCGCTGGCTACTTGAGGGCAAGAGACAAAATGGATGCCGTATCTAAGATGGAACCCGTGGGCTCGGATGCAGAAACCCACGAAACAAACGAACGGTTTAGGTCAGCACAGCGAAACTGCGCACACTTACTAAACTCGTCATTTGCGGTTCATAGATACCAGACTCGACCATATTCGTGCGAGTCGAAAACACCACTTACAATTGTCACGGAACCTCAGACGCTCCTTTTGCCCTCATGTAGGCAAGCACTAGTCAGAATCATATTCGATATTCATCAGATCGTCTAGATGTTGCTGCAACATAATTCTATCCAACTGAGCAGCTTTGGTAACAGGTGGCTGTCTTATACACGTCGTAGCACAAAGGCCACATAAGGCAGGACCACACTGCACACAAAGGCAACACGTGAACAGAAACGCTGCAACAACTCCGACGATCATCAGAATCTTCCAACCCCAAGTCGACATCAGGCCCCAAAACCATCCAAGTAGCGTCCAATCCCCTACGTCCACGTGTATGGACTCAGAGATCTTATGCAACTTTGAGATGGCTTGATAGACAGTCGGAGCGTTGTCTGGAATGAAAATACAGCAGCTCGAATGGATCACCTTACATACTCCACCTCGATCTGCTAAAACAACGTCTAAAACCATACGGTTTTGTAAGGTCATGAGCCTATCCGCCTGAAGTTCTGTGGTGATATTACCAAGGGCACTGGCAGTGATATTAGCTGTCGATTCCACCACTCGAGTCAATTGTCTCAGGTTCCTACTATTAACCATAGGTCCCCAAAACGGAAAGAAACCCTTGAAAAAGTCTCCTGCCTCTTGACCGGCAGTGTCCTCTTTGCTAATCACGCCTCTCACAACTCTAGTCTTGTGATAATCTGCATCAACAGTGAACGTCAGAGGCAACAGATTTGCAATATAACATGAGCCCACAAAGTCAGAAGGCAACCATGTATATGCACGATCATGGCAGACAAAGTACGTACCCTTGGCAGCCAGAAACACAGGGGAAGAGAGCATCGGCAGAATATAAAACTCGGAGCAAGCACTCTCTCCGAGACGAGCTCTCGTTCTTCGGCCACGGCCAATTAAGCAAAAATTACCAAGGTGGGGTACGACCCATATCGGGGGCGAGCTTCTAAGCTGTTTTTCACTCACGAGCGCACTATACTCAACCTTACTCAGGACCCTATAGGCTTGTACCTCTTCCTCTGAGATGAGCGACGGGTCATAGATATCCCTATCTAAATCCTCTATCGCTGTAGCCAAAGGCTTGTGATACGAGCCAGGACCGAGGTAGGAAGAACGTGGCTCTCGATTGGGGTGGGAATCTAGTGCACTTCGAAACATTGTTTGAAATGCTCGAGCTGAACCCTGGGAACTATAAGGAAGGACCAGATACGGAATTCCCTTATCCGTTGTATGTGGCATTAACCCACACACCCAACAATTAGTAGTGTTAACCACTAACTGGTGCTGATGAAGGAGCTGAATAAAGGAATTATTTCGGAATTCTGCACGTCTAGCCTGTTCATGTTCGGGTAAGATATGGAAGGAATGAGGGGATATAGTGGAGGTAGGTTTAGGTTCAGAAGTAGGAGTAGGTATGGCAGGAGGTAAGAAGTACGACATCATGTAATACACCCCACTCGCCGATAACAAGGAAACAATTAGAAAAAGGAGGAACACCTGAAACATAAAGCATTTTGTACGGGTAATTTGTTGCAGTTTGAATCTTTGCGCCTGAGCTTTTTCCAAGTCCACAATTTCTGAGAACACCATCCCCTAAAACCGTCCACAACGTTTCTTGACGCACTTCGTTCTGTGTAGCAGTAGTCAATCCCTAGGAGTTCCTAGGAACCGACGGCCTTTGACCTAGTGTCAAGACCCACTAACCAGAAGGAAGTACACGCGCGGCCCTACGGTTCACCTGGATGTAAGGTATTTTATATACAAGTATGTACAAGAGTCTCTCAGCTGTGGAGGCAAAAACACATGTAGAAAAAACTCAATATTTACAAAAATCACAATAGTACGTGTGTTTAGACTGATCGTGGCAAAGGGGTAACGTAAATGTCAAAAGGATAGAAACGAATCTTTTATTAGTCTTTAGGATTGGATCGCAAAAAGTATAGACTCTTTCCAGGACGTGTCTGTTCGTCAAACAAGGGATCAGAAGAGGGAACAGAGTTCTGTCGATCAGTCGATTGTTCCAATCTTGAGTCGTGTGATGATGAACGTTCAACAATGTCTTTCTGCTGCACTGAGGATTCTCCGACAGACTGTGCGTCACTAAAAGGTACAAAGGTCTGCAGTCCTTCGGTTTCAGATGAAGCAATGCCCTTCCTCACCCACGAGTCCGCTGGTAAAGGTATAGGTACCTTCTTGGTGTGGGTGGCATGCACCCAATTCTTGCGTCCCTCCAAGCGGACAGCAGTTCTCGTGGCAAGGAGGACCTGGAAGGGTCCAGTGAAACGAGGTTCCAGATTCTTCTTGCGAGCGAAGTTTCTGGTAACCACCCAGTCTCCCGGTTGGAGCTGGTGGCCTGGACCCTCCGCCTGCGTCGGCAATGCTTCGAAGACCTGTTGATGAATTAACCTCAGTTTAGCAGTCAGATCATGTAGATAATCAATCAACATTGGGTACTCAAGATTAGAAAACACACTTGGTCTAGGGACCCCCCAAACATTCGCAGGACGGCCGAACACTATTTCATAGGGACTAAGCCCTACTCGGGAGTGTACAGTCGCCCTTGTTGACAACAAAGCTAGAGGCAAAGCGTCAGGCCTGAATCTTCGCTAGTTTAAGTTTAAGGGTGCCATTATACCCTTCAACCAAACCTGCTGACTGGGGATGATTGGCACTATGGAACTTCTGAGTAATTCCAAGGCCCTTACACACACTCTTCATTACACTTCCTACAAACTCACTTCCGTTATCCGACCATACAATTCGCGGCATTCCATACCGAGGGAAATATTCCTTCAGTAGAATTTTCGCAGTGGACATAGCAGTGTTGTCTTTAAGAGGGTAGGCTTCAATCCATCGGGAGAATGCGAAAACCACAACTAAAACGTACTTCAGGTTATTGCATCGCTCCATATGGATGAAGTCTAGCTGAATCACTTCAAAGGGACATGAAGGGGGTGCAAAATGACCAGCGGGTGTAGGGGTTCCCTTACCAGGGTTGTACATCATACATATCATACAATTCTTCACCAATCTTTCAGCACACTTCGTAATACCATCATTCTTCCACACGGGGGACAACAACTTACAAATACCTTTCGCACTAATATGTGCTAACCCATGTGCCATTGTCACAAAAGCTATTTACAACAAGGGGTGGTGAGGGACAGAGTATAGGTGTGGCAGGGTATACTCAGACATGAGTCCCTTTCTCACTGCTCCATCAGGATTCAAGCAAGCCGGGCCGAAGACGGCTGAAATGCCAGAAACCGGTCCCCGGTAGCTTGTTTCCTTTCTGGTAAAGAATTGGCTTGGTAGTTTAGTCTGCCCTGTTCCCATGATGCACTGGGCCAGGGACAGACTGATTTGCATATAGCCAGGTTCTGAGCTGGGATGGGGCAGTGAGATAAATAACAGTGATGGATCAAGCCCTGATCTTTGGACTGGGTAAGAGTGGTCTGCTCAATTCAGACACTCTGTTCATCACCACCCCCTTTTCTGAATCGATTTTGGCCACTATAGGTGTGGCAGGGTATACTCAGACATGAGTCCCTTTCTCACTGCTCCATCAGGATTCAAGCAAGCCGGGCCGAAGACGGCTGAAATGCCAGAAACCGGTCCCCGGTAGCTTGTTTCCTTTCTGGTGAAGAATTGGCTTGGTAGTTTAGTCTGCCCTGTTCCCATGATGCACTGGGCCAGGGACAGACTGATTTGCATATAGCCAGGTTCTGAGCTGGGATGGGGCAGTGAGATAAATAACGGTGATGGATCAAGCCCTGATCTTTGGACTGGGTAAGAGTGGTCTGCTCAATTCAGACACTCTGTTCATCACCACCCCCTTTTCTGAATCGATTTTGGCCACTATAGGTGTGGCAGGGTATACTCAGACATGAGTCCCTTTCTCACTGCTCCATCAGGATTCAAGCAAGCCGGGCCGAAGACGGCTGAAATGCCAGAAACCGCTCCCCGGTAGCTTGTTTCCTTTCTGGTGAAGAATTGGCTTGGTAGTTTAGTCTGCCCTGTTCCCATGATGCACTGGGCCAGGGACAGACTGATTTGCATATAGCCAGGTTCTGAGCTGGGATGGGGCAGTGAGATAAATAACGGTGATGGATCAAGCCCTGATCTTTGGACTGGGTAAGAGAGGTCTGCTCAATTCAGACACTGTTCATCACCACCCCCTTTTCTGAATCGATTTTGGCCACTATAGGTGTGGCAGGGTATACTCAGACATGAGTCCCTTTCTCACTGCTCCATCAGGATTCAAGCAAGCCGGGCCGAAGACGGCTGAAATGCCAGAAACCGGTCCCCGGTAGCTTGTTTCCTTTCTGGTGAAGAATTGGCTTGGTAGTTTAGTCTGCCCTGTTCCCATGATGCACTGGGCCAGGGACAGACTGATTTGCATATAGTCAGGTTCTGAGCTGGGATGGGGCAGTGAGATAAATAACGGTGATGGATCAAGCCCTGATCTTTGGACTGGGTAAGAGTGGTCTGCTCAATTCAGACACTCTGTTCATCACCACCCCCTTTTCTGAATCGATTTTGGCCACTATAGGTGTGGCAGGGTATACTCAGACATGAGTCCCTTTCTCACTGCTCCATCAGGATTCAAGCAAGCCGGGCCGAAGACGGCTGAAATGCCAGAAACCGGTCCCTGGTAGCTTATTTCCTTTCTGGTGAAGAATTGGCTTGGTAGTTTAGTCTGCCCTGTTCCCATGATGCACTGGGCCAGGGACAGACTGATTTGCATATAGCCAGGTTCTGAGCTGGGATGGGGCAGTGAGATAAATAACGGTGATGGATCAAGCCCTGATCTTTGGACTGGGTAAGAGTGGTCTGCTCAATTCAGACACTCTGTTCATCACCACCACCCCCCCCCCTTTTCTGAATCGATTGTCACAACAGCTAGCATATATGCGTCTGGCAACATCCACTTTTTGTGCTCCGACAAATCAATCCAACAACCATTCGCATCCAACTTTCCCGTACTTTCTTTCCACTTCGCCTTTTCAGTCTCGGTGGCCTCATTCTGTATCGCTTTCACACTCTCGATAGTATCCTCACATATACTCGTTTCTGCAGGCCACCTAACTGAACTTGTCACATACATTCTAGTGCTAAGGTTCCGGGCAGTCTCCTTAGCAGTCTCATCCGCAAACGCATTACCACGACCAACGTCATCCGTCACCTTACGATGCGCACTACATTTAACAATCGCTACCTGCTTAGGCAATGTAAGTGCATCCAAAAGATCATTCACAAGTTGTCCATGCTGAATCTTCGTACCGTGCGACGTCATAAAACCTCTCTCTCGCCACAATCGTCCAAAGCTATGCGCAACGCCAAATGCGTATTGACTATCAGTAAACACATACACCCGTTTCCCTTTCGACAACACACACGCTCTGGTCAGAGCTATCAGCTCCGCAGCCTGAGCAGAATTCTGATTCAATCTCGCAGCTTCCACAACAGTGTTCAAAGTTACCACAGCATACGCAGTCGTGACATCACCATTCGGTAATTTAAAACATGAACCATCCACATACAAAGTCCCATCGGGATCATCCAAAGGAGTGTTTTTAAGGTCCACGCGACCTTTTGTTTCTTCCTCAGTCCTTAAATAACAGTCATGAGCTGTTACTTCATCTGACTCTGTACTAATTGGCAATAAAGTCGCCGGGTTTAGGACATTACAACGTTTTATCTGAATATGACTTGCCAAAAGCGTCAACTCGTACCCAGACAACCTTGCACTCGTCAAGTGCTGAGTTTTTGTACGATTTAAGAGAGTGTCAACTGCATGCGGAACCATCACCGTAAGCATATTATCCATGACCAATCCTGCTGATTGTCGGATGGACACCGCAGCTGCCGCTGTTGCTCTCAAACAACTCGGCAATGCTCTAGCTACCGGGTCCAAGGTCGAGGAAAAATATGCACATGGACGTTGCTTGTCACCAAAAGGTTGCGTCAAAACACTCAACGCACAACCTTCTCTCTCGTGCACGTATAATGTGAACGGTTTACTGTAGTCATGAGTACCTAACACAGGAGCCGAACACAACGCATCACGTAATTCAGAAAAACTTTTCTGACATTCTTCCGTCCATGGTAAAGGAGTTGGAACGTCCTTACACGTAAGAGCCACCAATGGTTTCGCTAACAGTGAAAAATTCGGGATCCACTGTCTGCAGTATGACGTGATGCTCAAAAAGGCACGCACATCTCTCTGAGTTGTTGGCACAGTCATCCGGGCAATCGCAGCAATTCTCTCTGGGGTCAACCTTCTTCCCTCCTTTGACAATAAGTGACCTAGATAGGTTACTTCTTGACAACAATATTGAAGTTTAGAAGGAGACACCTTGTGATGTAAGTCACAGAGATGCTTATAAGAAGAGAGAGTTCTCCCAAATATTTTAAGGCCCAGAGGAGAGAGACAAACCAAGCAAGAAGAAGACAAAACCTCTAGAGGGGCCTATATTTCTTTCAACATTGAATATATCCCAATGATTAATAAAAGAGATGCCAAAGAGAGATCCTTGAAGTGTTATTCAAACATGAAAAATTTTTATTTGACTATTTTGTCATTTTTTTAAAAAAAAGGGTTTTAGAGACTCTTATATATAAATACATTTCATTATCACTGTGCAAATCAACATTTATACATGCATTTGGTGATAATCCTATCATTCAAAAATGCCCTCTCATAGCAGTTGATCCTATTGATCACGAACACAAAATCACACATTAGTTATACAGTGTCAATAAAGAAAAAAAGACAAACCTAACATGAACAACTAAGCAAAATTGTACAAGACATTGAGTGACACAAGTGATAGCTCTAAGGTGTACTTAAGAGGGTACGTATAGGAACCTAGATGGGGTGGTTCTGTTGGTTATGATGTAGTTGACCAAATCGTATCCAGGACAAAAGATGTTGGGCTGACGTACGTTTCGGTGACAGTCGATTTATATCGTAAACCCACAGCAAAAAACAGCTATCACTTGTGTCACTCAATGTCTTGTACAATTTTGCTTAGTTGTTCATGTTAGGTTTGTCTTTTTTTCTTTATTGACACTGTATAACTAATGTGTGATTTTGTGTTCGTGATCAATAGGATCAACTGCTATGAGAGGGCATTTTTGAATGATAGGATTATCACCAAATGCATGTACAAATGTTGATTTGCACAGTGATAATGAAATGTATTTATATATAAGAGTCTCTAAAACCCTTTTTTTTTAAAAAAATGACAAAATAGTCAAATAAAAATTTTTCATGTTTGAATAACACTTCAAGGATCTCTCTTTGGCATCTCTTTTATTAATCATTGGGATATATTCAATGTTGAAAGAAATATAGGCCCCTCTAGAGGTTTTGTCTTCTTCTTGCTTGGTTAGTCACAGAGATGCTGCAATAATGATACCGTAGCAATTTTGCAAATGTCCTGGGTGTCTGCAGCAACCAATAAGTCGTCAACATATTGGATCAAAGCTGCACCAGCCGGCAACATAAACGCATCTAGCTGGCCTTTTAAGGCTTGACTGTATATCAATGGACTTTCACAGTAGCCTTGAGGAGCACGCTTGAACCGGAAGCTGCGTCCACCAAGAGAGAAACCGAAAAGGTCTCTGCTTTCTTCAGCAATCGGAATGCGGAAGAACGCATTCTTCAGATCGATCACCGAAAACTAAGATGCCGATGCTGGAATCAGAGTCAGTAGCGCCGTGATATCGGGCACAACGGGGAACTGAGGAATCACAATTTTATTTACCTCCCATAAATCGATAACAAAACGATAAACAGGTGGTTTCGAAGGATCAGTACATTTCAGAATAGGCAACACAGGACTGTTACACACGTTTCCCCGCGTCTCCTCAATAACGTCTTTCTCGATCAAATCATAGATGATCGCCAACAATGCTCGCTCACCATCAAGAGAGATACGATACTGGGGAATACGTGGCAACCGCACGTTAGATTTCAAATGGACAACATAAGGGCAGATGTCAAGCAGGCCCACGTCATTGGGACCTGTTGCCCACAAAGATGCAGGAAGAGAACTCAATTCCGGTGGAAGCTTATCGAGAGACAAGTACATTGGAGAGGTAACTCTCTCACCCAAAGTAAGCTTCACTCCCGCAGGGGAACAATACAAAGTCGCATACAGACGTTTCAGCAAATCCAGGCCCAAAAGATTTTCACCACAACCAGTGGTTAAAATCAACGGAGCTTCGAGCTCACGTGGCCCAATTGTAAGGGACAAAGGGCGTGAAACTGGATTGCTAACAGGGGCGCCAGAGAATCCAACGGAAACATTTGTTAAGCCAGACAAAGGTGCGCCAGGGAGTTTCGAATGCATGATAGAACTTTTCGCTGCACCAGTGTCCAACAGAAAAGGCTCAACGACGCCCGAGGTGGCAACTGCGACGTAAGGCCCTCTCTGATCAACCGGAACTGATACCACTCCCTCTCCATGTCTATGGCTGTCCTAGTAATTACCGTCGTCAGTTCCCTGATCGACGTAATAATCATCTACATTGTACTGAGCAGATCGCCCCTGCGACGATCCACGCTGATCAAAACAATTGTTGGAGTCAGAAGTATTAGTGGAACGATCGTTCTGAGCACCACGACCCCTACCACGTGATGTCTGTTGAGAACCACCACGACCTCCTCTAGATGTGTTACCACTATAACGCTCATTCAAAACGGGACAGTTGAATTTTATGTGACCCTCCTGTCTACAGTAGGCACACTGATTGTACCCTAACGACGATCTTTGTGAGGAGGAATCATTTCGTGGTTGTGACCTATTTGATTGAGACTGCAATCTATTACGTTGCTGTGAATCATTCTGATTCGAACGCGGAGGATACGCCTGTTGCAACAACACTTTAGTTTTGAGTTCTTTCGTCTTTTTGTCAGCACAATCGTTCTCCTCTTTCTCCCTATTCTCATAATATTGAGCCGTAGCCAATATCTGAGCAGAAGTAGAAACAGTCCACGCACTTTCGGAATTTCTTAATTTGTTACTCAAGTCAGGCAATAAATTGGAAACAAATTTGTCCACAAACAACCTCTGACCACCTTCGGTACCCATATCTTGACCGCTGTGGTCGATGAAAGCCTCCTCGAATCTCGTGAAGAAATCCGAGACACTCTCATCCTTCTTTTGCTTGCAAGCGGACAGTTTGTCCCAATTTACCCTCATGGCTGGCATAAGCGTTTTCATTAGGGTAATGATTCTCTGGGGGAGATCGGTAATGAGCTGTTCGGGTTTAGCCCCACCAACTTGTCGCGCGTCTGCCGCGATAAGAGCAGCCCAATCACCACCTAATTCTACCGCATGGTTTTCTTGACGAATCTTTGCCCATACCGGTTGCGGTACGACATTGCCAAACAGCATATCGATATCGGCAAGATTCATTATCGTAGCTTCTACAAGCTGCGATAATTCTTTATAGTATCCTGCAGGATTTGTGCGAGGGTCAGGCAAAGATTGCTTTACCTGTAAAACTTCTGATCTTTTCCATGGGAGGTGTATCCACACTCGCTGAAAATGTACCAAGATCGGAGGCTGAGCCTGAGGATTAGCTGGCATCCATACTGGAGGAACTTCACGCATGGGAAACTGACCAGGTACATCTAGCGGTCCCTCAATATCTTCGACAAACAATGCTCGAGGCATCATAGAAGAACGAAGGGACAGTAATTGCTCGACTGCACGCCGAACATTGGTACCTATGACCATTCCACTTGAGAACTGAAGCTGTAGATTAGTCAAGGCAGTCATCACATCATCAGATGCGTCAGCCGATATTAGGTCACGTAAAGCTTTGCACATTTCTTCAAAAACAAATCTTTGTGTCGGTATATTGAATTGTTCAAACGTTTTCAATACCGCACGCGGAGCATTCCTAGCAGGACATCTCACCCAACCCATAGCCATATTACACAATGAGTCGCGCTCCCTACCGTCAGGAAGCTGACTACGTCTTTGAGGACCGTCCGAACCAGCGGACTCAAGAATAGGACCAAGAGAATGAAAGAAGTTAGCGGCTACAGAGGGAGTACGACGTCGAACAGTCGGAGACAAAGAATAGCCCAAAGGGGTAACAAGAGAAGTACCAGGAACAGAAGGAACGGCAGGAGAAACCAGAACAGTAGAAACAGCGGGAGCAGGAGTATGAGGAAGTACAAGTGGAGGAGCAGTAGGGACAGGAGCAGGTAGAGGAGCAGGAACAGCGGGAAGTGCAGGGACAGGAGCTGGTTGAGGAACAGGTACAGGAGGAACCACCAGAACTGCGGTATCCTGTGCATACGGAGGTGGTGACTTCATGAGATAAGACATTAAGGGGTCCTCGGTACCATCCTCCTTTTTGTCCGTATCCGCCGGTAAAGCAGGATAGCACTTATCGACAGACATACGTTGTAATCTATCAAAGACTTCCTTTTCCTTTTCCTCCTTATCTCGCTGAAACTGCTCTGCTTTCTTGACAATGGTAGCAACTCCATCTCTTTGACTACGTTTTAAAAGTCTGATTTCTCTCTGTTTGGCTTCTTTACGCCACAACCGAAAGGCATCAAACATGGCCGGCCTTGATTTTTTCTTAAACAATTTAGTCTCGAGATTATCTAAGATCGGCGTTTCGAAACTACCATGAGGTGGCCAACTAAGGACACCATCTTTTTTGGTATAGCGGATCCAATATTTATTAAAAGTAATCGGACCTAGTCCGTGCTTACTGTAGAGCTCGTATGTTGGAGTTCCAACCGGAGGTATCGGACATGAGTCCTCCAATCGGGAATCCGTACAACAACGACGAAAACAACTGAACAAAGTACTACGGCCAGGCATCTCGCACGCTGGCTGAGTTTCACAAACTTCAAGGGTTACGGGATTTACCAAGTCCCAGCAATGAACAAAACCCTCGGTTTTTGGCGTCTGCAGGCGTCAAATATTACAACAAAGAACCAAGTACTAAGAACCAGAAATGCAATGGAACCATGCAACAACTAAGCAACCACAACTAAGGACTCTGGGAGCGACCCACAAATACTTAACTCAAAGATCGATGGCGTCACCAGGAAGGCCCGTCAATCGTCTCGCAGTACCAAGGTCTACGCCAGGCGCCAAAACAGGTCTACAGTCAGGGCAGCAGTCCGTCGCAGCCGTCAGGAGGCGGGAATCTTCGCGGGAAAAGTCGTCGGGCCACTTATTTCGACAACAGGATCGATGAAGCGGGGTGCACCTTCCCTCAGAGATTTCACACGAAGTTCCTCACGATCGTCGGGCTTGGAGCGGTACCACTGATGCAGCCCGACGTTGGGCGCCAACTGAAGGACTGGGTTTTTATAATACCCAGCGGTGCCAGGGGACAACACCTAAAACCTTCGTGGGTAACCTGTTCCGGCGTACAAATGACAGAGACACGGGACACTTCCTTCGGCGTCAAAGATTCGAGGTTTATTTACTGCAGGGAACACAGAAGTCACAGGAAGTACAGCGTGTGTATGTTCAAGGAGACTGCTTCGAATTGCTACTGTAGGTCGCTCCTTTTATACACATTTCTCTCATACGTTAACATGGCACAAAAAGGTTTACAACTTGGTTCCCAACATTATCCCCGAGAGGGGTCGCTTTGATGCATTCAGGGTCCAGAACATAAGTGCGGAAACATTTGGTAGTTCCCAACTGTAAAAGCCCCTCTTCCCACCATTAGTGCATTCCAATCAGCAATAAACAGATAAAAGAAGGAACAAGGACAGGTGCAGAGGAAGACAGGACAGTGGGGAGATCGGAAAGGGTGTAAAAAGGGTGGTCTCGGGAAACACGAGCTACAGGCGTCAAAGAGACGCGCCTAATGAGATGCACGGCTAAGACAATAGACCGGCACGGCAAGATGACCCTCGAGCGGGGCCATCTGCCTTACAGTATCATCCCTCTCATCATAAAGACACTTTTGGAGGAACATGTGTCTTCTGCAAGAGTCTTGGAAACCCCAGGGTCGCGAAGCGGACAACGTCCGTTCGCTGGCTACTTGAGGGCAAGAGACAAAATGGATGCCGTATCTAAGATGGAACCCGTGGGCTCGGATGGAGAAACCCACGAAACAAACGAACGGTTTAGGTCAGCACAGCGAAACTGCGCACACTTACTAAACTCGTCATTTGCGGTTCATAGATACCAGACTCGACCATATTCGTGCGAGTCGAAAACACCACTTACAATTGTCACGGAACCTCAGTAGGAGGTTGACCTCGATGGACATGGCATTGATCAGTAGTAGCCGGAATCTGTCACTTGAAGCTTGGATCTGGGCACTGGAGGAGTCCTCTGCGCCACAAACCCCGCCCCTACCCCCCGGATTTCCCAGGCGCCCAGCAGTGAGTCCAAGCCCCTGGATCCATCTACAAACTGCTCTGTGCGAGTTTGTTGAGATGTCTTCGCAGGACTATCTCTTCCCATTGCTGCTGTTGTGGTGGTTGAAGCAGTGAAGTTATGTCAAGTGGGGTCATTGTAGCCCAATGACTATGCCAGCTAGGCTAACAGCAGTTTATGTGGTAGGACCTTGTGCCTTAGAGATTCGACCAATGGAGGGTGGCAGATTCAACAGGAAAGTAAGCCTTACGACCCTTCCTCTATTACCTTCTAACCTCCAAATTCGGTAGGGGAGGTCTCTCTTGCTCAGTGTGGGACATGGAACTGCCTCTGCAGAACAGAGAACATGGAACTAGCTACACAGTTGGGTGTGACCGCATCACAAATATACTACAGAGGAATGTGTCTTGGTAGCAAGGAGAAAGCAAGAAGTATATCCAGTTCAGCTTTGCAGCCTTCCCCTCCAGCTGCGGCTGCCTGCAGGGCCCCAAGCATGCATGAAGGCCAAGCGGTCTCCTAGCGTAACCCACACGCAGAAATTCCTCCCCTTCACTCCGAGGGAGTCCTTCAATTAGCTGGCCGAGTACACCCCAGCGGAGCTGGGGCATCATTCTCTGTTTGCGTCACATCCATTCGCCAGCTGACTAAATGTACTGAGATCTCGATGCACGGCTGTGGGTGCTTCTCTACGTCTGCTCCAGTACAGAACCAAAGGCCTAGCTCACCTTATTCAGTTAGGATGACCAGGGGCCTCTTCACTCACGTCGCTCGGGTGATCCGGTCAACCTTCTGCACCCCAGAGAAGCTGGTCCTCTGCTTTCCCTGTGGTGCAGACCTTGGTTGTAATCCTGTTTGAGGTGTGTCTCTTAGGGCTACCCTGGTCGGCTATGGACGCCAGACTCCACCACATTGTGTACGCACAAGGAAAGGTTCCTTGAATACAACCTTCATCCTCTATGGCTCCGGGCAAGTAGGACTCTCTCTGCCATCTCTACTAGCGCAGTCCCTCCAGGGCCCAGCACAGTCCAGCTCCTGGACTTTCCTCGGGCTCCAGGTGGGCTGTTTTCTTGGACACAGCCATGGCGGCCTGAAATCTGCACTGTCATTCCTTGACTTTCTCCCCGCAATCAACGCTGCTGGGCTCAGTTTATAATGGGAACTGTCATTCAGGTGTAAGGGGAAGCCATTCTGAACTCCAGAGTTCAGTCTGGCGGCTGGATCATTATGGATTCATTGGGGCAAACGTGAGTAGTCTAGATTTACTGAGTGTGCTCGGCTCCTAAATGTCTGTCCAGCTTTGCATTCCCTGTGCTTAGTGACATTGACACATGACCCCGAAAGGCCCGTTAGTTGAAGTATCACATGGTAGTCATGTAGTTTGTTAGAACTTGCACAGGACTGCCCCTAGTTAAGAGCAGAAAGGCACTGAGAGCCAGACGGATGGATTGTCAGACTAGAAAATTGATTTGATACCCAGCTCCAGCAAAGACCAGAGGCTCCTAATCTCTACCTTGTCTAGGCTCCAGCCCAAGCAGAGGGTGTCTTTATATTGTTCAGGTGTCCTACCCACTCCCCAAAGCCCTCCCAAGCCCAGAGTAGAAACATCTGTCACCACTGTGAGCTCTGGATGGCATACAAACTTTATAATGCAGCTGTGCAGACAATGAAGCATCACTAAAACACAAACGTGAGCTAGCTGTATAGCCCAGTTGTGCCTTTACCCTTCTCTCTAGCACAGCTTAGCATGTACCAATTGTACAAGAGCCAGGAAAGGACTGTACATCACAGTGCTATACTCAGAAGGGCAGGGGTACAACATCGCCCTGCATGAAACAGCATGCAGCAAGTAACTGCAATGGATACATGTTCAACACAGTGAGGCCCAGAACCATTTGCACAACCTCACTATAGAAGGAATGATGTGTAAAACACAGCTATGTATAGACCCAACTATGAAGCACAACAGTTCACAGAACAAACAAAGCAATACTGCGATTGCCTCTTTGTGCCACAAAACACAGTGATGACATGTAAACTGCAAAGTAAAGAGCTCAAATGACAATCAGGGCGATCCGGGGCTACATAGGAGATGATCAGCGCTTGTCAAATTAGAGAAAGGTTCTGGAGATCTCCAGTAATGCATCATTCACCAAGTTAGGTAAGCACAGAGTACTCCCAGAAAAGCTATGGTACTGCACTCAGTGCTAGCCAATAAACTGCTGAAAAGTTCCTGGCAGCAGAGCTTTTGTCCTCCACAATCAGCAGTGAAACACAGAGTAGATGCTTTTATCTATCTCGTGGTAAAAGTGACACAAACAACAGAACTTTGGCACAAAGTGAGATGGGGTCTCAAATAAAGAAAAAAACTCTGTTTTCCTTTACCTTAGTTCCAGCCCCACATGCAGTAATCACCTGGAACTGATATGCACACATAATGGAAGCCTTAAATCATCGGAAGAGTCTGTACTGACCACGTCTCAGAGCTGCAAGGTAACAGTAAATCAGGTAAGTAACACCACTAAACACACTCACTCACTGAGGTTCGTCCTTATCTAGTTGTTCCTGCAATAGCCATAGGGCAACTATGCAGATTCAGGAAGTATTAGTGACACTTTCACAAAAGATCTCTTTAAACCCCAGGGTTCCATACGGACTACATGGAGCCGTGTGATGCTCTACTCACAGGTAACAGCATCAAGATTCACCAATATGCAGAGGATTCACAACTCTACTTGAAACTCTCCTCTGCTTTAGTCATCCACTGCCTTAAATACTGCTCACCCTGGATGCCAATCTCACCCTCAAAGATCAAATTGCCAAACAACAAAGATAATCTGTTACCAGCTCTCTCTCTTCTAAAGAAAGTCAAACCATTTTTCCAGAAAGCAACTTCGGAACTGCTGTTCAAGCCCTTGAGCACTTGCATCTGTTTGGTGGTAATACCCTACTCCATGGCCTCCCAGAACTGCAGGAAGTCTCCTCATGGGCTGGAAAAAATATGATCCTGATGGAACTTCATTGATTCCTCTTGCTAACCTGTATCATCTTCAAAACCAGCAGACACATATTTACAAAGCTTCCATGGTGGATATTAGCACGCCAACAGTTTAAGACTGCAGACTAAGAAGTGTAGAAAAGACTGCAGACCAAGATGTGTAAATAAGAAAACAATAAGACAGGAATCCTTTTCCATATATGTACAAAGGACCTAGAATAACATCCCCATATCCATTAGGACTGCCCAAAAGTTGCTTCAATTTAGGAAAAAGTTGAAGGCTCAACTCTTTAAAAACACTAGATCACAAAGCATTAACCATCCACAACTCAGCCTCTTATTCATTGGCTTTAAACTTGTCTTTGACCGTGTACAGTGCTCCAGTGCTTTTTGGCTAGGTATGCACCATAGAAATACTATATGCATACATTTTCAAAAAGACTGCGAGGGGTCACGGCACCTCAAAACAAGGATGTTTTTACTACAGAAGTGGGATATTGGAGGGCCAATATGAGACACTTGACCTTGCTTTGATTAGGATACATAATGCCTTGCCTACACTACTACTCAAGTCTGGCCATACACACTATTTTTGCTTTGTGTTCTGTCGTAATACCACTCTACATGGTTCAATTGTTACTGAATGTGGCATTACTATAAGATGTAATACTAGTATTAACTCATGTTTTTCCAGTTACAAATGGAACCTTTTCAGAGCTCGGGAATTTGTGAGTAGAAATGGGAAGGAATTCAACAAAAATCAAGCAGTTAAAGGCCTGATAGTAATGGGTCTTGCATGTTATCCCCCTCCCATGCTTCGCTGTTAAATGGGGCGGTAATACTACCAAGTAATGGTAACATGGCCTGGTATTACTACCCCATTTTACCAGGTACTGGTAAGGAGGGTCCTAGTGGTTTGCCATACAATAGTTGGGCTAGTCCAAAGGGTCCCTTGCGTTGCCAGGTGGGATGTCGTAGTGAGCACAGACGTACCTGTGAGGGGCCAGGTTTGCTTATATGGCAACTGAAAGGTCAGAGCAACAGCAAAGAAGATGTCCTCCTCAATGCCAATTTAGAAAAATTTTTACCTTTGTGATGCTACAAAACCTTCATTGTATTACATTGAATCAGGAGGGAGCTACTCTAAACCAGATGGGGTACTCGCCGCTCCCCAAAGTCATTACTGCCGGCGGCCATATTGAGTGAATAGCTTTTCTGCCTCTGGCGTAGTCCTAAACTTCTACTGGAATTAAACCTGTCCCTAGAGAGATTACTTTTTAGCTCTGGCTTGAAAGGACAGCTGAGAGGAACAGAGTGGAGAAACATGTCAGACTGGGACACTCAATAGATGGACTACATGAGGACAAGAGGGAGAGGCACAGAAGACGCAGGGAGATAACTAACAAAAGAACAAAAGACGAATGGGAATTTATGAGGGAGGGTAGCATATGCTGAAGAGGAACATATTAGGGGCAGAAACATATGACACATATGAGAGGTAAATGAGACAGGATGCAGTGATAATGCGGTAAAGAGACACATGATACAGGTGGCACCATGACCTACCACAGAATCCTGCCTGCATAAATGAGACACATTGCATGAATGGCGGATGTTTCGTCTCTGAACTTAAAGCAGTGCCTGCAACAGATCACAGTTTCCTCATAAACCTGGCTGAAACGTACCTTGCTCTGTAGTTTCTCGGCTACTGAGGATGGAAGGGCTTGAGCCCATTTCTAATATCTGCCAGATATCCTGGAGTGCTTCCTCTTCTCCAGACCATGACTTCGCAGGTGGATTGGTTGGCACTTGTTCCATCTTGCCGGGAGGTGGGGAGCGCCTCAAGTCAGGTGCTGTGTTATCCTTAATCACCGTAGATCTATTTTTCTGAGATGAAGTCTGCAGATGACGCTGCTGTGAACAGGAACATCAGAAGAGTTTTTAAGTAAATAAGAGCAAACAGAGATGATATAGTAGTCTCATTATTCATTCTTTCATTCATTTGCTTGTTTAGAGGATGGTTGGCAGATGTTAATGTTAGTTTAGGGGACCTCTAACTGGCACAGATCAATGTTCCAAGAGAACTTACATTGACATAGAATACCACAATAATATTCATAAGTAAGCCCAGTCAGTGGAATAACCTTTGGAGAAATCGTGGAAAAACCACAGTTAATAAATGACAAGTTATGGAAGAACCCCCCCCCCCCCCTCTCTAAATTACATCTAGATAACGGTCTGAATGTTTGTGCTACATAATAAATACCAAAACAGTTCCCATACCTCAGACTATAAAATAATCAGTCAAAACTGTGGATATAAAAGCAAAAAAGTGGCAAATACTGGTGTGGTAATTTCGAAATAAGAGAAAAAGATTGCAACAAACACCAAAAACAAATTTAGTAAGGGTTTTTTTTCCACAAAAACTCTTGCCAGAAGCCTAGGCTAAAATTAACCAGTTATCTACCTTTGATACTGCATTATCTGATAGAAACGATTTAGTCCCATATTCTTTACCTTAGAGTTATCACTGTGCATCAGACTGGATCTAAAACATTGAGCTCCGGTGGTGCTGTCGTTTGGCTGTCACAACCGATGTTTACAACAAGGGGTGGTGAGGGACAGAGTCTCTGAATTAAGCAGAAATCTCTCACCCAGTCAAGAGATCAGGGCTAGATCCAACACCGTTTTTTAGCTCACTGCACCATCCCAGTTTCAGAACCTGGCTGTATGCAAATTAGTCTGTTCCTGTCCCAGTGCATGATGGGAACAGGGCAAACCAAACTACAAAAGCCAATTCTTACACTGGGAAGGAAACAAGCTCCCGGGGACCAGTTTCTGGCATTACAGCCGTCTTCGGCCCGGTTTGCTTGAATCCTGATGGTGCAATGAGCAAGGGACTCATGTCTGAGTATACCCTTCCACGCTTAGGGTGGACAAAAATATTTACAACAAGGGGTGGTGAGGGACAGAGTCTCTGAATTAAGCAGAAATCTCTCACCCAGTCAAGAGATCAGGGCTAGATCCAACACCGTTTTTGAACCTGGCTGTATGCAAATTAGTCTGTTCCTGTCCCAGTGCATGATGGGAACAGGGCAAACCAAATTACAAAAGCCAATTCTTACACTGGGAAGGAAACAAGCTCCCGGGGACCGGTTTCTGGCATTACAGCCGTCTTCGGCACGGTTTGCTTGAATCCTGATGGTGCAATGACCGATGGGTTGTGACAGAAAAACATGTGCTGTGCCTATCTATATACAAAAACAACAAAGTGATGGATGGAATGCATAAATCAAACTCAGCCACTGGCAATCACTTGATGCTGCTCCTCATGGGAATAGTTCAGCCCAAACTGCCAGGCCAGGCAGGTCCTCCCTGACCTGGAGCACAAGCAACGTAGCGTAGGACTGGCTTCACACTATTTAGGGCTCTACACCCAGTTATAGCTTGGCTTCAGTGGCACAGTAAGCCAGAGACTCACGTTTGGGCATATCTGGCGCCCTTAGGGCGTCAAATGCATAAAGAAAAAGGTGATAGATGGAATGCTTGAATTAATCTCATCCACTGGCAATCGCTCAGGGTCGCATCCCAATCCATCATATTTTGCCCACCATGCCAACTCAGTTTGGACACAGCCATATGCAAATCAGTTTTGAATCTGTTTGTCATGGGAACAGTCCAGCCTGTATTGACAGGCCAGGTCCCTGAACCGGAACAAAACAACCTAGGTCCAGTTTCACCCTAGTTAGTGCTCTTCAGCGACATATAGCGTGTTTCCTTTTTTTTTTAAGTTTTATTGTTTTATTGCAGGGGAATACAACAATACAAATAACAAACAAAAGATTCATCTCAAATACATACAAAGTAAGAAATTAATAGTCACAGAAAATAATTACATCCAATCAGCAATTGGAGAGCAGATTTTCTCCCCCAAAGCTCTTCTTTTAATACCTTTTAGCTTATAAATGGCAGATTCAATATTATACATAAACAATAATTTTTCACGCCAAGTAAAAAAAGAAGAGGGGTCTGAATTGATCCACTCCCTAGTAATACAGGCTCTGGCCATTGCCATACAAATAAACAAAAAATAAGTCACTGGCTTTGATCTAGAGGTAGAGAAATCCATTCCTAGCAACACCATCTCGGTGTTTACTGCAATGTCACAATTAAGAACAGCAGCCAGAAAGCTTTCAATTTGAAGAAAAAACTCCTGAGTTTGAGACATTGAAAGAACATATGCAAATCGCTGACTGCATACAAGCCACAGCGGCTACAGTTCGTTCCGGTAGTAGTGCTCCACTTAACAACCTTACTGGGTGTATAATAGAGATCGTGTATACACATAAAATGTTGAGATTTCATCAACTCTGTAATTAAACATTCAGAAGCGCATTTAACAGATGACAAGACATCTATATCAGGGAGTCCTAATTTGCTAACCCATTTCGACTGGCATTGTTCCATCTCATCCCCACATCCTTGAATCAAACTTAAATAAAGAGACCCTATAGGGTTTTTTTTATGAAGGAGTTCCAATAAAGAAATTTTTGTCATTCTAGCTGAAATAATAAACGTGTGACTCTGTAAAAAGCTTCGAATCTGAAGAAATTTAAAAAAATCGTTTCTTGCCAACAGAAATGTATTCTGTAATTCATGAAAAGATGCGATTTGGCCGTTGCTGAATAAATCACCCAAATATCATAATCCTTTCTGCTCCCATCTGTAAGTCGTTAAATCACAAAAAATATTTGGAAGGAGCCCAGGCGACGCTAAAGGGGTATAAACGTTTAATTTAGATATAGACAAATGCTTCCATACTTTTTGCCAAGCTCCAAAGACTGACTTCAGCGTCTTAAACTTTGTCTTTTTATGATAGCTTGGCTCAACAACCTTAAGAAAGCTACCCTTCACTTTCTCGCCCATGGTAAGTTCAAAAATAGATGGGATTTGATAAGCAGGAATAGGTGCTCTATCGCCAATTATTAGGGGTCTGATAAATTGGAGTGTTGCTGCTAAATAGTAGGAAAAAAAATAAGGAACCAGGCAACCCGGTCTAGTGTTGGACTCATATTTTTAGATGCTGAAAAAGCTTTCGACCGGGTTGCCTGGGGTTATCTATGGGACGTGTTAGCTAGGAAGGGAATAGGTCCAGGGTTCTTAACGGCACTAAAAACTATGTATATCGCCCCAAAAGCATGTATTCGAATTAATGGCCAGCTTTCTCCTTTTTTTTTTGATTACTAGGGGCACCCGTCAGGGATGCCCCTGCTCACCTTTACTTTTTGCACTTTATATCGATCCCCTAATCAACCGCTTTATCATGGAACAAAGGATTAGTCCTATTAGCTTAGCGAATATTAACTATCGCAAATTGGCTTATGCTGATGATATTGTCATAACAACCACCGACATACAGACTGCTCTTCCGACAATCAACTAACTTGCTAAACAATTTGGGTCATTTTCTGGGTATAAACTTAACATGGAGAAGACGCAGATTTTATGTTCTGGCGAGAATCCACCCTCAAATATTCCTACAATTTCAGAGGTTACATATTTAGGAATCAAGATATCATTGCCCATAGAGAAAATACCTGAAGTCAATATAAATCCTGTGATATCCCATATTAATAGTTTATTACAACGTTTAGAACACTTACACTTATCACTGCATGGTAGACTTAACATTTTAAAAATGTTGATCTTACCGAAAGTGCTCTATATGTATCGTACTATACCGCTGGAATTTCCTCCCTCTTGTTTTAAAAGTTTGGAAAGGACCACATCTAGGTTCCTATGGGGCTATAAACGTCATCGGAAAGCTCTAAAAAAGATGATATTGAGTAAGGAGTGTGGGGGATGGAATGTTCCTTATTTTTTTTTCTAGTATATAGCGTGTTTCCAGTGCCACAGTGACCCTGGACGTACATCTGGGCATACCTGGTCCACTTAGGGCATCAAATGCAAAAACAAGGTGATGGATAGAAAGCTTGAATTAATCTCAGTCACTGGCAAGCACTTGGGCCACATCCCAATCCATTGTTTAAATTTGTTTATTTTATTTTTATACTTTCTTTATTGGCATTTCCAAAAACAAGAAACCAACAACACAAACAGCGTAGCCAGTTGCACAAAGTACGAACACATTCCATACATTTCGAGATACGGTACAGGAGGATGGCTGAATCGGGTACTTACAACATCTGGTAATACATAGCAAGCACTTCCCAGCAGTGCGGCAGGGAATGGCAAATTGCATGCTGGACCATAATATATCCCAGGTGAGAAATCCCAGCAGGGCATATACGTGTAGGCTGGCATTGACATTTATCCTAGCATCAGTACAACTCCTAATCCAGGATGATAACTGTATTGAAGCTTGAGAGCACCCGCACACTACTCCCCTGATGCCAGTGGAGATCCCCCTCCTCATGTTGGCATGTGCGCGCTTACTCCAGAAATGGACTTCATATGTCCTTACCCGGGATGCCGACTGCATCAACTCCCAGAAGGTGAATAGTTGTGTATGGCTGAAGGTTATACGTCTTTTACCCAAGCCTCCATGGAGGGGACACCCCTCCTCTCCCAATGTATGGCTATTCTGCGTTTAGTGTAAAGTAATAACCTAGCGTGTAGTTTGCTGGTCCCAACCGGTGTGTCTCTGACATACCCCAATAATCCAAGTATGGGGTCTGGGTCAACTGCCGTGCCAAATAAGTAATGTACTGTGGTGAAAATCTTAGACCAAAAGGATGTCAAATCGGGGAGAATGTTGCTGAAGCATAGCCACATCGCCAGCTGCGGTCAACTGCCCTGACCCCCATGCGATGTAGCTGGGATATAAAATCTGTGGAGATATTAAAAATTAATTAAACATAGTTTATAGTCAGGGGATAGAGCTGTGAAATGGCTGTAGCAAAAGGCCAACTGCTCTTCCGTTATCTGGTTGTGCAATTCAGTATTCCAGTTCTGAAAGGCCTTGGGCTTCATCAGGGGGGCTGAATACTGCATGTTATTGTAAATGTCTGTTATGAGCCTGCGAGAGGAGTCCATTTTCAGCATGTTTTTGAGGGCAAGCAGTGTAGGAGGGGGACTTGTGAACGTATCGTGCATAGCCCTGCATGTAGCCCTGAGTTTATAATATAAGAACAATTCCAAGAACGGCACTGCGCGACCTTCCACGGGTTCTGGGGGGGACCTGAACACATCCTCTGGGTATAAATCAGCAAATGTACGCAAACCCACCTTTTTCGCTGATGCTCTGCTCGCGCCCTTATATGCCAGGGGGATGGACGGGGCATACAGAATTCTGCAACGGGCTCTGTCCCAGAGTCTATCCCATGCCCACCTCAAAGTTTCAACTGTGTCAATGCCGTCACGTGGCCGTCGGTAGGCTTGATATAGGGCCACCTGTAGGGGAACCGTCACCGCAACATCCAACTCCACAGCTGTGTATGACTAGAAAGGAGTGGGGTGCACCCAGAAATACAGAAACTGGGCCTGCACACAAAAAGCATACAGTTGGATGTCTGGGGCTCCCAAGTCGACCTGGGACAGCAGTACGGTAAAGAGTTCCCACAAGACCCAAGCTTGTCGACCCGTCCAAATCATGGTTATTAGAAAGGAGTGTGAGGGGGATAGGGATGTTAACCAATAGATACAGCAGTTTAGGCAAAATGACAATCCATTGTTTTTAGCCCACCTTGCCACCTCAGTTTAGACCGAGTCATATACTAATCAGTGTTGAACCTGCTCCTTTTAGAACCAAGCTATACCAGGCTGAAGAGCCCATAACAGGGGTAAAACTAGTCTTGGGTTGCTTCTGTTCAGGAAGGACATGGCCTAGCAGTTCGGGCTGGATTGTTCCCATGAGGAATGGGGTCAAGACTGACTTGCACATGGCTGTGTCCAAACTGACGTGGCATAGTTGGCAAAAAATGATGGATTGGAATGTAGCCCTAGGCGATTGCAAGTAGGTAAGATTTATTCAAGCATTCCATCCATAACCTTGTTGTTTTTGCATTTGACGCACTAAGGAGGTGAAACAACTGAGGTTCTAGGGTCATTAGTGTGTTATGTTCTTTCTGGTAAGCGCTTAGAGACCGGCGGTGATAGGCGCTATACAAGTAATCCCTAACATAACATAACATAACATAACATAAGTGCACTGGGTATGCCCAGATGCCCAGATGTGGGTCCCAGGCTCATTGTTCCACTGGAACCAAGTTCTACCTACCTGAAGAGCCATAACTAGGGTGACACTGGTCCTAGGTTTCTTGTGTTCTGTTTCGTGGAGGACCTGGTCCGGCAATTTGAGCTGGACTGTTCCCATGAAGAGCAGGGTGGAGACTGATTCGCATATGGCTGGGTCCAACTGGAGGTGGCACAGTGGGTGAAAAACCATGGTTTGGGATGCGGCCAGAGCCATTGCCAGTGGCTGGGATGAATTCAAGCGTTCTATCCATCGACTTGTTGTTTTTGCATATACAGCCCAGAGTCCAGGGTTCACTGTGCCACTGGAACGGCACTATACCTCGCTGAAGAGCCCGTATGAAGGGCAAAACCGGTCCTGGGCTGCTTGCGTTCCTGTTCAGGGAAGACCTGGCCTGGCAGTTCAGGCTGGACTGCTCTCATGAGGAACAGGGTCCGGACTGATTTGCATAAGGCTGTGTGCAAAGTTAGGTGACATGGGGGGTGAAAAATGATCGATTCAGATGTGGCCAGAGCGATTAGCAGTCGCTGAGATTATTTAAAGCATTTCATCCATCACCTTGTTTTTACATTTGATGGCTATATAGGCGCCACACCAGCATGCTTACATCAACGAGGAGCCATGAAGAATGCTGATGCACTGGCATGCAGTGCTAAGGGCCTCAGAAGGGTAACCCTAAATAGAAATCAGTTCACAAAATGAGGAGGATGGGAGGGGCGGGAAGGAATTTGCGACTAGACAGAGTCTCTACCAGATAGGGCATTACCAAAGGTAAATAACTTGTTCATCTAATAGAGACTTCTAGTTGCAAATTACTTACCTTAAAATAGATACCAAAGTGATACCTCCCCAGAGATGGGTCTGCGAGCAGATTGGACCAAAAATCCTTGTAGGACAGATTGGGCAAAAGGCACATCACGAAGGACCGGACTGTCCAGACAGTAATATTTGGTGAATGTGTGCAGTGACGCCCACATTGGTGCCTGACAGATGTCCAGGACAGGGACTTCATGAGCTAAGGCAGTGGTTGCAGCCTTGGCTTTGGTGGAATAAGCATGCACGCCCTCTGTGGGTTGCTTTTTGATCAATGCAGAGTGAATTTTTATACAGGGCATTATCCAACATGAGACAGTTAATTTCTGCACAACCTCTTCCTTCTTTGCCCGACATACCCAAACAACAGTCAATCATACACCAGGAACTCTTTGGTACAATGAAGTTAGAACAACAAGGTGCTTTTTGGGTCCAGGCGATGGAGTCTCTTTCTTGTTTAGAAGGTGGAGCAAAGAAGGTAGTCAAGGTGATATTCTGGCTTTAGTGAAAAGGTTTTACAACCTTCAGAAGGAAGGAAGGAAGGAAGCACAGGTCCTCCACAAAGGACTAGGACTGACCCCCAAACCGCGCTCGTCGAAATCTGGGAACCACCAGCCGGCATTGAAGGGCGGAGCGAAGAGGACGGCTAGGAAGGTAAAAGGCAAATCTTGAACTAATATAGGCAGGGGTAAGCGTACGGGTAGCTGTTTGTCAACCGGAGGACTCCCCTGTAGACGAACAGTCAAATGATGTCAACGACCATTACCGTGATACACTGAGACGAATACATCAGAAAAAATTTAGAAGAAGAAGTGCAGCCTGTCCCCGTTTCGACCTACTTTATTGGGAGAAAACACAACAGGTCGTCCGATAGGAAACCTTTCAAAATGACATAAACACCCAGACGGATAAGTTGGAAACCGATTTAGGCATAATCTGCCCAGGAATCAGCCAAACCCAATTGCTCTGAACAACTCGCCACACTCAATAGCTGAATATTGGCCTACATCGCTACCTCGTGATATTTTAGATATCCAAGAACCCCTGGTTTTAACATGGTATATATGTAAATGTATGTTTTTTGTCTAGTTTGTTTTTGGCCCTGAAGAAGGTGAATTAAATACCAACAATCACCGAAACGTACGTTGGCAGTACGCTTATGAGATAACCTCATATTAAATCACTATGTTCATAATCAAACAGAGGAAGAAATAAACCTATAGGAAATGTACTAGCTGTAAAGTGTATAGATTCTAAGACTTTATCTTGCAGCAACTTTACAGGGGTCTCTCAAGAAAAGATTCATTGTATGTTGAATGTTTTGTGTATGATATGTCCAGATAGTGTTTTTTAGATTAGGGAGTGATCACCACAGTATGCATGTTGGAACGATTGGTATGAATGTATGATTAGGTTTTTTCTGGGGTTCTTTTTCTCCTTTTTCTTAAATGTTGTCTAAAGTGATTTACAGAAAGTGTTAACTTTGTATATACACAAACTGAAATGTATTTATTACCAGAAAAATAAAACAAAAAGAAAAATAATGATAAATAAAAACAATATTTTTGAATAAATTGAATGTCTTTGTCAGATATTTAGCATCCTTTTCAAAATAATGTATGAAGATTTTCATTGAGAAAAATATATAGGTTTGATCAGAGGTTCTTTTTTGTTTCGTAAGGGCGTTGGCGTAGTCCAGACGGGATAAGATGAGCGCCCTGGCCACCGTCTCCCTAGCAGAGCAGGGGAGCAGGAGAAAAACATCCTCAAGGCTTTAAGCGTGCCAAAACAAACCCCTGAGAGTCTCTTGATCTACATTGACTTCTGACCCACACAGTGAATCTGCCACAACAGCGATCACTTTTGCAAAAATGCATGGGTGTTATTAGTTCATGCAGAAGGACAGTGAACTGATACTGCTGGGATCCAACAGTGAACCTCAGGTAACATCTATCAGTGGGGAGGACTGGAAGATAAAACTAGGCATTGCTGAGATCCAGGGGAGAAAGCCCATCCCCCTGCTGAGGGCCAGCAGATTTGGCTTTTGGACAACATGCTGAACGTGTACTACCAAATAAAAAAGCTCAAGCCACAGAGATATAGATTGACCTGAAATTACATCCTGTGCTGCTTTCCTCCAGAAGTACCAACTCTATTGCCTTTTTCTTTGGAGGGCACCGAGGCCCACCTCCAAGATTGAGGCTTGAGATGGAAAGCATGTCCTGAAGGAAGGAGGGAGGTCAAGAGGGAAGGACAGTAAGGGAAGGGTGTTCGGTCCTGATGGATTAGCTGGATGATGCAGTGATCTGTCATTATTGTATCCTAGTTGGTGGAACAGTGTATGACTACCCCCCTCCCCCCCCCCCCCCCAGAAGGTGGTGGCTTAAAGGGGTGATGGAATAGAGGGGATTTGAGGCTGCACAGTCAGTGAGGGATATATGGGGACTGAATCTGCTGCTGCTGTTGGTGGTGATAAAGTATACAAAAAAGGATGGATGAAATGCTTGAATTAATCTTAGTCACTGGTAAATACTCAGGGCTGCATCTAAGCCCATCATTATTTTACATACCATGCCAACTCAGGTATGATCCAGCCATATGCAGTCAGTCAAAATCTTTAATTCAGATAAAAACCATAAAAGTGCAAGTAAAACAAATATAAAATGGAATGTTAATATTTGAGCCAGCATACATCAACAAGAGCAATAAAAACCTGTTTAAAACAAATGAGAGCCATGATCAAAAAGTTATTAAATAAAATCAATACAGACAGTGCATTTCAAAAACTCAGTTAATTAGGCCATAAAATAGACAGATGCAGTCTTGCATAACAGTTGTATCAAAGTGCTGATGAGTCAATGTTATGGTATGTTAATCGTAGTTATAGAGCGCACGGTTACCCTGGAGAGTCCTGGCGCTAAGCACTGCCTACTAGGGAGCATGAAGGAGTGTGCTACAGGGTAAAGAGCCATGCTTTTAGCCCCTTCCTGAAGGAGAGGCGATCCGGGGCGTTCCTGAGATAAAAGGGGAGATCGTTTCAAGCCTTTGAGGTGCAGGTAGTAAAGCTCATGCCTCCCCAACTGACTTTTTTAAATGAGAGAACCAGAACTTGTTTAGCTTCTGCTGATCGTAGAATTCTTCCTGGGAAGTACCACTGGCACTTACTCCTTAGGAAATCAGGCCCAACTCCATTTATGGCCTTAAAGACAGTACCACGTGCTTTAAAGCGTACTCTTTGTTTGACCGGGAGCCAGTGTAGTTGCTTGAGTTCCTCCTTTACAGAAACAAATTTAGGAGTCCCTGACAGCAGTCTAGCCACTGCTTTTTGAGCAAGTTAAAGCCTGTTAATATGTTGCTTTTAGGCATTAGGATATAAACCATTACAGTAATTTAAGTGTGACATTATGAGGGCTGTGACCACTGTCTTGAGGCTGTTTTCAGTAAGGAAAAACTTGATTTTCCTTATGATGACTTCCAAAAAGCAGACAAAGACCACCATATGTATTTGGTCACCCGTGGTGAGCTTATTGTCCACCAACACCCTGGGGTTCTTAGCTTTCCTTATGGGTGAGGGGCAGGATCCCGGGTCTTTTGGCCACCAGTCAGGTGTCTTTATGACCTCGGTTTTTTTGGAGTTTAGTTTTAAACAGTTGGAGGACATGCATCCAGATATGGCAAACCAAACAGTCGTGGAAACGTGCCCCTGTTTCCTTTTCAGCCTCTTCTGTCAATGACAACACATTTTGAGTGTCGTCAGCATAGGAGGTGAGTTGGAAACCAAAGGATCTTATGACTTCAGCCAGGGGTGCCACATAAACATTAAAAAGTGTCAGGCTAAGAGACGAGTCCTTTGGCACCCTGCATGGGAGAGAAAATGGCTTTGAGGTATTGCTGTCCACATCCACAGTTTGCATTCTGTTAGATAAAAATGATTGCAGGAGTTTCCAAGCTAATCCTTTAATTCCTGCGTCAGACGACCGGTCCATCAGAATCTCGTGATGGACCGTGTCGAAGGCCGAGGACAGAAACAGCTGGATCAGTTTTGCATTGCCTCCCCTATCCAGGGCCTCCTTAGTTTCTTTAGTGGATATGATTAGGGTCAACTCCGTGCTATGATCCGCTCTAAACCGGTATTGGGACGGGTCAAGTATCTTGTTAGCTTGAAGACACGCACTGAGTTGGATGTTCATAGCCTTTTCCAGGACTTTGGCGGGGAGGGGAAGCCGTCAGATTAGCCTATAATTATTAGGGTCCTTTGGGTCCAGGGTCTGTTTCTTCAAGAAAGGAAGAATAGAGGCCTTCTTCCACCTCCTGGGAAATATGCCCAAGCTAAATAATGAGGACACCCTCTTTTGTTATGTCCGGACCTGCATTAAGCCGGCACATCATGCGCCTAGCCCTCTCCATCGTTAGCAGGTATCCGGAGACAGCAAAGACGATACTTTGACTCGTTTCATATCTCAAAATACAAAGAACCTCTGCATGTTTCTTGCCCCGAGGTTATGGCATACTGAGAGTAGCCATTTTTCATAGGCAGGACAGAAGAACAGTGCGTGCTCCACTGTATGCAAATCAGTCTTGACCCTTCTCCAATAGGAACAATCCAAACCAAACTGCCAGGCCTTCCCTAAACCAGATCACAAGCAACCCAAGACCAGTTTCGCCCTGATTGGACCGATTGGTGTTGGTGACAGTATGCTCTAGATCCTCTCCTACCATTAAAGGTAGGCGAAGGTTGGCGCTGCAGGGACGGCCAAGTCCTAGTATAGCCTCAAAATTCTCTACACATATAATGGAACTGACCCACTTAGGAGGCTAGACCCAGCAAGTGAGCCACAGACCTGCTCTTCTTGAAGAACTCCAGAGAGTAGTTGGATTTCACATAAAATAGCTTCTTGCCATTTAGGGGCTTGTCTACGAGTGTGGTTTGGATCTCTCGAGAAAAGTCTATAAAATGCATTCAGTCATGACAACCATACCCATGGATTGAACCACCGTTTCTGCAGAATCTAGACCACACTTCAACATCTACTTGGAAGCATCCAAACTGTTGTTGATCAGAGTGAGGGTTTCTCATTTGCTCCAGCTGGTATTGCTAGCTCCCACCGGGCATGGACATAATGGCCAAAAAGTCAGGTGGCAATTGCAGTATGGATGGCAAGGTTTCCAGAAGCAAATATATTTGCCCTCTGGAGTCCAATCTTTCAGACGACCTGCCTGGAGAAGCTGTGCAAAATGCATTCAGGCTCAATTTCTAGGGAGAGGCGTGGACCACAATTGTTAGTTGCAAAAGTTTAGATAATTAGAAGTTCACACTGCATGGGTCAGGTCTTTGCCATCAGCCTATTTGTCTGTCAACTGCTTGACTTGAGAAGGATTTTCTCAAGCAGCCAGAATAGGCTGCGGAAGAGCCTAATAAAGTTAAGTAAGAGTTTTAAGATTTTTGGCCTCCATCTAACATTTTACGGTAGAGTAAACTCTGGAGCTTCTGCTGCTATTCATACCACTGCAGTGAATGAGGAGACTTCTTCTGAAAGAGGACAGGAGGGGTAAGAGAGATCCGCTTTGGGAGAGGTATCCAGGTCACTTGAATTTTGGAAAACAAGAAATAAGCTAGCATCAAGGTTATACAGGAAAAAGAAGTTATCAGCCTCCAAGCAATCACCTTCCGTACAGTCATAAGCCTTGCAGGGATGTCAAGGTATCAGAGTCAGAACCAAACAGTTCTTTCATTCAGGCAAATCTCTGGGCCCTTGGAAGATACTCCAGCAAAGGCTCATCATCAAAACTTGCCACACGGATGATTTCAGTCTACATTAAAGGTAGTTCCAAGGATGGCTCTGAGTGCGGCATCTGTGATGGCATCGTCTGAATAGAGAATGGCATCTTGCGAGGTAGAGATTTATTTTTAGATGCTTTGGCAAGAACCCATGGAGGTGTGGAGTTAGGAGTTATCAAACTGCCAGAAATGGGCTCATCGTTGAGGAGTAGACCGGAGGGTTCCTAAAGCTATCATTAAAAATGCAGCATGGCCTGTAAGAAAGCCTTTATCTGTGCAAGATCAGTCAATGCAGTCAGGAATTTAACTTTATCTTCTATAATGTTTGAATGTTTTTTGATGATGAGGAAGTGCATGGCATCAGGTAATGACTATGAGACTCTGAACAGTCCAATGTCTTATTCCTATGGGGCCTTATCTGTTTTTGTGTGGGAAGATCATTTGGGAGCTCAATTATTGTCAGGAGACTCACTTGAAGAGGAAGGAAAACACTTTGGTATGTTGCTGCAGGCCTTGGTCAGATACAGTTTGGCCTCCAGCTCTCTGTTGGCCTTTGAGAGCACCAATGAACAGGAATAGCAGGCCACCGACTTGTTTTTGGAATCCAGCCACCATATGCAGACATCATGCAGGTCAGGGAAATACATCTTTTTGTGGCATGTACAGCAGGGTTGAAATTCTGAAATTTTAGAAGGAGACATTAGACTTAGCTGTTGTCAAAAACTGAGGAATTTCTTAATTGAAAGATAATTCTTCAGAATTTCTTTTTCAATCAAGAAACAAGGAGTTCATTTGATGGATGGGTGCCTGGAACACAGCTCCCATTGTTTCAATGGTATCAATATATTTAGAAAGGTTTCTTGTGTAGGTAGGGACCCTAAAACCCTAGAAAGTGACTGTATTGTTGTGAACGTTAACAATGCTTTGACAGCTGTCAATTTTTATCAGTTATCCTCTAGGCAGGGAGTCTATTCTGGTGTCCAGCCCATTCCCATGGGCTTCTTTTAGAAGCTTTGACTACCCTGTAGTTCTGAACAGCACCAGGCACATGGAAATACAACAATCTGTAGTTCTGCACATGGTATTCTCCATTGAAATACCCCCCTCAAATCGAATGGCACCTATAAGCCTACTGGGTAATAACGACTGACTGACTCAATCTTCTAACTTTAACCTAGACAGCAGCCAAAATGCAGTTTTGTTGATTTCATTGAACTTCTTGAGTTGGAATACAGCAGGTCTGATAGGCAAAATGATGATGTAACATTTTTTTTCCTGAAGAGATTTAATATTTTATGTTGCCAAGAAACGTGGACTGCTTGTAACAACTTTTCCTTAAATGGTTATATTTCCTTCTCAGTCCCTGCAGTTTCCTCTAATTTTGGAATTGCAAAAGACGGCCTTCTTATTCTAATTGCTTGATCCTAAATTGTAAAGTTCAGATGTAAGATACAGGCTCAATGAGTTTGGCCGCACTTTTATTATTATTTTCTAATTTGTGCAGATTGTTAATCATTAATTCTTATAATTCAAACTGTTCACAATGCGATCATGTACGCTTGCTTAGAGTTTGTTGGGAAAAATGTAATCACCCGTGGTAAAGTTAATACTCAACTAATGCTAATGGGTGATCTTCAATTGCACCGTTCCGCTAAATATCTCATGGATAAAGGCTCCCCTGATTCTGCAATATTTAGTTAACTTCATTGTATTCACTCATTGCAGGGCGAAATATTAAATGATACTATTAATGATTCTAACTTTTCGCTTTTGAACAAATAGTGTCTAGAGGCCAGGACAATCCAGAATATTCCAGCTTTTACCGGTAGAAGATACTCAATGGTGACAGATTTTATTTTTGTTTCACCTACTATGATTAATTTTATGAACATGTTTTGGTTTTATGGGGCACCCTGAGTAACCATAACCTTTTAACTGCTTCCTATTTGTGGTGTTTGAAGTCAAACACTTTTATTATTTTAGTGGGGTGAAGACCACCCAAGGTCAGAGTGACAGCCTTAAAATGGGGCAGATGATTTTGATTCTGAACTTCCTAAAGACTGTTTTTTTCATTTTAATATCTGTTTAGATGTTAATCATTCTTATGAATTAATTATAATGTAATTCATTTTGATTTGTGGTAAAGTAAAGTCATTTGTGACGCAAGAGGAAATTCGCTTGAGTTGTCCGCACACATGGTTTAATCACGTGTTACAGGGCCCATCGTGATCTGACTGGCGCCTTATAAGAAAAACCAAGGACACCTCAAGTGGCCTACTGCCACTTGAGTTGTTAAAGATCCGAAAATTGCCCCGCAAAAGGAGGTATAGGATCAACTTATTTGTGATAGGCAATAACAGGGACAGCTCTATGTTTTTTTTTGGGAGATAGTTAATCGCCCGTTGTTTAAACAATAAGCTGGACCCTTGTGATTCAAACACATTTAACGTAGTTATCGCCAAAAACTGAGGAATTTCGTCACTGGAAGATAATTCTTCTGAATTTCTTTTTCAATAAAGAAACAAGTTGTTCATTTGATGGATGGATGGTTGGAGCGCAGCTCCCATTTTTTCAATTGTATCAATATATTTAAAAAGGTTTCTTGGATAGGTAGGGACCCAAAAACCCTAGAAAGTGACTGTATTGTTGTGAACCTTAAAAATGCTTTAACAACCATCAATTGTTATCAGAGTTATCCTCTAGGCAGGGAGTCAATTCTGGTTTCCAGCCAATATAAAAAAGTTGTTAAAGATCAGAAAATTGCCCCCGTGAAAGGAGGTATGGGATCAACTTATTTGTGCTAGCAATAATAGGGACAGCTCTATGTTTTGGGAGATAGTTAATTTCCCATTGTTTAAACAATAAGCTGGGCCCTCCTCCTTCAAACACATTTCCCCTGATAATTGGGTTAGGCTGTTTCAGTTTCATTTATTATGATACAGAATTCACAAGGAGGTCCATATAACATGAAACAATTAATAAAACAGTGGTACATGATACATACTAATACTAACAATTGAAAAGTGTAAAACCTCCAATCTATTACATAAATCTTTAGGAGCATAATTTATTGTCCTTTATAACGTAACAAAGTGCATAGCACCGCAATAGATATTCAACTATTGCATACTATAGCCATATCAACTTATTACCAAGCTCAGGAAGGAGATGATACTCCCCATAAGGAATACGGAAATCAAATGCTACATATAAAAAACATGATCAATGCATTCATTATGAAGCCTTTGTAAAGTGACAAAGAGCATAGTGCAACATACAAAGTGAAAATATTGCATAAGGCATTCTTATAAATGCAACCTTAAGAGTAACAGCATACAAACACAAAAATATAATATACCAATATTACGTGCCTAAAAAACATGACCAGAGATTGCACTTTGTAAGCAAAATCTGTCAAAGCATTTGAAACATTCATTGATATTAGTTTTGAACATCCACCAATGATGTGCAAAGGCCCTAACAGATGTACAAAGAGAATCTAAAGAATTTAATAGAGCTTGTTGCAGATCATTTCATTCAGGGGAAACATTACATTCATTTTAAACACCCACCAATAACTCATCAAAATCCTAACAGATGTTCAAAAAGGGTCTAAAAAATTGGTAGATCTTGTTACATATCATTTCATTCATTGGAAACAATACACATTTACGAGCATCTAAGGCGGAATATACGTTGTTTTTAAAAAACAAAGGCCAAAAAAAATGTTAACGAACTTTCTGTAACATGGGACACACAAACAGTAAGTGGTTGAGATCTTGGATATGTAGTTAGCACAACTCACATCTATCTTTTTTAGGGATTTTGTCACAGATGCTGGTAATCACACATAAAGGGAGCAGATCCAATCTCAGCAATAGTATCAGCCTTCTGATCCCATGAGGCAGATTCCAAATTAAATAAAGCTGAGGTTTGGTCTCCAATTTACTCTCCTGAACTATTTGATTAGGCAATATCTCTGACAAGACTTATTTTAAATACAGAGCCCTTTATTAAGCTCTTCAGAGCAAACGTGGGCATAGAAGAGTTTATATTCAGGTCGAGCCCAAAAGTTTCTTTGGCCCCCTCAAAAGACCTAAAAACAAATGCTCTCTTCTTTCTGAAGGGAGAAAACTTCAAGCTTCAGGGCTGTCCTCAATGTTCCTTCCTCTACACCTAGAAGTGAGTTTCACCACTTTAGAACAGCAGTCATGGAGAAAAAGTAAAATAATAATAAACCAAACTCCTGGTGCAAAGCATGAGGGGCTGCAAGTGTATTCTAATGACATATCTGACAAAAATTTTGTTTGACCTTCAATCCCGTCAAAAGTGTGCCAGTTACACATATATAACACTTCGCACGCATAGCACAAAGAAGATAGGAGTTTAGCCCAAAGACAGACAGGGCATGCTCCGAATGACATCTTCCACAAATGTAATGAAATCTGTACAGGGCATTAACCTGAGTGAGGCTCCTGCTCGAACAGAGCTTCACATGATCAATATCCCGCCCATTCTTAGTAAAGAGCTTCCCTAGATAAAGATAGGAGTCCACAATTTCAAATTTATCAGTGCCTAAATACCAATTAAGATTCCTCTCAGTCTTGACCCATTCTTATGAAAGATCAAGACTTCGCTTTTAGAAATATTAATCTTCAAAAGTGGACTTCTGCATACTTAGACAACACTACAAGACAACACTGCAAGCCAATAGGAGTTAAGTCCAAAATGGCTACATCAACAGTATAGAGCAGTGAGCCAATGGACATTGCACCAATTCTGAGAGGGCTGCCCTTCACTTGATTTAAGGCATCTGGTAGATCATAAATATATAGGGAAAAGAGAAGAGAAGCAAACAAGCAGCCCTGCTTAAGACCATTTTGTGTTTTAACCTTACGGGATAAACTCGCGTCCCTCCCATCAGGATTTGGCACCAAATATTTGTATGTAGTTTCAGAATAAGGCCCAAAAGGTGGTGCTGACAATCAAAAGAAGAATTTTTCTCCACAGTGTTTGACAATTAACTCTATAGAGAAATCAATAAACGCTGTGTATACTAGCATACCTCGAGAAAAGGAGTATTTTTTCGACTACCGTATGAAGTTCCGCAATGTTATCAAGTGTACTTTTTGGGTATCGTAAGACGCCGATAGAGGAGCACACAGGTCGCCTATATTGCAGGGACCGGGAGAGTTTTAGGTGGAAGGATTGACTCCGCAAAGATCGTCATTACTTGTGGATGCACTGCAAATTCTTTTTTTTTAAAGTATCGGGTGATTAATTTGGGAAACCACTGAGAGAGTTAATTTGATTGATAATGGACTTTTGATTGTTGGATCCTATCGGCGCACATATATGCTGAATTATTGGATAAGTGCCGTTTTAAATAGAAAGTGAATTACCATACTGGGAGAATCAAAGAACCTACAGCGACTGTGCGGAATAGACATTGGAAATACACAGGATAAACAAGCCCTGAGGAAGTCGTGGGTCTATATCCCAAAACAACGAAATGCGTTGGCGTAAGGGAGTGGAAGAAAGCTGATCAAGTTTAACGAAATAAAAAGAAACAAGGAAAAGCATAACAAGTTGAAGATCTAACTGTATATTGTTATATACTGTTAATTTATCTTGTGGCATGTGCTTCGGAAAATTGTTGTAAGTACTATGATTCCTCCTAAAACCAGCTTGTTCTAGGGGGATAATTTTCTGATCTTGAGCCCACTGTTGTAAATGGCACAGTATACCATTGGAAAAAAGTTGAGCAGAAGCATCCAGCAATTCTACCTGTCTAAAACTTGCAGGGGAGGGTTTAGAAAGCTTCTTATACAGTGGTACAATAACACTAACCTTCCAGCATTGGGGGATTTTCCCGAAACAATAACAATATTTAGGGATCACCAAGCTGCAGCCTCCTCTTTATTGACCATGAGGGGAACCTCATCAGGCCCCAGAGTGCTGGAAATTATGGCATTCTTTATAAACCCCACAATCTCATCAAAGGAGGGAGCACCCTACACAGAATACAATGCCTCATCCACACGGAAAGTCACAGGGATATCTAGCATGGTGTTACTCATGTACAACTGGGAAATATATTCCACCCAAACATTTTTGAGGATAGGGATTGTCTGTGCATTCACCTTAGAGTCACAATAATAGGCAATCAAACGTCAGTATGTTCTAGAGTCTTTGGCACTTGCAGCCTGTCTTGGATTGATCCATTTTAGATCACGTTCCATCCTACCTTGTTGGAGCTTGGGTCGGGTTCTTAATCATTTAAGGTGGTCGATGTCATGCTGTCTAACCAAGGAAAAACACCAAATACTGTTTTCTCATTAGTAAATGTATTTCCTGATTTATTGCCTTAAATGGGAAGTAGCACTTTTTCGGTAACCGAGGGCCATCGAGCCTAGTGATCAATTTACAGAACTCTTTCATATGAGGCTTGAAACAGAGAATAGGATCATCACAAGCGAGTCCCACAAGGGTGGCACAAACTCCCTTGATCTTAGCACTTACGGCAGCTGTATTCTTAGCTGTCCAAAAAAGAACAACCATTTGACTTATTAAAGCTAATCTTACTCAAACGAGGGTCCCCAAAATCGAACTCCTGGAAGTTAAAGGCCACAGCCATGAAACTCTCCTGTCGCCAGCCTCTACCCTCGCCGAGCTTGCTGCGGCTGCAGGCTGCTACAGATGGAGTTCCCCTCCAGCAAAGCTGAACAATTGCTGAAGAGCTTGCTCAGAGCCTGTAATGACCGACTTTTTTGGCCCTCTTTGGAGGGAGAATGATGGAAGATGACTCCAGCCTATTACCCTTTTAGTACAGGGATTAGGACTATAAACAGGACTTATCCATGAGGCACAGTAGTGCATTTTCGTACCCTTTTCTTTAGATCAGGGCTTATAAATTTAAGTTAGGGGATAGATTCATTAGTATTAGTGATGATCCGTCCTTTTGCAAGAGTGTTAGTATACCTTCTATGGAGTTATGCTTATTTCGGGCCTTGTAGGCCTCAAACGGGATAGACTCCATTTTGTTTTCTGCCCGGTAGCTTGAGAGGCTTTCTAGGTCAAGTGTAATGTTTTAGTTTCGAGGTGTTGTTCGCTTGGAGAGAACCGGCTCAGGCTGGCCCTTATCGAAAGACTGTATTTTTCTCCACTCCGAAGACACAACTTCAGGCCGGCCGGCTGGGAACGTGTCCTTGGTACGGGGAGGTACAAGAATTTGGTGGGCGGCAGGTTACTGGCCGTAACTTTCCATGAAGGGACAGGCTTCCATATTAGCGAAAGTGTTAGGCAATGAGTGAGTCAGTCTGTAGGCGGCAGCTAGCCGTTAGCATCTATGCCATTAATTATTTCCAGGCAGACAGTCGCCATTTTGAAGTCCGAGAAAGATCATGAAACTGAGACTCTCTGAGAAAGACTGAAGGAGAAGGAGAAGTAGCGCAGAACGATCAGAGACAGAGAGAGAGAGCAGCTAATAACGAGAGAGGTTCCAGTGACTTGGAGGGAAGCAGAGGAGATCGAGCATAGCGGTGCAGACGTGTACTCGTGACTGCTAAGGTGTGATTCCGAGACGAGCCAAGACACAGACGAGAAGGGAACCTAGATGACTGCCGAACCCCGACTTCACGTTAACAAGGTGAGCTCCGCCCCTTCCTTTATAGAGGGCACATTCTAACCTTTTACTTTACTTTGCAGAATATATGCTATCGTATACTATTGTGTTTATAATTATTGTAATAAAAATACCCCAGTTCTTAGTGAACCGACATGTGCCTTGTATTCTCGTTCAATCAGGGTAACCTGGTCTTCTAGTCAGACATTGTTTGCATGAACGGATGCGAATCCCGATCAGGTAAGAAGTGACTGAGCAAGTAGGGAGAGAGGGAACGTTTGATGCCAAGAGCAGAAGGTACATATTTCAATTTGGAAAGCCGTACTAATTTCTATTATCGTAGTTTTATCCTGAGTAGACAATTATTATTATTATTATTATGTTTCTTATATAGCGCCTGAATCGACCCCCGAAGGGGTATCTCCGCGCTTGCCTTGGGAACCCGTCCTGGCTTTTCCCTGTGAGATAGCCCCTACAGGGCATCCCCAAGGTGAAAGCCAGGCATCCCGCCACGGGGGGCCGTTGTGGAGATTAAGCAAGCTTAATGCCCAGAGTTGCAGAGTGTGAACCCATGATTAGGTCAGGCACCGAAGCGAGAATTATCGAGTCCATGGACATTTGAGCTCAAGACCCTGCCGCGTCGGGAATTGAACCCTGGTCCCGGGTCTGACCTCTGCTTCAGGGTCTGCCTGCTCTAACCAGTGAGCCACACTTCTCCACAATGAGAGATTTCTTCCATAGGTGTTCATAGGAAAGTGATCGTCGTTGGTACACGGCGTTAATGAGAGCACCGGGGGGACACGGTGTGGAGATCTGCCGGATTGTGGATCGTGTTGTAAGTGAATGAGAGCACCGGGGGGACACGGTGTGGAGGTCCGCCGGATTGTGGACCGGATAAGTAAATGAGAGCACTGGGACTGCAGGCCCGTGTGTAGGCACGCCGGATTGCGTGTCGAGTGAGCACTGAGAGAGATCAGTATGAAAGGGTACATAATTAGATCTGCCCCAGGGTAGATTAATCTGGGCCTAAGTGGCCGCGAGGCTAGCTGGTATGAATAGGATATTGTAGAAAACTTATGCATGTTTATTGCTATTTTCCCCATCCTTAGGTACGAGATGTACATACCTATATCTATACCCATTGTAAATATGTTCTAAGGAGGGAGGTGATTACGTTCCGATTGGGTTAGAGGGGCTCCTAAGAGCTGATTCCATCTTGTCCAAAAATCCGGTCGGTACAGAGCCCTGTTCACCTGCTCGGCTGATCACTTCCTCTTTTTGAACGCAGATTCTGGCATCTGACGTCAGTAGGCGTGCCATCTCTTTCCCATGGTAGGCAGTATTCTCCCCGCAAAAGACACTGAACTCCAATTGTGCAATTTGGGTTAGGCACTTTGAAGGCATCTACGATCCACCTAACTTTGCAATTAGGATTTGTGATGTGATCGCCTTCCTTCTCCTGGTGCTAGGAAGGTGATTGCGTTCCGATTGGGTTAGAGGGGCTCCTAGGAGCTGATTCCATCTTGTCCAAAAATCCGGTCGGTACATCTGGCGTCACGAACTGTTTACGAAGCCTGTGTGCGCTGTATTGTTTTGATCTTGTTGGTTTGCGCTCGGCTCGTACGTATTTTCTTTGTTGATAATTGTGTATATATTTTTTGTGTGTCAAAATGTTTTCGAAAAAATCGAAATCTACTTTCAAATTGCCTGTTGAAATTCCCGGCTGGGAATCAACGCCTTATGAGGCCTTGGTCCGTGAGTGGGCCGATTCTACTGGTTTGAGTGAGAATTGGACTTCTTGTTTGGAGCAGGCGGAGTCCGCTGATGTGGTTTCTTGCTTGCAAAAAGCTCCAGTAGTGAAGGGTGATGAGCTTCCCATTTTAGGACGCAGAGGTTGGATTGTGCTAACTGCATACAGGATGCTTCATGAGAAGTTTGTTAAATTGCAGAAGCGGTTTGTGGATATGGAAGAAAAGTTTGTTGAGGTGCAGAATGCGCATACTCTTTTGCGATGTCAGAATAAATTGCTTGCCGAAAAACTTGAGACTTATCAAACTATCGCCGAAAGGGCTGCAGTGCGCATTGCGAAATATAAATACAGACACCGTTGTGGTCGTGTGTCTACACGGAAAGTGCGTCTGGTCGTGGCGAAAGCCGGACTTGATTGGAACCCCGACGAGTGGGATGGTAATATCTGGGATTCGAATGATTCTGGCTCCTCGGCTGAGGAGGGTGACAAGCGCGAGTCTTCTCGCTCCGGACGTGATTGTAAATCTGCTTCTTGTGACAAAGACGATATTTCTAGCGACCGTGGTCGCTCTTCCCGTTCTGATGACGTATCTCGCCCTGATTGTTCTTCTAAATCTAAGGACCGGGCTTCTTCGGAGGCTCTTCCGGAGGTTTCTGCTCACCCTGTGTTTCGACGCAAATTACAACAGGCTCCTGGTATGCCGAATGGTATTCATTTGGATAGTATTGAAGATTTTACTCAACAGGAGGTTAGTGACATTTTACAACGATTTCGACAACGGCCCGGTGAAACTTTGCTTACATGGATGGTGCGCCTTTATGAACTGGGTGCTGCTGGTTTCATGCTTGATGCTGGTGATTGTTTACGATTTTGCTCTTTGAGTTCCGATTCTACTGTACAAGATCATTTTCGGAATTATAATGGTGCTGGCCAAATTAGTTTGCTCCAGCTTGCGAATGATGGCTGTAATCATAAATACCCTACTGAATCTGATTGGCCTGTCAATGACAAGCCGTGGTACACTTTGCGCGATGCATCGCAACGTTTGAAAGAGGAAGTGATGAAGACTGCGATTTTTCTCAGTACTTCTGACAGATTGTTGGATGGTCTTTTAACATCTTCTGTACACAATTACATTATCCGTTCTTCCCCTGTTGCTTATAAGCAGGTTATGATGACTTTGTTGATCAATCAAACTGGCAATCCTTTGTCTATGGTGCTTGAATCTGTTCGTCAGCTTGGTGAGTTGGGTGAATGGTTTAAACCTGAGAGACAATCTCGACCTGAGGGTCGTACCGCTGGGGATTCTAAATTCTCTAGACGTGATATGTTTCTTGCACTATTGGCTGATGGTGTGAAAAGGGAGGACATTGACGGTGAACCTAATAATCGTTTATGGGACGTGTTTCGTAAGCGTGGTTTGGATCAGAAGGAGGGTGCCCGTCGTGTGCGAAAGAATGATTGTGACCGTGGTTCCGATGACAGTGGTGATGAGAGGCGTCGTGTGGATGCTGATCGCCGTGATGACTGGCGTTATGAACGTGATGTTTCCCCTCGTCGTGAGAACATAATGGTGAGAGAGGGGGACAGAGTAAGGGGGAGAGATGATCGTGTTTCCAACAGACACAGAGATGAGAGAGGTTATTCCCCTGAGTTGAGGAGAAGGGAGGATCGTCACAAGCTTTCTGATCGCAATTCACAATACTTTGAAAATGACAAAAATCCATTTCGTAATAGAGATGGATACGAGCAGGACATTCTGATTTCCAAGAAACCTGAGAGCATTTATCCTGATTTATCTTGGTTGACAGACCACGGTAAAAATGACTAGGAAATAGGTCAAGCTCCGGTACGCAGGTGGGCCCACAGAGACAACAGACCCTATGTCGATATTGAAATTTTTTGGAAACATCGTAATATCCAAAGGGCCCGAGCTTTGGTAGATACAGGAGCGGAGGCCACTTTAATTCATGGTAAATCAAAGAAATTTAAAGGACAATTTTTCACGATTACTGGTTTAGGTGGAAAAGAGACCCCCGCAGTGCAAACTACACTTGTGATGAAAATTGGTAGAATTCCCCGTAAAGAATATTCTGTATTAGTTGTACCGCTTTTGGAATATATAATTGGAATTGATATTTTGAAAGGAATGACTTTGCATTTGGATGATGATTGTTATCAATTTGGAACCAAGCATTACATTTCGTCCAGACCCGTACGGGTTGGCCGTTTACGGATGCCCCCAATTAAGATTCCCCAAGCTACGAAAGTGGTTTCTCAGAAACAATATCGTATCCCAGGTGGTCATGAAGAAATTAGTGCCACTATTCAGGATTTGGTTGACGCAGGAGTTATAACTCCGGTTACTTCTGCTTGGAATAATCCCGTTTGGCCTGTGCGCAAGAGTGATAATTGGCGCCTGACTGTTGATTATCGAGAGCTGAACAAACACACACCTCGTTTGGCTGTTGCAGTACCAGACATTGTTACTTTAATTCAAAGAATTCAGAAGCATCCAGGTACATGGTATGCGTCCATTGATATTGCTAATGCTTTCTTTTCAATTCCGATTGCCCCCGAGTGTCAGGAACAATTCAGTTTTACCTGGAATGGACGTCAAATGACGTTTAGAAGTCTTCCTCAAGGTTATGTACATATTCCTACGATCTGTCACCGGCTGGTGGCAGAACATTTGTCCGAAGTGACTGTACATCCACAAATTCAGGTGTGTCATTATATTGATGACATTTTGATTCAAGGTGAGACGCAAGATCAGGTCCAGACCCATTTAGATCAGATCCTTGATTGTTTATGTGCAAAAGGTTGGGAAATTAATCCTGATAAATTACAAGGTCCATCCCAAAATGTTAAATTTTTAGGCATTAATTGGCATGAAGGTCACAGAGAAGTGATCCCACAGGTGAAACGGAAAATTTTGGACTTTGCAGTTCTGAGAAATAGAAAAGAAGCTCAGAGTTTCATTGGCTTGTTTGGTTTTTGGTGTCAACATATTCCTCATTTGAGTCAGATATTAGCTCCCTTATATCGAGTCACTCGTAAAAAGAATGCGTTTGAATGGGGTGAACCACAACAGAATGCTTTTACTTTAGCGAAAGAAGCGATTCAGTACGCCTTGGATCTGTGGCCTGTGGGCGAGGGTGATGTGGATTTGAATGTGTCTGTGGAAGGTCTGTATGCCAATTGGAGTTTATGGCAAAAACAGGGCAGACAAAAAGTGCCATTAGGTTTTTGGACTAAAAAGTTACCTGAGGCTGGTGAGCGTTATACACCTTTTGAGAAACAGTTGCTTGCATGTTATTGGGCTCTGGTGGATAACGAGCAATTGACCTTGGGTCATGCTGTGATTTTGAGACCTGAAATTCCTATCATGCAGTGGGTTTTGAGTTCGCCGAAATCCCATCGAATTGGACATGCTCAAGAGGCGAGCGTGATTAAATGGAAATGGTACATTCAGGACAGGGCACGTGTGGGTCCGAAAGGTGTGGCAGTGTTACATGAGCGAGTGGCGCAGGCGCCATCGAACGAGACTGGAAGTGATTGCTCCGTACCTGTAGTGCAGGAATCTCCTGTCAAGTGGGGTAAGCCAATTGATGATTTGTCCGCGGAGGACAGAAAACATGTGTGGTTTACGGATGGTTCAGCGAGGTTCATTGGTGAGAAACGGCATTGGAAAGCAGTGTCCTATAATCCGATCACACAGAAATTACTGAGTACAACTGGTGACGGAAAGAGTAGTCAATATGCTGAATTGTATGCAGTTTACCAAGTTTTGAAACAGGAACTACCTGACACATGTCATATTTTCACTGATTCCTGGTCCACTGCTAATGGACTGGCGGTATGGTTACCAACTTGGCATTCTCATAATTGGGAATTGCATTCAAAAGAATTGTGGGGAAAAGAACTATGGCAAGAAATTTGGGAAATGCTCCCACAGAGTACTGTGACAATCTTTCATGTGGATGCTCACACCCCGATAGACTCCCTTGACAAATTCTTTCATAACATTGCAGATGAACAGTGTAAACTTGCTGAGGCAGTGGTGGACATGCAAGATTCTGATTTGGCGGGATTGGCGAAATGGGCCCACCAGAAAGCAGGACATTTTGGAGAGAGAGCCACTAGCAGGTGGGCTGCCGATCGGGAAATTCATATTCCTTTAAATTACATTAAAGATATAATTCTGCATTGTCCCATCTGTCAACATTCTAGAAAGAGAAAAGTGCCTCATATTGTTAAAGGCCATTTACATCGAGGAAAGTTGCCCGCTCAAATTTGGCAAATTGATTATATTGGCCCGCTCCCTATGAGCAAGAATTGTCAGTATATTTGTACAGCTGTTGATACCTATAGTGGCCTTTTGGTTGCTTTCCCTTGTAAACAAGCTACCCAAATCAATACCATTAAAACATTGGAATTACTCATATTATATTATGGTGTTCCATTTCAAATTCAATCTGATAATGCATCCCATTTCCGTGGAAGATTGGTGCAGGAATTCTGTGTGGAGAATAACATTGAATGGGTGTTTCACATTCCATATTATCCGCAGGCTTCGGGTCTCATTGAGAGAATGAATGGTTTGCTAAAGGAACAATTACGAAAGTTAACTGACGAACACTATAAGAACTGGAGGGACTTTTTACTCCAGGCATTGCTGATTCTGAATAATCGTCCCTTGTTGCATGCTGAATCTCCTTTAATGCGTTTGTTTCCTCCAAATGTTGATGCAAAGCCCAATACCATTGCTAATACTGTTATGTATTGGGAAATTACCCCCAGAGCTTTGGCTCCGTGCAGAGCAACCCCAGGTTCCGCAGGCTTGGACCTGCATGCTATGAATGATACTGTCCTTAAAAGCAGAGATCGAATAATTGTTGAAACAGGCGTTGGTGTCTGTATACCAGCTGGAAGTTTTGGACTGATTGCCCCTAGATCGGGCCTTGCCTTAAAAGGTGTTCAAGTTCTCGGAGGAGTGATTGACAGTGATTATCAGGGAGAGATTAAGGTTCTCCTGCTGAATAGCAGTGAGATTGATTTATTGATTCAGAAATCTGACCGTGTTGCTCAGTTGCTAATTATGCCTGTTTTCAGTGGTGAGATTAAGAAAGGCGTTGCCCCGACTTTGCTAACAGTACGAGGCCAAAAAGGCTTCGGGTCTTCCGATAACCCGGGAGCGAAAATATGGGTGCAATCGCCTAAACATCCCCCTGAACAAGCTGAAGTCATTGCGACCGGTCATGATAATACCATTTTGGTAATGAGACCAGGGAAAGATAGCTGGGAAGCTGTCCCGGCTGACAAATGTTATTTACGAGAATGAATAATGCCTGTGTTTGATTTTCTTTCAGATCATTCTCTGGACTGCTGCTGCAGGATGTGCCGGCGTTGGGCTCCTTTTGGTCTGCTACGCCGGGAGAGGAGAGAACCCACAGACTTCGGTTGATTGGAGAACCCGAGTTCCGCGTTCCTTCGCTGCGTGGGATTCCTCATCGAACTTTTGGATCACCCTTGCTAAGCGGGTTACCAACTCTCCGCACTTTTGCCTTACCCCCATGCGTTCTGTGACTGACATCTTAGCGACCTGTTTGGTTGCCGTCCCTGCCTCCACTGAAACGTTGCGGCACATTTTCAATATATCGAGTGCCCGACCCAATATTATTCTGGGCGATTTCGCGGCCCATGAATTTTGCCCTTTGTGTACTGTTCTTTCAGATTCCATTCCCCCGATTCATTCCCAAATTACTACCTACAATATCACGCAGGGTGATTTATGCTTTATTTTGACCTGTGATCCCAAAGCAATTACTGAATGTGTCAAACTGAAGTTAAAAGCTGCCACTTCTTTTTCAGCTCATCAACGTTTGCTATGCTTACAAAGACTTCCGAATTCATGTGTTTCTGTTAAAAATAATATGACATGCAAACGTATATTAGTTGCCCCTAGCTATTATCGTGCAATGTTGCTGCCCGCTGGTTGGTTATTTTCCTGCGGGAATTCCTCCTGGCCCTATATTCCTGCAAATATTTCTGGAGGTCCGTGTGCCATCACCAGGCTGAGCTTATTAATGTTTTCTTCACATCCCAATTCCCATTCCCGTGTGGTCCACAATTCTATGACGTTACATGAGGACTGTGATTCTTCCCTTCATCTTTATTCTAAATCTGAATATCTAAGTTTAGCATTTTCCATTATTGGTGTCCCGGCGTTGGCAGTCTACAACGCCAAGTCCATTGGCAAAATGGCCTGCTGGATGGTCAAATCGATTAACCAAACATCTACCATTTTATCTGACATGTTATTAGATGCCCAGGGTGAACGCAGGGCAATTCTGCAAAATCGCGCAGCAATTGACTACCTCCTGTTGAAACATGGACATGATTGTTCTGACTTTGAAGGTCTTTGCTGCTTTAACCTGTCTGATCACTCTAAATCAATCCAAGCCCATATTGACAAACTTCACGACTTGACTGCAGAAGTTAGAAAACATATTGATCAGGGCTGGTTTGACTGGCTCTTTAATTGGTTACCTGACTTACATTCTCTACGACAGATATTAGGGGGTATTATGATTTCTATCTGTATTTTAGTAGCCATTTGCTGCTTTATTCAGTGCATTCCTTCTCTACTCCAATATTGTAGATTTAGCAAGAGAAATAAATCAGTTAATTTTGTTTCTTATTATTCTTCCACTGATGTTAGTTCCATATAGAACATGGTTAATAGACTGGAGTCAAGGGTGAAGTGTAATGACCGACTTTTTTGGCCCTCTTTGGAGGGAGAATGATGGAAGATGACTCCAGCCTATTACCCTTTTAGTACAGGGATTAGGACTATAAACAGGACTTATCCATGAGGCACAGTAGTGCATTTTCGTACCCTTTTCTTTAGATCAGGGCTTATAAATTTAAGTTAGGGGATAGATTCATTAGTATTAGTGATGATCCGTCCTTTTGCAAGAGTGTTAGTATACCTTCTATGGAGTTATGCTTATTTCGGGCCTTGTAGGCCTCAAACGGGACAGACTCCATTTTGCTTTCTGCCCGGTAGCTTGAGAGGCTTTCTAGGTCAAGTGTAATGTTTTAGTTTCGAGGTGTTGTTCGCTTGGAGAGAACCAGCTCAGGCTGGCCCTTATCGAAAGACTGTATTTTTCTCCAATCCGAAGACACAACTTCAGGCCGGCCGGCTGGGAACGTGTCCTTGGTACGGGGAGGTACAAGAATTTGGTGGGCGGCAGGTTACTGGCCGTAACTTTCCATGAAGGGACAGGCTTCCATATTAGCGAAAGTGTTAGGCAATGAGTCAGTCAGTCTGTAGGCGGCAGCTAGCCGTTAGCATCTATGCCATTAATTATTTCCTGGCAGACAGTCGCCATTTTGAAGTACGAGAAAGATCATGAAACTGAGACTCTCTGAGAAAGACTGAAGGAGAAGGAGAAGTAGCTCAGAACGATCAGAGACAGAGAGAGAGAGCAGCTAATAACGAGAGAGGTTCCAGTGACTTGGAGGGAAGCAGAGGAGATCGAGCATAGCGGTGCAGACGTGTACTCGTGACTGCTAAGGTGTGATTCCGAGACGAGCCAAGACACAGACGAGAAGGGAACCTAGATGACTGCCGAACCCCGACTTCACGTTAACAAGGTGACCTCCGCCCCTTCCCTTATAGAGTGCACATTCTAACCTTTTACTTTTCTTTGCAGAATATATGCTATCGTATAGTATTGTGTTTATAATTATTGTAATAAAAATACCCCAGTTCTTAGTGAACCGACATGTGCCTTGTATTCTTGTTCAATCAGGGTAACCTGGTCTTCTAGTCAGACATTGTTTGCATGAACGGATGCGAATCCCGATCAGGTAAGAAGTGACTGAGCAAGTAGGGAGAGAGGGAACGTTTGATGCCAAGAGCAGAAGGTACATATTTCAATTTGGAAAGCCGTACTAATTTCTATTATCGTAGTTTTATCCTGAGTAGACAATGAGAGATTTCTTCCATAGGTGTTCATAGGAAAGTGATCGTCGTTGGTACACAGCGTTAATGAGAGCACCGGGGGGACACGGTGTGGAGATCTGCCGGATTGTGGATCGTGTTGTAAGTGAATGAGAGCACCGGGGGGACACGGTGTGGAGGTCCGCCGGATTGTGGACCGGATAAGTAAATGAGAGCACTGGGACTGCAGGCCCGTGTGTAGGCACGCCGGATTGCGTGTCGAGTGAGCACTGAGAGAGATCAGTGTGTAAGGGTACATAAATAGATCTGCCCCAGGGTAGATTAGTCTGGGCCTAAGTGGCCGCGAGGCTAGCTGGTATGAATAGGATATTGTAGAAAACTTATGTATGTTTATTGCTATTTTCCCCATCCTTAGGTACGAGATGTACATACCTATATCTATACCCATTGTAAATATGTTCTAAGGAGGGAGGTGATTACGTTCCGATTGGGTTAGAGGGGCTCCTAGGAGCTGATTCCATCTTGTCCAAAAATCCGGTCGGTACAGAGCCCTGTTCACCTGCTCGGCTGATCACTTCCTCTTTTTGAACGCAGATTCTGGCATCTGACGTCAGTAGGCGTGCCATCTCTTTCCCATGGTAGGCAGTATTCTCCCCGCAAAAGACACTGAACTCCAATTGTGGTTAGGCACTTTGAAGGCATCTACGATCCACCTAACTTTGCAATTAGGATTTGTGATGTGATCGCCTTCCTTCTCCTGGTGCTAGGAAGAATTATTTTGTGTCGGAGGAGAATAGGGATGCCATAAATGGCAGCTTAAGAATAAAGCCCCGAAGATGTTCCTTTGGAGCTGTTTAAAGTCTAAGGTACACATTTGGGCTTCAATAATAACTATATATTAATGCAGCAGTTGGGCACAAACTTCCTTCAGCATGGCCAAATCAGTGATTGTGACAGTATTTGAAAAGGGGAAGTAAATCTGGAGGCCCCCAGTGCTCGGAAACCCCCACACCCATAGACCACGCACAAAACCTCAGCATTATCCTGGACTTCTCACTCTCAATGAACCGCCAAATCAATGCTGTTTTGTCCTCCTGCTTCTACACGTGCCGCCTGGTTCATAAGATCTTCACGTGGATCCCCACCAAGTCTAGGAAAACAGTCACCCATGCGCACGTCAGCAGCAGACTCTACTACGGCAACACACTCTGTGCCGGCACCACCCAGAAAATAAAAAAAACTGCAGAACATCCAGGCACATCACCAGCCACATGATAGACCTTCACTGACTAACTATCAACCAAATAATTACCTTCAAGCTCCTCACGCATGCCTACAAAACCCTCCAGAACGCCAGACCTGCATACCTCAACCACCGCCTCTCCTTCTACACTCCCACCAAACATCTCAGCTCCGCTCCACTGGCCCTGGCCATCATTCCACGAATTTGAAAGACCAAGGCTGGAGGAAGATCCTTCACCTACCTCTCTTCAGAGACCTGGAAGACTCTGCCTCTGCACCTCAGGCAATAACCATTGCTGCTGCAATTTAGGAAGGACCTCAAGATCTGGCTCTTTGACTGAACTGCAGATCCAAACTCCCCTCCACCACTGTGTCTTGAGACTCTCATGGGTGAGTAGTTGCGCTTTATAAGAAACCTGATTGATTGATTGATTGTGCTTGTTATCAACCAATATCCCTAATGCAAAAGTAACTTACCTTCGGTAACGATATATCTGTAAGAAACAGTAGTTAGTGTTAGATTCCTTACCTTAGAATATCCCCAGGCGTCAGGCTGGATCCGGAAAGTTTTTTCGTCAGCAGTACCCTTGTGCGTCGGTAGGCGTCATCTGCGGCTCTGCGTCCATTGTCGTGATCGCCGGGATGACGTCATTGGAGTACTTAGATGCCTCCCTCGCACGCTGACGTCAGTTCTGTACATAGCTTTCCGCGTCAGGAACGTAGAGCCATGATAGAAACCGATACTGGTGCAATGAGACTAGGGCCCTCAAGGGGAGATAACTTAACCCTAGATATCGGTTCGCAGAACGGGTGGGGCGGTAAGGAATCTAACACTAACTACTGGTTCTTACAGATATATTGTTACCGAAGATAAGTAACTTGTACATCTGAAAGAAACAGGTTAGTGTTAGATTCCTTACCTTAGAATAGATACCCCAGCAATACCAACCTTGGTGGGTCTGTGAACCAAGATCACACCAGAAAGTCCTGTAGAACGGAACGGCCAAAAAAGCCATCTCTCCGGACTTGGCTTTCCAGACAGTAGTGCCTAGCAAACGTTTGCAGCGAGGCCCATATAGCTGCCTGACAGATGTCCTGCAAGGGGACTCCCTGACCCAGGGCAGTAGTAGCCGCCATGGCCCGAGTGGAATGGGCGCGCAGCCCCACTGGAGGCTCCTTTTTCGCCAAGGAATAACAGACCTTGATGCACAACACGACCCACCGAGAGATGGTCCTCTCGTGCACCACCTGTCCATTCTTAGCGCCCACGTAACCAACAAAGAGCTGGTCATCCACCTGGTACTGGAGTGTGCGGTTTAGATAGAAGGAGAGCGCATGTTTTGGGTCCAGATGGTGGAGCCTCTCTTCTTTCGAGGGATGCGGAGGCGGAAAGAAGGTGGGCAAGGTGATGGACTGCTCGATATGAAAGGCTGGGACCACCTTGGGCAAGAAAGAAGGACCAGCCTTCAGAACAACTTTTCCCGGATGGACAGAGAGGAAAGCAGTTTTGGAAGTTAGAGCCTGGAGCTCACTCACTCTCCTGGCAGAGGTGATGGAAACAGGAATGCAGTCTTAAGAGTCAAAAGACGAAGAGGACAGTTATGAAGTGGCTCAAAGGGAGCGCACATCAGATAAGTTAATACAAGGTTCAAGTCCCACTGAGGCATCACGAAGGGAACAGGAGGAAACATGTGCGTGATGCCTTTCAAGAATCTATTTACAACAGGGGACTTGAAAAGAGAAGGCTGATCAGGAAGCCTTAAGAAGGCTGAAATCGCCGAGAGGTAGCTTTTGATAGTGCCCAGAGCAGAGCCCTGCTGGGCAAGAGAAAGAAGGAAGAGGAGAACCTCTGAAAGGGGGGCAGAGAGTGGATCCTCAGCCTTTGCTGTGCACCATGCCACAAATGTGTTCCACCTGCACGTGTATACCGATTTTGTGGAGGGACGCCTTCGCAGCCAGAATCACATCACAGACTTCAGGAGGCAAGTCAAATGGCCTCAACTGTCACCGCTCAATCTCCACGCATGTAGGTGGAGACTGGACAGGTTCGGGTGGAGGACCGTCCCCTGCTGCTGTGACAGAAGGTCCTCCTGAAGAGGCAGACGAATTGGGGGATCGACTGACATGCTGAGTAGCTCGGGATACCAGTATCTACATGCCCAGTCTGGAGCCACAAGGATGACTTGGGTCCGGTCTCGCCTGATCTTCTTCAGCACTCTAGGCAGAAGTGGTATAGGCGGAAAGGCGTACAATAGACCGCAGCTCCACTCGCGATGAAAAGCGTCTCCGAGCGAGTGCTGCCTTGGAAATTCCAATGCGCAGATCTGATGACATTGCGCGTTCTCTTAGGTGGCGAATAGATCTAACCAAGACTCTCCCCACTGCCGAAAGAAACCTTGCGCCACGTCCGAGTTCAGACGCCATTCGTGATCCATCATGCACCGGCGTCTGAGTTTGTCCGCCCTGGCGTTCAGGGAACCTGCCAGGTATTGAACCACCAGGGTGATTCCCTGGTGTTCCAGCCAAGTCCAGAGGCGCAGAGCCTCTTGACAAAGGGTCTACGACCCCACCCCGCCTTGTTTGTTGCAGTACCACATGGCAGTGGTGTTGTGCAGGTGTTCACGGACTACACTTCCCCGGACAGAGGGAAGGAATGCCTTCAGTGCATCCAGTCTCCAGGGTCTAGGGCAGCTAGGACCTGAGCTAAAGTCAGCATCTTGAACTTCTCCTTCTGAAGGAAGCCGTTGATGCTCTGGAGGTCCATGATAGGGCGTAGGCCTCCTTTGCCCTTCTTGGATACCAGAGAGTAGTGGGAGTAGCAACCGGGACCTACTTCTGGCCGAGGAACGCGTTTGACGACCCCCTTGGCCAAGAGGGCCATAACTTCCTCCTGTAGAAGGTGCAAGTGATCCCCCGGAAGGCAGTGGCATTGCGGTGGCATGGCTGGAGGGGTCGCCTCAAAGGGGAGGGAGTAGCCCCTTCAGACAACTTGCAGCACACACCTGCCCGACGTGATGGAGAGCCAGTGGAGGAGGTGATGGCTGACCTTGCCCCCCACTGGCGTCAAATGGGCCTGAAAGGTCGGACTAAGAAGGCTGTGAGGCAGATGCTGCGGGAGCGGATGTGGACTGACCTTGCCGTTGTCCCCTCGCACTGCCACTGCAGTTATCACGTCCGAGGCCGTGTTGAGGCTGGTTCTGCGGCCTGAGGCTGGCAGGATGTGTGGGGGGGCCCCTTCCTTGGCCACAAAAGGTTGCGAAAATCAGAAGTTTGCTGGCGCTGGCCCGACAGACCCAGGGACTTGGCCGTAGCCCTGGAGTCTTTGAAATGCTCAAGCGCACTGTCTGCTTTGTCGCCAAAGTGGCGACGACCATCGAAGGGCGTGTCCATGAGTGTGGCCTGGACATACCCCAAGAAATTGGCGAACCTCAGCCAGGTGTGGCAGCCAACCACCACAGTCATGGAAATCGCCCTTCCCAGCGAGTCCGTGCTATCCAGTCCACACCTGATGGAATAACGCGCCGCATCCAGCCCCTCCGCAAGGGCTAGGGCGAGCCGGGCTCGGGCCTCCTCCGGGCACTGCGGCAGCACGTCAGCAACCGTATCCCACAAAGAGTGGGTATAACGGCCCAAAAGGCAAGCGGTGTTGATAGACCACAATCCCAAACTCAATGAGAAGAACAGTTTCTTCCTAAACTGATCAACCTTTTGGATTCCTGATCTGGGGGAGCGGTCGGGAATGCGGTCTGCCATTACAACGCAACCATTACAACGCATGACACTACAATGCATACCACTACAACGAATGTCATTACAACTCAGTCATTACAATGCATTCCATTACAACGCATAGTATTACAACACATAGTACCCTTACACTATCCAACACTTACCCTACTGTTGCACCCCCTGGAGTTAGAATAGTAATTTTTACCCCTACACTATCCAACACTTACCCTACTATTGCACCCCCTGGAGTTAGAATAGCAATTTTTACCCCTACACTATCCAACACTTACCCTACTGTTGCACCCCCCTGGAGTTAGAATTGTAATTTTCTACACTATCCAATACTTACCTTACATGCAATGTAATGTTATGCCTTGTAATGGTATGCGTTGTAAAGGTAGTATGCGATGTAATGCAATGCGTTGTAAAGGTAGTTTTCAAAAATTCGTTGTAATGGCATGCGTTGTAATGGAATGCGTTGTAATGGATGTTGCGTTGTAAAAAATGCGTTGTAAAGGTATGTGTTGTAAAAGTATGCGTTGTAACGTCATACATCCGACGTCAGTGCGCGAGGGCGGCATCTAAGTACTTCGACGCCGTCATCCCAGTGATCACAACGCCGACAACGGACACAGAGCCGCAGACAACGCCTACCGACACGCAAGGGTACTGCTGACGTAAACTTTCCGGATCCAGCCTGACGCCTGGGGATATTCTAAGGTAAGGAATCTAACACTAACCTGTTTCTTTCAGATATGCTCCATTGTTAAAATCATCGTCGAATGCTTTTAAGTCGGCTGATGACATGGGACAAAAATCATCATATCCTGTCGTAAGTTCAGTATGGATTTAGACCTAGTCTAGGAACTGTTGACCAATGTTTAAATTTATACCTAATCCTTAATAAATATGCAGTGGCCTAACAAGGATACATACATCTGGATTTCATGGATCGGAGCTCAGTGTTTGACATGGTCAACAGGGACACACTCTGGGCTATTATGTTAAACATGGGAGTTGAAACAAACATTGTTTAATTCCTGTCTAATTTGCACCAGAATCTGACCGACCCAGTCAGGTAGAGCGATAGTGGTGAATGCACTGAGCACTTTAACTTAAACTATGGAGTACGGCCAGGCTGCGTACTGGCACCTTTTCTGTGCACACTGTACATATATCAGTTGAAATGGGTTTTGGTCAAAGAAAAGTAATACCTGCCAACTGTTGGCAGGCGACCACTACCGCCACTGCTATATGCTGATGACACTGTTCATTTATTGAGAACTGCAGTAGGTCTACAAACTCTTCTCGAGTCTTTGGTGTGTTTCATTAAGCTTCAAGAGATCTCATGTTATGATGGTTGGCCCCAGATCAACCTATTCCAGAGCGTTGCTATTAAGGGCAGTTCTATTAGACGGATCATGCAATTCCCCACTTAGCGGTAATATGTGACCCTCTAATACCTGGTCCCTATTACTAACGTCTAGAGGGCATATTTGTGACAGGAGCATTGCATCTGGTTTTGATTTTGCTGGTAGCCTGGCCCAAGAGTATCTTGAAGCCTTGCTGAGAATCTATAAGGCTAGATGTGTCCCCATCGCTGCTACAGCAGCGATATTCGGGGTACTTATTTCGTTACAAATGACTGCAAACATATGTATGAGAAGACTATTATTTATCCCTTCTTCCTAGCTCTGCTTCGTTTTTCATTCATGCGCAATTGGGTGAGAGTTATCTGACAGATGTTTTGCAATCGCGACCTTTGCTTTCAATTTGACTGAAGTCTGAAACGGAGTTAAACCCTTTAACCAATAAAGATTGTTTGTGTCTTCACTTAGTATCTAGAATTCCGTGGCTGAGGTACGTTGAGAACTGTTTTAAAAGGTTGGAACACCCTGAAACTTTGTATTACCCCAACACTATTGTTAGAGGATATAGCCTGGACCAAATGGCCTTTCTGAACTAGAAACAAGAGGAAAGCGAATCGTGTGCTTTAGCAAAACCGACGGTAAGAGCTCAGGTCACGTTAAAAACCTCTTTATTGATGGAATCATATTTATCATTCAACTTGACTAATCACTACTGTTTGTTATGAACTCGTTTTAGTCTGACTGTGTTTCATCATTAGCCATTCCCAGGGGCTAAACAAATAACTCTGATTGTGTACCGTGTAATTTGTAAATGTGATCTTGTTTCTAACCAGGATACTTTGCAATTTGTTATGTTTATAAACATTTGCGGAAGCCTTTTATATAACCCTTCGTGGAAGCCTTTTATATAACCTTTAGTGGCTGGTGTCCCTTTTAAACAGGTGAGACCTGCCTTTCTGTATTTTACAGTTATTAACCGATGTGCGCATTTCTTTCCATGCGGCATGTTTTTATCAGGGGCTGTAAGATTGAGGAAGCTTATGGATAACACTTCTTGTGCATGTCAAAGCCAGGAGAAGTGTTGTCTTTCATGAGAGGTACTTGATAACTGCTCAGTGGATGAGTTCAAAGGGTTGCAGAATCAACTGACTGACCACCAGGTTCCACTCCCATGGCACCAGAGGGCATGAGTGAAAACGTCCTAAAAGGGACTTTAGTGAACTGTTTGATAAACCTCTGAGCAAAAACGGATGTAGCCTTACCAGATCTTCTGAATCTTGAAATTGTGCTTGATGGACTCTAATCAAAGAGTACACCAGGTCCTCCTTAGCTAAGGGAAGAGGGCATGGCAATATATGGTAATGTTGAATAGAAATGGGATTACGATCTCCATCCTGGCAACACAGATAGGAACACTTCCACATGTTTTAAGTTTAGTGGTAGCTGATATGAGTGCTTGCATTAGAATTGATCTAGAGTTTGCTAAGATGTCCAAGAGATGGCCTTGTACATGATAAGATTCGAAGCTGTCAAGTTAAGTGACTTCAAATCGCCATGTCGGCCAGTCAGAGTAGGTCTTCGTATCAAAACTGACGGGAGGTTATTAGGATTAGCCAATAAGGCTCTACGTTAGCTTTCTGAATAACTCCATAAATGAGGGGTGAGCCTGGAAAGCCATTAGCAAACATGTTTAACCACAGTTGCCTTTTAACCCAGTTGCCAGTATCTGTTTTTATAGAACCGGCATTTCTTGTTCTGCAATGTCGCTAACAGGGCTCAGGCTGGGTAACCCCACTTCTTGAAGACCTGTCGCAATTGTTGAGCGTGGAGTTTTCACTAAGAGAAATCTGACAGAAAGTAACTGAAAGAGCATCTGCCTTGTTGTTTTGAATCCCACATAGAGGTTCCACAGAGAAATCTACTCTGTTCAATATCACCCAGTCCCTTAGTGGTTGTGCTTCATGTACGTATGTGGAATCTCATATCTCCTAGTTAGGCAATCTAATACAGGGAGGTTGTTTTCTTCTTAGTTCCTATTACCTAACTGTGGTTCAGTAGTCATTTCCAACATTCTATCAGTCCTAATCCGATGGTTCAAAGCTTTAAGACATTGAGGGGAAGACATTACTCCTCTTCTGACCATATGCCCTTTGTAATTCTTACATGTGAGCCCTCCCCCCCAACCTTCAAAGGGGCGAATTGTCCAGGTATGTGAATACCTAGTTGCTCTGCCTCTGAGGAATGGCTGCCACTGGCATCAGACACTGCTTCAATATCCACAGGGTACATTTCAGGCAAAAGGAAGGGCTTTGACCCAAATGTATTGCCCTGGCTACGGTTTGAGTGGTTGCGGAAGTAGTCATCCTGTAGAGAAGTAAGGTACTCTAATTCCTGGAGCAACAGAAGCACTTCTTCGAGGTTTACCATCTGAAAGGACTGTCTTTTGAGGAACTTACTGAGTTCCTGAATGAAACCGGTTGCCACACCTCCTGTTTTACTTTACACCAGGAAGAATATACCATACAAATCCAGAAGGGCCTTGGGGCTTTTTCAATGGTTCCTTCAAGGAGGACGGGAATCTCCCACCACAACTCTTGTAGGAACAAGTGATATTCCTTCTACGAATGGTGAGAAAGTAGTTTTTAAGAAATTCCAGTATGTGTCCTGATTACACATTATGTAGCACCCAGCAATTATGCGTAATCTTCTTCCATTTTGATGAAAAGTATGACATCTTCCCTCCTACAGCCTGATTGGACAGTGGGGGTTAAGGCAACATTAGGAAGGCAGGTGTGCTTGGTGATGTTACAAGAGTGTGATTGGGATGCTGCTCTTTTTTGAGGCCTTTGGTATGGTTAGCATGATCATCCTATGCCTGGGGCATAAGCGTGATGCTAAGTAGTGATTGCTAAACGTGCTCCTAATAATAGACCAGTTGCCAAATTTATACTATAAATAAACAACTAAATGAGGCACTAAAATAGTATTAGTTCTCTTTTCAGATAGTAAGTTATTTAATAAATATGTTTAGGACAGCTATATCATGCGGTCATCCATTTTCAGAATTAACATTTTAGACTAGGATTCCCAGCCTTTTCTATGTCCTGCACCACTTGGAAATGTTTGATTAATGTTTGCACCACCTACTAAAGTCTCACGGGATTATTAATATGCACAGAATACATACTTTCCCCCTTTGTCGATTTAGACCCACAGGAAGCTTACCACATCTATAATGACACATTAATGCCAATTCTAGGTGGCTGACATGTTTGGTAAGTATTTGAAAATTACACCACCTCTACACTGCACTTGCTACAGTGATTCCACTTATAGCAGATACTTTCAAATAAGATAGCTGTAATATACAATGTCATCACACATCCTTTCATTAAATCAATTCCATTAAACAAGAAATCATAGAAAATAAAACAATGTTAGGACAACCTTCACAAGGGATAGCAACTACAATTCAGTAGTTAAATATCAGTTTATAAGTCTATTAGCTTATTCTGCACAAGTGTGTGAATGAATTATAAAATTAAGTACCGTCCTACTACATTACTAGATTCAAAAATATTATTTCCTGGTTATTTCCTCCAATAGGATTTTGTTGTGCAATTGATCTAATTGTGCTACCATGATAGTAATTGTAAATAATACTTTCTGCAGATTATAAAGGTGGTTTTTACCACCAACTTTGAAGAAGGCTTTATTTTATTCCATGGGATTCTTTAAGTATCTGACTTTTATTAGTAGTCCTTTGTGGTCAAGCAATGGCATCTATCCTTATTTTCCATGTGAAGGAATAAGAGTAAGACAGAACAAACATTACAAAGGGAGAGAGCAGGAACCTGTGGTGGTGATATAAAGGGGCAAGGCATGTCTGTTAGTGGATTTAAGAGGCATGAGGTGGTTGGAAGGCTACCCATATTTGGTATTCTGCATGCTGGTATTCAATAGCACAATCCGCAGGCTCCTGCACAGAGGTTCGTGTACCACCACTCATTCTCTTGCAAATTAACCACTGATTCTTGCATTCAAGAGGTTTCCTGTCAAAGAAGACCCAAGTCAGAATTCTGAGACAGATACTAAAGTGCTGGGATTTCATGTCATCTTAAACCTAGAACTCTCTGGTGTTTTTAGGGCCTTTGTGGAAGTCCTTGATGAAGCACTTCCCACAGAATCATCCGGTGATTAGAGGGAATCCATTTTTCAAGGAGAATCTTTCCTCTCCGGAAGATATAACGTTGGTGGTCTCCTCTCTCACGATCCCTTAATTTCTCTGATGGAAAAGTCAGACAATTGGCATGGAAAGAAGTCTTTTGTTTCGAGCGCAAGCAGTATAAGCATTTGATAGGAGGGTCATCAGCATAAATCATCAGTTGCCCACAAGAAGGGCACATCTCTTTTTCGTGTGTGTCATAATGACAGTCAAATCACTTACTGCACAGTATAGCTGAAGCAGGTGTCAGCAGCAGTCCAGAGAATTGAAGAAAAGGTGAAAGTCATGAGAAGTCTAGTCAATATGTCAAGACTGAGCATAGCTCTCTCCAGTGATTCTCTCACACACCACATGTAGTAAACATCTCTAGGGAGAGAAGACAATTCAGCACTTCCACCTTATTGGCTGTAGTTAATCTTTTTCAAATTAGGTGGATCATGTGCTAAAAAACAATTTTGTTGGGCCACTTTAACATTTTACTGCTATTTTAAAAGTTCAGCGGTTCTCAGCCCAACGGAAATTATGCTCTCTGGAGAGGCGCCCTTATTCCAGTCCCCAGATTGGTGGCCTAAAAATTTAGTTCCCGCCCCTACTCCAAAAGCAGTGGTGAAAAATCTTGGTGTGCATTTAGACCAGAAACTCTATGAAGGAGCAAGTTACAGCCACCGTGAGCTCCTGTGTCTTTATATTACGTCTCCTGAGGAAGGCTTTTCCTTTCCTCCCTTTAACAGTAAGGGAAACCTTACTACAGGCTCTTGTAGTATGTCACCTTGACTACTGCAATGCCCTTCTGATCTCAGCCACTGAAGCATCACTCAAGAGACTTCATGTGGTTCAAAATACCGCCGCCCGATTGGTCTCCAACTCTCCAGCCAGTACTGCTTCCTTACCCCTACTCCAGGGTCTACCCTGGTTGCCTGTTCGGAAGTGGACTCGTTTTAAAATCTGCTGTTTAGTGCATAAGCCACTTCACAGCAATGCTCCCAGCTATCTTAACAATAGACATATACGGTATCAGCCCTCTAGAACACTCCGATCCAGATCTAAATCACTCCTTGTGGTTCCTCGGATAAAGAAATCACGCACAGGGGGGAAGGCCTTCTACCACTTGGCCCCCTCATACTGGAATCAACTTCCTCTCCATCTTCGTGTATGCACTAACTACTTGCAATTTCGTCAATCTCTCAAAACCGAACTTTTCCAGACTCCCTCGTTGACCTTATAACTCCTCTTCAGTCTCCCTACGCTGATCTAATAGCACTTCTATAGCGCGGAGATACCCCTTTGGGGGTGATTCGGGTGCTCTATACGACACATAAATAAATAAATAAAATAAACGATGGAGAATGATTGAAGCATGCAAATCTATGAAACATCCAATGCTGGAGTACCAGGTATTTTCCAGCTTAGGGGCAACTACAAGGGGTTTCTTAGAAAGGGTCATACAAGTTTCCTAAGAGAAGAAGAGACTGACTAGATTTCTGGAGCCCACAAGGCCAATTAGAAGTGTTTTAACTTAGTAGAAGAAGCACTAGAGGAAAATCCACACAGATTCCTGGTTATAGGATGCAAACCTCAGGGTGCACAGGTGTCAACCCTTTCTGTCATTGACAATTTTAGTCCAAAGACCTTTCAGATACTGCAGTGAATGGAAACCTGTCCATACGTATGAAGGCAGTAAACACATTTTGTGTGGGGCTTCTGTGTAAATATTCCTTGCCCCACAAGAGGCACACAGCCTTAAGAGAAACTTTGACTGTGAAGACGTGTCTGCCAGGAGGATGCTGCCAAGGCTCAGCCAAACATGGGGTAGAAACCATTTTCCTCCTACATTTGGGACCAAGGAGGGATCAAGGGGAAATAATTCACAGAACATAAAGGAAAATATTAGCTTTCTGTAGAACTGTGATTAGTTCATAGAATTTACTGCTGTGGTAAAAAATGTGTCAGTTGAAGCATCTTTTGGGAGGAGAAGCTCTGAAACTAGTCACCCCTTTTGCCAGAGTTGCGGCTTAAAGTGAGGTGTATAGGTTACAGGTAGCCGATGGCTGTTTTATTGTTGTTTGAGTGTATGCTGTTATGCTAACATGGTCTACCGAGGGCTCCCAGTCTGACTACAAGCAAAAACTCAAGCATGTTAATCTATTACAGACACAATGCTGGGGAAATATAAAAACATACACTTATCTGTTTGATATGGCTGTCAGGAGATTTATCAGTGTATTGAAATGGCGGCGAATGTGAAATCCAAGACTACTCTACAAACTTGAACAAGTGTACAAGAAAGGCTTTTCCCTGCTACAAAAAAACACAAGTTGGCCTCATTCTGAGTGCAGCAATGAATCCAAAATCTGGTACAAACTATTTATTTATCTGAGTTTGGATTCTGAGTTGAATGGAGATGGTGAGTCAGCTTAAGTTCCTCTTGGTAGATTTTTGGCCAAGTATAAACTTGAAGAATTTGTGCAGGAAACTATGTAAGAAAGGGGAAAAACATCAGGTTTTACTGTTTGGATAAGAATGAAACATCTAGCTTATCCCTTCTTCTGACATGCACAACTTGAAATTGCCTGTTAAAAGCAACCAAGAATAATACCTCAATGAACAGTAATGATATTTCCTCGGGTCGTTTTACAGAGAGCAATTTGACAGCCACCTCAGAATAAGAGGATACATGTGTCATTTACAACTGTCTGACAGTTGACCACAAGGGGAAGATGCACTTCTTTTTGCAGGTAGACTCAGCACAGGCATTCCTGCACAAATTGAATCTTGACTGTAGTTGAGGTGGGAATACTAGAGGTCTTTGATGGTATGGCGGTGTGGGAGCGATTGATCTCCTAGGTAGTGAAGAACTAGAAGCAGCCTACAAGCAGTTAAGTGTGTCACTTAATGTTTGATTAGAAATGTTCATTGTTACTATACCTGCTTTGCCTTTCGCTGTTAGAATTCAGTAGCTACAGAGTCAATCGTAATTTCTAAGTAGCAAAGGGGTGCTTATTTTAAATCATAGGAACTGGTGAACTGGTTTACAACAACACGATTTTTCGCCAGCTCTCTGGGGATGTAATGGTTATACTGATATGGGGCCTTATTTAGAGATTGGCAGGTGGGATATACTGTCAAACATAACAGATATTCTACATGTCACAATAAAAGTAACTTGAGTTTTGATGCACTTGCAATATGGAGGACAGGACATCAGCCATTTTTGTGATAGAATATCCTGCCTGCCAAACACTAAAAAAGACCCTAGTGCCTAATAAATACAATGAATCCCAACATTAGTTACTGGGAGAAATTCTCCCACATTCCCACACTGTTATGCATCCAGCTACCTCGCCCAACACAAACTTTCAAATACATATAACTTCTGAACAAACTATTTTAAACTTATTGACTTTACAACGTCTTGCTCTGTTTTTCTTTTTGTATTTCTACTCCCTTTAAAAAATGTAACGACATTTCATCACAGATACAAAGTGTACTGATAGTTAATAAGGCTATCTTGTGAAACATGGGAACATTTATTTTTCTTATATGTTTGGGAAAACAAACTTTAGAAAATATCTTTAGGAAAACAACTTTGTCACGCTACTGGTATCGTGTATCTGTCTCAGAGTAGAAACCCACCTGTCTCTTTCAAAAGCGCACAGTTGGTAAACTTTACCTTGGTCCTGTGTGAATTATTTGTGTCACCACCATAGTTTTGTATCTCATGTCCATCTCGACTTGTTGCCGAGTTGCTGAGGACCCTTGTGAACTGCTGGCGTTGAGCATACTGTAGCTCCTGTTAAAAAACACGCAAGAGTGAGCAAATTCCCAAAATGATGACACACATGATCAAAGAATTCCATAACACTAGAGAGTGAGATGATCTCAGTGAATGACACAACCATAGACAAAAGTGACAATTCTTGAGGGACATAAGCCAGGGCAGGCATTTTATACATCGTTGCCAGTTGTTAGACATGGTTGCCCCTTTCTAGCTAGTTTAGACTCAAGGGCATGAACATAGACCATATGGCTGTGGGCCTTATATTCTTAAGAGTCAAGGGCATGCACATAGACCAAATGGCTGTGGGCCTTATATTCTTAACTCCCATTCCACAGTGGCATGGTCTTGCTACTATTTTCAATCTCTTGCTTCAGCCTAGCTTTTCTTGAAAGCTCAGAGGGTTCACAAGCCCAGTATGGGAGACAAAGCCTTCTTACTACTGTTGAACTCCCTGCCAGAAATCTTGGGGAAACACATAAAAATGTTTTTTTACTCTTATCCCTACTAACTTTGGTCTCATTGCCAGTGTCACATTGTTTTAGTCAACACCAAGTAAACATCAGTTGGATTAATGCTTTACTGATAAGAGAAGACATAACTTCAGATAAACTATGTGCTGACGGTGTAGCAAAGCATAATGTGCATGAGCTCCAGGTTGTAATTTCAATTTCTTTGAGTTGGGGATCCTGCATAGCAGATGAACCTCACCAAGCAGTGGAACATGGTTTCTATTTCCTGTCTCATAAAACTTTGCGACCCAGACCATACAGCTCTGCTCTGTAATAAGGCTTTCTGAGTCCAAGACAGTGGGCTTTAAGTCTAGGCTCTGCAGAAGATTACTGATCACAAATTCCAGTATTTTAAGTGCAGTGTTACTGAGCCCAGGTACCTGGGTTGTGAGTTCATACTGAAGATGCTCCAAGGCTGAAAGTCGACTCTGTGATTCTTGGCCCTGATGTACTGTATGTGCAGACCTGGTGGCAGTAGGAGATGATGGTTGGCGAGAGGCAGAAGAGGGTGCAAGTCCTACAAAGGGGAGAAAATAAATAACTAGGATCACTGTTGGTACTGTACTTATTGCATATTACAGAGTCCACAGCAGGAGCAGGATTTAAGGTAGAGTACAGAAAGGAACATTAGCCCGTGCTGGACTTCATGAATAAACAGGTCCTGAACACAAATACAAAGTGAAACAGAGCACGTACTTAGCTAGGATCACAGGAAGAATGATAAACTGACACAGAGCTACAGCATTGCACATAGGTAAAGTACAGAGAGACACAAGTTCATAGCAATTTTAACAGGCACAAAGAAAAGTGCTAAAAAACTTCAGTAGGTTGAAACCAAAGAAATTCAGAAATGCAATCAGAATACAGCCACAAACGGAGAATGGGTACACAAAAGAAAACAGAAAAATTCATAAACTATAAGGCTAAATACAGGGAAATAGCTAGACTACAGAGAAAAGGCTAAAAGGTAAAGTGCATAACAAAGGGAACAGAGCTAAAGTACATGAAAAGAGAAAAAAAGATACAACAAGAAACACAGGCATGTAGCATGAAGGACAGAGGGCTAGAATACAAAATGAATGAGAGACGGAGGGCCAACGTACAGTAAGAAGCATTGATAGAGTCCAGGAAGAATTTGAGAGTCAACGTATAGGGAGAATATGGATAGAGAGCTAGAATGGACTCAAACTCCAGCTAGAGACCTAGAGTACCAGAAGAATCACAGAGCCCTAGAGCACAGGAATAATAACAGAGTTCAAATACAGGAAGAAGCAAAGGTTCAGTAGAGAGAGAATAATGCAATAAGTACCTCAAACAGATATCTAACATAATAGGAGAACAGACAATGGAACCCTATAGGAAACACCATGGACATATTACCAGAACACAGACAGAACCAGAGACAGAATTGAAGGAGATCAATAGATAAAGAAAGAGCTAGAACACAGGGGAAATGGCAAAGAGAGAATTAGAGTACAGGGGAAACTATGGGCAGACATCCAGAATACGGAAAGAACTGCAGAGAGTTTTAGTAGTATAGAGCTAGAGTATAGGGAGAGGTAGAGAGCTAGAGTACTTAAATAAACACAGAGCCAGTGAACAAAGAGGCCCACATACAGAGGTCTACAGTCAAGGAGAACCACAGAAAAGAGACTGAGCACAGGGAGAACCAAATACTGTGCACACAGGGAGAATTGTGGAATTTGAACTCAGTGCATCAAAAAAGGAATCAGAGCTGAGGCCTGAAACTGCACTGAACCACATCCTGTACTCTGATGGAAGGAAGGACTTTTGCAGCTTCTGGTCCAGCTGCTCCTGGTGTGGTACAACAACTGAGTCTAAGCTGTAAACCATAGAGTCTATTTTCACTGAGGAAGGTGCTGGTGAGTAACATGAACCATGCATACAGTGAAACAAAGGTTGACAATTATTTCTACCCTTTCCACATCCATGGTATTAAAAAAAGATACTTATCTGTAACTATACTTCTATGGTGGCATTATCTTTCATAGATTCACATGCTTGAATACTTCCTTGTCATCAAGCTGAGAACCTCAGTACTCTAAAGTTAAACAGCAGTCATGGTACTGTCTCTATTAAGATTAAATAATAACATGGAAAATATGTAGTTTATCCACCTCGATGCATGACCACCACTGACGAGAGGTGAAGAGGCAGTCCACGGAGGCCCCAAGTACCAGATTTTCAAAGCAGTGCACTTATAATAAACCTCAATTTATGAGATGTGGAAGAATTGCATATGAATCTATGATAGATATCAATGCAGGGAGAACTATACATTTATATGCTTGAATACAAATTGTCAAAGCAGTGTTAATATTTTAGTAGATGGTGGGATTGAGGCTCTTCTTAAGTAAAAAGTTTCATCAGTTCGACTTGGCCCACTGACGTTTTTGCCTGGGAGTGCAGTAATGTCTGAAGACGGAGTGTTCATTCCTTCATATAGCCTCCTCAGCAAATGTTCTTAATGGACATCTCTGCGAACCATGCAGTTGTGGCGACTATTCCTCCAGTGGAATGTGCTGTGATGGTCATCCTGTAACTGCTTCCCTCCTTGACTATAAGCCCGGAGGTACAAGAAACAATCTATCCGAAATACCTTGTTTTGATACTGGCCTTCCCTAGTTTGCATCACCAAATGCTACAAACAGCCTACCAAAATGACTTTTTTTCTATCAAAACAGGATTTCAAACATGTCTGAACATCAGCAAATAGAAAGTTCTTTTTGAAAAAGATGATGGTTGTGGAAAACACAGGCAACATACTGGTTAATTCAAGTGAAACATTATTGCTACTTCTGGCATACATTTTAGGTTAGTTTTAAGGATAACCTTATTCTTAAAGAATTTTGTCTATGGCCCCTTTATGGGAAAAAAAGACCCTATATCTCACCCACTCTCCTTGAAGACACATTACCCAACAGAAATGTTGTCTTCATTTATAAGTGTGGAATTGGAGATCTATGAAACACCTCAAAATGCTGTATCTTTAAAAGACATTGAGAAAATGTTGAGACCCCACAAAGGTGCCTGTACTAGAAGAAAATAGAGGTCTCCTTAAATATTTAGAAATCGCTGATAAATGTGTTAAAATGTAAGTGTGTTGGACACCTGATTTTATAAGAAGCAACAACAGATCAGACGCTGTTCCAAGTGGATAATGCACATTCTCTTTTGCTCAAATATAAAAAATGTGTCCATTGGCAAGCATTTGTCTTAAGTGATGATGAAGCTCTGACCGCTCTAAAAATTCTCCGACAAACATCTGGGACCTGAAATGATACATATTCTAAGCCCTCTGAAACTAGACTGTCAAATGTGGGGATTCTGTATTCGTACAAATAATCTGCCCTTGATTTCCTGAACAGCAGTGCTAGATGTGTCTTGAGCTGAATCAGTAGGTTCATGGCTCCATTCCACCGCTCTGGAAGCGAGTGCTGCTCGGGCCCTGCAAGAGCTATTTGAATCGACAGGCACAGCTCTCTATTCATCTTGCAGAACAGCTGCAGTCATTGAAAATGGGGGAAAGGCACAAAGAAACATTCCTTTCCAGTTTACTGAAGAAGCCTCCACCTGTGAACCTAGGTATACCCATCTTCTTCTGAATAATGGACAGTTTTGATTGTGGAGAGTTACAGATAGATCCTATTGGGATGGAAAGATCCTTTACAAAGTAAAGGCACCTCTGCCCTGAGTGCCCAACTCTACTGATGGTTGGATCCCTAATGCTGTATTTTGTTGTCACAGGCGAAAATAGATCATGCTTTTGTGCTATGACGTAGGCCTGTCTCACAGATTGTCATCTAGCTGAACCAGAAAGGGTGGCCCAAGGCACTACCCTCATTGTGGTGAAAGGCTAACACCTTCACCAGGTGGTATGCAAAAAGAACAACTGATGGACAGAATGCAGAACAATGTCATGCATTCACACCAGTACAGAGATCTGGGCCTAAATACATAATTTTTTTGCTCAACATGCCATTCTAGTTTGGACCCAGCCAAATGCAAATCTGTCTTGGCCCTGCGCCCAATGGGAACAGTCCAGCCCGAAAAGCCAGACCAGGTCCTCCCTAGACTGGAAACAGGCATCCTAGGACCTGTTTCGTGGTCTCACCCCTCTTCATCCATGATAGCTTGACTCCAGAGGCATGGAGAGCACAGGACGCACGTCTGGGCATACTCGTCCCACTCGGGGTGACAAATGCCAAGAGAGCAATTAATGGACAGAATGCAGAATAATGTCATACATTCACCCCACTACAGAGATCTGGGCTTAAATCCATTGTTTTTTTGCTCACCATGCCATTCCAGTTTGGACCCAGCCATATGCAAATCAGTCTTGGTCCTGCGCCCAATGAGAACAGTCCAACCATGAACTGCCAAGCCATGTCAGGTCCTACCTGGACTGAAAACAAGCATCCTAGGACCGGTTTCGGGGTTTCACTCCTCTTCAGCCTGGATAGCTTGACTCCAGTGGCATGAAGAGCACGGGACCAACGTCTGGGGATACCCGCCCCGCTCGGGGTGACAAATGCAAAAAGATCAATTGATGGACAAAATGCAGTCCAACAACATACATTCACCCCAGTACAGAGATCTGGGCCTAAATCCATCGTTTTTTTACTCACCATGCCATTCCAGTTTGGACCCAGCCATATGCAAATCAGTCTTGGCCTTGTGCCTAATGTGAACAGTCCAGCCTGAACTGCCAGATCAGGTCCTCCCTAGAGAGGAAACAAGCGTACTAGGACCGGTTTCGGTGTTTCACCCCTCTTCAGCCAGGATAGCTTGACTCCAGTGGTATGGAGAGCACGGGATCCACGTCTGGGCACACCCGTCCCATTCGGGGTGACAAATGCGAAAAGAACAATTGATGGACAGAATACAGAACAATGCCTTACATTCCCCCCAGTACAGTGATCTGGGCCTAAATCCATTGTTTTTTTGCTCACCATGCCATTCCAGTTTGGACCCAGTCATCTGCAAATCAGTCTTGGCCCTGTGCCCAATGTGAACAGTCCAGCCCTAAAGTCAAGACAGGTCCTCCCTGGACTGGAAAAAAGTATCCCAGAACCGGTTTCGGGGGTTGCACCCCTCTTCAGCCAGGATAGCTTGACTCCAGTGACATGGAGAGCATGTGTTTGCTTTATTTGCCCAGACGTGGGTCCTTTGCTCCCTTTACCACTGGATTCAAGCTAGCCTGGCTGATGAGAGCTGTCAGACCATAACCGGTCCCAGGATGCCTGTTTCTGGTCCGGGGAAGACATGGCTTGGCAGTTCGGGCTGGACTGTTCCCATGAGGCACAGGATCAAGACTAATGTGCATATAGCTGTGTCTGAACTGTGGTGGCGAAGTGAGCTAAAGAACGATGATGGATTCAACCCAGATCTGTGACTGGGGGTGAGTGTCTGAAAATTTTCAGCACTCCGTCCATCATCTCCTTGTGTATGCTTTCAACAGGAGTTTAGCAGAATAAGCCTGGTGGTGACAGCATACAGTGCAGTGATCAGTAGGGGTGAACAGGTTCTTTTTAACCTGTGTAATTGGAGTGAGGCCTACAGGCTCACTCACTTTTCTAGTTCTGCTGCTGTGTGCTCAACTCATCCTTGGTGTACATCAGGTTGGTGTGAAGTAATACGCAGTGCAGACTGATGTATCTGCTCTTGGTGTATCTGTTTGGCTCCCACATAATCCGCGAAGTGTTGATAATCCACCCAGAAGTCTTTAGTGTGGTCAAGGTAGAAGGACAGCGCACGTTTTGGGTCCAGATGGTAGAGTCTCTCCTCCTCTTTGGACGGGCGTGGAGGTAGGTAGACGGTGGGCAATGTGATGGTTTGACCTATGTGGAAAGAGGTAACCACTTTGGGCAGAAAAGAGGGCCTAGTATGGAGGACTACCTTGTCCGGATGGCAGAGGTGATGGCATGCAGGAAAGCAGTCTTCAAAGTAAGGAGACGAAAAGGGCAATTATGTAGTGGCACAAAGGGAGCAAACATAAGATGTGAGGACAAGATTAAAGTCCCACTGGGGCATTACGAAAGGAGAAGGAGGAAAGAGTTGAGTAATGCCCTTCAGAAACCTGTTACCAATCCGGGACTTAAAAAGAGAAGGCTGATAAGGAAGGTGAAGAAAGGCCGAAAGATAGCCTTTAAGAGTGCCCAGAGCAGAGCCCTGCTGGGCCAAAGAAAGAATGAAGAGGAGAACCTCTGAAAGAGGGGCAGAACGGGGATCCACAGCCTTTGCTGTGCACCATACCACAAATTTTTTCCATCTACAGGTGTATACCGTTTTAGTGGAGGGACGCCTGGCTGCCAAGATGACGTTACAGACTTCGGGAGGAAGGTCGAAAGCTGTAAAGTGTTGCCGCTCAATCTCCTCACAAGGAAGTGGAGGTTGGACAGGTTCGGGTGGAGGACCATCCCCTGCTGCTGCAACAGAAGATTCTCTCAAAGAGGCAGTCTGATTGAAGGATTGATGGCCATGCTCAAGAGCTCGGGGGGTACCAGACTCTTTGTGCCCAGTCCGCATTCACAGGAATGACTTGAGCCTGGTCGTGCTTGATCTTCTTCAGCACTCTGGACAGAAGTGGTACAGGCGGAAAGGTGTACAGGAGGCCACAATTCCACTCATGATGAAAGGCATCGCCGAGCGAATGCCGCCTTGGAAACTCCAACGAACAGAACTGCTGACATTGCGTGTTCTCTTCGGTGGTAAATAGATCTAACCAGAGGCCTCTGATCTCCGCCTCTCCTATGTGTCTGCCCCATCCCAGGAGTGACGCATCCGTCACCACTGCAAACTCTGGTTGGGGACGGGAGAGGGATCTGCCATTGACCCAATCCCGGTTCGTGAGCCACCACTGCAACTGACTTGCAGTCCCCTCCAAGATCTGGACAACATTTGAAAGATTCCTCCTGATGCTGCTCCCACTGGAACTTCAGGTCCCACTGCAGAGCCAGCGTATGCCACCTGGCATGATCTACCAGCAGGATGCATGATCTACCAGCAGGATGCAGGAGGCCATGAGGCCCAGCAACCTCAGAAATAGAGGCTGAAAAATCTGTATCATAGCCCGAATATCCCAGATTCGCTGCTCGGTAGGATAAGCCCGAAACTGCACTGTATCCAGAACTGCTCCAATGAAAAGGAGCTTCTGAGAGTTAATAGTGAACCCCAGCGAATGCAAGTGGTTGGCCGTAGTCTGGCGGTTGGAGACGACAGCCCAGGGCGAGCCCGCCTTCAACAGCAAGTCATCGGGATAGGGGAAGACTGGAACCCCTCATCTGTGCAGATGAGCTACGACCACTGCAATCACTTTTGTGAACACCCGAGGGGCGCTGGTAAGACCAAAGGGGAGCACAGTGACCTGAAAATACTCGTGGCCTACCGTAGGTAACACCGGTGGGCAGGAAAGACTGAGATGTCTTGTAAATTCCAATCTACCATCCAGTCTCCTGGGTCAAGGGCAGACAGGACCTGAGCCAAGGTTAACACTTCTCCATCGGGAGGAAGCGTTTGACGTCCCTGAGATTTTAAAATAGGACGCATGCCTTTGTCCTTCTTGGGTACACACGAGGCACGGATCAGGGACCGATATCAACTTGTGACAGGAGTCACAAGGCTTGAAACCGGGCCGCCTGCTGGACATGTCTCGTGCACCAGGAGTCGAAGCCTCAAAAAGATGACAGGGTTAGTCAAAAAGTGACTAGGGGGCACCCTCTCCCCGGATCTGGGCTGGGTTGTACAGAAAAATAAAGAACTGACGTCAGCGCGCAAGGGCGGCTTCTAAGTAAACGCAGCATCATCATCCCAGCAACCACCACGCCAACGACAGACGTGGAGTCGACCCACGCCACCTACCGACGCGCTGGAGTACTGCTACGAAAACATTTCTCCGGATCCAATCTGATGCCTGGTGGTAATTCTAAGGAAAGAAATCTATAACTTATAGTCTCTTTCAGATTGTTGAATGAAAGTGCTGAATGTATGTGTGGCTGAATGGTACAGTGTATGGAGGATAAAGTACTGTGCAGTGTATGCATGCTATACTCATGCCCTGGATGTTTACATGCCTGTGGATGGCACAATACATGGAGGGACCTGGGTTCCAAGACTCAGGTCCACATGGTGAAACATGTAAAGAATATAGAGAGATCCACCCAGACAGATGTGTTGATTGTTGCTTTTCTGTAAGCTGTGTAGGACATAAACTGGGGAATGGAGGCTCACGCCTCCTCTGCACACTTCATAGTGTGCTCCTTGATTCAGTGAGAGGTCACAAAGAAGGCGACTGGGCATGGGGGGTGAAAATAGAATCATAAAGATAAGGCTGGGGGCCTTGGGCTAACCATTTGATGAACATATCATTGTGGCTGACATCTGGGTGTGAACCCTAGTCTCTCCTGCAGCTAAGTATGGGCGGAAAATCCGTTCCGCTCACGGATTTTGCGGATTTTCGGTAAATTCGCAATCCGCGAGATTCGCGAATTTCCTGCGAAATCCGCAAATCCGCGAGCAGCGGATTTTATGGCTTGCTCGCACTGTTCGCGTGAGTTTGCGGCTTCCCAGTTCAACTTTGCGCCCCGCGAATAAGCGCTAAATTGCAGAAATACGATCTTAGCAAAACTGAAACTACTTACCAGATTCAAAAGTTCAAGCTCATCATTAGTAGCCATTTCCTGTAGTGCTTCCTGAGGGGCCCCTCCAGAGTTCAGTTGCCTACTTGCAACTATTATGTGACCCTGCTCTGACCCTCAGAATAGTTACACATATGCCACAAAGGTCCTGAATTACAGCTAAGGGAGACAAGCAGGAGCCAGGCTGGAAGTTCAAATCCAACAGTGACACATTAATCAGCCCCTAATTCATTATTGTCAGTTGGGGCAGGGCAGGTGTTGTAACTAATTTTGCAACAATGAAAGCACTTAGCAAGTGCAAAAGATCACTAATCAGGAAGCACTAAGGAAGCAGGTGCCAGCTAAAAAAATATTCTGTGACACATTAATCAGCCCCAAATTAATTCAGGTCACTTGAGGCAGGGAAGGTGTGCTTTGCTTTGCCACAATAATGTGCACTGGACAACCAGAGGGTGCTGTAATGAAACAGAGGGTGGCATGGGTGGGCCAGAGGGTGACATGAGTAGTCAGAGAGTGGCAGTGGTGACAGAGGGTGGCAGTGATGAAGAAGAGTGTCCCAAACAGGCTGGACACGTAGAAACAACAAGTTCGCAAAACTTGCGAACCGACAGGTAAGTTCGCGTTTGCGAAATTGTACAAAACCCTCGCGAACTGGCAGAAACCCGCGCGAACACAAAAAAAAAATTCGCGAGAATTCGCGGATTTTTGCGGATTGCGAGTTCGCAAATCCGCAAAATTCGCGAACGCGAGATTCGCAAAATTCGCCCATGCTTACCTGCAGCCTGTGTTGTGAAACTATCAGCTTCAGAGACATCCTTGCTGTGAAAGACTGCTTTTTAAGAGGAAGAGGGAGCACCGGAGTATGCACTTCAAAAGAAGAAGATTCCCAACATTAAACTTTAAAGTCTCAGAGCCTAAATCACATTTGGTGTCCGGAAATTTACTGTAAGAAGGGTAAATTGTCATCTGCCAAGCAGCCAGATGGGCTGTGTGAGGAGAGGAAGTTTTGCAGGACTGTGACCAGGACTGGGGGTCAAAGACTGCTAGTCTCCCTACAGAATAAGGGGACATCCAAGACCACCTGCCCTGAAGCCAGTAGCACCAGTGCCTTCCTGGACCAGTGTGCCCTGTAAGGATGAGGATAGCACTGGAGGGCGCAAGGTCCAATGGGAGCCCTTTTGAGTGGATTCCTGTGTGAGGACACGCCTGCTGCACCAATTGGGTCAAACCCTGTATGCCAGGAGAAGGCCACCGCAAGGATAGCTGTGTGAAAGACTCCATTGTGATAAGGGCCACAGCTTGTGCGGTAGAGGTTCTGTGCCCCGTATGCCAGGAGGGGCCATCATTGTAAAGAATGCCGTGCAGTAAGGGCCGAAGCCTTGCATGGTAGCAGTGTGGCAACCCCATATGCCAAGAGGGACCACCATAGATAACTTCCAGTGTTGACCAGGCTGGAGCCCATGGACCGAGAGTGGCAGTGACACTGTGTCAGAGGAGGCACTAGAAGCACTAAGGACTGTGACTTGTTCCATTCTGTAGGAGAAGTGAGAACGCCATGAGAACAATGTTATTCGGGTGTGCGACTCAGACAGGATCGTTATAGCCATCCCACCATTGGGAGCGAGTCAACACTTACCCTGCAGGAGATGGCACAATAAATGTCTGCTCACTGCAGGAGTGCGACCGAGAGTGAGAGAGCCTGTCCCCGATGAGTGCAGCCACTGAGTCCGCGTGCGGCCGACTTGCCTGACTTGGGCTTGAGACACTGCAGAGCGCGCCAACAGGGTTCACTCCAGAACTCCAAACGCTTCCCTCCTGCAAGTTAGAGTAAGACTTTTTTCGGGTCTGAATGGTCCAAGGGAGCGCGTGTGCTCTGGAACACTATTGACTTTAAATCAGAGTCATAGTGGACTTTTGCAACCTTGGATGTTACCGATTGTGAATGGGGAATAACCATGAAGGTTGAGTCCTGAAAGCAGCAGGCAGAGTTTCGCTCCAAAATGTGTGCAGCAGGTTTTCTGTTCTTGGGTCAGCAGCTCTTCTTTGTCTGTATCTTCTTTAGGTTCAGGGTCCGAGGATGCCACCTATATACCAAATTTAGGGACGTTAAAGGGGGTGACAGGTAGTAGCCAATGGGCTACCTACCTTTAGCGTGTCTAGACCCTCTAAGGGACCACGTCTTGTGGGAACACACACTACCCTAGCACCTGTTAATTTCTGCCATCCCAAGATGGAGGAATTGGAAAAGTCTTGCCCACATCACCTGCACCACCTTAGGGGTGGTGCTGGCTGAATGTGGGCATGCCTCCTAATCTAATTATTTTTCCCGTCTGTCCTCCTGCCAGATGTGGATCAGGACGGGGGGGCAGGGGGGGGGGGGGGGGGGGGGGTTGGCATCCTCCACTGACTGGAGCTGCCTGAGTTGCATTTCAAAGGCGGCATCGCCTTTGAAGCTTACCGCCATGGAAGAGCATTCTGGCCTGGGGAAAATGTGAAGCACCTCTGCACAGAGCAGGCTTTGTTTCTGGCAACTGAGAGCTCTGGCTGGCACCTCATGAGGTCAGAAACATGTTTGGTGGTGGCAGGCTGGCTAAGACTAGTCAGAGACCACACCATTGATTGGTAGGTTTTCAGGGGATTCTCTAAGGTGTCTCCTGTGTGCATTTTTTAATAAATCCAACACTGGCATCAGTGAGGATTTATTAAGATGAGATGTTTGCTACCAAAAGTGAAGCCATCATGGAGCTAGGAAACTTGTGATGACAAGTGTCATGTGTTTATCTAGGTTCCTGATCGATACTGTGACATTATGCCCCTATTCGGCTATAAAGCCCTTTATTCCCTATATTGGCATAACCGTTCAAGTGCGATTTTCTGAAAAGTCATCTCTGGCCTCACACGAGCAGAGCCACAGAGCCACATTCCAGCATGACTCTCTGCTACTTCCTTTGCGACCAATTAGTGCAATGACAGAGCAGCAGTCACTATCTGATATTCCTAGATAACACTCCGAGTTCTTCAACAAGATAAAAACTTAGCAAACCTGGAAATCCCCGCTTGCTATGTTTTGATTAGTAATGGAACTCTAATGAGCAACTGATAACTGTCACTTCCTAGTGACATCTTTAATTGACGTCTTATGTCCAGCAAACTTGCGTCAAACCCGGCACCTGTCAGGTATAAATATTACCAACGTTGCCTTAAGCAATGCGAAGCTAGCTGCTGTTGAGCGAGAGCTACTGTTGCTGATGCCAGCTGCCTGCATGACCCCGTGTTGGTAAAAACTAGCACTCTGTCGCTGCAGCCTGCTATCCTGTGGTGGTGAAGCTACTGATTACCATTATCGCCGCTACAGCGCGAACTGTGGTTCAGTACGCTTGAGGAGCCGTGCAGCCGTCCTCTGCGAAGACATCCAGCCCAGCTGCCCGCGGACGCTGTCACCCCTCCTTCCTCGACGCGCTGAGAGAAGCCGCTGCCTTTCTCGTGCAGAGAAATCCAGTCCCGGCGCTTCCGGTTTACCCTCGCGGGTGACTGGGATATCGAGAGAGACCCCTGAAGGAGATACCAATCCTCCATCATTCTATTCAGAGGTATGGTGTTGACTAAACCCTTAGACGAGAATTCTTGAAACAAACCTTGGCAAAACCAACTTAACTTAAGCTACTTACTTACTCCCCCTTCTCACGTGTTAGGCCTAGGTCAGGCACACTGGGGTAGGCTTAGTTAGAAGCACCAGTTGAGTATGTTAGCCTAATGTATATATGACTGTATATATGTTTTATTACTTTTAAACCATTGTATGGCTAAGAAACCATATCAATGCTTTTACAGTTCTATTTCGCTATTCTTATCTTACTGTACGTACTTTTTATAATAACAGTTATTGCAATTGTGGCAATACATTTCTCTTATACGAGAAGAAAGACTGTTCAATAAATGTTAACCTTTATTGATAAACGCCCGTCTCTCTATTCTCTACATATTGTGAAAGTAAACTGCACCAGACTGACTGAGTGAAATCTATGTCTATTGTTTCACACGACCCTAGAGATCGACTCTTGATCTGAGGAGCAAAGTTGTCATGTTGCACGGTTGTTGGAAAACTGAATCCCTTCTTGTCTGTGCCAAGGAAGCTGATCACTTCCTATGCAGAGAAGAAAGTTTCCAGTGACCTCTGAGCTAGTTGGTAACACAACCCAATTAAGTTTAGCATAGTCAGTGGAGGCCTGGAATATCCGCAGTTCCATGTCGATACTACTGTTTATGTTATTCCAATGCGCAGGGCCTAGTGGGAAACTAGGAACTACACTACATGGCGCCCTAACGTTTGGTAAGGCGATAAACTAACGTAAGACTTGTAGAGTAACTCAGTCGTGCATATTTCACATCCCTTTCTCCCGTAAATACTCCAATAGACGTCTGGAGTGGGTGAAAGGTTAAAATCCGCCCGACCTTAGTAGGAAGAGATTCCTATGTAAAGCTCTGGTTTATTCAACGTTGAAGGATACAGTGTTCCAAAATATTGTGCATCTAATCTTTGTCTCCTTGGAGACCTACTCTGCAAACCTGCATTTTTTAAAATGTCAGTATAAAACGGAACCTCTGGGGCCGCAGTAGATGCGACTCAGCAAGGTCCCGAACAAGCAGACCCGGATGCTATTATCATCCCGGTCCACTTAAGAAGATCTATAACTTTAAAACTTATAGAACACGGACTGACACCTCAAGGTGGTACAGTAATTTTCGTGATAGAGGCTCACGAGTATCGGCAGACAGAGGTATTCTATTCATGGATAAACTTTCCAGCGGTAAACGCTATACCACAAGAGTTTCACTATTATAAAATAGAGGAACCTCCGGATGAGTACACCCCTTTCGAGGAGGTTGAAATTCCACTTAAATTTCAAGAGCACCTGCTCTGGTTTAATGGCGCCCTAAAACACAATAATCACATAACTAGGCTCGGTCCTCTAGGTAGACCAGGAGCCACGTGGCCGGTTCTAGCCAGCTACACACCACATCCTGACATTATAAAAATGTCTAAGGAGGAGCTGTTAGCACAGCTAAACACATTAATAAAAATACATAGGCAATTAGTCCAATATGTAATACGGACTGCAACAGTCCAGCCAGCTGTTAATACTCCACAGCTGACCCCTCATCAGGGGAACACAAATAAAATTACACCACAGAACATACAGTCATGTCTTGGTAAAACACCCGTAAAACGGGAACAAATTCCTTTCTGGTTAGCCCAGAAAATCACTCAAATAGAGGCAGTATTTCCTGATACTACCCCTATAGAGAAACACAGAATCTTGACCATCTGCCTTCCTATGGGAATCGCACCACACGTGGAGGACTGCGACACTTGGGGTACAGTCTTTGCTTCCATTTACACAAAAACACACGGTGTTCCGTCTATGGCGGTAATACCAGACGTGCTAAAACAGATTCAAAATGAATTCGGTCCAGAGCCCGCTTTAAATCTAGGTATGAAATTACTGAAAGATTTCAAGCAGGTCACGGCTATATTATTAGCCAACGTAAAGGGAGAAGCAGCATCTGTGGCGATTCGCCAGAAGTTGAGGGAAACAGACATAAAAGATCCTGTTGAGCTTGCAAAAATCATAGAAAAATGCTATGAAGAATTAGGTAGAGACAGCTTGGGTGGAAAACCAGTTAAGCCCCAACTGCTCGAAAATCCTGAAAAATTATTTATTAAAAATAATTTAAACACTCCTAAAAAGAGCTGGGATGGAAATAAACAATCCACTCCCAAGGAAAAAGTTTTCCAGTCCAGAGGAAGGTCTCCTCGACGGAGGGAAAGAACTCCGACTCAAGAACGCCAGTCTCCCCAACGGGAGCCCTCTGAGAAAAGATATAACCTTAGAAATAGGGATAATATAAAAAAACCTGATAGATATCAAAGTATTGATACACGTCCCTCTCGATCTTCTCCACAGAATTCGGAAAGAAGAGGACGGTCAGACCCAGGAGAGCACACCAAGTCCAAAGACAAGGAACCTGCTCAAAATAAGAAATCTCAATTTCAGAAAAAGAAGGTAGCCAGCATTAGAGTAATCAACCATGCCGAGAATACTGAGGACACAGTTGAAAAACGGGGAGTGGGCATTGACAATGTTGGACAGTGCAGCAGAGATCAGTATAGCGCGCAAGAACTTGATGAGTCATCTGGAGACAGTGGACACGAATGAATACATTCAGGTTGAAACTGCCGACGCCAGACTTAGCGAGCCCCATAAAATATACGAAATAACATTGCGTATGGAGGGTGATAAGACTAGGAAAATTAAGGGTCTATTTTGGGATAAGCTCTCAAAAGGCTATGATATTCTGTTAGCTGAAAAAGATTGGCCCCCGGAGTTTGTCAGGGAGTGCCCTCGTGGCGAAGAAGTGATTATGCCTGCCTTCTCGAATCACATACCGATTCATAAAAAATACACATATGCAAGGAAATGGGCAGTAGCCCAGGCACCTGCATTGTATAAAAATCATGTAGGATGGGATGAGGATTCACCGCCTCACAAAATCCAACTAAAAAGTGAACCAACTGCCCAACGGCAGTATCCCATAAAGCAAGAAGCTAAAAAACAGGTCAGGGAGATCTTAGATCAACTTGAGTACCAGGGGGTGATTGAAACATGCACCTCTCAAATGAACAATCCTTTGTTTCCTGTCTCCAAGCCAGACAATTCATATCGTCTAGTTTTGGACTACAGACATCTTAATACATGTTGCAAAACTTTTGCAGTACAAAACTCGCATAGTGCAGCCCTAATGAATAACATAGTTAGGAAAAAATACAAAACAACATTAGACATTTCTAATGGTTTCTTTTGTCAAAACATTGCACCAGAAAGCAGATACTTGACCGCTTTCTCCGCATTTGGGTCGCAGAAAAAATTCTGTCGACTCCCACAGGGGTTCAAGAACAGCCCAGGACTATTCTCAGCTAGGGTAACAGAGTTACTACAAATCTATGATGATGAAGCATTATCTTACGTAGATGATATTTATCTCACAGATGACGACTTGGATACGCACTTGAAGAGAGTGAACACCATTATACTTGGGTTCGCAGCAGAGGGTTACAAATTCAACTTTAAAAAGTCCCGAATTGCCCATCTGACAGTACTATTTTTAGGGTACGAATTATCAAGTGAAGGGAAAAGCCTAGCGGACAACTTCTTAGAGAAGTGCGCTGTACTCCAAGCTCCAAAAACGCTGAAGAATTTACAATCCATTCTAGGTTTTCTGAATTTCGGAAGAACTTACATTCTTAATTACGCAGAGAGGGTTAAACCTCTCTACGAACTAATAAAACCTGATTTTAAACAAATCAATTGGACTCAAAAACACACAGAAATTTTGAGAGCACTACAAACAGACATGTTAGCAAAAGCTAAATTAGATACACGTGACAACACGATCGATCTTGTAATCCGAGTCATCCCAGGAAGATGCGGATTCACGTACCTAACCTCTAATGAGGGAGAAAAGGTACCAATTTCAATTAAATCTCACTTGTACACACAAGCAGAAAAAACATTCAGTCACACAGAAAGAACTGTGAACGCAGTGCAGATCGCATTAGCAAATGAACGAGAACTAGCACACGGCAAACGGATTAATATCCTTACAGCGGAATCCGCCTTCGAGGCGCTATTCAGCCCAGTAAACCTGCCTACAGTGTCACTGGATCCGAAATGGATACAGTGCATAGATTCTCTGGGAGCGGAAGACGTGAAATACTATTTCGCCCCGCAATACGAAGAACTGAATGATTTAGAATATGAAGAAGAATATCCTCTGCCAATAGAAATCCTGCCTCTCCCACAATACGCATGTATAATCTATACAGATAGCTTTGTACAGCATTTTAATGTAGAGAGTAAATCCTACAATGCAGCATGTGCGATCATTAAAGGTCGTTGGCTGTGCGGTAAATTCAGACCGAAAGTAACAAAAACTGAATCAGTAAAATACTGTTCGGTTCAAAGAACTGAAATCAGATCTTTAAAGATGGCGCTCGAAAATGCAGAACGCGAATTCCCCACACTTATCGTGTGCGATTCTCATTTTTGCGTCAACTCTTACAACAATAAACTGCAGAGTTGGATCGAAAACGACTACAAAGATGACACAGGTGCCACAATAAAGCATAAAAAGCTCTGGAACGAGGTAGCTCTTTTACACAAAGAACTACAAAAGACTCACGTGATACACGCACAGAGTCTTCAACGTGATGGCGTTCACGTTGCAGGGAATTCATTGGCTAATACAGCCACCGCGGAAGCAACTAAACAGGCTTCCGTAGCCACAAAAAAGCGTACAGATAAGTATATAGACGGGGAAACCATGCTGGCAGTAAAAACGACCGTAAAAGGCGACTGTGCAGCACTACCCGTAAACTATCCACTCAATTATGCATACATAATCGATGCAAACTCCGTTCCTTTTGCTCGAATCCCTGGAGTGGGGGACAGAGTAATTCCAAACAGGAGCAGGAGAGGCTTCCTATTACTGGAAGCACACATGGGGTTGGGTCTGAAACACCAAACAATCAAAGCCTCTCTGAAAGAATTACAATCAGAGTACTGGTGGCCAGGAATGAGTATAGATATTCAATGTTTTGCTCAAAATTGTGAAGACTGCAACAGAGATCGCAGTAATGAACAGGCCAGTGTAGTTTCAGGATCCCTTCTAGACAGCATAAGGCGGTCTATCTGCGCAATCAAAGAAGAGAAGCGCGTCCCAGTGTACAACGTTTAAGACGAAATGCACTTAAAAAATGAGGCCACCAACGCTAGGCTGACGCTAGAACGGTTATAAAAGATTAGCGAGTCCATATCGGCATATACGCAATTACCACGTTCTATTCTGACCAGGGTCCTGCTTTTAGCTCTCGAGCTTATAGGGAGGCCATGGCTAGCATGGGAATTGGGTTGCGGTATTCTTGTCCGTCGCACAAGTGTGGTAGAAAGAAAAAACCAGGGCATAAAGCAATCTATAACAGCGAAGGTATTAGGTTCAGGCGCTGGGTGGGTCAAACATTTAATAAGTGTCCAGACTAGTCTTAACAACATGCCAAGAAATTCTCTAAAAGGTTTCAGCCCATACGAACTATTGTTCGGAATTAGAATGAACGTTCAGGACCTCGATAGTCAGATGTCAGTGGTACAAGAAGAAACAAAGCAGTTTGAAGTAAAAGACCGTTTGGCTGTTTTACAGGAACTGAATGAAACAAGAAAATCATTAAGCAACATAAAGTTAAAGCAACAGCCAAATACCACTGACGAGGCACCACCCGCAACAGCCCCAGCAAGGCCTGTCTGGATTCCAAAGATTGGGGATCTAGTCAGAGAAAAGATCGTGGTGAAGAAGGAATTTGGGCCTTCTTACAGAAAAGCAGTACCTGTCTTAGCAGTCACCGGAACAAGATCAGTTGTGCTACCGCCCCTTGCTGGTAAAAAGGAGAACAGAGTCGTGTCCATCGATCTGGTAAAACCACAAGCATGTGGCCTATAATCAACAGTAGGCCCAGTGGACTCCCAAGAAACAACAGAATACCCAAACTTGCAACAATCCAAGAGGTTCAAACTGAAAGACTCATCACATTCGATCAGCCTGCAGTGCACAATGAAGGACTATGCAATACAGCCATGGAACTCGTGCCTCTTGAAACACAGATTGAAACAGTTCGTCAGGAAACAACACCAGTCTACAATGATGTGGCATCAGAAAGTGCTACCGAGAGAAAGATTGAAAGAACAATCCCATCAATTGACAGAACTGCCTCTGGTTATTTCATCAACTTCGACAACTTCTCTGAAGATTTTAACGACCCCGAAGTGATGCCAGAAACAAAAAAGTCTTTTAAAGAAAAAGCAAAGGAACTCTTTCATCAACTGAAGAAAATCTACCTTGTTTCCCCTTGGCTAGAGTTCTGGTTCGGTCTAGGTGTATTTTTCCTCCTGCTTTGGCTCATCATGGTACTGTGTTTGGGAAAATTCATTGAAGGAAAATATATTACAATGGACACAGCAAGTCAGAACATCAACCTAGTCCTGAAACCACACAGATCATCCCACGTGAAGAAAAGAGAACTGTCAACAGTAAATGTCACAGCAATTCCAATACCTGGTGGGGTAGTATGGGAGAAAACAGACTATGAGATCTATGGTCCGGTCGAAATCCTGAAGTATCCTCATCAACTAAAGGTTTCCTTAAGTGACTTTGTTACACCTAGTACATTCTCTGATGATTGGGACTTTAACAGTATTAATGACATGATGTCTGATTTAGTAATGTCAGCTAGATTCACAGATCATGATTATTTACAAGGTTCATCTAGTTATGAGCAGTTATTCTGTTACACCCACTATGGGGATCATTACTTGCATAAATCTGCAGAGCCTAGAAATGTTTTTATGTATAACCAATGGGAACATTGTTCTACACCACCTAAAAGCAGTTCTAAAGCATTTTTTGAGAAATTCAAATATTTTTCAGGGTTTAACACAAGTGATGCAGAAACGTTTTATTACAAACTGTTAGATAAAACAGGAATGAAAACAATGCTGACAAATTCTAAATTGATATATTCAGAAGTATTTTATGACAAAATGATGACATTTGGTTTTGATTATTGGAAAAATAATATTGAAACGAAAACGATTTGGGGTACAAAAGATTGGCAGGTGCAAGGCTTAGAAGCACTGTTTAGAACCTGCATGATACCAGAACAAATGTTATTTTTAAATGACACTGTACACCAAACATCTTGTCTTGGTCTAGCTAAGAACAAAGACCTTAAAACACCGTCTATACCAAAGCCAATAGCTGAGAATGCAACTGCAGATAATGAGTTAGACGTGTCACACATTTTACATTTCAACAGAACACATCCTGATTGGAAAAAATGGTTAATCTGGCCTACAGACACAAATAGCTGTCAAGATAGATTCCTGAATAAAACACAGGGTTTAAAAATGACCAGATTAGACTCAAGATATTCCCAGAGACAACATCCAGGGATTATAACCACATACAGTGTAGGGAAACTCTGCCTAGAATGGCTAACTACATCCACACTGGCTGAAATTAAGCAACACTTGTCTTTATTAAAAGATGGTGCTGATTTGCGCGATTTCATTCTTGGACCACGCAAACAGCGTCAAAAGCGTTTCATAGCGACCAGTATCTATGCTGCTTACAACGAGGCTTGGAAAGTAAAGCAAATTGAAACTGCTGAAAAAATACGAGAAATTGATCGTATTAATTTGGAGAAATCACTTTCTGTGGTAGACAATGGGTTAATGACTCTGTCTTCCAGAATATATTCTTTGGACAATATTGTATCCTCTGCCTTTGATGTGATAGACAGAGATTTGCTAATGTTACAACATGGCCAGTCTCAATTACGCTCTATTATAGAACTAGGCTGGATGCTGCAAAATCTTCGTTCAGGCTACGTGCCTTGGCGTTTGATAAACAGAACGTCATTATTTTCCATTTTTAACCTTACTGATAAACAGATCAGTTTGGCACAGAAAGGAGCAGACTATACAATCTTGAGCATCGAGAAACTCGAGAGATTACCATTGACAATGTCAGAGAGCCCTGTCATTGAATGGATAATACACGGAATTATCACAATTCCGATAACAACTTTCCGATTTCATAAATGCCTTGAGTACATACCTGCTGGCCAGTATGAACAATTGGGTAAGGGATATGTTAAATCCGAATGGAAATTACCATACACTCATTCTTGCTATAGTGACAGCGACAAAAATGTATTTCTTAGTGGTGACAACTGTAAACACTCACTAAGCGGTATACTTTTGTGTCAGGGTATTAATTTACACGGAGCATGTGATGGAAATTCAAACAACCTTTCATGCCACCAGCTAGTCACACCTGCAACTCAGATAGAGCCCTTCTTTATGCAACTCGCAAACGGGAGTTACATTCTAAGAACGGATCACAGGTGCTGTGGCCACGCGCCCGGACTAAGTTATCTAGTACAAGTAACGTCCATGGTCAAATGCTGTATGCAAGCATTGTTCCCGAGCGGGCCTCCAGACATAGTGACTCCCCTCTGGCCTCGTCTGAATCTCTATTCTATACGAATTGATACATTAAGCAAAATGAAATCTGTACTTTTACAGACAACAGTGCCTATAACGTCATCTAAAGAGACATATGATCTTCTAGTCGCAAGGACGGCCACTGAGGTTCATGACCTTTTATCAACAAATTGCCCCGTGCATTTCGTACAAATGCTCGACCAACTCCTTAACATGTCTAGTGCAACAAGCATCCCAGGCATATTTAAGACAGTCTTTACGGGACTGCTAACACCCTACCAGGCAATTTTGGGAATCTTTCCTAATTTTGTGCACTCCATCTTTGGTGGTATTCCACTATTTTTGGGACTCATCGCAGGGATTCTATTTTTGACCATCCTGCTACGTTATGGCAAGCCTCGGCTCAGACATAGCTCCCATGGGAATGGAAGAGACAATCCTAGCAATGCGCTACAGGGTCAGGATAACTAACGTCCTCGGATTGGCCAGGCTGAGAGATCTAAACATGACCTGGTTCCTTTCATTCAGACCGATATGGCAAAATTGCATTTTACCTGTGCTACGGTGTATGCTTTGCGGCGAGGAATGCGTGTTGGACATCTGTCTTTCACTTCCATCAGCAGTACCAATGGACGTCGATACTTTGCTAAGTCCAATAACGGCTCACGCATTGTGTTGTCCCCAGCGGCTACCAATCCTGATGACGGCATTTGTGGAGACTCCTGTACTACAGCCAAGTGGTAACAGTGGAGCGAGTGACAAAAGCAACATCATCCAGGTACAACGTTCTGTGAGCATTGCTGGTCCTGCCTTCGATGACAGCAATCATTCTCACACCTGCCAAGTTACAGCGCTATCTAATTTGGTTGAACTATCACCTGAATTTGTAGACCAATTCTTTGCGAGCCTGTCTGATACGATGTTCTCACCCATAGAGAAACAATAACTTTTGAGAAGCTTTCCGACACACAGCGTTCCCATGAACTCTGAATTCGGCCTTCAGTTTGATCAACAAAAACTGCCAGGAGCTTTGGTAAACTGATTTTTCTTTGAATTGGACAATTTTTCAAATATTGACCCTTTTCTTTTTTTGGCACGAACAATTCTTTGCTTAACGTAAAAACTATTCTTAGAGAACAGAAGCTTCACACTTCTATTTCTAAACACATCTAGAGACATAACAACATAACACCAGCCTCTAGCACACATGTTATTACAATGCATTTTTATGTGATGATTTATCTCGCATTTCTTCTGTCAGAGATACTTCATGCGTAATTCTTTTTGCATAATCGTTCATTGATTTTATATGCAATAACCTTTTGAATGATTACTATGCTTTAAACAACGTACAGTACCTAAATTCCATGTATTACAAGTACGCCTATTTTCGAATGCATTTATGTATTTTGGGGTGGGCTATGTTACACAATGTTACACATGCATCTAATTGCTTAGTTTTAGTAATTTTGATGGACATGAATACGTGGAGTGGGTGTCATGTGTTTATCTAGGTTCCTGATCGATACTGTGACATTATGCCCCTATTCGGCTATAAAGCCCTTTATTCCCTATATTGGCATAACCGTTCAAGTGCGATTTTCTGAAAAGTCATCTCTGGCCTCACACGAGCAGAGCCACAGAGCCACATTCCAGCATGACTCTCTGCTACTTCCTTTGCGACCAATTAGTGCAATGACAGAGCAGCAGTCACTATCTGATATTCCTAGATAACACTCCGAGTTCTTCAACAAGATAAAAACTTAGCAAACCTGGAAATCCCCGCTTGCTATGTTTTGATTAGTAATGGAACTCTAATGAGCAACTGATAACTGTCACTTCCTAGTGACATCTTTAATTGACGTCTTATGTCCAGCAAACTTGCGTCAAACCCGGCACCTGTCAGGTATAAATATTACCAACGTTGCCTTAAGCAATGCGAAGCTAGCTGCTGTTGAGCGAGAGCTACTGTTGCTGATGCCAGCTGCCTGCATGACCCCGTGTTGGTAAAAACTAGCACTCTGTCGCTGCAGCCTGCTATCCTGTGGTGGTGAAGCTACTGATTACCATTATCGCCGCTACAGCGCGAACTGTGGTTCAGTACGCTTGAGGAGCCGTGCAGCCGTCCTCTGCGAAGACATCCAGCCCAGCTGCCCGCGGACGCTGTCACCCCTCCTTCCTCGACGCGCTGAGAGAAGCCGCTGCCTTTCTCGTGCAGAGAAATCCAGTCCCGGCGCTTCCGGTTTACCCTCGCGGGTGACTGGGATATCGAGAGAGACCCCTGAAGGAGATACCAATCCTCCATCATTCTATTCAGAGGTATGGTGTTGACTAAACCCTTAGACGAGAATTCTTGAAACAAACCTTGGCAAAACCAACTTAACTTAAGCTACTTACTTACTCCCCCTTCTCACGTGTTAGGCCTAGGTCAGGCACACTGGGGTAGGCTTAGTTAGAAGCACCAGTTGAGTATGTTAGCCTAATGTATATATGACTGTATATATGTTTTATTACTTTTAAACCATTGTATGGCTAAGAAACCATATCAATGCTTTTACAGTTCTATTTCGCTATTCTTATCTTACTGTACGTACTTTTTATAATAACAGTTATTGCAATTGTGGCAATACATTTCTCTTGTACGAGAAGAAAGACTGTTCAATAAATGTTAACCTTTATTGATAAACGCCCGTCTCTCTATTCTCTACATATTGTGAAAGTAAACTGCACCAGACTGACTGAGTGAAATCTATGTCTATTGTTTCACACGACCCTAGAGATCGACTCTTGATCTGAGGAGCAAAGTTGTCATGTTGCACGGTTGTTGGAAAACTGAATCCCTTCTTGTCTGTGCCAAGGAAGCTGATCACTTCCTATGCAGAGAAGAAAGTTTCCAGTGACCTCTGAGCTAGTTGGTAACACAACCCAATTAAGTTTAGCATAGTCAGTGGAGGCCTGGAATATCCGCAGTTCCATGTCGATACTACTGTTTATGTTATTCCAATGCGCAGGGCCTAGTGGGAAACTAGGAACTACACTACAAAGTATTCAGCCCATGCACACTCTATGACTTATCTGTGCACTTACAATATCCAATATAATAGGGTCTTATCTGCTCATGCAGAGATGTCCACACATGGGATATAGTGCACCTTGCCATAGAGCTGTAAGGCCTGCAAGAGGGATGACTTACCTATATCTCATGCTGTGTATGGGGGCATGGCACACAGGGCTATGCGCCATGTCGACTCTTCGGTTTTCTCTGCACCAAGACACGCAGTTTGCAATGGCAGTGTGCATAGTCTTGGAGAGGGGTACCTGAGGTGGCACAAATTGAGCTGCAGCCCTAGTGGACCCTCTTCAGTCCCAATGCCCTAGCGACTTACAGGGGTTGCTGAAGTTGTGCCAATTGTGTTTCAGTTTTAGGAAAGCGATCTGGCACTGGGAACCTGGTTAGCAGGGCACAGTGCACTTTCAATTCAAAATCACATCATGCATCAGGCAAAAGGTAACTGCTAACCATGTCAAAAGAGACACTTTCCTACAGCGATGCTGTGAATACGCCTGTGCACGGATTTCATGTGTTGTAATGGCATGCGTTGTAGTGACATGTGTTGTAATGGCTGCGTTGTAATGTTATGTGATGTAAAGGCAGTTGCGTTGTAATGACTGCGTTGTAAATGTAGTGCGTTGTAATGACTGCGTTGTAATGGTTGTTTCCCATGTTATTGCTGCCAGAAAGGCTCTTTTGATGATAAGTAGCTGGAGGGGACAATTATGCAAAGACTCGAAAGAAGCGCACATTAGAAAAGTGAGAACCAAATTAAGGCCCCAGTGTGGCATGACAATGGGTCTTGTTGGAAACATATGTACAAGCCCTTTTAAGAATCTATGTACAACAGAAGATTTAAACAGAGAGGGTTGGTCTGGGAGCTGCAAGAAAGTGGACAGAGCAGAAATGTAACCCTTGAGCGTATCCAATGCAGGGCCCTGCTGGGCAAGGGTAAGAATAAAAAGAAGAATGGTAGAAAGAGAAGCAGAAAGAGGGTCAATAGACCCTTCTGTACAATATTTTACAAACTTTTGACAACAGCAGGCGTATACCGTCTTAGTGGAGGTATGCCTGGCTGTCAAGATAACCTTACATACTTGACAGGCTCAGGTGGAGGACATCCTGTGCTGCTACGACAGAAGATCCTTCTGAAGAGGCAGTCTGATCAGAGGATCGATGCTCATTTTCAGAAACTCTGGATACCAGAAGCTCCCTGCCCAGTCCGGAGCCACAAGAATGACTTAGGCTCGGTCGTTCTTGATTTTCCTGAGAACCCTGGGCAAAAGTGGTATGGGCTGAAAGGCATACAGTATTCCTTAGCTCCATTCGCAATGAAAAGCGTCACTGGGTGATAGCCGCCCAGCGTGCAAAACTGCTGACATTACGCATTCTCTTCGGAGGCGAACAGATCTAACCAAGGCTCTTTCCATCGCTGAAAGAGACATTGCGCCACCTCCAACTGGAGATGTGATTCGTGACTCACTAGGCATCGACGGCTGAGTTTGTATGCCCTGGCATTCAAAGAACCTGCCAGGTGTTGAACCACCAGAGTTATGCCCTGCTATTCCAGTCATGTCCAGAGACGCAGGGCCTCTTGACAAAGGGTCCACAATCCCACCCGCTCTGTTTTCTGCAGTAACACATGACAGTGGTGTTGTCCGTGAACACCTGCACTAATTTCCCCTTGACAGAGGGAAGAAATGCTCTCAATGCCAACAGGATCTAGCTGTGGGTTGAGGACACAATTAAAATCACCTCGCAGTATCCATGGGATGTGGGCCTATTGAGTAAGGGCAAGGGAGAGGCGCCCCAAAAAAGCTGTTAGGGCCATATTTGGTGCGTATTTGCTTCCTAACAGTACAAGTCTATCATTTAATAGGCCTTCCATTAGGACATAGCATCCCTTTGTATCTACATCTACCAGAATGTGCCTGAAAGGGACCCCAGGCGGTATCCATATAAGTGCTCCCCTTGCAAATCCTGAATAAGTGATGCTATAGCATTGCCCACTGCAGCGCTTTTGCTATGTGAGTTTCTTGAAGTAGCGTAATTTGTGTCCTGGGTCTCCTGACATATTGTTCCACAGTGCATCTCTTAGGTGTCATCTCCTTCCTCCAATCGTTTGAGGTTAAGTCCCCTATGCTAACTATACTGGACTATGTGTTGTATTACTAAAAGGGTAGGGAGGGGACCAAGCCCTCTACCAAACGTGGTGGGGGAGGGGGCATCTCCTAGCTTCTGTACACTAATTTTGACGTAGGGCGTGTCACTGGTATCTAGCCTGTCTCTGTCTGCGTGATCTATTTAACATGAACTGATGATAAATCCTTTCTCAACTCCCAACCCAGGGCAGTTCGCAACCGGGTGACTACCCAAACTATAAACGCAATATCCCATGCAGCGGAGCTCAAAGATTCTCTCAAATATAACAGTGCTAAGCTCTCGAAGAGGTTCGCGGGGGAGAAGAGTGGGAGGCCTGCCAATGACTATGTGAGGCCTCTTTGCAGCTGTCTAGAGCTGCAAGAACTGAGAAGGGGCAGAGCAGGCCAAATGTCAGTTTAGATCCATGTTTACACATTCTATTACTTTATAAAGCAAATTAAGTTGTCCACCGAGACCCATTCCTTAATCGGAACCCGTCCCCATGCATCTTTGCTCAAAGTGTGCCCTCCATGTCTGCACCATGAAGCAGTCTCAGCAAAGATAGGAGCGGGGGCAACGTGATTATCCCCATCCTTGGTCCTCCAAAGCGATGTTTGCTTGATGTCCCCAACTTTCAGTGGTGTTGTTTCCCAAACCAAACTATCTGCGGTCTGCAGTGTGACGTTTGGTAAAATCAATGACACAATGCTGCTCCGTGAGCCTCTCAAATCTGTGTCCGAGTGGGTGTCATCCCCGACCTGCTCCGGCAAGGAAGGTGCCCTGCACACCATAAAGGAGCTGTAGATAGAGCATGTGATTGCTCTTCTAGGGCTTTCATCTTCTGTGGTGGGCAACCCTAGCGATGCTGCTCCACCCAATCCTAGTCATCTGAAGACTCAGTGAAGAAATAACTTTTATTGTTCGACATCACCTTTAGTTTGGCAGGGAATAACAAAGAATACCTTAAGCCTACCGGACGAAATTGTTGTTTAACACTTTGGAACGAGGCTCTTCAGCACTGTACAGCCATTGTGTAATCTGAAAATAGGTATATTCTTGCATTGTCATGTAAAATTGGGTCTGCGGTGCGAGTTGCTTACAATATTGCTTCTTTGTCACAGTAATTCATTACACGTGCCACCACAGGTCTGGGAGGGGGGCCTACCGGTGGTCTTCTAGCCGGATCTCGATTGGGTCGCTCTAGGAGGAAATGTGGGGTTAACATATCACATGCTACTGTCTGACTCAGCCATTTTTTGAAAGTCCGATCCTTCGGCTCCTTTTGGAAATCCCACTAATCAGAGACTGTTATGGTGCGAGCGCTCTTCTGAGTCTTCCACTGTGTTTGAGTTTCTGTACTTCTGCAGTGAGTGAGCATGCCTTGGCAGCCAATTCTGAAACTTAGGGTTTGAGTTCCGTTATGGCAGTTTCGGTAGTTCTGACTAAGGTGGATAATTTTTTTTTTACTTAAAGAGTAACCCCATTTCGATCACTACTGGGTCAATCTTCGCTCTGAGTTCCTCTCTGGACTCAGCAATAGCTTCTAGGATTTTATCCAGGTTTGCATCTGTGTCTGTTGGGGTTATCTCACCAGGCATAGTTTCAGGTCCTGTGCGATCCATTACATCTATTAGTTGATGCCCCGTGGACTAGGAGCCCATTCCACCTCTTTTCCCCACGTCACTGGCGTTGTCTCACTCTCTTGTGTTACTGACAGTACAGCAAGCTTTTCCCCTAAATGTCTGGATGGTTCACTCTTCTAAGTCCTCCAGGCCCAAACCAGCCAGTCCCCTGATCACTATAAAACCATATAGTGATAGTGTGGCACGCGCAACCTGGGCATGCACTTCCAGTTCATCGGGCTAGGGATCGGGTAGTGCCCCATCTGTTCTGGCCCTCTTGCTTCTATTTCCAACTAAGAGACATAGAACCATCTGGTCTCGCCTTTTGTGACCTCAGTGCCTACCAGGTGGTCCAACTGCTGCAGGACCACTCTTGTGTCTATGCTTCAGTTTCTTTAAGCCTGTGTATGGAGCGGGAACCACCTTACACCATGCACCTCTAAACCCCGACGCATGGTGGACACGAGCAGTCCGGATTGGAATTGTAGGCCAAGTGGTTGTTGCGATCTAGTCTTGTGTAAACTAAGTTAAGAGGACCTGCATCTGTGAGTGGAATGACTCCCCATGGTATCCACTGCTTTGACATCAGCTCTAGGGTTGAGGTAAGAACATCCACTTCAATCCAGCCTCTGTGTGGGAGAAGAAGACAGCAGACTCAGGGGCTGGCTGTCCTCACCCAATGCTGGGGTCGTAGGGGGTGGCAAGGGTCACTCAGATCTTCTCTGTAGTGTTGAGCAGGTTAAAGGTGAGTGATGCTGGTCTTATGTTTCTATGTTGTTCACACCCAGTAGTTCACTGTCGACTAACTGGGCCCGAGGCCGGCCATAGGCTCACCCATGGCCTCCTCAGTTACCAGTCCCATTTGAATCAATTATCTGGGACCGTCGCTGTCAGCGTCACCCTCACTGCCTCGGAAGAGCGCCCTGGTGAGTCATTGTATCTTAAAAGGGTAGGGGGAATGCCCGCTCTTTACTGCGGCTGCAATTTGATCAGGCGATCATGATCGCTGGGCACATAGAATTGCGCCGCACCGGTAGAGCACTTACTTCAGGCAACGCTAAGGCTCCAGGCTGATGTGGACGCAGCCTCCTTGTCTCACCAAGTCTGCCTCCTTCCTCCATGATAGTCTTCACAGGGACAGCACAGAAGCCTGCGTCTTATCCCGGAGGGTTCATGGCAGGCAGCAAGCCCTCCAGAGATCCATTGCCCGCTACTCACCAGCCCCACTCTGTTACAGCTTCCGGGCCCCTTCTTGGCTGACCTTCTATCATCTGGTGACTTCCTGCATGGGTCCTTCTGCTCTGGTGGCTTTGTTGTGCGGCTTCGGGACCCAGTCCACATGGCTTTCAGATCAGGTGCTCACCTCTCACAGGCCAGGCCGCAACAGCTCACGCTGTTCCCCTGTATGTGTCTCTGTTTTAAATCAGCATTAACGGATGCCACCACACTGCTGCGATGTGTCTTGGATTGTGGGTCTTGTGTACGGAGCTACTCTAACCCGTGCACACCATCTTCTGCAGCTTGGACATCACCCCCCACCCCCCCCCCCCCCCTACATGATACACCTTACTGTGATAAATGGTAGGGGCTGCCTTTTGTTTCAAACACACTTTATTGGGTTTTTTAGGTTTTATACATCATACAAGCATTCCATTTCGCGCCATCAGAAGTCCATGATGCATTTTTTACAGTTGTGGTCAGTGCCATTACACTTGCACTTCATTCCAGAATGTGGTTCGCGAGACATAGCAACCTAGCAATATATTATACATTGAACAGATATTTATGTAACAATTGTAGCATCTTGCCTGTATTCAAGCGCAAGTGTTTCAACATTATTCTTAACTTAATTGACCCCCCTCCCTCCCAACTCTACTGGACCCACCCCAATACATGTCCTTTTCACATGGTTCCTTCATATTACACCCAGTCATACTTGTAAGGGCTATCCGTGTTTATGTGGTGCTTATTAGCAGCATTATCATGTTTAAGGTTGTCCTATTTGTATGTGCAGTGACTGGATTATAATAAACACTTGTTTCTCTTGGGCTATGGGGACGGTTGCAGGTTGAAGCAACTTAAATACTTCCATTATAAGGTCCCATTCCATTGAGATAGGTGTTTTGCGGGCTTCTTCCCGTCTCATGGCTGCGCTTTCGGCACTTCCCCACCTCATCACCTCTCCGTGCCAGGTATACTCAGTGGGGTACCTGGCTGATTTCTACTGCATTATTATGCATCGTTTCATTATTAGTAGCGCTACGTCAACAAAGAGTAATTGTACTTTCTGTGTTTTCGGGCGTCGGGTCATACCCACCAGGCAGTTACCAGCCGTTTCCAGTATGGGGAGGCCTGTCGCCGCTTTAATCCTTTCGATTATCTTATTCCAAAATTCAGTGAGTACCATAGCTAATGGAAGAGATCTGCTTCCGCCAGTTTGCATCTAGGGTAGGAATGCTGTGAATTGGGAAACATATGCTGCAGGCGGTGTGGGGTGAGGTAGGCTCTATGAAATATCACGTACTGGATGAATTAGAATTTGACATTGCGGGACACCTTTTTAGAGTATTTAACATCCCGCCCATTCTTGATCTTTCTCAAGATCCTCAGTGCGTTTGTTGCGCACTTCAGAGAGGGGAAACCCTGCCTTTGCCCTAATGCCTCTATACAGCCATTTCTTAAGGTGCCGCCCTTTCCCCATTAAATAAATAGCATGTACCAGAGCATGAGTTGGGGGTTCTACCCTCAGTGGAGCCTAGTGCTTCTTGACATAGTGATTTCCTTGCAGCATGAGTTAAATATAGATTACCTGGTATCCCATGTTCCCTGGTGAAGTTCTCATGGTCTATTAGGATTCAACCGCTAAAAAGTGCCTCCACTGTGGTAAACCCTCCCCAACCAAGCGAGGATTCTGCGTTTGGTGAGTAGGCCCATTGGTGTGGAAATACGATGAGTGTTGTGTTATCAGCATACGGGGGCAGTTATGCATATATTGCAATGTCTTCCTGTAGTATCCATGCGCTGTGCGTAATAGTGTTGGGGCTCCCAGAGTATTGTGGCCGGGGTAGCAGAAGTGTGTAGAGTGCCTTGCTCAATGTCTCGGACTGTGTAGCCTAACTCATGCAGATTGCTTCCCGCAAGCCAAAATAACAGCCACTGAAGTTGGCTCGCATAGCAATATGCTCGGAGATCAGGTACGCCCAGTCCTCCCTTGTCCATGTCTAGTTGCAGTTTAGCTAGGCTTATCCTTCGGCAAGCAGTATCCCATATCAGCTCGGATATCAGAGTGTCTAGCGATTTAAAAATAGGGGTAGGGATTATTACCAGCATGTTTGTAAAGTAATATAAAAGCAGTGGGAGGACCACCATTTTTTAAATAGCCACTCACCCCATCACCGACAATGGCAGCGATGTCCAGAAGGTTATTTGTGATCTAAGAGCCCGTATTGCTTTGCTTTGGTGGTGTTACCCACTATTAGGTCCTGTGCGCTTCTATATATTTGGATTCCTAGGTACCTGAATGTGGGCGGCGCCACAGACAGGGACAGAGACAGTTGTCCAAATCGTATAGCTTCTGGGTGTTCTCCAGGGCCGAAGAAAAAGGCCTTGGACTTTGCCTTATTTATAGCAAGGCCAGAGATCCGTGCAAATTGTGAAAATATCTCTGGCACTGGCTCTAGGGTAGTAACCAAATCCTTCGCATAGATAATTATGTTGTCAGCACCTCAACTTAATGGTCAGGGGTTCAATGCTAATACAAATAATATTGGGGATAGGGAGCATCCCTGTCGCGTGCCTCTGCGAACCAGGTAAGCTGCATTGGTCTGTGTGGATTAATTTAGGTAGATTTCGGAGTAAGTTGTGCTAGAATTTTGCTCAGTATTTTATACTGGGTAATAAGGAGCGAGAGTGGGAACGACCTGGAGAAACTACTAAGGCTTGCATTGTAGTGGAGGGTAACACACCAGTGTTCATTGCATATTTGTACAGTTGTTTTAGTTGTGGGATCAGGGAATTTGATTAAGTATCAAAGAATTCTATTGGCAGGCCATCAAGGCCTGGAGCCTTATTTCGTGGTAGGTCCCGCATTGCTTCCTTTATTGCAGATTTAGTGATAGGGCATCTTGTGCTGCTCGGCTCAGTTGGGGGAATCTTAGACTGTCTAGGAATGTAGTGAAGGAGTCATCCGCTAAATGTGGGGGGGGGATTTATATAGTGATTCATAATATGCACAGAACACCTAATTTATTTCCAGTTGTGTATGCACAGTTTCCCCACCGAGAGTGATTATTTCTTGTATCGCTATAGGAGGAGGCGCATCTCGTATTATATGTGCCAGAAGCATTTCTGCCTTATCTGCCTCAGTATGCTTTGGGTGGGTAAAGAATGTGAAGCCTATTTGTCTGGGGGTTTCCAGTAGTTCAGCGTGCTTAACACGAGCCTCCTGTAGTGGTGCTGTCTTTTTAGGGTCACCTACCGCTTCCTTCTCTAATATATTCATGTCATTTTCTACGGTTTTGAGATTGTTGTGTATTTCCTGTCTGCCACTGGCTGTGGTGACAGTTGCTGCCTTTTTGGCTCTACTATGTGTCAGCAAGCAGTGTAGAGTGCAGTGTATGGGCTGTTGCCAGTTTCCAGATCATCTTCATCTACCAATCCAGAGCAACATAACTGCCCCCTCTGGAAATGCGTATCCTGACACAATTTGTCAAATTATATCAAAACCTGATCTCTAACCAGATGGCCCAGCTTGAATCCAACACTCCCTGTCAGCTTTGGTTACCACTGCGCCGAGCCCGGGCAAATTCACAAAGACAGAGCTGGGGAGTACCTAAGCTTGCGGCAGTATGAACCATACATCTCTTTCAGCAGTATTTAGCTACATCCAGTAGCCTGGATAGCCACACAGCTAGGCTCCAACTTCAAAGACATCAGACACCAATTTCTGTCTCAATGTTCGCAGATGTATACTAATTCAGGCATACTCACGTCGCTGACCCAACCAGCAATGCATTGTAATTGGGCATCCCTCTCTAATGATATTAATAATATTCACATGCGATTACTATTTGTTCACCTGTGTAGGTGCTTTAACTCTCTCCGCTCTGCACAACAATTAACAATGTCAAATGAAGAAGCATTTAAGTATGTTACGGCTTGCTGCTACACTATTCCACAGACCCTTAAATTACCATCTTCTCTTCCACTTTCCCTACCGTCATACTTTTTCCCCTCTAGTCTTACCTGCATCCTATTCTCCCAAGCACCATTCTCTCCTGCTCTCAGCCTAGTTTTATAAGAATAATGTACAGCTGCACTAGCTTGACCCTCTACGCTTGTCAGCTGATCTCTCGACTGTTACATGCGCTGTGCGCGCTGTAGGACCAGAGCTGCTGTGTATTTTTAAACTACCTCGTTTTTCATTTTATTTGGTTTTTGTGCATTTTCCCCTGTTTTTAAAACCTGCCTGGCCCTTACCTGCATTTTAACTTACGGGAACCACACCGCTGTTGGGCGGGTCCGCATCATCGCGTAATTGCACTTCAGGAGCGCCATTTTGAAAGTACTCGGTGCCGCTTTTCGGCGCGATCAGGTACGCTTGACGCTCTAGTCGTCAGAAGGACGCTAGGCGTGTATTTAAGCCACGTAAACGCTAGGCTCTCCCTTGTCAGCTGATCTCTCGACTGTTACATGCGCTGTGCGCGCTGTAGGACCAGAGCTGCTGTGTATTTTTAAACTACCTCGTTTTTCATTTTATTTGGTTTTTGTGCATTTTCCCCTGTTTTTAAAACCTGCCTGGCCCTTACCTGCATTTTAACTTACGGGAACCACACCGCTGTTGGGCGGGTCCGCATCATCGCGTAATTGCACTTCAGGAGCGCCATTTTGAAAGTACTCGGTGCCGCTTTTCGGCGCGATCAGGTACGCTTGACGCTCTAGTCGTCAGAAGGACGCTAGGCGTGTATTTAAGCCACGTAAACGCTAGGCTCTCCCTTGTCAGCTGATCTCTCGACTGTTACATGCGCTGTGCGCGCTGTAGGACCAGAGCTGCTGTGTATTTTTAAACTACCTCGTTTTTCATTTTATTTGTTTTTTGTGCATTTTCCCCTGTTTTTAAAACCTGCCTGGCCCTTACCTGCATTTTAACTTACGGGAACCACACCGCTGTTGGGCGGGTCCGCATCATCGCGTAATTGCACTTCAGGAGCGCCATTTTGAAAGTACTCGGTGCCGCTTTTCGGCGCGATCAGGTACGCTTGACGCTCTAGTCGTCAGAAGGACGCTAGGCGTGTATTTAAGCCAGTCATGCTGACGCGCAGCGGTCACGCGCTGCGGGGACGCCAGATTGACGCCGGAGTTACGCCAGAGTTCAGCCCGTCTGCGCCCGTCCGCGCTGAGGACGCGCTGCAGGACGGGCTGGACTCTGGGTCTCCTGGCGTTTACGCGCCTTCCTCCCGGGGGGATCTATATGCCACCCTTCTATCCCTTAGACCCCCGGCGTTCAGCTGCCATCATCAGCTTAGACCCGAGGTATTGTGTTGCGCCCACTTGTGTCCCTCTTGTAGCGTTCCTTTTGCCGGTCCTACTCAGGACCGCAGTCATTCTATCTCTTCTGTGCCGGTCAGTCATACCTCCCAATCCAAACATGGATTTTTGATCAATGCGCGCTCATTGATCAAACATGGGATTGAATTTCACGATTTTGTTAGTTCAAGGAATCCTGATTGGATCTTTGTTACAGAAACGTGGGCTACCGAGTCCTCTGGCCATGATCTGCTTTTGGCCATACCTGAAGGATATACCTTTTTACGGTTGGACAGAGAACGCTGTAGAGGGGGTGGAATTGCCATTCTTTTTAAATCTACTCTCACATGTACCATAAAACCCTTATCGGTCTCTACGGATCCTTTTGAGGCGCTTTACTTCTGTATTGTGCATACCCCGGTGAGCTCCTTTTCTGGCATACTACTTTATAGGCCCCCTGGGTCTAGAGCTAATTTTTGCTCAGAACTTTTTAGAATTTTGGAACCTTATTTTGGTAGACCCCATCTCACTATTCTGGGCGACATTAATTTTCACTTAGAGGATTTTACTTCGAAAGAGACCTGCTCCCTGCTCAACTCTCTGGAGGCATGTGACTTTGTCCAACGAGTTCTCCTCCCGACTCATAAGGCGGGGCATATCCTTGACGGGATCTTTTCCAACGACCCCAGATTAGGTGTTGGTACTCCGGTCCCGATTACCTGGTCTGACCATTTAGCAGTCCCGCTGTTTTTAGACATCCCCTGCCCCGTTGTCATTGCGGGCTCTGGTAAAAAACAATTCAAAAGGAGCTTTAAAAATTTTACTTCGGAGGCTGTGGCCCCTTTTATTCTCAACGCCCATATTTCAACTCAGCGGAAGGTGGATGAGTCGGCCCAAGAACTCGCTGATGCCATCACCAGAGCCGCCGACGAACTAGCCCCCCCTTCCCTGAAACCTGCAGCTAGACAGAAGCCAACTGCCCCCTGGTTTTCCGTCGATCTGAGGCTTCTTAGACAATCTTGCAGACAGAAGGAACGCCGGTGGCGTAAATCCTGGGATCTCAAGGATAGAGAAGGCTATAAGAGCCTACTACGGGAGTACAAAAAGAGAGTCATTAAGGAGAAACAGGACTACTTTTCCAATTTAACCTGTTCCTTAACATCTTCCAAAGAGCTCTTTAAAATAGTGGACTCTCTGTGCTCTCTTCAGGTCCCCGATCCTGTAGTCGCTTCCCAGGAGCTATGCAATGATATATCAGACTTTTTCTACAAAAAGATAGATGATATCTACATAGCTCTAAAGTCGCAGGGGAACTCGCTTAATGCTGAGGACTTCTCCCAAATTACGCGTCTGGAAGCCTGGACTACAGAATCCTCTCACTCCCTTGATCATTTCCCTGCCCTTTCGCTAGAGGATCTTAATAGCCTGTTGGACAGAACTAAATCGTCATCTCCACTTGATCCAGTTCCTCTGAAAGTACTGAAGAACTGCAGAGAGATTATTCTCCCTTCGATGCTGGAAGTCATGAATGGAGCATTGGAGCAGGGCATCTTCCCGTCACTTTGGAAGAAAGCCATTGTGAAGCCGCTGCTGAAAAAGACCACCTTGGACCCTGGAGTACTGAAGAACTTTAGACCCATCTCTCTTCTGCCGGCCCCGGCTAAGATGTTGGAGACCCATTTGAATTTCCATCTTTCAAACTTCCTCGATACCTCTGGTTTCTTGGACGGGTCCCAACATGGCTTCAGAAAGCTGCATAGCACGGAGTCTGCTCTGACGAAAGTCATGGATAGCATCCGCAGAAAAGTGGATTTGGGTCTAACCACCGTACTGGTGCTGCTAGATCTTTCAGCAGCATTCGACACCCTGTCTCCCCTTACTTTAACAACTAGGTTAAGGGAGGCAGGGGTAGAAGGACCGGCACTCAGTCTCCTGAGCTCCTTTCTTCAACAACGAGAGCAGTGTGTCATGCTAGGTGAATACCTCTCCCCTGCTAAGTCTTTGCAATGTGGGGTGTCACAGGGGTCGGCATTGAGTCCGACCCTGTTTAACATCTACGTGGCCCCACTTGCAAGACTAGTAAGATCTCAGGGGATGGAGGTAGTGTCGTATGCCGACGACACGCAGATTATGGTATCCCTGACTCACTCTGTGGGTGAAACCGCTTCTAACTTTAGAGCCTGCATGCAACTTGTTGCAGAGTGGATGATTGCCAACTCCCTAAAGTTGAACGGGGACAAGACAGAGGTCCTGGTCTTTGGCAAGGACCAGGGCATATGGTCAGATGAATGGTGGCCTCCTTGTGTAGGTAGCTGCCCAACACCAACACAATCTGCCAGGAACCTAGGCGTCATCTTTGACACCCAGCTCTCCATGGAGCTCCAGGTCAACAGAACGGTGGCTACCTGTTGGAGAGTCATCAAGACCCTGAAAAGAATCGTACACTACCTGTCCCCACAGGCACGGAAACAGGTGGTGATCGCCCTTGTTGGCTCAAGGCTTGATTACTGCAACTCAGTGTACGCCGGGGCCAACAAGGGTCTGCTCCAGCGCTTGCAGGTCATACAAAACGCGGCAGCGCGGTTTGCTCTCGCTCTGCCCTGGCTGGCCTCTATGACCGCAGCGAGGAAGAACCTTCACTGGCTCCCCATCCCTTCAAGGATCACTTTTAAACTCCTCTGCCTTACATATAAGGCTTTAACTGCAGGTTCGGCTGATGCCCTTGGATCACTACTCTCTAGATACGTTCCGAGTAGATGTCTCCGATCCAGTGAGCTTAATCAACTGGTTATTCCCAGAGCCAAGAAGGCTAGATGGGGGAGCAAAGCTTTTTCCATACTGGCTCCTCTGATGTGGAATTCACTCCCCCTGGAAATCAAAATTTTGCCCTCCCTTGACCTCTTTAGGAAGTCATTGAAAACCTGGCTCTTTATTAATGCATACTAGTAGGCTCTGTTTCTATCTGCTCACAGTCGTTATTTGGATTAGGCGCCTTGACGCCCACTGGGCATAGCTGCGCAATATAAATAATGTTTCATTCATTCATTCATTCATACGCTCCCATTAACCCTACCTTGATGTTCATATTTTCCTTTATAGTCCTGGTCCATTGTTGTCAAGAGATTTTCATTTTTGATTTGTGTTTTTTATTATTAGAAAAGTAATTTAGCTTAAGTAGACATTACTAATCTGGGCCGAATTTTACTAGACAACATTTTTTAAAATGGCGGATATGTTGCAGTGATGAGGTAATATTTCAGAAACCATGAGTGCTATATACTTTACTCTGGTGTCGCAACATAGGGTTTGGGGGTCAAGAAGTCTTATAGAGACAGAAAATAACCCTGCAGAGCAACCCTTCCCCCATTTTCCAAAATAGCTGCTCTAGAATGATGTTTTAACCATTACATTGGTAATTTATTTTAATACTGTTTTTGTTTCAGGTTTTCCTTTACTTTAAATTCGTAAACACGAGCAAAGCAGGTGGTAGCAGAGGATCTTTACCTCCTGATAGAGTGATGCGAACTACAAAATCTGAGGACTCCTTCAACAAAGAAAAATGTGTCATATGCCAAACTAACCCGAAAGAAAAGCTAACATCAACTGCGGCTGGACAAAAGAGAGTTCGAGATGCTGCAGAAAAACACAAGACGAAGTTCAAACAAGATAGAAAGGTGAAGAGGATCAAATATTTCATTATTTTTACAAGTGCTACAAGTCGTATATAATGGAAAAAAGTCTCAAAGAACTAGTCAAAAAATAGCAGAAACCGGTAAATCACAACAAGAATCCGAGCCTTCTGAGAAAGCGGTGGCATCCAAACCCAATGCCCCTACACTGATCAGAAAGCATAGGATCTTCAATGTGTCATCTGTGGTTTAGCCAGAACAAGGCCTAGAGGGATTGACGAAAGTGCCAAGCATGTGAGTCTCAGCAAACATGTTTTTAACTGTAGCTAGTTTCTTCCAAGATGACGTTTTCAGCCGAATAGCTGATCTAAATAGCGAGGTGAATGTATTTGCATTGGTTTTGTTTGCCCATCCGAACTGCATGCCTGCATGGATGCATTTTAGAATATAAATGTATAATGAGCTCCCAGCCGCAACGCAACCGCCAGCCTTCAGTTATGTTTTGACTCTTTGAAAAAGCAAATGAAGTTTTAAAGCCACTCTTGAGTCCTGGCTACGGGTTCACACTCTAAAACTATACACCAACTGCTTTGCTAATGTGTGCAAAATCACTACAAGTCATCAACATGTTCCAGTCTACCAGAAAGTTTGAAAGTGATTGAGGATATGGGTCCTCTTCTACCTAATGCTGCAGTCCGCAAAGCTGATTTAACTAAATTGATCATATTGCTTATTTGCTTATTTTGCGCAGACTAAAGGATGAAGAAAAGCGAGTTCCTCTGTGGGCTGAAATTCATGTTCTGATCTCTCAGAATACTGTACCTTGAAAAAGGTTTGGGTTTTTACCAGTAATACCATCTCCAGTCACAAAATACGCAACAGTATAAACAGCTCTAAAAAATGTCCAAAATTGGGCATGCTCAGCTTGAAGACCAGCCTATCCTACCAATGTTCTTCAATGGTGTTTTTCCTATTGTAGCTGACATTTTTATGAGCAATCCGGTAGAATTTGATGATATTTATCCAATGATGGGCATATTCTACATGATGAAAGTTGCATTGTGCAGGAAGTTATCTCAGAGGATGTGGCATAGACGATGAACTTAGTGAGGATGAAATCTTTGAAAGGAAAACTGTCCAGTCAGTATTGAGTGGAATTCATTATGTTGATTTGTTACAGGGTATGCTCACATATCTGAGGCTTTAGAAACATTGTGTTGGAATGTTTTTTGGAACAAAAATGACAAGTTAGTGTTTGCATATCTTATCTCAAACGTGAACAAGGCACAGGGTGCACTTCATTCAAAAGACACAATGCAAAGCCAGGCAATGTTTAATACACTTAGTTCAAAATCAGAAAACCTTAAAACCATGTTTTACTTTGCAAGTACTGGAAAAATGTTTTACCCACTATAGCTATAGTGAAAAACATGGTATATACTGATCGGGAAGATGATTGGGAGCTGCACATGAAGACTGTGGAGCCACTGATTACTGTGTTTCGTGAATTTGACTGTGTAAACTACCTGAGATATGGGTCCTGGTATTTAGAAAGAGTGAAGAAACTAGACGTGGAAAACCAATACCTCTACAGAATTTTCATACAAAGACATTTTGTGGTGAAAGACAGACAGAGAAGGATCAATGCTGTGGCTCCAGCTATGAAAGTGGAATAGACGATCCAGACACCACAGATGGTCAGACACGTAAAAGTGAATATGTTGCTCAATGGCAGCTGGTTTACCATGAAGTCCTTTTTATTTACAATGTTTTCAGAGAGATGACCAATTCAAAATGAATGGACCATCGTGAAATTGTTCCTCACCATGAAGTTGTGGGAAAGAGAGGGGAACGTTAACGTTTAATAAACATGTTAACAGCCTTCTTCATTTGATGCAGCAGCAAGTAAACCCCTTTGAAATGACTGAGCCTGTGAGACTACACAACTTGGTAACCAAACAATATGTGGATAACAATATAAAGAAAAGTTTACTAGATGTCCTGGAACATGGATCAAAACTATATGCCGAACTGAAGCAAGAAAGATTCATATTGAAAGAGAAAAAGCTGTTTGACATAATGGCTAAAACGAAAATTCCACACTTTATTTGCCATAGCAACAGTTTCATCCATCCAGCCACTACAAAACAGGTTACAAAACAAAAAACTTTTGCAAGCACATAGAGAGATGGATGTAGCAAAAGAAAGAGGTGAATTTATCTGACATTCTGTCTCATGATCTTCTTCCAACAAACACATTACTTGATGGCGATGCTGCAACCAAACCAGGGAAGCAAAAATAAAACTTTCACCGGAAGAATTTCAATTTGAAAAGGTGTCCTCATTGAAAACTGCTGTTGTTGGTGTGGACTATATGTCACAATTGCAAATGGTCGAGATTTCATCTATGCAAAACTTCACAGAGGTCGTTCAGACTGCTCTACAGATATCAAAGTCAGTGTACACATTGCAAGAACAGCACATTGTCTTTGATAGCCTCTTGAACTATCTGTCAAAGAACACAAGAGAATCATACCAATGTCTACAAGTGGAACAACTGACCTTGACTGAATCACAAATTCGATACCTAGACCTGAGCAACTTGATACATTCTGGTCATCAACATCAAACAAGATGAACTTGGAGATGCTAACAAGCCAAACACTGCTGATGCTTCAGTGAACACTGAGTTTCCAATTATTTCAAGTCGAATGATTGCCAATCAGGAGTTGGTGCCGGCAGAGATATATTCAAAAGGTACTGCCATATTATTCAAGAACTTAACAGCAAATTAGGTTTTAAATCTCTTTTATTGGTTTTCAAGACAGGAAAAACAACATACTAAGGCAACATGTGCCATGATCATCATAATGCAATCCATCAGCGGGACTGCCGCTTCGGTATAACTACACAATGAATAGTAACAGAAAGAAACAAGCCCCCCACCCTCTCCCCTCCAGCTATCAGTTGATTTTTACCCGTGATGTGAACTTCCATAGCTTTCACAAAAGAGTACCCCTGTCAAAGAGGTCCTAGTAATGGGCGGAATTGCCTAAATCTGAGTGTTTGGGTGGGTCCGCAAGTCACAGCAGTTTAAGATATTTGGGGCAAGTAAGTTCTGTAAATTCAGAGGTCAACAATTTGAGGAAGGGCTCCCACAAGTCATGGAAGGAGGCACCTGGGTGTGCGAGAGAAAGGGAAATTCTCTCCATCCCTAATATGCCCCACAATCTATCGAGCCATCCCAAGCGAGTTGGGGCAGTCGTAGTACCCCAGTGGGAGGGTATATTTTGCAGGGCTAATGCTATTTTCCTGCCCCTGCCCGACTTAAGTGGAAAGGTGATTTGATTGGGAAGGCCCAGGAGGGTATACACCGGAAGACGGGGGATTTGGGTGTCAAAATTGGAATCAATGTTGTCTAAGATCTATGTCCAGTAATCCGTCAGAGAGGGGCAGTCCCATAACAAATGGGTGGGAGTGCCCTGCGTCCACAAGCTCTCCAGCATTGGGGGTTGCGGGATGGATTACCTCTGTGGAGCCGGGGACGGGTCAGGTACCAAGATGTGACTATTTTGGTGGCTGTGTCAGTGGAGGCTGTGTTGCGTGCCGTATGTCGGGCTCTATAGTATACGTCTGACCACTCTTTCTGCGTCAGTTTTAAGCCCAATTCCCCCTCTCATCGCAACTGACCTGGTGATTTCCCAGTGCTGGGGGACGTAAATTTATACAAGTCTGATGTCAGGTGAGTGTCAGTGTGTCTCGTAAGTAGCCATTTTTTTAACAGTGTGAGATGTCTCTCAGCTCCCTCCCGCACCCCATAGTGTAGCAACCAATGTCGGATCTGTAGGTAATGATACCTTTCTATTTCTGGTATGTCCTGATCCTTGCGAAAGTCAGAAAAAGTGAGGGGGCCCATGGTGTTGAAGAGATGCCCTTTGGAACACTGGCCTTCCTTGGTCCAATGCATAAACCTCACGGAATCTAGCCCCGGAGTAAAATCTGAGTTGTGAACTATGGGTGTGATCGGGGAGGGAAAGGTCGTAAGCCCTCAAGAGTCAGCCACCTTGTCCCAGACCAAGAGGACGGGGTGAGTCACCTTGGAGAGGTATAAGTTCCGAGGTCTGGCCGCTCTAGTAAGAAAAGGGGACCCCCTACAGAGGCTGCCCGGCGAGAGACCTGTCCATGAACAGCCAGTGTTTCTCGGACTCTGGGTGAGAGCATTCGACCAATGCCCTCAAATGAACCGCCCACCAGTAAGCCTGCAAGTTGGGAACCCCTAATCCTCCCTCGACTGGGTCTCTGTAACTTAACTCTCTACGCAGTCGGGGCCTCTGGTCCCACCAAATAAAACGCTTTATATCCCATTGCAGTGAGAGTATGGCACCTGATGCGGGCACCAGTGAGAGTGACTGGAACAGATAAATGATATTAGGGAGAGTAGTCATTTTTATGGCCACTATACGACCCAGCCATGACAGCGAGTAGGGCCTCCACTATCGAAGACAGTCCCGCACCTGCCGTAACAGCTTTATATAATTCGTCAAATTGGTAACCTGGATTCTGGCCAAGAGTTGCAGGCCCAGATAGGGAATTGTGTCTTGTGGCCAATGAATACGATAAGACCGCTGCCGCAATCCCAATGTCTTCGGTTCAAGAGAGATTGATGGCTTGGGATCTGTGCACATTAATCTTGAAGCCGGATCCTAAAACAAACCTGTAAAGCTCTGCCAGCAGAGCAGGGAGAGATTCCCTGGGCCTCTCCAATGTGGCCACTACGTTGTCAGCGAAGAGGCAGGTCTTGTGCCTCGCATCCCCGAAAAGCACCCCTGTGATAGACGGATCATCCCTACCCCGTTAAGCCATGGGCTCCATATACAAGGCAAATAAAAGCAGTGACAGTGGACACCCCTGTAGCGTTCCCCTTTGAATGGGGAAGGTATTCGAAATGATCCTGTTTACCCGTACTTAGGCAGTGGGCTAGGTATAGCTGCTGAGCACCCAATCAATGAAACGGCCATAGTGGGTCAGGGTGTCTTTAAGGTACGGCTAGTGAACCCTGTCAAACGCCTTCTCTGCGTCAACAGAGAATATCATACGTTCGGCTGGGAAGAGTTCAGAGTGTGTAGGAGTTGTTTCGTATTGTCAGAGCATTTACGCCCAGAGACAAAACCGGACTGGTCAGGATCAATCAACCCGGGTAGATGAGAAGAGAGTCTCTGCCAGAATCCCAGTGAAATTTTTAAGGTCGACATTAAGGAGGGAAATGGGGCGGAAAGATGCACATAGGCATTTATCCTTGTCTGGTTTAGGGATCACCGTGATCAGTGCTTTTAACATTGAAGATGGGAGGAGGTTAGAAGCCCTGATCGAGTTATAGACCCTTACCAATAGTGGGGCTAGGGTATTGCAAAAAGCTTTAAAAAAGACGGAGAAGAATCCGTCCGGGCCCGGGGATTTGTGAGGTTTTAATATGGATATGGCTGAGATGACCTATTCTAACCGAATAGGTGCTTTAAGCTCCTCCGCCTGGCTCGGAACCAACTTAGCCGTAGACATCTCCTGCAAGTATTGGGCTGGGCCCTCCTCATATAAGGTCTGGGCCTCGTATAAGGTTGCATAAAACTGCCGAAATGTTTAGGCAATCCCTTAGTCAGTCGTCTGTTCCCCACCCTGCTGATTTATTACCAAGGGAATGTGGGATGTCTGTCTCTGAGAGCGTCATCTATTGGCCAATAGCTTCCCACTTCTGTCTCCCCCTACGTAAAAGGCATGCTTAAATCGGAGGGCAGCATATTCGGCTCTATCTACGTCCAAGCCAGCTAACTGGGCACGTGTCACCTTGAGTTTTTTCCAGACCCTGGGTGCACCTGCTCTCTGATGGATGCGCTCTAGTTTGACTACTGCATCTGAAAGTTTCTCCCTTTTCTTCCTCCTAATCTTGTCAGCTGCAGCAATCCCTAGGAACTCCCCCCGGAGAACCACCTTCAAAGCATCCCACAGAATTGCCGTTGAAATATCTGGAGTGTCATTGAGATCTAAATAGTCGGTTTTGGTTTAGGTGACCTGCTGGACTACAGAGGGCCACTATAACATCGTCTCACGCCAAAGCCGGCAAGGGGATCGCTGGTGGAGTAGGGACAGGGACGCCTTCATCGATGAATGATCGGACAGAGGACACAGGACAATCACCACCTCCTGTGTCTGTTGCGTCAGTGTGTCTGATGTCAATATATAGTCAATCCTAGCGTACATTTTGTGGGAATGCAAGTAGAATGTGCATTCCCTGGACCTTGGGTGGTGTAAGCGCCAGTCTTCTGTGAGCCCAGTCTCTGCAACTAAACCCCTAAGTACCAGAAAGGGCTCCAGTCTGCCCGGAAAGCTGCGAAGACCTATCGAGACCATTATCAAATCTCCACCCAGGAGCAGGGATCTGTCCGGGAGACAAGACAGCTCATGAATCGCCTACCGAAGGAATCCGTCCTGTCCGTCATTGGGAACATAAACCACAGCTACCGTTGAGGTATGCTGTCCCAACGTGAAAGTATAAGCCAAAAGCCTGCCTTTAATTGCGGCCTGTTTATGGCCTATCTGACCCTGGAACCTAGCAGAGACCGGTATAGCCACCCCGCTGTCTTAGAGGCCCGAGAGGAGAACAGTTGGTGAGAGAACGCCATAGACCGTAATCTGTGAGTGTCTTGTGCCAGGAGATGCGTCTGTTGAAGGAGGCAGATATGAGCATTCGAGTTGTCTAGAAAGGACAAGAATGCATGTTGTTTTATGGGGTTATTGAGGGACAGGATTTTAATATCAGCAGACATAATAGTGGACGTGAGGATGCGCATGAAAGGCCTGCAAGACCGGGCCCACTTTCACCCTGAGAATAACCACACCCATTAGAGGTCCCGGATAAGCATCACAAACTACAAGTCTGCAAAAAGATCCTCACCCACGCACTCACAACCCGCAAGCCTTATACGCCAGGATCAACAGAACCCTTCTACACAAACTCCAAACCATCCAGAACGCTGCAGCCAGACTCGTCCTTGGGACACCGCGCCACAAACACATGACCCAACACCTACGAGATCTCCACTGGCTCCCCGTCGAGAATATGATCACCTACAAACTACTCACCCACACCTACAAATCCCTCAACAACTCCGGTCCCAAATACCTCGACAAGAGATGATCCTTCCAAGTACCCAAGAAAAACCTCCACTCCACAGACCTCGCCCAGGCAGAGGTCCTCGCCATCCGCAGAAACAGAGCAGGTGGGAGAGCTTTCTCCTACATCGTGGCCAATACCTGGAACGAGCTCCCGGTGAACATCAGATGCTCCCGACTCTGCACACGTTCAGGAAGAACCTCAAGACCTGGCTCTTCGACTGATCTGGAGCTGTTCCCCACACTCAGTGGCTTGAGACCCTCACGGGTGAGTAGCGCGCTCTTTAAACCCTAGATTGATTGGGTCTCAGTAATCCGCCATATCGGGAAGGAGGAGGAGAGCACCCCATTACCCCTGAAATTGAACAAACAAAACATAATAGCAACTTACAGAGTCCATAAATGTCTTGGGCTATCAGCCCCATGGCGAGACGTAAGATGTACATCAGAAGCCCCCCCACAACCTCCGTCCCACCCGGGACTCAGCCTCAAAAACCCAGAAGAACCCCTCTGGCAACTCGGTCCAGTGGTACCAAATCTATGCAGTCTTCAGTTTGCGGTAGCTGAGTCCTCCACCAAAGTTGCAATAACAGCTTTGCGTTCTTTAGCCATTGTCTCAGGGTCGGGCGAAGGTGAAGTGGAGCCCTCCCCACCCGTTGTCATCCTGCTGTTACATTGGGGTGTCCACCATTGTCCTCTCGCTTCGGGGTTCCATTGATCTTATCAGGTAAATTAAGTAGCGATGTGGCCTCCTGTAAAGAGCGGCTCTGGTGGAGCTTGCCCTCCCACTTACAAATAACCCTGCAGGGGTGGCCCCAGGAGTAGGAGATGTCTTTTGAATGCAGAAATGCCATGACCGACCAGAACTCCCTTCTTTTCTGTAAGGTGGAGGTAGCTAAGTCTTGGAACAGAAGAGGCCTGGATAAGCGAAAGTCCAAAGGATGCTTAGTTCGGGCTTCCAGGAGGATATGTTTCTTAAATTGAAAATCCTGGACACATTTTAGGATACACGGGGGGCAGTCGCCGGCATTTTGGGCCCCACATGTGGGTCCAATCTAGCTTAATCTGTTGTTTCGGGAGGGCGTCCAAGATGTGAGGGAAGAGCTCCTCGACAAAAGCTTCCATGTCCTGTCCCTCAACACCCTGAGGGACCGCCCGGATTCTGATATTGTTCTGTCGGGAACGATTCTGGATGTCCTCCGCGTGGGCCTGGTCTTGAAGGCAGAGGACCTCCTGCTGAAGTGTGGAAAATTAGGAAAATTGATGTACATAAGCGGCGTTCATTTGCCTTTTCCCACTCCCCTCCCTGTAAGCACCATGAATACCGTGAAATATTGACCGCATCACTCCGCCAGTAAAAGCCCGTGCCCATATGTACATGACAGCCATTTTAGGCACCATGGCCTTTTTGCCCGTTCATTGGAATCACCGGCTTCCCTTCTACGCTATTTGAACCCCCCCCCCCTCTCTCGCATGCATAGACCATGAAACCCTCTCCCTCTGCGCGACCCTGCTCTGAAAAGCAACCCTCCTGCTTGACCCACGCAAAACCCCCCTTTTTCCTCTTGAAGAAGCATCCTTCGTCTCAGCTGACATAACCCTCCCCAGCTGTATCTGACTGCCCCCCGTTCTCTCATGTACGGGTCATAAGACCTCTCTCTCTGTGCGACTCTGTCCCTGTGCACACCCTGGCTCCCCCCTCCCCTTCTCCCTCACACGGGCAAGTCATAAACCTTCTTCTTCTGCAAGACTCTGTCCTTGGGAGTCACGGCCGCGCCTGACCAACCCCTCCTTTCCTTTCATGAATAACCCCTCTGTTAGTAAACCCTCCCTCCGCGATTGACTGTCCACACATGTCTGAGGTCATCGCCTAAGCCAGGAGATACTGTTTACTGCCCCTTATTGTATGGAGTCACTCCTCTTCAAAGGACCCACTATTGATCCTGGCCTCCCCACCCCCTGGGCTACGATCAGGCGCACATATCCTAAAAATCGGCGGAACACTCAGCTGTGTGATTACCCTCTCCTCTTATCGGCAGGTCAAGGGTCTCTATTGTGAATATATGTGGGGTAGGATTGACACGAGGATTATGGGGATGTCTTTTCCTTGTTTCACAATGTCGTGATTGTAATACGGAGTGTTTTGTAAGGTATAAAAGACAATGTCTCAGCTCACTTGTTAGAGCACCTCCCGAAAGACACTGTGTTTCGTGTCCGAAATGACAGGCTCTCCTCATGAGTAATAAATCCTGTTCTTGTGATTCCTGCTCCCAGCGCCCGTCTCTTTATTTGGTAACTATTCAGAATGGGAACTAAGAGGCGACTTGCGCCAGCAGCCCGGGCATCGATACTAATATGGGCTCACTTTCCACAATTGGCGTCCCAACGCGGGGTCCATCAGTGACATTAGGTCCAGTAAGAGAGATCCAGACGAAGAGGTGAACATCTAAATGATCGGAGTATACCTGCCTTGAGAGGGCCCTCGTCCGGCTGCCGATTGAATGAACTTCACCGATTCTGAACGGACCTCTCCCGAGTGACCTACTGTCCTGACTGGAATCCCACAGGAATGCTGCATAGAGTAAGAGAACGATCGGGCGCTGGAGGGGGAAGACGAAGAACTGTCCGTATGGTCCGGTCCGGGTAAGATTAAGTAGGGTGTTTTTACGCCTAATTGGTAGGGTGGTTTTATCCATCTGATTGATTGATTGATTGTATTGGAATCGGTATTTGAATACTGATATTGTTGTTATTGGTTCATTTAGCTTTGGATGCTACTTGAAATATTGGTTCTCTTCTCGAGAACGAGACATTCTCTGTTTGCAAACAGCGGTGAATAGGAACGTTCGTCCCTCTTTGCAGATAGAGAAGGGTGGGTTATGCCCCTTTATGATTCGTCAGGCCTACCTTTCTCCCCACTGATTGTTTGAAATCGATTAATAATCGATTGTTGCTCTTTGAGATCTTCCCTGTCCACAAACAGAGACGAATAGAAATATTCTGTCTTCCTTTGCAGATAGCGAAGGGCAGGTAATGCAGACGTTTGTCCCCGTTGTAATCCGTCATGCCTGTTTTTCTCCCCACTGATTGATTGATTGACTGGACATTGTTGTCCAAGGAATTGCTTGTTTGAGGTATTTTCTGTTAGCAAACAACGTGGAATAGAAATATTCTGTCTAGTCTTTGCAAGTAGTAAAGGGTAGGTTATGCCCCTTTATGATTCGTCAGTCCTACCCACTCCCCACTGATTGACTATTTATTGGGGGTAGCTCACCTGGTCCGCCCAGGAGGCTACCCTAATGGAGAGACATATGCTCCCCACTCATTGGCCATTTATTGGAGGTAGCCCATCTGGTCCGTCCAGGAGGCTACCCTAGTAATTGGAGGTACATCATTTGGTCCGTCCAGGATGATACCCTAATGAAGGGACATGTGTTCCCCTCTGATTGATAATCTAGTTCCACCCCGGACCATTTATTGGAGGTAACTCATCTGGTCCGTCCAGGAGTACCCCTAATGAAAAGGACATATAAAAATATGAAGTGATCACCGTACCCTGTTAACAGAAACTTTAGCGCGAAACACGCTAAGGAAAAGAAGGAAAAATAAAAGGAAATCGGGCTAAGTCAGTAACCCCCTGATGAGCTTTCGACTTCACTAAAAATAAGAAACATTAGAAACAGTTCGTAATAAGAAATATAAAATGGCGAAAAGCTTGACAGCAAGACAGCCATGAGGTAGCTAGGTTCCGCTGCCTACTCCTGCCCCAAACATGTCTACCTCATTGCCCACCACGCCCAAATAACGGTCACATGAAATAGATACAAATCAATAGGTACCTACCCCCATTCCGGAAGCTCCCGAAGTGCAACAGGTCCGCGGTTACGCCCATCCGGAAGGCGAGGCCTCGATGCGTGCAGGGCTCGGCTGGCCGCAGTCGGAAGGGGAAGCTGTGGGGCGGACGGCCCGAAAATCGTAATGATCTCTCCTTTTCCCCTCTTCTGCTGCCCTGCAGGCCACGGGGGGGGGGATGTCTTGCCTCAGCCACCGACCCCCCCCCCTCTCTCGCCTGATCCGGCTCTCATCGAAGGCCAAAGCCAAGGCGAGGACGGCGGCGCTTCTTTGCGCAATAATGGCTGCGACAACACTCTTGAAATGGCCCTGGATAGTTGCAGGTAGTCCCGCCACATGGCAACCCCTGAGAGTGACAGGTGGTCCCGCCACATGACAAGGGGGGGATGTCTTGCCTCAGCCACCGACCCCCCCCCCCCATCTTCATTGCCTGGCACGGCCGTACCAAAGCACTGGAGCCGGAGAACGGCGCGGGGTCGCTGGAAGGGGGAGGCGGCACGAACGAGCCTCCCCCACCTCCCTCCAGGTGGAGGCTTCCAGCGACACCCCAACGCTCCTGCTTGAAGAAAGGGTCCATATCAAAAAGCGGGTTTCCTTGCCCGGGACGGGCACACGCCCTGTACTCCTCAACCTTGAAGATTCTAAAAGAGCCGGGGGGGCCGACCTCTCCACGAGGCGCCCCCCGCCCTGTCCTCCGATGGAGCCACGAGACGTCGGTGCACTCCTGCCGGAGCCAGCCTCAGTTTGGAAATGACTAAAATCCTGCAAAGATACAGATTTGTTCAGTTCCGGTGGAACACCAGAATGACCCGGTAGGAAAAGATTGTTGCCCCCCTCCCCACTTTTGACTGATGGTTCATATTACTAGTCTGTCACCCCATTACGAGAAAACTTTTTGAACTGCCAAAAGAGGTTCTGGTCCAACCACGAGTCACTGGAGACATTCTGACTATACTGGGACCTGCCTGACCTCGCCCAAAATGGCGCCAATACAAAAATGAAACTTTCAAACTCCTTGTTCACCCTGATTGCTCAAACCTTGATGCTCCGAGATATGTATGCAGTTTTGGACAATGAAAGTAGATAAGATGGATATTGATTATGTGCTTAGAAAAGAAAGCGATGTAAGATAGATATTGATTATGTGTTGGGACAATGAACTGATTTAGGGTGGGTACTAATTATGATTGGAAGCAATGAATTGGTGTAATGTAGGCACTGAGTGAGCATTTGGATAATGAATTAATATTATTGAAAACTTGAATTTCTGACATGCATCATACTCGCCCTGTAGGAAAGTTCGATACGATTTTATTGCACTGCTGCACTTTATGAAATAAATGATCACCGACTTCGTTCCTCTTATGCACAGTTCCAGTCCGCTCCGTGGCCGGTCCTCTGGGTCGTAGGCCCGTATTTGTGCACCAACATTTTTAATTAAAGGTATTTTGAAAAAGAAAGTATAATTGTAGCGGTTGCATTAATGAGTTTTGAATGTGTTACTACTGTCTCCAATATGAGCGAAGAATAAGCATGATTAAGGTTGAAGGTTAAAAAAGGCCCGATATTTAGCAGCTACATTATGTGTCACAGGCAGCCGGAAAAGTGTTTTAGACGCCCTTAAACGACACCACAGAAATACCACCTGACCACCACCCTTGCACACGACCTAAAAGGTCACGATCAAGTGATTCATGTAGATACGCAGACCATCGATGATTATCTATCTAACACTACTGGTCCCTCTGGGCTTAAACGCCGAGATGGTAGAGAATGCACTACGTGGAGATAGGTCGAGTATGTGGTAGGTAAAAACATTTTCGGACTACTGCATGCTGATGTGCTTTGAATGCTGCCCCCACCCCCTTCTTCTCCTCCCTTCTGCAGGTCGCGTCGGAACGTCGGCTGAAGTATGGAAGAGCGATGATCGAACGACCGACGAAAAGGGAAGGAGGGGATCTGAGCATAGTACTTATGTTGACGAGTTTTTAAAGACGTAGACTTAGACATGACTGTTCCTCCTTAGAACGTAGTGACTGGGAGGATGGACTGACATAGAAACTTGACGGGTACTGTATGACGGAAATTGACTCGAATTAGCACGTTAGATAATGTAACTATGACGTTTAACTAGATAGGGAAAGGACAAAGAAGAGTCCTGGGGTAAGGGTTACCCAGGCACCACCCGTCTGGGAAGTTAGAAATGTTATTGATGTTCGAAATGTACCACCTCCTTCTCACACTCTTATAGATATAACCAAGCTGTCCGACTGTTCTCCTGATCAATACCCTCTGTTGCCTCAGCCTGGAGAACTTCCCACCAAAAGAAGAAACTCAAAAGTGGTTTAAGATCCAACCGTGGGCAAATAGCCCGACCAGGTTAATTTCTGACCGGCTGACCGAGGTGTAAGTATTGGCAATCGAGAACGCTCGCAAAAATAGCAAGCAAGAGGAAAAAGGAGGAAAAGGTAAAAAGAGCTCAGCCCATAGATAAATAGGATATTAAAGATACGCAGCATGCACAAGGAGATCTTTTTGGCCAATAACTGTCCTGTGTTTTGTCGTAAATATCTTTGTATGTAATACATGTACTGTCTTCCTTCGTCTGAGTTTGTGTGTATGTACTGTAGGGGTTTATGACTTCCCTCTGTTTGCGTCTCCCCGTTACCTGACCCCTGCAGTTCTGTGTTGTGAGCGCACTAAATGACCTATTTTCGTACACGTCTCTCTCTCTCTCTCTCTCTCTCCCTCTATCTATCTCTGTCTCTATCTCTCTCTCTCTGTCTCTACATGTCATACGTGTACCGAATGGCTCGTTTAGGTTGCGGACGACTCTCACTCTCTACGAGAGTCCCCCTGCGCCATCTTCCTTTTTATGGTAAAATTGTGCCTCGCTGGCACCAGTCTGATTGGATACTTATTGAACGCGAAGGTGTTCAGCGAAATTGACAGAAACTAAAATGATTGTATCTCGCCATATTACCCCTCTCCTTTCTGCAAAATGAATGAACTCGAATTGGCTAAGAAAGAAAGGACAGGTAAGACGACTAAGGTCCCCCAATCTGACCCTTTATAGGGGAACTATAGGTCAATGGCACCTTATTTTTTTTAGTTCATCAGAGACAAACGCCAACGTCTAGATTGACCTCCAATGCCCAGATTGCCCCACCCCTTTGCACCCAAGCACGAATGCCCGAAGCGTCCCCGCCCCACTTGATTGACCCCAGCTGCTGTCCCCGATATATACATGATGACCATGAGTAACTGTCGTCCCTCGAGAAAAACTTGTTTTACCCTGACTCTCGATGATAGCGCCCCCGCCCTGTTTGAAAGGGTTAGCCAGCCTTGAAGGGAAATGTTAGACTGTTAAGGCTCGGGTTTGGAAGACAAGTCTCCGCTGGAGGTTCCGAAATGTTGAATTTGATGAAATGCGCAGTTGATAGGAGTCTTATTTCTCTCCATTTGTGTTATAAATAGACGATGAATAAACTTGGCATGAACTCAGTAGGAATGCCGACATATGCACTGCTTGGTAATAAACTTCTGACTGTGACCGATGAACGTATCTCCCAAGTGCGTAGGATTGAGGGAGGAATTCACATGCATAAATGTCTTCTCCTGCCAGTTCTCTAAAGCTTGTTTTGTACCTATTCAAAGATATACGATCACCGGAGGAGAAGGGTCGGACGTGCCGTACAGCCTGGCTGCAGATCTTGAGACACATGTGACCTCGATCAAAGGTGGAGCTGCAGAGCAACAAGATATGGGACGAGACAGCAATTTCAGACGTGGAAAATGAAACTTGACGGGCTGCCCTGAAGCCCTCAGTCTGCTAACCCACGTGTGCCTGAAGTCTTCGCCCCCTTTTTTGGGCCCGATCGATGGGCCTGCCTGCCTGTTATCCTTTGCTCCCTTGGTCCCTTGGAAGTGTCCGAAAAGATCTGACCCCACTCCGCCCTCTCTTCCCTCGACTATCCAACACCCCCTCTTTCCCACATGACTTTTTGACTCAGAAAGAAGAAACAGCATTTACGTGGAAATGAGGTTTGCAAACGGAAGTAAACAGAAATATAGGTGCCGAGCATAAGACACCACCAAAAGAATTGGTTAGGGAACAGGACTGTGGTCTAACAGCAGAGGACTGACCGCACCCTGCAACGCGTAAGGATAGATCCGAGCTGGACCTATAGCTCCACCGCCGGTGCTCAACAGCGCCAACGAAAAGATACGGACGAGAGCCTACCAGTGATGGCTCACTGCTAAAAAGACACTGTGACGAAGAGATCTTATTGGACTAAATTCCTCCCTCAACTACTTGGTCAAAATGTTCATTGGTCACATTTTTTGAGAAAGTCAGAAGCATTTATGCTATGTAGTGCGTTTGAATGTTAGGAACTCAACAAAATGCAATTTCCTATGTGCTGCATTCTGCCAAACACATCAACTGTCCATGATTATATGCCATATGTTAGTATTGACAAATGCTCATTCTTCAACCGCACCTGTTTATATGTACCCCCATCAATTAGGAAAATGAACTTTGTTATGTAAAAAGCGGCGACTGTGGAAAATTAGGAAAATTGATGTACATAAGCGGCGTTCATTTGCCTTTTCCCACTCCCCTCCCTGTAAGCACCATGAATACCGTGAAATATTGACCGCATCACTCCGCCAGTAAAAGCCCGTGCCCATATGTACATGACAGCCATTTTAGGCACCATGGCCTTTTTGCCCGTTCATTGGAATCACCGGCTTCCCTTCTACGCTATTTGAACCCCCCCCCCTCTCTCGCATGCATAGACCATGAAACCCTCTCCCTCTGCGCGACCCTGCTCTGAAAAGCAACCCTCCTGCTTGACCCATGCAAAAACCCCCTTTTTCCTCTTGAAGAAGCATCCTTCGTCTCAGCTGACATAACCCTCCCCAGCTGTATCTGACTGCCCCCCGTTCTCTCATGTACGGGTCATAAGACCTCTCTCTCTGTGAGACTCTGTCCCTGTGCACACCCTGGCTCCCCCCTCCCCTTCTCCCTCACACGGGCAAGTCATAAACCTTCTTCTTCTGCAAGACCCTGTCCTTGGGAGTCACGGCCGCGCCTGACCAACACCTCCTTTCCTTTCATGAATAACCCCTCTGTTAGTAAACCCTCCCTCCGCGATTGACTGTCCACACGTGTCTGAGGTCATCGCCTAAGCCAGGAGATACTGTTTACTGCCCCTTATTGTATGGAGTCACTCCTCTTCAAAGGACCCACTATTGATCCTGGCCTCCCCACCCCCTGGGCTACGATCAGGCGCACATATCCTAAAAATCGGCGGAACACTCAGCTGTGTGATTACCCTCTCCTCTTATCGGCAGGTCAAGGGTCTCTATTGTGAATATATGTGGGGTAGGATTGACACGAGGGTTATGGGGATGTCTTTTCCTTGTTTCACAATGTCGTGATTGTAATACGGAGTGTTTTGTAAGGTATAAAAGACGATGTCTCAGCTCACTTGTTAGAGCACCTCCCGAAAGACACTGTGTTTCGTGTCCGAAATGACAGGCTCTCCTCATGAGTAATAAATCCTGTTCTTGTGATTCCTGCTCCCAGCGCCCGTCTCTTTATTTGGTAACTATTCAGAATGGGAACTAAGAGGCGACTTGCGCCAGCAGCCCGGGCATCGATACTAATATGGGCTCACTTTCCACAGAAGCTGAGTAATCTCTTTGACCCTCGAAGACGCCTGCATCTCCAACAAGTCCACCTTTCCACCTACAGAGTCTATGTCCCTGTGTATCTCATGAAGTTTCGAGGATATCTCCTTTTTCGTAGCATGGAATTCCCCCCGTCAGAGAAGAGAAAAAGAGACTCAAGGACACCACGGGTGACCAGCTCAACCGCTTTGCTCTGTTCACGTTCTGCTGGGAGCCCCGTCCAGTGATGGTGCCACTTCAGCCCCTCCAGTGCTGTTCTTGAGGAGGAGATCAGTGCTCAAGGCACATAATCTAATGGGTGATGACACTATGAGCAAAACTTGAACGAAGCTTGGAGCTTTAACTGCTGCACCTGTGAAGTATCTAAAAAGATTTGCTGAGACAGAAGAAGAATGTGACTTCTTACACAAAGAAAAATGCCTTGTGCCTGTGTGGAAAACGAGTTCTGTCTGTCACACATTTGACGATCTTCGGTACAGTGAGTTCAAGAGATCAGTGCCGCTAAGTGGCCTTCCACCGTTATCATATTCTGTGCTTGAATACATTTAAAGAGCATTCTACTTGATCAGAAGATGTATAAATGTTTCGGATCATGCATATGTAAAGAAAGATCTCAGTGAATTTGGTTGGGACGATATTATTGGTGTGCTAAAACCTACGAAATTTCGAAAGCCTCTAAACACAGAACTTACACATACATGTACATGTAAAACCTGTGCTAAAAAAAGATGTCCCTGTCGATATGGTCTTCTCAAACGTTCAACATACTGCACATGTACCACAAGCGATTGCCGAAACAAATAAAGTGAACTATGAAAATATGTCTCAAACTGGAGTGATAAACATTATTTTCTTTTCAAATTCAGATCATAAACATTGTTTGGTGTATACATTAAAGGATTAAAAACCATTATTATTTGTTTCATTTCTATGTATGTTTCTTCTTCCTCTATTATAGCTTCCATTTTGGAAAATGGTGGGAGGACTGCATTGAGGAGTTATTTTCTGTCTCTATAAGACTACTTGACCCACAAAACCTATGATTTGACACCAAAATGAAGTTCTAGGCCTCATGTTTTTTTTAAATATTACATCATCACTGCAAAACATCCATCATTTTTAAAAATGTTATCCAAAAAAATTTGGCCCGGATAAGCAATGTCTACCCAAGCTAAATTACTTTTCCAGTGAGCCAAAAACACAAATCAAAAATCAAAATCTCTGGACAACGATATCAGGCGTCCGGGATCATTCCTAATGGATTCACATTATTCCAACCCCACACTGCTCTTGCTCACACTCGGATTCCCTCTGCCTTACAATCTGCTTTTCCTGTGCTCAAACCTTGTCATGCAGCGCATCCTCACACTATGGACATTTAAGAATCATTAACCCTTTCTAATTTGCTATTTTGCCCTGCCACTAGCCACTATTTCTCAGTCACATCTTCCTCGATCCTTATCCTCACACACTGTTCTCCCTCTTGGTCTTCCTGCACACTATGCTCTCCATCACACCCTGATATTTCTTTCACACTCTGGCTACCTTCTCATTCACTCTCTCAACCTACTCTGCTGTCCTCAAACTCTGCTCTCCCTCTTGGCCTGTCCACCCACTCTAATTTCCTCTCATCCTGCCTTTGTAAGTAATCTGCTCCCTCAACCTACCCTCACAATCTGCTCCCTCTAATGTCTTGCTATTCGTCAAACTTGTGTACTTTCACTAAACTCATATGGGTAGTGGAAGTAACACTCATGCTTACCGAACCCTCTCATGCCATTCCAGGAAGAGATATCACATGACACTCGAAAGCAACGAGATCATAAAAAGTGAACAGTACAGCTATTGGCTGATTAAACCAGCAGACAAGGTGAAAAACAGCTGTATGACAAGCATAAAACTAACAAAGGAGTTTAAAACTCTCAGAAACTGATAAAAGACAGCATAGAATTTGCAAGGGAGACTAAACTAGTATAGTTCCAATCCCTGGAGATTCATAAATGATGCCACTGCATTACTGCGTCAAAAAATAATTGGTTTTAAGTTCTTGTTGGTTCCTGCTGTCAAAACAATCTGTCTCACTCCCGCCCGCACTATAATGGTTTATAGATTCAGAAGACATAAGGGGTCATGCCAGGGAAAGCATGGGGATCACAATTGCGAGCTCTAGACACCCATAAATGACGCCCACCCTTTACTCGCAGCCTTCCTCTTGGGCTCACTTTAACATACGCCCACCATACAATGTTCTCCTTCTTGTTTTCAAATAGGGCCTTGTTAGCAGCTCTGCTCTAGCCCTTTCCTTGGGTCTGTGCTACCTGCCCCTCACAGCCTGGTCTGACTCCTGTGATCTCCTAGACCTCCTTGCCACCAATCCCACTGACACCATGCTTCCACCTGACTTCTCCTGAGTTTCACGTTGCTCTTTGACCATGTACTCACCCTCCCGTCCTGCAGACACCAGCTCAGCTCGCAGGCGGTTCCCCAGGTCAATCAGCTGCTCCTTCTCTTGGCTCAGCCGAGCTATCCTTCTCGCCGCTTGCCTTAGTTTGGTGTGTAGAGTGTGTACACTGTAGTCGAGGAGTGGTTGGGATCCATCCCCTGATCCCTGGGAGTTACATTTTTCACGAAGTCTCAAGATTTCCTCCTGAAGCTGCTTGATGACCGAACTCTGAAAACGGGAAATAAGGTCAACTGTCAAACAGACCAAATCCAAGCAATCATTGATTGATTTATCACACGCAAAGGCGAGGCACCAATAAAGAGTGCTCCGGCAGGAGGACACCAATAAGATTGGTCACATGCAATGTCACTCACAAATAAGCCGGTGATTGTCACCCCGAGTGGGACGTGTGTGCTCAGACGTGAGTCCTGTGCTCTCCATGCCACTGGAGTCAAGCTATCCTGGCTGATGAGGGCTGAAAGCCCGAAACCGGTCCTAGGATGCTTGTTTCCAGTCCAGGGAGGACCAGGCCTGGCAGTTCCGGCTGGACTGTTCCCATTGGGCACAGAGTCAAGACTGATTTGCATATGGCTGGGTCCAAACTGGAATGGCATGGTGAGCAAAAAAACGATGGATTTAGGCCCAGATCTCTGTACTGAGGTGAATGCATGACATTGTTCCGCCTTCTGTCCATCAATTGTTCTTTTTTGCAGATCTAGCGGCATGCATGCGTTGGGACGAAATTATTAAATAATTGGTTGACATTACTGAATTCAGAATAACATTTAACTTGAAACTGCATGAGAGAGCTGAGGTAAATATTTGTCATATTCTATTTCAACCCCCTTGTTGTGGGTAAAACCTATTTAAGCCACTAGATCAACACATGGATGTTCCAGCATATTCAGAAAATAAATGTGTGTGGAAGAATAAAAAAAGAATTACGGTACACAGTTTGTGCACATACATCAATTATATTAATCCTATTATGTGCTTTGCATGCGAGCTATATACTAATCAATCACATGACCCCTCCGTCCGTTAATATACTGCTATTCTTTCCTTAACACACTACTACAGTTAGACGAAGATTAAGCCTTCCAGTTGGAATTGAGATGTAATTCAATAAGGTTACAGTGTTTAAACATCTGAAAGGATGCGCTGATTTTATAGCCCTAGTACATGCAGACTACTGTAAAGGCAATATGCAAGCAACATGCCAACACAACTCATGGACACAAACATGGGTATTTTATTTTTAACAGGAAGGAGAAAGAAGTTATATGATCACCATTTATATTTATGCCTCAACAAGCCGTTTTCTTACTCTCATTTGTTTAAATCTGTTTATTACATTTTTAGTTTTTAAACCAATTGTCCAAGCAACAAGGTATACTGTTACTATATCAAAACCAATATACCACATCAGTAGAGTAGGATACAATGCAGTTGGGTATAGGCTTCAATACAAAGTAGTGTCCAAAGAAAAAAGAAACAAACATTGGCATAGCCAATAGGTCTCGCCTTTGGGACCTTCAATGTTCAGCCAGAACTTTTGGCTATGTTGTAGATCATTGTGGCTGCTGTGCATTATGTTGAAAAGTTATAATAAAAAGTGTTAAGCATGCTTGTTACCTTTATACAAATGAAGACAACATTATATACAACTGAAAAACCGATTAAAAAAGATTTTAACATAAAATGTCTTCTAGTTTGTTTGTACTTGCACTGCTGGCAACTTCTTCCTGCCGGTTCTGATGGTTGTTTGTTATAATTTGTTTTGTTATGGGGGAGCGGGACATAAATAACGGGGGAGAGGAGGGTGGAAAACAGTAATTTAATTTGAACACGAGCAGCGGACAGACACTAGGGGAGAATCAACAGATGCCAGATTCCAAGGGCAGACTGACGTGATGCTTAGGTGGTGCGCTGATGCAAAATGGTGGTGGTGAATGATGTTTGGTGCTCAGGTGGTGACACTATAAGGTGTAGATTGGAGGTACGTTGTGGATTGTGGAGTTGAAATGTGTTGTTTGGTGTGTAATAATGCAGTGTGCATTGGAAATGTGTGGAGTTGAATTGTGTGGCCTGGAACTGTGGTGTTGAGTGAAATTATGCTTAGTGAAATTGTGTCATTGTGTGGAGTGCATTTATTTTGATTGGTGGTATGTGGTATAGAATGCATTAATGTGGCGTGTATTTATAATGCATTGAGTACAGTGCAATTATGTGTCGTGCAATTATGTGGCACTGAGTGGTATTATGTGGAGTGTATTTATGTTGCATTGAGTAGAGTGTAATTATGTGGCGTGTAACTAGGTCGCACTGAATGGTATTTTGTGGAGTGTAGTTATGCTGCATTGAGTAGAGTGTAATTATGTGGCGTTTAATTATGTGCCACAGTGGTATTATATGGAGTGTATTTATGTTGCATTGAGTAGAGTGTAAATATGTGGCTTGTAATTATGTGGTACTGAGTGGTATGTGGGGTGTATTTGTTGCATTGAGTAGAGTGTAATTATGTGGCATGTAACTATGTCACACTGAGTGGTATTATGTGGAGTGCATTTATGTTGCATTGAGTACAGTGTAATAATGTGGTGTGTATTTATGTGGCACAGTGTTATTATGTGGAGTGTATTATGTTGCATTGAATAGAGTGTAATTATGTGAAGTGCAATTATGTGGTACTGAGTGGTATAATGTGGAGTGTATTTATGTTGCATTGAGTAGAGTGTAATTATGTGGTGTGTAATTATGTGGCACTGAGTGGTATTATGTGGAGTGTATTTATGTTGCATTGAATAGAGTATAATTGTCACATGTGATTATGTGGTACCGAGTGGTATTATGTAGAGTGTATTTATGTTGTGTTCAGTAGAGTTTAATTATGTGTTGTGTAATTATGTGGCACTGAGTGGTATTATTTGGAGTGTATGTTGCATTGAGTGCAGTGTAATTATGTAGCATATAATTTTGTGGCACTGTTTGGTGTTATGCAGAGTGTATTTATGTTGCATTGAGTAGAGTGTAAGTATGTGGCGTGTAAATATATGGAACTGAGTGGTATTATGTGGATTGTATTTATGTTGCATTGTGTACAGTGTCATTATGTGGTGTGCAATTATGTGGCAGTGAGTGGTATTATGGGGAGTGTATGTCTATGTTGTATTCAGTAGAGTGTAATTATGTGGTGTGTAATTATGTGGCACTGAGTGGTATTATTTGGAGTGTATGTTGCATTGATTGCAGTGAAATTATGTAGCATATAAAATGTGGCACTGAGTGGTATTGTGTGGAGTGTATTTTGCATTGAGTAGAGTGTAAGGATGTGGCCTGCAATTATATGGCACTGAATGGTATTATCCAGGAAAGGGAAGTAAAATACCGCACCAACAAGCTTTAACTAACCCTGGGAGCAAGAACAAATTAAAAAGACGTTCTCCACTAGCTCCTTATTACAACTGGCTGTGTGCGTCGCAGGTATACTCAAATATATTGGTGGATATGATAATGTTTACAGATCACCTCATAGGTGATTCACATCTGCAAAATACATTTTGAATGCACATGGTAATGCTTGCACTCAACTAGCAAAATACTAAGATTGATGTTGCCCTCTCTCACCATCATCTGACAGGAGTCTCCTACAACTGTGCTCTCTTCGGAATAGAATGGTTGGAACGCTAGGGCTCCAACACCAAGGTGATTGTGACTTCAGCCTTAATGATTCGCCTACGAGGACCGAGTCTGCATAGCACATGGCGGTCTGGAGGCATAGGAAATCTGCATACCAGAAGTTCTGCACCCTCCCAGTCCAATAGCCTGCGAGAAGGAAACCCAACCCTTCCTGCTCAGCCATGCCTAAGATTCTGATCCTTATATAACCTCTTACAGTTGGTAGGGAAAGCTTCCTGGAAAAAAATCACTGCTGGAGTAAAGGTGTGCTATCCTATGTGGTGTGGCCATTTTCTCAAATTCAACTACACTGTCACAAGAACCCTTCAAACTTCCTCATTCATGTCATATTTACAAAGATCTCAGCAATGATTTCTGGCAGGTAGTTCTGAACACCGCTGGAAAGTGATAGTGGCCTCACCTACAAAGGAAATGTAAAACAATAAGTACCCCCTCTCTTTTAAACGTAATTACTAAGTAGAAGCCTCCACCCCGTTCCTCCACGGTGCTCCAATAGTTTATAGCCTGGTTTGGAATGCAGATCACCCTTATGCAAATTGATATCAAAAACACAGACTCAGAGTGAAAGCCCAGAAAATAGAGCATGAGTAATATTCAATTTTGCCCCACACTATATGTATGTTTTGACTGTCTAGGGCGACTGTGGTGTGGAACCTCAGGTGAATCATTTAGATGACAGCAAGAACCACACAAGCTGGTTTCAGTTGTGCAAATGCATTTCGGTTAAAAGGATCACAATAGACACCAACACCTTACCAAAATCACTGGCAATGCTTCAAGCATTTCTCAAACAATTTTACAAACATCTCACAAATTCGGGTAGTGAGTATCAAAGCGAAGACTTCTTTGGATTCACTCGTTGCTGAAAGAATGCGTACATTTCAGCTACAGGAAAGGATAGAGTTGGGTGGTGGTGAAGGGGGTTTAAGAGTAAGAACAAGAATAAATGTTTCTAAAATTACGACTCTGGAGCATTAACAAGAGAGGACGAACCGAACAATCAATCTAGGGTGTCAAACGACTCACAGTGCAAAATAAATAATACAAAAACAGAATCGAAAAAGCCCATGATAATCAACGGACCCTGGACCATTATATCATGGCCTGGGACAAGCTAAACAAGTCAGGAAGTGGTGCACCCGTGGGCATGCTTGTGGCCGCTGCGGCGAAATTGAAAGCGCTACGTTTACCCATCTGTTTCCAATTAACACGAGACGTGGAGCGATAATTGGAAACATATGGCGCTCATGCTCGCTCCCGCGGACCCTAGGCTACAGAACAGAGAAGGTGGGACATGCACCCTCCTTGGGGCAATTGCATGCTGTCTTTCTTAGAAAGACAGCACGCAAAGCCCAATAGCAAGTGATAAATTCCAAGCGTGTGTTTGGAATTTAAAAGCCCTTACAAAATGCCTAGCAGCGCAGGCACGCTGGCTCAGGCAAGACCTAAAAATAGATATATGCATACAGCTGGCAAATAAATTGTAAATGATAACATTGGAAATATAGTTCAATCACAAACATTCCCGAGCTACAAGGGGTTAGAGGCTGCAGTTTAAGATTTAAGTAGTCTTTCCTGAAACAAACAATAATAACCATCGCATGCCAGGAATCTTCCCCCACATAGTCCCATACACTGCAATTGATTACGAGAACAGACGATCCTGTCAGTCACAGTAGCTTAGTTAAATCCCGGAGAATGATGTGCGATGGGAGGATGTCTTCGTGGGCCTCACTTCTCCAGAGAGGCTGCCATTCTCTTCCTCTCATTCCCCTTATTATTTTATACAAGCATGTATCCAATCCAAGATGGCATCCATGATTGGTAGAGACGAACAACTGTTACAGACTGCTGTATCATTATCATCATCATCATCGGAGCGCTAACTAGTAGGGCTAATATGCAATGTTAACAAAGAAAATTGTCCAGATCAAAAATGTTCCTGATTTTTCCTCAAATAAGTAGTGCATGTCTGATGATAGGATCTAAATTCATGGAATGGGCTAATATCGAGAGGAAAGGCTGGCTGCTGCTGTGATACATGTCTGGCGCTACTCGAATAAGTAGGCAATTCTAATATATGCAGGATGTGTGTGCTTGTAACCCTGCTCATGTACAGATGAGAAAGATAAAAGAGAACTAGTCAGGGTCTTGCGAAGAATGCAGCCCTCCGCGGCTGACAGAGAATCGCTTTAGAAGTCAGAAACCAGGCTGTCCATCGCCACAGGTCGAGCACAGCTGACAGCCGCTCCCTCTTGAGATGACAGATCACAGCTCACTGCCATTCCTCGAGATGATAGTGGGTAACCTACAGCCATCTTCTGCGAGATTATGGAGCATAACCCACAGCCATCGCCTCTGAGATAAAGGAGCATTGCCCAAACATATCTCTTCTGAGATGACGGAAGGCAGGTGACAGCAATCACTTCTGAAGTGAAGCAAATCACACATTCACCCCTTCTGAAATGAAGAAACACAGGCCATCTCTCCTGAGAAGGTGGTTAGCAGGTTGTTATCACTCCGGAGATGATGGAGTATATACTGCCCACATCTATCCATCCTAAGATCCCTTGGGATACTATAAACCACAGCCCACAGCGATTCCTCCAGGGTCAGGGATAGCCACCCACACTCCTCCCTCGAGAGCTGAGCCAAAGCCATCCTTCCTGAAATGAGGAATTACGGCCATAGAACAGTTTCTCACTGAAAAGAGTTTATACATTCATGGGCAGTGGAAGGGCAGACCACAGTCAGTTCTTGCTGTGTCTTCCCTGTTAAGGTGATAGTTGCAATCCACAGCCAATCATTCTTGAGCGAAGGCCTGCCGTCTACAACAGAATTGAGGAGGCGCAGCCCGCAGCCAGTATACAAGAGACAGAATGACGTAGAGCAGGGTGGGGAGCGGAGGAAGGCCCTACCCAGCAGAGGGGCAACTGCAGAGAGTGCATATAATTTGCATTTGAACTTTTAACAAATCTAGTTTGTGCTGTGTTTTATATACTCACTCAGTTTTTTGATGTGTAGTTAGTTGATAATTATAATGTTAAAAATGTCTAGCAACTTTACGTCTCCCAACTGCGTAAACATATCTCTTTAAATTCTGCTCACATCTCTACAGATAGGTGTATTCTGGTCTATACGATTTATTTCCAATGCATCAAGCTTTCTAGTAGACTTTTACTTGGGAGACTTGCTTCAGGTTGTGTCTAAGGCAAAAAAAGACCTTTTCAAACCTTGTGATTCCTGTGGGGAAAAATACTGTACTCTGATGATTCCTACAAGGAATACCGTTAGCTCACAAAACTAGAAATTGCACGATTTGCAGGACATTTTCCACAACAACCCTAAAAGAAAGAAAGATTACTAATGTAGCTTCAGATAACCATGGCTAAGGACATAATTCCCTCAGATGAACACCTTTTCCAAACCACCCACGACCTAAACAAGCATTGGCATAGCCATTAGGTCTCACCTTTAGGACCTTATTAGTGTTTAGCCATGCAACAGTTAATTTTGTTGCACTAAGGATATTGTGCTGCATAACTAAATACTTATAAGGTTCCAAAACCGAGACCTATTGTCAAGGCCAATGCTTGTTTTTTTTTAAGGCATGGGAGATTAAGTGAATTGCCCAGAACCCTTGGTTGTTTTGCCTATCGAAGACTCAAACCTCGTTCCTCCAGTTCCAAAGTCGACAGCTCTGCCAATAGTGCCACATCACCTGCTGTGATCAGTGCTTCACAGGTGCACTGTGTCTGCACTAACAGGCAAGGAGTTCAAAGTCAGGTTATAGCACTCAAGTCTGGTACACCCTGGACCACCTTACGTCTGCCTGTGGTCTACATGAAAAGCCTCATCTGTGACTGTGTGCACTAGCAACTCACATCTTCTCTGTTGCACACTAAAAAATTTCAGGTGTTAGAACTCACCAAACTACAATTTACAAAAAAAACAGGTTATTAATTACATAGGCGAAATCAAATTCATTTACCAGTGCTTGTTGTAGGTGTTGCTTAGGCAATCTATACCCATCACACATTACAATCTTTATCTCAGATGCACTGTATACTGAAATAAATACTTTACTTTGCTTTTTCACTGCAAGTTTACTCATGACTCAAAATGGAAACCAAATCAATTGACTTTGAAAACACTCGTTGTCTTCTAACTTTTTGAAAACAAGCCACTAGTCAAATCTGGATTAACCACTAGATCGCAGGAGTGTGTAAAGCAAATGAATCTATTCACCATTAACGCGATAAAACGAACAGTTTTGTCGCCTTTCTCTAAATAGCACAAACATAATACTGTCCTCGTGCAGCCTGCAAATGTCATCAATGTGAATCCTAGAACTGCTTAATTTTATAGCAAATATTAAGAAAATATCCAAAAACAAACCCATGAGTGATGAGACCCCCTATAGTACTGAATTCTTCGGATGCTCAAACTAACGTCACAGTTTGCATATTTGGTTGTGCTCGGACAGGTAGGGAAACAACGTAAAGAAAATAAAGGCACACCTTAAGCACTATGCCCCATTTTATAAAAAATATACAGCACCAATCGCTAATTTAACCCAATCTAAGTTTGAAGCATATCCCTTAATACAGATGGCAACATTTTCAAGAAAGACAGAATTAAAATCAGGGGCGTGCGAAATTCCTCTATGCCAGATTATTCTCGCTTTACACTTGTTTCTCAAAATTCCCGAAGCCATGCTATTACGCCAGTTTTAGCGCTGGGACAACAAGAAAAACAAGCATTTCAAACCAGTTTATGGATGCTACTGAAAAATCGACGAAGAACCTGTGATTGAATACCCAGGGATTTAAGCCTGTGGCCTCCCATGTAGACCAGTGTAAGCAGCGAGAGAGGCAAATGTAAACAAGCGCGGTCACGCTAACTAGAAACAGATGGCCCCTGCGTGCCGCTGCTCGCTCCCGCAGGGTGGATGCCAGCACAAGCACGAGTGCTTGAAAAGAGCTGACCGATTTCTAAAGGTCATCTCCTAGAGCAGCGCATGTGCACTGCGCTAGGCTAGTCCTAAAAAGGGCTCACTCTATATAAAACCATCTCTGAAATGGTTGTTGGATAAATTAGCCACCTCATAAACAGTCAATGAAAGTGGAGAAGAAAACGGACAGATTTAACAATCCATCTCCTGAAGTATCTCATGGTGCAAAAAAGGCACATCATCCATCAACATCTTTATTTCCTAAAGGCCAGCCTCACTGTCTTTCTTTTTGCCTGCATTGACAGAAATTGCCTCTTTTACCATCAGCGTTCCTTTCAACATTGATAAAATTAGTATCGCAAAGGAAAACTGCGTTGATGATACCTCTACCAACAAAGACTCCAGCAACACTAGCAAATATACAAGTGTACTTTCAGGTATCCAAGGACGCATCAAAGACAACACCGGCCTATAAACCACAGCTGATAACTGCACCGTTCACAACCAAGTCACTGTCAACGACAAAATGTGTGTTGAGAAGGAAACCAGCTGAGGCACCAGTGACCATAATTTCAGAGGCACGTACCCACCAACGTTCCACCATAGACTATGGCAAGTTTAATATTTAGGAAGGGCAATGAGAATGAGGGTTCCTTTGGCCATGCCTACAGTCTTACACAGCTGATGATAAAATAGCGGGAATATGTTGAGGAAAAAAGACTTCCCCTTTTCAGCAGAGAGGGAAGACAAATATGACAAATAAAGATGAGATTTTGAAAGAACATTTTTGTACTAAGTTGATAATACAGCGAGCATCAAATTGACAGCTCTGTAATTCATGTATTTTGGTAATTTGAAGGGAGTGCATTTCTCTGTGATTAAGGCATTAGGGTAAGCCAATGGATATAAGAAATGCACCCATGCTCAAAATGTCAGTTGAAATATAGTTAGGAATCAGTGGAGGAGTCTACGTTCCACAGTTGCCAATAATTTTAAATGCAATTGGATTTGTACCTTTTGGACAATCCTTGTAGTCAGCCAATGTTGTATGGTTCAACAGGGTCCATGTACCTGTCTCCAATTTAGCTACACGTTTAAACTTGACATCTTTTCCTAATGGTGAATTTCTACATGCCTTGCACTTACACAATATTGCTTGCACACAGCACATTTCTTAGTAAGCATTTTATCATGTTGCCTGGGCACTCTGTCCGAGGCTAGGAGCATTGAAGGCAAAGCCCTTGCATTTGGTTGTCTGGTTGAAGACCTCTCTGAGTCTCAAGACAAACAATCACATTAGCGCTGCACCTTTGACCCAGTCCGATCAGAACAGTGCTTTTTTTATATAAACCACCTCTTAGTCAAATTCTGCAGCAGAGCACTTGGGGATCGTATTATTCTGGAAAGCAGTGCACTGTGACTAAGATGCAGCCTTGCTGACTCTAACCTTCACCCTGCAAAGGATGATAGCCTGCTCTACACCAGATCGGCTTCCCGATATATCATACGCAGTTATGGTGGGGGTTGGATTGTCCCAAGAGAGCTAGCAGAGAATACTCCTACTATGCTCTCACTAGTGTAGGTAGTATTAGATAGGAGTATAAATATAATTATATAATCATATAATCTCTGAACAATGTTATGATGGTCAAATTGTTTATCTTTTTCACCATTCTTGTAATGCTGGTGACAATGCATTGTTTCATTCGACTAATACTTGCAGCTCATGCTTTTTTAAACAAGAATACAATTGTTTCAATAAATGTTTGAAAAGCCAATTTTTATCATTCTTGTATCTCCTTTGGGTATGCTTGAGTTACAAAGAAAGGGCAGATCTGTTTCCATAATTTCCCTGGGAAAGAAGAGTGGTCATGTTCTAGGGTTGCAGATACCATCTGGTACCCTGTTAAGGTTAGGGATCCAGATGGGACTCTGTGAGCTAGCTGAGAATTGGTCCAACATACTCTGAAGATATGTGTGGACTCAGTCCCCATATTCTGGCGGTTATGTTGTCCGGATACATAACACCACTTAATTCATAGGAGCCGTATGATACCAAGATGGTGATTTTAAACTACTACTAACAAGGGATGAAACAGATGTCCGAGTTGAACAGATTTGTCACAGACATCTTTAAGCTAAATATGGAGTCAGCTGATTTCTCAGTGGTCTTGGATACTTTTAAGGCTGCAGTGTGGAGTTTCGCTACTTCCTATTTGATTGCCTAGTATCAGAGGAAGAGAACATCATTTTGTCATTAATAGTAGTGCTAGTAAAGTGTGAAAAATCATGTCCTAAAAGACAACAGGCAGAGGATAAACAAAGATGAAAGTGACTAAAAACACAATTTGCAATTACTATGGATGGCGGAGCAGAAATGGTATGAGGCAGGATAATTTAGTGGAAGAATGCTAGCATGGACAGTTAAAGATAGATAGAACCAAAATAGGGTTACGTGTATGCAAGACCTAGAAACAGATTTAACAATGGAAGATCCGGAATAAATTAGTAAGACTTTATTCGCTCTTTGTCGATCCTTATATTAAGTCACCAGAGCATTGACCAGCCTTGCATTTTGTAATACGTGGCTACAGCTGAGTTAGTTCATCATTCAACAGCCGCAGAAGTTTCATTAATAGAATCTTTTACGTATGAAGATGGTGGCAAAGTTCCATAAAGAAAAGGCTTGCATGTAGGCAGGTATCCTCTTAGGATTTTACAAATTTGTTCAGCACTACAATTAATATTCCACTTTCAAAACCTTTTAACTATATCATTTTAGGAAGAAAGTTAAGAATTCTTTCTAAACAAGCACAGTATTGAGCTTCAAAAAACGTCCAGAAGTACCAGGGTCATATACACCAATTACCCCAACTTAATTCAGACTACAATCTATTTGTCGAAGACATTTCAATAATAATCACTAGAGTTGCAGGGACTGTGATATACTGTCAGACCCCATTCAGGGGGTCATAGGTCAGACATGGGCTTCTGGGCCACATGGTGGTTGGGATCGTTTACCACTGGTGTCTTGGGGCCCGTTCTATTTTGGCTCTGCAAAGTGAGCCTCTGCACCTGGCTGTCATCAGGCTTCCTGAACTAGAAAACAGGAGAGAAAAAAAATGCAGGCCCAGACTAGAAGCGTTCATACACTTAACAACACAATCTGCTACTGTTAGCTCCTAAAGAACATTAGCTTTGAGGGTAACACATAGCAAAACAATCTCTGATTCGGCTGCTTCTTGCTGTTTTTTATTCAAGAAGGGGTGGAGGGGCGGGTTCTTTATGAATTCAACAAATGAATATAAGGGAGAATAGGACTACAAGTAAATAGGTTTCCACTCTACTAAGTAGGATCTTTCTTGATAGTTATAAATATAATATTATGACACGTTATTCCCTATCACTGCATTAAGAATACAGGAGACAACAGGCAATCAAGAAACTTAGCAACCTGCTAATGAGATCTTACGCAAACCCTTTTGTGAAGAGGGTGAGGGGGGAGTTTGCATAGTATGGCCAACAACAGCATGTGCCCTAGCATCTGTAAAAAAAGAAAAACACTTACTAAAAGTATGGGCTGGATTGTACTCAACAGCTTTACACATCTCTGAACTGACAATGAGATGTTGATAACAGATCCTAATTAACAAATAATTGAGAAGATTTTTTTTTATTTCGCTGGTTTTGTCTAAATAGAACTTCGGCACTTAACAGATCTTCAAAATATGAAGGGAACATTCCACTGGAATACCAGAGTTTTTGAAGAACAACTACTTACCTTTAGTAATGCTTTAGCTGGTGGAAACTATGCTTAGCTGCAGATTCCTTACCTTTGAATAACCAGGCGTCAGACTGGACCCGGAAGACTTTTTGTGAGCAGTAATCTTGCCTGCTGGTAGATGGCGTGTTCGGCTCAGCGTGCATTGGTAGCATCGTCCGTGCTAGAAGCGTATGCTGACGTCAGTTTCTTTTCACAACTTTCCATGCCAAAAGTGTGGAGCCATGAAGAACAAGGACCACTGGTGTGGAAAACTAGGGGCCTGAAAGGGACCAGCCCTATCCCTAGAAATTAATTAGCAGAGCAGGAAGGATGGGTGGGTTAGGCAAGGAATTTGGAGCTTGTTATAGTCCTTACCTGATAAGGCATTGCCAAAGGTAAGTAACTTGTCCATCTGATAAAAACTTCATGTTGCAGATTCCATACCTTTAAATAGATACCAAAGTAATACCATAGTTGGTGGTGGTCTGCGGACTGATTTTAAATAAGGAAGTCCTGCAGGACCAAAAGGGCAAATTCCCATCCCTACGGACCTGTAATGTTACAGTAAACAGTAATGTTTGATGCACATGTGCAAGGAAGCCCACGTTGCTGCCTGGAAGATGTCCAGGACTGGAACTCCACGAGCTAAAGCAGTGGTCGCAGCTTTAGATGTGATGGAATGAAATTGCAAACCTTCTGGAGGCAGCTTCTTGACGAATGCATAGCAGTTTTTTAATGTAGAGCACGATCCATGTGGAGATGGTCCGCTTCGGCAAAGCACTGTCTTTCTTTGCACCAACATACCCCACGAAGAGTTGGCCGTCCACTCTGAACTCTCGTGTGTGGCCAAGGTAGATGGTGGAGTCACTCTGCTTCTTTAGAGGGATGTGCAGTAGCGTAAAAAGGTAGGCAGAGTGATGGATTAGCCTATGTGAAGTAGGGCACGATTTTTATTAGAATGGAAGCCCTTGTGCTACGCAGCAATTTGTCAGGATAAACTGATAAGTAAGGTGCCGCAGATGACAAGACCTGCAGCTCACTTACTCTACAGGCAGATGTAAAAGCCACAAGGAAGGCTATTTTAATCGAGTGCACAGAAAAATGGCGCAATAGAAAGCTGGAATGCCATATCAGAGACCCTGGCGGTGCTTCTTCGTGGGAATCAGAATAGTGTGTTGCACTGGTGTCCTCCCCCTAAATACGGATATAATATAGAAATTAAAAAAAGTGCCAAAGCACTAAATAAGGAACGTAAACGGTTCCACAAAAACAGGACTGAACAAAATAAGAAGGAATTACAAGAAGCCACAAAAAGTCACGCAAAAAAGGTGTGGGCCGCAAGGCGAGCCCATTGCGATTCACAGTTGCTAATTATATTTGAGCTGCTGAGGCCAGGAAAATCACAGGAGTTTTTGAACTACATATGCAACATGGGACGAAGCCCAAATCATAGAGAAAATTCCCTCGAAGCCTCCATCTGGGTCGCCCATGTTAAGGCATTATATACCAATGATGGTTCAGGACACATGCAAAATCTATTCCGGAAGACTACCTTGATTCTACCATCGAGACGATGGTCCCACCGGAAAAATCGTTGGTTTCTAAAATCTTAAAAAATATTAGACAAAATGCCGCTCCGGGTCCCAATGGGCTTCCTGGGCATTTATTCAAGGCAAGTATCGACTTTTGGGCCAAAAACCTGACCCATCTGTAGTCCGAATGTTGGCTCCGGGGGGAAGTTCCAGATTCGTGGAGAGGCTCGCTTTTACAGCCTATCCACAAAAAAAGGCCCAAAATCGGAACCTGCCAATTACCGCATGATTGCCTTGTTGGATATTGAGGGTAAAGCTTACGCTAGCGCCATCTTGAGGGACCTCGCAGACTGGTCAAGTGCAGCTGGCATCCTTCCATTCTGCCAAACTGGATTTAGACCTGGGTCAGCCACAGTAGATAACATCATCGCTCTCTCATATCTGGCGCATCGCGCACGGACAGGCAAAAGCCTTCCACTCTTCGCCTGCTTTATTGACTACTCGGCGGCATTTGATGGGGTCGACTGCGCAATCCTGTGGCATAAGCTGGTCCAATGGAACATCAATCCGGGGCTGCTAAGAGCGATACAATCCCTGTATCAAAAAACTTGGGCGCGTATCAAACTCTCAAGGGACCATGCTTCTGCTAAGATCTACACAGACAGAGGCCTAAAGCAAGGGTGCGTGCTAGCCCCATTACTATTCAACTTATACACGGCGGACATGGAGAGGGCCTTGACTAGTGCAGCCCTGGCCACCCCAAAGATCGGCGGACACAAAATATACTTCATGCAATATGCTGAGGACCTGGTCCTTTTGGATCATACGAGAATGGGGCTGCAAAAGGCGTTGACGGCACTTGCCGCATACAACGACAAAAATAAGCTTGTAGCCAATCGATCTAAATCAAAGGTAATTATATTTGGGCATCATTCAAGGAAAAAATCTTTGAAATGGAGGCTAGGGGATCTTTTGCTGGAAAGCACACAGCGCTACATTTACCTGGGCATTTGTTTTCAGGAGTCGGGGCTCCCAAGTGCCCATCTTAAGTCTATCAAGACCAAAGGTAAATCTATCACCTATGCCATCTGTAGGCTGCAAGCCTCCCTTCACAGCCCGTCTACTACGGCCATTAACAGAGTGCTTAAAGCCAAGCTCATGCCGGCACTCAACTACGCCCTTCAGGCATTCCCAGGTAAAGTGAGCCATGAACTGGAAACATCTCATTGCAGGGCATACAAGAAACTTTTCCCTCTCCCAAGATGCACCAGAAACACCCTCGTTCGCTTGGAGTTCTCCCTCAACCAGCAAAATCTGGAAGAGCTGGCAAATACTATTTTTTAACGACGGCGGCACAAGAGAACACTCTGAAGGCAGTCCTGAAATGTATTTTCAGAGAGCCAGGGAATCCTTGGTCGGTCTCCCTTGAAGTGGCTAAGGCCCATCTTAACCTTGCCATGGACTCCTGGAATCCTGAATATGTTACATACCCCACAATCAAAAACGCGATTAAAAAACAAGTGCGCGTGCGGTCACGGGAACTGGATCTGGAGTCCCTGTGGCGAAGAAAAGACCTGCATGAGACCCTGTGTTTCCCGCACATCCTGAACTCCCCCAAACAGCATCTCACGCAGGCAGTGGGAAGTGCAGCCCTTCACAAGATCCTGGCCTACAGACTACACCCATTGCCCCTTAAAGAACTTTATCCATGTGGTAAGGCGAGCCCAGGTGCACAGGTATGCAGGCTCTGCAGCTATAAACGGGAGTCATTGGCACATCTTCTTTTCTGTTGCCCCGCCTTGCGGTTGCCCCGCAGTCTTTATCTTAGGCCATTACTCAGACATTCTGGGTCAAGCTCTGCAAAGGATGGGATTTTTCATCTTTACACCCTGTCCGGAGTAATGCATATGGCTGCCTTTGGGAAGTTTATCTTTAAAGCACGGGCAATGCTGATAACTGCTACTGGCCAGACCACAAAGCCCTCAGCCGGCCCATGAACCTTTTTTCCGGCTTCTTTGCATTTTTGGATTAACTATACAACTTGACTTTTGAAATGTCCTTGATTTTAACTTTTTTGTAACGTGATGACTTTTGTATTGCTGGTTTTATGTAATCGTTTTTAGTAACCAACAATAAACATTCATTCAGGCTATTTTAATTGTCAGTAGCCAATAACAGACAATTGTGGAGATGTTTGACACATCAAGAAAGTTAGCACTACATTAAGGTCCCACAGAGGCATGTTAAATAGTGAAGGAGGGAAGAGATGAACAAGACCTTTTAAAAACCTATGTACAATAGGGGATTTGAACGGAGAGGGTTTGTCAGACAGCTACAAAAAGGCAGAAAGATAAGACAGATATGCACTGCACACTCCCATCAGATCAACATCATATGGTTCAGTAAAGTGATTGTGGGTCGTCACCCCAAGCCGACCATGGGGGTATGCTGGATGTCTCAATGATCAAGAGACCCAATGCACAAGTTACTACTTGTGTAACGATATATCTGTAAGAGACATTAGTTAGTGATAGATTCCTTACCTTAGAATATCCCCAGGCGTCAGACTGGATCCGGAAAGTTTTGCGTAGCAGTACCCTTGCGCGTCGGTAGGCGTCGTCTGCGGCTCCGCGTCCGTCGTCGGCGTCGTGGGCGCCGTGATGACGTCGTCGGAGTACTTAGACGCCGCCTCCGCGTCCTGACGTCAGTTCTTAGCCACAGCTTTTCCGCGCCAGAAGCGCAGAGCCATGACAAAAACCGACACTGGTGCCAAGAAACTAGGGCCCTGAAAGGGGATGACCTTAACCCTAGACATCGGTTCGCAGAACGGGGAGGATGGGTGGGTCGGTAAGGAATCTATCACTAACTAATGTCTCTTACAGATATATCGTTACACAAGTAGTAACTTGTGCATCTGAAAGAGACACGTTAGTGATAGATTCCTTACCTTAGAATAGATACCCCAGCAATACCATCCCCGTGGTGGTGGGTCTGCGAACCAATATTCACACCAGAAAGTCCTGGAGAACGGAGCGGCCAAAGTAGCCGTCCCTCCGGACTTGACTGTCCAGGCACTAGTGCCTAGCAAACGTGTGCAACGAGGCCCACGTAGCTGCCTGGCAAATGTCCTGCAAGGGCACACCTCGGCCCAAGGCAGTTGTAGTGGCCGTGGCTCGAGTGGAATGAGCCCGCAGCCCAACAGGTGGTTCCTTCTTAGCCAAGGAGTAACACGCCTGAATGCACAAGATAATCCATCGAGAGATGGTCCTCTTGTGCACCGCTTTCCCTTTCTTAGCGCCCGCGTACCCAACAAAGAGTTGATCATCCACCCGGAACTGGCGTGTGCGATCCAGATAAAATGAGAGCGCACGTTTTGGGTCCAGACGGTGGAGCCTCTCCTCCTCTCTCGAGGGGTGCGGAGGCGGAAAGAAGGTGGGCAATGTGATGGACTGCCCAATGTGGAAGGCCGTGACCACCTTTGGCAAGAAGGAGGGCCTAGTCCTCAAAACAACCTTGTCCGGATGGACTGACAGGAAAGGAGGCTTACAAGAGAGGGCCTGGAGCTCAATCACTCTCCTGGCAGAGGTGATGGCCACCAGGAAGGCAGTCTTCAAAGAAAGAAGGCGAAGTGGACAGTTATGAAGTGGCTCAAAGGAAGCGCACATCAGAAAGGTTAGAACCAGGTTCAAGTCCCACTGAGGCATCACGAAAGGAACAGGAGGAAAGGTATGAGTGATGCCTTTCAGGAATCTGTTAACAATAGGGGACTTGAACAAAGAAGGTTGGTCAGGCAGCCTCAGAAAGGCTGAAAGAGCTGAAAGATAGCCCTTGAGAGTGCCCAGAGCAGAGCCCTGCTGGGCAAGAGAAAGGAGGAAGAGAAGAACCTCAGAGAGGGGGGCATTGAGGGGATCCACAGCCTTTGCTGTGCACCATGCCACAAATCTGTTCCACCTGCAGGCATATACCGTTTTTGTGGAGGGACGCCTGGCTGCCAGAATGATGTTGCAAACTTCAGGAGGCAAGTCAAATGGCCTCAACTGTCGCCGCTCAATCTCCAAGCATGGAGGTGGAGACTGGACAGGTTCGGGTGGAGGACCGTCCCCTGCTGCTGCGACAGAAGGTCCTCCTGAAGAGGCAGACGAATCGGGGGATCGACTGACATGCTGAGTAGCTCGGGATACCAGTACCTTCGAGCCCAGTCTGGAGCCACAAGGATGACTTGTGCCCGGTCACGCTTGATCTTCTTCAGCACTCTGGGCAGAAGAGGTATAGGCGGAAAGGCGTACAACAGACCGCAGCTCCACTCGCGACGAAAAGCGTCTCCGAGCGAGTGCCGCCTTGGAAATTCCAACGCGCAGAACCGATGACATTGCGCGTTCTCTTCGGTGGCGAATAGATCTAACCAAGGCTCTCCCCAACGCAGAAAGAGGCCTTGCGCCATGTCCGAGTTCAGACGCCATTCGTGATCCATCGAGCACCGACGGCTGAGTTCGTCCGCCCTGGCGTTCAGAGAACCGGCCAGGTGTTGAACCACCAGAGTCACGTCCTGATGTTCCAGCCATTGCCAGAGACGCAGAGCCTCCTGGCAAAGGGTCCACGACCCCACCCCGCCCTGTTTGTTGCAGTACCACATGGCAGTGGTGTTGTCGGTGAACACCTGCACTGCACTCCCTCAGACAGACGGGAGGAATGCTTTCAGTGCCAGACGAATCGCCCGTAGCTCCAACAGGTTGATATGGAGCCGGGACTCCGCTGGAGACCAGAGTCCTCTGATCTCCGCCTCTCCCAAGTGGCCTCCCCAGCCCTGGAGGGACGCGTCCGTCACAACTACGTGCTCCGGTTGGGGAAGGGAGAGGGATCTGCCGTTGACCCAATCGCGGTCCGTGAGCCACCACTGCAGCTGTCTCGCAGTGCCCTCCGAGATCAGGACATGGTCGGACAGGTTGCCCCGGTGCTGGGCCCACTGAAACTTCAGGTCCCACTGCAGAGCCCGCATCCGCCACCGTGCGTGATGCAACAGAAGGATGCAGGAGGCCATCAGCCCCAGAAGCCGCAGCGTCAACCTGACCGAAACCCGGGATAACGGCCGAAAGACCAGAATCAGAGCCTGTATATCCCGGACCCGCTGCTCGGGCGGGTAAACCCGAAACTGCGCCGAGTCGAGAACCGCTCCGATGAAGAGGAGCTTCTGAGAGTGGCACAGGTGTGACTTCGGCACATTGATGGAAAACCCCAGCCGGTGCAGGAGATCCGCCGTAGTCTGGAGGTGGCTGACGACTGCCTGGGGCGAGCCCGCCTTCAACAACCAGTCGTCTAGGTAGGGGAAGACTGAGACCCCTAACCTGCGCAGATGAGCTGCGACCACCGCCATCACTTTCGTGAACACCCGTGGGGCGCTGGTAAGGCCGAAGGGGAGCACGGTAAACTGAAAGTGCTCGAGGCCTACCGTGAACCGCAGGTAACGCCGGTGGGCCGACAGGACGGGGATGTGGAAATATGCGTCCTGCAAGTCCAACGCTACCATCCAGTCTCCCGGGTCTAGGGCAGCCAAGACCTGAGCCAGTGTCAGCATTTTGAACTTCTCCTTCCGGAGGAAGCCGTTGACGTTCCTCAGATCCAAGATAGGGCGTAGGCCCCCTTTGCCCTTCTTGGGTACCAGGAAGTAGTGGGAGTAGCAACCACGTCCTACTTCTGGCCCAGGAACGCGCTCGATGGCCCCCTTGGCCAAGAGGGCCGAAACTTCCTCCTGCAGGAGCCGCAAGTGATCCCCCGATACGCGGTGGTGTTGCGGTGGCATGGCTTGAGGGGTCGTCTCGAAGGGGAGGGAGTAGCCCCTTCGGACGATCTGCAGCACCCACCTGTCCGAAGTGACAGTGCGCCAGTGAGAGTGGTGATGGCGAACCCTGCCTCCCACTGGCGTCACATGGGCCGAAAAGCACGGACTAGGAGGGTTTGGAGGCGGATGCTGCGGGGGCAGGTGTGGACTGGCTCCGCTTATTTCCCCGACCGCCTCCACGGCGGTTTCCACGGCTGCCGCCGCGCTGGACGACAGTTTGCGGCGAGTGGCTGGCGGCACGTGTGGGGACGCCCCTTCCTTGGCCACGAAAGGAGTGAAAGGCACCCATTTGCTGGCGCGGGGCCGAGAGGCCCAAGGACTTGGCCGTAGCCCTGGAGTCCTTAAAGCGCTCAAGCGCGTGGTCTGCCTTGTCGCCAAAGAGGCGACGGCCATCGAACGGCATGTCCATGAGTGTATTCTGGACATCAGCCGAGAAGTTGGCGGATCTCAGCCAGGCGTGGCGTCGTATCGCCACCGTCGTAGCCATCGCTCTGCCCAGCGAGTCAGTAGTATCCAGTCCGCACCTGATTGAATACTTCGCTGCGTCCCGGCCCTCCACTAGGGCTTGGCCGAGTTTGGCCCGTACCTCCAACGGACACTCTGGCAGCAATTCCGCCACCGTTTCCCATATAGAATGGGTGTAACGGCCCTCTTTCAGATACCCTGGCAGGGTTACCAGATGAGAATATTGATCTATACAAGTCATTGATGGGAATCCTTAATGAGGTTAATTGACAATCACAGGTGGCCCATGTTTTGGTGATTTGTTCTGTTAGTAAAATTTGGTAGTCACTTCCTTGTGTACTTAATGAGACGTAAGGTAGTTTGAAAGAGATCCCAACAGGGTTTCTAGTTTAGACCCCTAAGTTTGTTTGTTGTATATGCCTTAAGAGTGCCCAGAGTAGAGCCCTGGTGGCCAAGGTAAAGAATGAAAAGTACAACTTCAGAAAGGGGTTTAAGAATGGGGATCAATGTCTTTTTCTGCACACCAAGATTTTTTTCCAACAGCACACGTATACCATCTTGGTGGAGGGACCAAAAGGACATGACAGGCTTCAGGAGGGCAGTGAAAGGCTGTCAATTGGTGCTGTATAATCTCCAAACAAGGAGGAGCTGGAGACTGGACGGGTTCAGGTGGAGGAACCTTGCTACTGCGACTGAAGATCCTAATGAAGGGGCAGCCTGATTGAAGGATCGATGGCCATGCTTTGTAGCTTGGGATACCAGACACTCTGTGCCCAATCCGGAGCCACATGGACGACTTGAGCCCGGTTGTTCTTGAGAACTCTGGGCAGGAGTGGAAACCAAGGTTCTTCCCACTGTTGAAAGAGACCTTGCGCCACCTTCAGTTGGAGAAGCCTTTCGTGATCCACTAGACATCGATGTTTGAGTTTGTCCACTCTGGTGTTCAGAGAGCCCGCCAGATGTTGGACCACCAGGGATGTGTTTATGATCCTTTGGACAAGGATCATAAACACTTCCCTTGGCCAAGGTGCCATCCCAGATATCCTCAAAGCTGGACAGGTTTCCTCCATCCTGAAGTAACCCTCTGCGGACTCGTCTGACCTGAATAACTACCGCCCTATATCCAACATCCCTACCCTGGCCAAACTATTAGAAAAGTGTGTTCACAACCAGCTTAGCAACCACATAGAACACTTCAACGTGCTTGATCAATTCCAATCTGGTTTTCGGTCAAGGCACAGCACCAAATCAGCCATGACACATATTATAGATGACGCATTACAAATATTGGACGAAAACAAAGCTTGTTTGCTAATCCTCCTCGACCTATCCTCAGCCTTTGATACCGTCAAACACGAAGACATACTAGACCTCCTGAATCATAGAATGTGACTATCTGGAACAGTTCTAAATTGGTTCAAATTGGTTCAACTCTCCTCGCCCTCAACCCCGGACGCACACCACAATGCTGCGAAGCCACCCCAGGACGAACCCACGGCCCATTCGCCTGCCTCACCTGCAAGTTCAACTGCTTCAGGACCCTCACCAAATCCCCTTCCTCCATACACAGCTCCGACTCTAACCGCCTGAAGTGCATCCTGCTGAACACCCGCTCCGTCCACAGACACGCAACTGAACTCTGGGACCTACTCGACACTGCGTCACCGGACATCGCCTTCCTGACAGAAACATGGATGAACACATCATCAGCACCCGACATCGCCATAGCCATACCGGACGCTTACAAGATTATCTGAAAAGACCGCACCAATCAAACAGGAGGAGGCATCGCCATCATCCGTAGGAACACCATCAAAATCACGACCAGCTCCGACGATAATCTTGCAACCGCCGAACATCTCCACTTTCAGATCCACACCGACCCTAGGACCACACTTAGAGGCACCCTCATCTACAGGCCTCCAGGAACCCGCACTCAATTCAGCGATGACATCACTGACTTCGTTAGCCCACATGCCCTCGCCTCCGAGAACTACATTCTTTTAGGTGACCTCAACTACCACCTTGAAAACAAACACGACAGCAACACCTCCACCCTTCTGGACAACCTGTCCAATCTCGGACTCAAACAACTTGTTGACACCCCCACCCATGTAGCCGGACACACGCTTGACCCTATCTTCACCTCCAGCAAGCACATCTCCTTCGATCGCACCACAGCTCTCTATTGGACGGACCACAGCTGTGTTCACTTCAGCTACAAAACCACCCTGACCCACAACCGCCCACAACCTATTCCTCGGAGAAACTGGAACAAAATCACTTCCGACCAACTCCACACATCACTCAACCAAAACCCTCCCACCCTCTCATTGGACCCAAACCAAGCGGCCACCAATCTCAAGCAAAGGATCACCCACAGTGCTGACGAATTAGCACCCCTGAAAAAGCACCAGATCAAATCAGCCAGCAAAAAGGCTCCCTGGTTCAATGATGACCTTAAAAAATCCAAGAAGCAATGCCGCTCCCTGGAGAAAACATGGAGAAAAAACCCAACCACCGACAACATGGCCACCCTCAAGGCAGCCACCTACAAACACCACCAACTGATTCGATCCGCCAAGAAATCAGCATCCAAGGATCGTCTTGACAACAACACCCACAACAGCAAGGAACTTTTCAACATCGTCAAAGAATTCACCAACCCCACCACAGCATCTAACGACATCACTCCCTCCCAAGACCTCTGCGATGCGTTATCCTCCTTCTTCTACAACAAAATTGCCGACATCCACAACAGCTTCGAGAACACTCCCAGCGATCAACCCTCCCCACCCCCCTCAGATCCTACTCCGCCAACTAACAACCTTAGCGCCTGGAGCCCAATCACCACTGAAGACACCATCCGCCTAATAAACTCAATCCACTCTGGCTCGCCAACCGACCCCTGCCCCCACCACATCTTCAACAAAGCTGACTCCACCATCGCACCCCATCTCCGTGATGTCATTAACTGCTCGTTCAACTCTACCACCTTCCCAGAAAGCTGGAAACACGCCGAACTCAGCGCCCTCTTTAAAAAACCCACAGCAGACCCCTCTGAACTTAAAAACTACCGACCCATATCCCTCCTCCCTTTCCCCGCCAAAGTCATTGAGAAAGCCGTCAACAGCCAGCTCGCCGCCTTCCTTGAATCCAACAACTCCCTCGATCCATCTCAATCCGGGTTTCGAGCCAAACACAGCACCGAAACCGCCCTCATTGCAGCGACAGACGACATCCAAACACTACTGGATAACAGAGAAACAGCGGCCCTCATTCTACTCGACCTCTCCGCCGCTTTCGACACAGTCTGCCACAGCACCCTTATACAACGCCTCAGCAACATCGGCATACAAGGAAAAGCCTTGGGCTGGATCATCTCGTTCCTCGCCGGGAGAACTCAAAGAGTCCGACTTCCCCCATTCAACTCAGAGGCCACTGAAGTCATCTGTGGAGTACCTCAAGGATCATCGCTCAGTCCCACCCTCTTCAACGTTTACATGAGCTCACTCGCATCCATCGAGCGCCAACACAACCTCAACATCATCTCCTACGCCGACGACACCCAATTAATCCTTTCCCTCACCAAGGACCCTAACACCGCCAGAACCAATCTTCACGAAGGCATGAAAGAAGTAGCCGAATGGATGAAACATAGCCGCCTAAAACTCAACTCAGACAAAACGGAGGTGCTCATCCTAGGATCTTCCCCCTCTGCCTGGGACGACTCTTGGTGGCCTTCCGCTCTTGGCACAGCACCCACACCCACAGATCACGCACGCAAACTTGGCTTCATCCTAGACTCCTCTCTCTCGATGTCCAGACAAGTCAACGCAGTCTCATCCTCCTGCTTCAACGTACTTCGCATTCTCAAAAAGATCTTCCGCTGAATCCCCCTCGAGACAAGAAAGACTGTCACCCACGCACTGGTCACGAGCCGACTGGATTATGGTAACACACTATACGCCGGAATCACAGCAAAATTACAGAAAAAACTCCAACACATCCAAAACGCATCAGCGAGACTCATATTGGACATCCCTCGCCAAGATCACATCACCGGACACCTAAAAGACCTCCACTGGCTTCCCGTCAACAAAAGAATTACGTTCCGTCTTCTCACCCACGCACACAAGGCCCTCTACAATCTAGCACCCGAATGCTTCAACACTCGACTGTCCTTCTACAAACCCACCCGCCAACTAAGATCGTCCAATCAAGCCCTCGCCGCAGTCCAGCGCATCCGAAAATCCACCATGGGTGGCATATCCTTCTCATTCCTGGCTGCCAAGACCTGGAACTCACTCCCCACTCACCTCCGCCTTACTCACAACCACATCTCCTTCAGAAAAGAACTTAAAACCTGGCTATTCGACAAATAATGAACCCCTTCCCCAAGCGCCTTGAGACCCTCTGGGTGAGTAGTGCGCTATATAAATGCCCAAACTTGAACTTGAATTTGAACTTCCTTCCTCCAAAACAGAACACAAAAAATCAAGATCAATCAATCTCTATCCAAGCCCACCCCTGTCACTCTAGGAGTACCCCAGGGTTCTTCCCTCTCTCCGACACTCCTCAATCTGTTTATGAAACCACTCACCGTGCTTCTCAACTCCTCAAATGTCCAATATCACATGTACGCAGACAACACACAACTCTACATTAAGGTCCACTCATTGGAAGACATCAAGTCCCTTAACCCGACGCTACAGAAAACACAGACCTGGCTCGCCAAAAACCACTTAAAGCTAAACACCCTCAAAACAGAATTCCTCCTAATCGCCCCCCCCCCCCCAGCCAAACAAACACCATCCGCAAGTGGATAGAGCATCTAACTGCACTTGACGGCCAACCCCAAATTATAGACTCTGTGAAATCACTAGGAATAACTGGATAATAAGCTTAAAATGTAGAATCACATCAGCTCAGCAACGAAAGGAGCACATTTCCAGATAAATACGCTGAGAAGTTTGAAACCCTTCATACCGGCAAATGACTTTAAAAAGGCAGTTCAGACTCTTGTAATTCCCTGAGTGGACTATGGGAGTGTCGCTCTTTGTGGCCTTCCCAGATCGACTACAGCCCCTCTTTGAGCCTCAATCAATGCAGCCGCTAGACACATCACAGGCTCCAAAAGAAATTCTCACATCTCCCCTGACATTCGTGCCCTCAACTGGCTACCTTTCAAAGCCAGAATCCATTTGAAAATTGCCTGAATGACACACAAGGCACTGCACCACAAAACCTCAATATATCTAGCCGAGAAATTTGTACCATTGGGTGGTACCAGAACTACCAAGAGTTCCGATAACCTTCTATCGAAATCACAAAGATTTTCCAAGAAGAAAACATATAACTGTACCTTCTCAGGAATGGCCCCCATGATTTGGAACGCCTTGCCTCCTGACACAAGACTGAACCCCTCCACAACATTTTTCGAAAAAGAAGCTAAAGCCATCTTTTTGGCCAAATTCACCTGAACTATTTTGTATTCATGTATATATGTGTTTATTTATATTTGATTCCATTCATATATCTATCTAACTCACAGTTTTTTACACCTATGTCTACCACCTATATCTGCCTTGTAAAGCGATCTGATACCCGAAAGGGTCTTGTTCGCGCTATACAAAACACTCAAAATAAATAAAAATAAATATGCCCTGCTGTTCTAGCCATGTCCAGAGAAGAAGAGCCTCTGGATAAAGGGTCCATCTCGCCACCCCACCCTGTTTGTTGTAGTACCACATGGCGGTGCTGTTTGTGAACACCTGCACTAGCCATCCTTTGATGGAGGGTAGAAACCCTTTCCTACCAAGAGTTCCGATAACCTTCTATCGAAATCACAAAGATTTTCCAAGAAGAAAACATATAACTGTACCTTCTCAGGAATGGCCCCCAGGATTTGGAACGCCTTGCCTCCTGACACAAGACTGAACCCCTCCACAACATTTTTCGAAAAAGAAGCTAAAGCCATCTTTTTGGCCAAATTCACCTGAACTATTTTGTATTCATGTATATATGTGTTTATTTATATTTGATTCCATTCATATATCTATCTAACTCACAGTTTTTTACACCTATGTCTACCACCTATATCTGCCTTGTAAAGCGATCTGATACCCGAAAGGGTCTTGTTCGCGCTATACAAAACACTCAAAATAAATAAAAATAAATATGCCCTGCTGTTCTAGCCATGTCCAGAGAAGAAGAGCCTCTGGATAAAGGGTCCATCTCGCCACCCCACCCTGTTTGTTGTAGTACCACATGGCGGTGCTGTTTGTGAACACCTGCACTAGCCATCCTTTGATGGAGGGTAGAAACCCTTTCAATGCCAGTCAGATTGCACAGAGCTCCAGCAGTCTGGATTCTGCTACAGACCAGGTCTTCTGAGCTCTACACCTAACAGATGGCCGCCCCATCCCAGGAGTGGCACATCGGTCACTACTGTGAGATCTGTTTGAAGAAGGGAGAGGGGTCTGCCACTGACCCAATTGCGGTTCATGAGCCACCACTGCAGATCTTTCACAGTTCCCTCTGAGATCTGGACCATGTCAGAAAGGTTTCTCTGATCCTGTGCCCCTTGAAATTTCAGGTGCCACTGCACAGCCCATATACGCCATCAGGCATGAGTTACCAACATCCTCAGGGTCTACCTCACTGAATTCCAGGATAGAGGCTGAAACATCAGTATCATAGTGTGAATATCCTGGACTCGCTGCTCGGGAGGATAAGCCCAAAACTGCACTGTGTCCAGAACAGCTCCATTGAAAGGGAGCATCTGAGAGGAAGTCAGGTGTGATATTGGCATTATGATAGTGAACCAAAGTGAATGCAGAAAGGTTTGCCGTAGTCTGGAGGTGGGAGACAACAGCCTGTGGGGTACCCACCTTCAACAGTCACTCTTCGAGATAGGGGAAGATTGGCACCCCTGATCTGAGCATATGAGCTGCAACCACTGCCATCACCTTGGTTAACACTCGAAGGGTGCTGGTAAGGCCAGAAGGGAGCACAGTGAACTGAAAGCGCCCGTGGCCCACCATGAACCACAGGTAACGCCAGTGGACAGGCAGGACTGGAACGTGGAAATAGGTGTGCGGCAAGTCCAATAAAATCTTGCGACCGGCACCCTCACTATAGGTCCCTTGGCTAAGACTGCCGTGACTTCCTTGCTTAGAAGAGATAGATGATCCTTCGCCAGCAGGTAGTGATATGGTGGCATGGAGGGAGAGGTTGTCATGAAGGAGAGGGTATAGCCCCTTTAGACGATTGGCAAACTCACCCGTCTGATGCTAGGGACTGTCAGTGAGGCAGGCAATGGTGAATCCCGTGTCAACTGGATGCCCATGTTTTTAATGGGGTAGATTAGGAAGGTTTGGAGGCTGCCGCTGCCGGGGGCGGGGGTGGACTGATCATTTCTCTGGCTGCCTGACCCACGAGGTCTGAGGGTACCTCGCCCTTGGCCACACAGAGACTGGAAAGCATGCATGGCGCAGTGGCTGGGACAAAACTGTCGTGGCTGGAAGCCCTTCCATAGCCATGAAAGGGGCTAAAGGTGGATTGGGGGTGACATGGAGCCATAAAAAGGCCCAAGAAAATGGCCGTAGGCTGACTTTCCTTGAAGCATTCCTGCACTGAATCAACCCTGTCTCCAAAGAGATGAGTGCCACCAAAGGGCATGTCCATAAGAGAGGATTGGACATCCCCCGAAAAGACAGTCATCCTCAACCACGCATGGCACCTCAAGACCACCATTGACGAAACCACTCTGCCCAGAGAGTCGGTCATGTCAAGTCTACAACGGATAATTAACTTTGCTGCACCTCTCCCATCTGTAACAGCCTGATAGAGTACGGCCTGGGCCTCCTTCGGGACTGCTGGCAGCCCTTGCGCAACGGTGTCCCACAGAGCGTGGGAATAATGGGTCAAAAAGCAGGAGGTCTGCCTGGCTGGTGAAAGAAAACATATTCTTCTCCTAAGAGTCTAGCCTCTTGGATTTCCTATCCGGGGAGCAGTTCAGAACGCATCTTGGGATGTCGAGGCTTGATCCACCACAAAGCTTTCTGGGGTAGGGTGTTGGATGAGGAAATTTGGGTCCCTTGGGGGGTGGGGTGTTAGTGGTTTGTGATCATCCTATTCACATGAGCCCCTGTGTGGGGTTTGGACTACGGGCCTAATTATGAGTTCGGCAGTCCGTTGGACTGCCAAACCTGTGGTGGCGGTCTCTGTACTACCAGACTGGTGTCCACCTGCTGTGTTAGAACTAACAGTGGGACCGCCACAGAAGCACTGCCACTGCGGGGGATCCCTGATACCACTGCAGTTGCGCAGCAGTGTGAAGATGTAATATATTGGAGGGTCCGCTGCATTCCTGCCAATTATATTATGAATTTCCTCACTGCGACCCTTTTCATGGCGGTGAGTTTACCATGAAAAAGTTGGCGGTGAGGAAACTAAGAGGGCTCTCTAGGGTCTTCTGTTGCCGTTGAGAATTGGGGAACATGCTGGGGGCACATGCTGTGCCCCCCTGTATTTTAGCAACCCATTTTCCTGCATGGACAGAAATGCACAACATAGTTAATTTATGTCCGTGCAAGAATGGGCTGCAGTGCTTCTACAGAGGAGCCTTTCTAAGTCTCTCCTATAAGCCTTAGAAAGGCACCGCCACTACAGGTCTGCCAGCCAGGATTACAACTCGTATTCCAGTGGGCGGACTGAATACGGGTTTGGCGGTCTTGGAGCAGGGCACTGGCATGGCAGACCTGTATGCAAGGACAATATCTTACATTAGGACTGTTAGAGACTTCTAATCACATCAAGGGACTAAGCATGGCAATGAAGAATTTATTTGTATTGCTATGTTGGTTGCCAGATCTGGTATAACTAAATTCTGAAACACATTTGCAGAACTCGAATTTCCATTGTGGTGCAAGGGAAAATTGAGAATATGAAAACACAAACATTTGTATAGTTCCACAATCAGGGCAAACAAAAAAAATAGCAACATTTGGGAGAGGTTTAATATAGACATAGTGCATGAATTTGAAACATGGGGCCTGATTCGATCTTGGCGGTCCCACTTATGGCCTACCACCACAGTGGTCTCTGAAACACCTTCAATTAGATGGCGGTCCACCCACCCTATCTAGATGTATTCGTGATAGATAGAAGACTGCTACAGTTGCGGTCTTCTGTGCTGGCGAACAGACTGAAACTGCCGTTCTGATGGCGGGGTCCCACCGAGCAGATCTGAAGGTTCCCATTGGCCTTGTGATGTCCTGTCGGCGGAGTACTGACACAGGGTGACTCTGGAGGTGGGGAGACAGGTAAGTGATTCTTTTTATGTAAATCACATATGTCCTGTGAAGGTGTACAAGTGTGTCTGTGGGATATGTGTTGGTTGCATTATGTGTACCTGCCGCACTGCACCCCACCAGCATATACACACCATGCAATGTATACCCACAAATACCACCTACACTAACCTTCCAGTCAGTCAATATGGGGTGCCAGTCCTTCGTGGCCAAGGTGTAGCAGGACAGGGAGCACCTGGATGAAGCAGAAGAGAGAAATGTAGCCTGAACCCCAAAAAAGGTGAGTATTCACCCCTTTTTGCCCATTTCCGTAGACTCAAAGTAGGAGGGATTTCCATTTAAATTCACTCTGAAACAAACTAGAACCAAATACCGATAGCAGTAATCCTGACTGGAGGTCCACCGCAGCTTCCTACAGCCCATCCTGCCAAAGAGGCGTGAGCGAAGTCCTGGTGGAGTCAGAGGGACTGCGGCTGCCCTCTCGCCCTTTGCAATGCAGCATCTAAATCGGGCTGGCGGACCACCAGGAAGGCAGGTGGGAAGATCTCTATAAAAGCCCACTCCGTCACGGTCCCTCCAACAACTAATTCAGGCTCATAGTCTAATCAATTGAGAACTCTTGCTTAAGACAAGAACTGTTTACTTGCAAAATGTCTGACTGTTCAATTTTGAAGAATATATATAAACTATTGTAAAAAAGAATTGGGAATGAACTGTAATTTGTTAAGAATATTAATTGTACATATGCTGATAAAATACAACAAAAATGATGATGAACCACTGCTGAGGTATTCTTAATAGTTCCAGAATATGGAGACTTGACTAACTCTCACCTTTGAGTGACTCCTGGAAATTTTCTGTGTTTCCTACTCAAGCACCTCAGCAAACAAAATCCAAGTTGAAGAAACTAGCAGGCAGGTCAGGAGTAGGAGAGTGGTCAGAGGTTTAATATGCTTTAGCTTAGCTCTAACACTACCCACATCCAAAAGTTTATAAACAAAGTATAGTCATTAGTTCTCCATGAAATGCTCTATGGCTCATCAGTGATTCAGCTGGAGAATTAGGAGGTGCTTGAAAAACAAAAATCAACCAGCACAATTACTATCAAGGTAAAAGATGAAGTGCAGAAGAGCTTAAATAAATATCATTCATACATGTAGGAGTTGTACTTGACTAGAAACTTTGAAAAAGTTCTTGAAGGAAACCTTGACAAAATGTGGGCTTGACCATTTCAGTGAAAGTTAATTCAAACAATGTCTAAAGATGCCCATTCATGTCTATGAAATTTGCCTTCTGGATCTCTTCAGGGGACCAGGATCTGAAAGCTTGTTACTTCACAGATGAATTACCTTAGACAAGAGGCCAGGCAGGCCAGAAAGGTTACTCATAGTCACTCTTATAGATATTAGTCTGTTATGGAGAGAGGCTCAAGGGTGCCTGCAAAGGACTCCACGAGGACTGAACTGAGATAATGACCTATTTGCTGATTCACAAAGGCTTTCAATTCGAGGACGGTATGACTCTGCCTTTTACAGTTATGTTTAGCAAATTAACCTGTCTTTCCCCCAAGGGACGGAAAGTTAAATTTTATCATTAAGGCTGGTTTTGGGCACTTATGACTCACTCATATTTGCTACGCCAGAAACATTGAACAGGTCTTCTGTGATGGATCATCCTGTACCCAATGCTAAAAAGAAATGAGGCTGGCAACCATTGTAGAGCATAACATTAACAAGGGTTGTGGTCAGGGGGGTCAACCAGCAGTGCAAATCTGAGTAACAGACATTGCACCACAACATAGGCGCATCATTGCAGCTTAACGTAGCCAATAGCCAGGAGCAGTCAGGACTAGTTACCATTATGAGCTCCTGCAATTGGATTGTGTTTAAATATTTTATTATAGTACAATCAGGGAGAATTGGAGTCTAGATCCTCAGCAGAAGTCGAAAAGGGTGCAAACCCAAGCTAAATGTTTTTGGGATATCATAGGACAAGCTGGCAACAGCAACAGCCTGTTTGACCTACAGAGAAGGAAGGATGGAACAACCATGGAAACTGAACACCAAAAGAATCTGAAATCAAATAAAATGAAACATTGTTAAAGTTTTTGCTAAACTTGATCAATATGGACAATATGTGGATCACCATGGGAAGAGCTTACTGAGGCTGGTGTTGCTGAACTGCAGCTCTCCTGTCACCCCACCTACTAAACTAGGCTTGTTACTGAATAAGATCATGAAGCAGCCATTGAAAAGAGGCAAATTTTTCTCAGTGTGACACAGACGAACCACAGTTTACAGAGGAATTGAGTCTTCGCCCTCTTACTAGGGATCTTTTTGCAGTCATAGCTCCAGACCATTGAGATGTTTGGTCCTGAGGAGGTCTCATGCCTAAAGTTGCAACGTATTAATGTTCCATGTTTGATTGAAGAAGCCTCCCTTATCTTTCTTTCAGGGTTCTGTAGATATAGCTAGGTTGAATCTGCACTCCACTATATTGATGGCATCCCAAAGATAGAAACATAATTTAAAAAGACCACCCTCATTTTGCTTTTTACTACCATATTTAGTACAATACTCAGACACTGTTCTCCCGATTTTGACTTTGTCTCAGATGTTTACCAATCAGTCTCTTTTCTGTAACACTACCCATTAAATAATTTTAAAGAAACTCTTAGGTTGCCCCCCCCCCAAAAAAACATATAAAAGTAGAATAAAATAAAGTCTCGAATGGGGTTACACAATGAAGCTGAAGACAGCCAAGAGCCTTATAGAATTCCAGAGATGGGTATTCAGACTTTGCTGCACATCACTATTCTGGTCCATCTGTGGACTTTATATTTCCAGGCAGCTGGTCAAGGCTGGTTTGTATACCTTTGATTCCAGTCAGTAATGGTAAAAAACAATCTAATAACAATGGAATCGAACACTAGCCAAAGGAATTACCAGGGGTTGAAAAGTGCTGGTTCAGACATTACAATCCATCACTTTTGATTGTTGTACAATTTAGAATTCAGTCAGAATTGCTTTGCATGCTTTAAGGAAGGACCTTAATTTGAAGCCTACATCATTCTGAAAAATAAGACTTAGAAATAATACTTACATGCTTTACTACCATTGGAGTCCGGTTACATGCTAAATCTAGTTTCAGAGCAGAGACCTGAAAAAAAAGAACCATGTTGTCAAGAACTTGCACTGCTCTAGAGTATTCCACATTACACCTCATATGTTGTTTTGGATTGCTCCTACCCAGATCTTAAGATATCTTTTACATATTTTCCGGGGTGGCTGCAGCATTTATATATATTATTTACACTGCGATACCTGACCCAAGGAAACCCATCCGACCTCATTATATCAGAATAAATAACATTGAGACCACCCCCTTTTTCACCCTAAACTCATCCAAGTAAATAGTTGTTCCCCAGCAACCCATCAACTTCAGGTAACAGCTCAGCAAGTTATCCATTTGCACAAAACGGCTTTCTTACTTAAGAACAAAGTTATAGGTAAAGGGAGGACATTAGAGGAAGGTGTTCATCTTCTATTTATGAATGGCAGTCTCTTTACCTGGAGGCAGAAGGGGAGTGTCCCTTTAGAAGTGAGCAGAGAAGAGCACTGACCTTATGGAGAAACCACACCAGTCAAATAACGTACACCTACAATATGGCCTCCCATGGTGATTTTTGTGGACTGGCTTGACAGAGCAGCTGTCATGAGACAATTATGTGAGAATCACCTGGAAAAGGGCTTTGGCTCCTCCCATGTGTAGGGAGCCATGAGTACATGTTTTGATTGGGCAGAACCAGTGGGCTTCCACAAAAGTGCTTGCCCTCCACACAGCTGTAATCATTGTATTTACCCAGCTGCCTGAGCTTGAACTTTTCGTGGCACATACATGACATTGCAATCCTATTAAAGTGTGTTAACCAACTAGATAATGTGTGCTGTTTTCTCTTGCAGTAGCACAGATGTTGGGGGAGAGTCATTAACCAACATGGATATTTAGGTCTAGCTTGACAGTGCAATTGTCACCTGATGTTTTAAGCTACACCAACATTATTTCACAGTTCTTTGCTTCCACAAAATACATAGCCATTCCCGTCATATTTACCTCCAATACTTCACATCACCACCCAAAACCTTTAAAGCCAGACCTATTGGCATTGCCAATGCTTGTTAAACCCTGTAGCTACAATAATGTTAGCTCTAAGAAGGGTGCATACAAGGTGCCTTTGGATCTCTTTGATGTCAACAGAAGGGCCTGCATATCACTTACACGTTCATTGCTGTATTAAAACCTTCACAAAGTTAGAAAGTCTTTGAAGTCACAAAACATTTTGGCATTTCCAGGTGGCTTTTAATGGGTTGAGATGGGCGTTTTTCTTTTACTTTGAAAGGAATTAAAGCAGGAATGAAAATAATCACACTTTCATCTTGGAGAGAATGGCTTATTTTTCTACAATATAAATAAAAGTTGCTCTTTATATAGTACTTTACACAGAGCATGTATGTTTTGTTACCACTCCGCATTGAGACCTGGTGCTCAATTCTTTAAACTTGCAATGACGAAAGTCAAAGTTCATATCTCTCTCTCTCTCCCCCTCTCCATCCCTTCCTCCCCCCTTACCTCCCTCCCTCCCTCCCTCCCTCCCACTCTCCCTCTCCCTCTCCCTCTCCCACAGACCCCACATAACCATCACAGCTTCTTAAAATATATATCCAGGGCTTCAATGCTATGGTCTAACAGACAGGAGAAATAAAGCACAAAACATTTTACCTTTAAAAAGGTTTTCTCAAGCTTCAGTAATATGCAAAGAACAGGTACCACGCAGGCACTAGTAGTGCAATGATGATGAAATGATTGATGATGATGATGATGAAATGATTACGCACTTGTATAGCCCACGACTTCCCATAGGCATCGCAGCGCTTTTACGAATACTGCCGAGGAACCCTTCCTGACCTTTCCCTGTGAGGAGCCCACTCCTGGGCACCCCCAAGGTGAAGTCAGGCATCCTCAGCGTTGTTGGGGCCGTTGTAGAGATTAAGCAAGCTATTGCCCAGAGGTGCAGAGTGGGACTCATGATTAGAATAGCCACCGAGGCGAGAATTATCAGGTCCGAGGAAATTCGGCCCGAGACCCGCCGAGGCGGGAATTGAACCCTGATCCCGGCCAGACTACTGCATCAGGGTCTGTCGCTCTAACCATTGAGCTACACTTCTCTAGAAGTTGGTGGTAATTTGCGATTCCTTAAGGGCATTTTGCAATTTTTTTTGCTACATACATTGCATTTAAGGAATCGCAAAATTTGTGATTCCTTAAATGCAATTGCAAAATAAGGAATTGCAAATTTTGCGATTCCTTATTTTGCACCAGATTTTGCTTCATACATTCCATTTAGCAAATTCGCATTCGCAAAGGCCGAAATTCTTTGCGAATGCGAATTTGCTTGATACATCTGGCCCTAGATGCAGTATTGGACTGATTAACACAGCTACCCATTAGGTAGGCAATTTAATTGTGAAAGCAATTTAACTCAACAACAGCGCTGCTCTCGGACCATTTATTAATACACCTGACAACCTCACCGTTGCAGAGCCCTATCAGTAAAAACTAACACTGCCCCACTTTGCATTTTATTTCTTTATATGTGTCTTCTTAAACCTACTTTATGGTGTCAATGTACTAAACATGAAAAGATTACTCTAGAAACCATATTTTTAATTTCTTTATATGCTTTTTGCATTTAAAATGTGATTTGCATTGATACATAGTGTTGCATACAGCACATGTTTAACATAAGAACATTACGTCCAACAAAATAACATATTTCCCACAACACAGTAAGACATATCTACGGTATCAGTAAAACAATGATTATCAAACAGAAGGCGATCAAAAAAATTATTATATATATATATTCACTGCAAAAAACCAAAGGTTATAGGGATGTTATAGTTAGGCTGACATTTCACTCATAGAAAGCCAGTGATGTCATCGACCATGTCATGAATGATGTATTATGTGAGGTCATGAGCAGTGCATTGCAGGGGCGCGAGTTATAGTTAGCTCAGCTAGGGGGGCGCTAGAGGGCGCCGGACAAGATGGCCGCACTTGTGTGAGGCTCCGTCCCGGCCGTTGCAAATCCGCTGAAATATCCTGTTTTTCCCCCGGCTCTCTTGCCTTACACCCCGGCGGAGTCAATTCCGCTACTGTCGGTGACCCCCTGAGACGTTTTGCGGAAGGAATGCGGCTGTGTTGACAGTGTCTGGAGCGGAGCGGCCCGCGCTGGGACGTGCAGGACGGCGGCCCGGCGGCTGCGGAGCTGTGACTTCGGGGAGATCTGTGGGCTGGCCGCACTCGCTGCCTATGTGAGCGGAGCCTGGGAGGCGGCGTGTCGGGTCTGCTGAAGCGCGGAGACGGACCTGCCCGCGGATCCTTTGGAGCAGCCTCGGAGCGCTGGACGGCCTGGACTTGGCCCTGCTGGTCCCGGTGAGTGGGGCGGGGTATCACGCTAGCTCGGTGCTGCGGAGGTGGTACTGGGCCGCGTTGGCCCGCGCCGCGCGAGCTGGGACCGGGGGGGGCTGGAGGAAGGGTCGGCTGAGGTGCAGTCGGGAGAGCAGACGGGAGCTGCGCTGGGCTGCCTGTAGAAACACTCGTGGGCACACGGGTCCCCTGGGGGAACTACTACATTAGAGGCCACGGAGCGAAGGAGCATCCGCCATCTTGGGCATTCTATCTGCACTGCTGTAGTCTGTGTGCTTGCGAATCGAGTTCCTCCAGCGCACACTGTTCTAGCATCGGATCTGTCGGGGGGCCCTCTTGGGAACTGCACAAGACTGTATACGCCTGCACTGAGTTGAGGCATAGACATTATTTTGGCGCGTTCTGCCCGCTGCGGTGGAGGGACTATTTGGCCTAAACTGAACATACCTGAAGGCCTGGGCCTGGACGTGCTCCAGGGCAGGTAGCAACAAGTGTGGGATCTGCTGTTCTTTTGTGCAGCTTCGCTGGCCATACTGCCCCAAGTGCCTACACCTGAAACCGCGTCGACCCAATCGCAGGCATGGGCAGGACCGAAAGAAACCAGCCAAAACTTAATTTTGAAACAAAGAGGACTACGCAGGCTTCCTCCCAGGCGCCCGTGGACTCTGATCAGGGGGGGGCTGCTGGGGGTACACCTAATCTAGAATCCACACTGGTGGCAATGCAAAAGACTCTACAATCTATCGAGGGCACTATGGAGTCAGTCAATCATCGTCTGGATCAAATGGCGACGCAATTTGACCGCCAGAACGAGCGGATGGGCGAGGTGGAGCAGCGAGTTTCGGCCACGGAGGATGGCCTGGCAACAGCCTCGTCCAAAGTGTTCAGTATGGAAAGGGTTCTGGCGGTAATACAAGCGAAGAATGAGGAGTTGGAAGGGAGGTCTAGGAGGAACAACGTTCGCGTTACAGGTCTGCCAGAGTCCACAAATGTGGGGCGCATGGAAGACTACATGGAACGAATGATAGCTGACATATTTGGCGCTGACCATCTATCTCGCATATTCATTGTGGAGCGTGCTCATCGCTCTCTGGCCAAGAAACCCCCACCGGGAGCGCCGCTGCGTCCTATTGTGGCTAGGATCCTGAACTACAGGGACCGGGACACCATCCTGCGGCTGGCCAGGGAGAAGGGCTCCATTGAATATCAGGGCAATAAATTGGAGTTCTTCCCCGACTTCACCATGGCGGTACAGACTGCACGGAAAATATTCGCTGCGGTGAAACAGTTGCTGAGAACCGAGAACGTGGTTTATGCCATGCTGTACCATGCGCGCCTTAGGATTGGGCCTCCTTCGGATAACAAAATCTTCTCTTCGCCCAAGGCGGCCATGGACTATGCCAAGAAACTGAAAAAACGTGCTAAAGAACCGCCGGGGCGTCATGAGGGTGATGATGAACGACTGGAAGAGGAGGATTGAATTGAGTCGCACTGCTAGCCCTGGTGCGGAGGGAACTGCGGGTGAATGCACTGGGCTGCTTCTGTTACGGTGTGTTCTTTGTTAATCGGGGGCCACGAGGGCGCTTTAACATTTGATCTTAACACTACTGCTTTGGAAGCTGCGGGGGGCGATGCTCGGGCTGCCGCTGTTCCTGCTTATACCGCCTGCCCGCCTCAATGGGGGCATTCTACAGGATCAACTTGGCTGAATGAGATCCTGTTGGACACTGTGAGTCCCCACGCTTGCCGCAGTGGCACCTCTGCGCCTTGTGAGCACCGCTTTGGGAGAGGACGCTTCATGGGCGCCCAGTGCAATGTTCTGATACATGAATACTACTGTGTTTGAAGCTCTGACCGGGGTGTGGGGGGGGGAGTGGGGGTTGTTAATGACGGCAATGGTCTAAGCTCTCGTCAGTTCTGGCGGGGGTGAGGCGCCGCTACGTCCCCGGATAAGGGAGATCCCCAAAATGTGGTTGTTTGCACTGTTGGGGGTTGCAAAGGGGGGGGGGTGTGGGGACTCTTTGGCAAATTGGGGGTGCTGAAGTGGGTGGAGGGTTGGGGGAAGGGAAGTTGAGATTTGTTGTGCTGTTTGGGTTTTTCCTGATCAATGAGACGAAGTCTATGAACCGAATAGGGGGCGAGTGGGGTCACAGCAGGGGCTATGGGAAGCTTACCTGCATTAATGATGTCGACTCCGGGCAGGAGCGGGGGGAGGGGGGGACTGCAACGAGGGAGCTGCTGGGGATGACATCACTGCTGGGATGCTTACACACTTGGCGACATGGATAGGGGGGGCAACCTAAATTGTGTTACATGGAATGTGCGAGGGTTGAATAAGCCGCAAAAAACACGACAAATGCTTGCCTTTCTCAATAGACACGGAGCACAAGTGGTGTTTCTGCAGGAGACGCATCTGAGGGGCACGGCGGCCGAAATGGTGGGCAAACAGTGGGCGGGGGCGAGGTGGGCCACGGCGTATTCTTCCTATGCCCGTGGGGTAATGATTTTGATTAAAAAGAATGTTCCATTTGAGGTGATGCATGTGGACGTGGACCAGGATGGTAGATATATTGTTGTGCAGGGTAACTTGTGTGGCACGCTGGTCACTCTTCTCAATGTTTACGGTCCTAATATAGATAATCCTGATTTTTTCGTTGCTCTCTGGAACAAGCTGTATGAACTGCCGCCCTCGGCTATCCTCTGTGGGGGGGGATTGGAATGTTACATTAGACTCTGAGTTGGACAGGAGGCAGGATCGGCCCCATGAACGTAAGAAGGCGACGAATGCAGTGTGTGAGGGAATGCATGGCCTGCACTTGGTGGATGTTTGGCGTCTGCGGAATCCTGGCAGACGGGAAGGGACTTGCTACACGTCGGCGCATAATACGTGGTCGAGACTGGATTTTTGGCTATTGACCCGAGATGTGAGTGGTTGGGTGATGACTGTGGAACATCTGCCCCGCACGCTGTCTGATCATGCCCCTGTTAAATTGCAACTGCGGATGCCTATGCACACTCCTGCTCCATTTACTTGGCGACTCTCTCCTGGAGTGTTAACGGATCAAGTGCTGAGTGAACGTCTACGACAGGTGATTGAGGAATTTTTTGAGATCAATGTGGGCTCTGTTGATAGTATGCTCACGGTGTGGGAGGCCTTTAAGGTCTCAGTGCGGGGTGCTTGCATTGGGCTGCGGTCCGGGGTCCTCACGTCCATCAGGGACTCTATGTCCAGATTGGAGAGGGAGCTGATGTCTCTGGAGCGACAACTGGAGGAGGGGGCGGAAATCACACTATTAGCTGATGTTAGGGCAAAGGTTACAGAATATAACGAATTAGCCGACCAGGAAGTGAAGTTTCTGTCCAAACGAGCTACGGCCAGGTACTATGGTGAAGGGGGTAGGCCGGGTAAGGGGCTCGCTGATAGAATTCGCGACCCTTGGGCAAAGCACTGTTCTGTCTTGGAAATTGAGGATCAGGGAGAAGTGGTGACCACGACGGAAGGCATACTCGCCTGCTTCTCGAGTCATTATGCACGACTCTATGAACATAGGGAAACGGCAGATGAGGCAGACATAACACGGTATTTGGAGGATGTGGCGCTGGTGTGGCTCTCCAGGGGTCAACAGGAATTCCTAATGCACCATATCACTGAAGCGGAGTTCAGAGATGCTATCGCTGCACTCCCGAATGGAAAAGCGGCTGGCACAGATGGCTTACCTGCCGAATTTTATAAGACCTTTGCGGACTTGCTTATACCGCGGTTGGCTATGGTTTTGGAGGAGGCCTTTGAATGCGGACGGCTTCCGGGGTCCATGAGAGAAGCACTATTGGTGGCGCTCACCAAACCCGGTAAACCTCTGAATAAATGTGAATCATACCGCCCGCTTTCCCTTATGAACACTGACGTTAAAATAATTGCCAAGGTGTTAGCCACGAGACTGCGGCTACTCCTACCGGTCATGGTACTGCCTGACCAGTCGGGATTTATCCCTCTCCGGTCCACTACTCACAATCTACGGACACTGTTCGCCGTACTGCATCTCCTTAAGCCAGACCTGGCTGCGGTGGCGGTCATGCTGGATGCCGCCAAGGCCTTTGATTCAGTGGCATGGAGGTACATGGTGGCAGTACTACACCGGATGGGAGTCCCTTTCTTTTTCACGTCTCTGATCGCCCTGCTATATAATGCGCCCACGGCAAGAGTCAGGGTTAATGGGTTTGTCTCTTCCTCCTTTCCGATACAGCGGGGGACGAGACAGGGGTGCCCTCTCTCGCCCCTGCTTTTTGCAATAATGATGGAGCCACTGGCCTGTATATTACGGCAAAGGTATGCGGACGCAGCACTGAAATTTCCTCTCAGGTCACTGGCCGTCTCGATGTATGCCGATGACATGGTCCTATACGTCAGGGACCCCGCACTCCACCTTGAACGCATACTTCGTGAATTCATTAAATTCGGTAGGCACTCCGGACTGACCATAAACTGGGACAAGTCGATTGTGCTCCCTCTCACGGATGCTACCCATCGAGTCCCATTGGACTTTCCGCTGGAATGGGCGACGGAGTCGGTTAGATACCTGGGAGTCTGGGTGCATAGGGATTGTCAAGAAGTCATACGGGCCAATTATGGCGTTGCCATTTCCAAGCTGGAGGATCAGGTGGCGAGATGGACTCACTTGCCGCTTACTCTGGCGGACAGAGTGTCGCTAATCAAAATGGTGGTGCTTCCGAAATTTCTTTATCTCTTTACAAACATCCCGATTGCGTTGACATCCCACTTTTTTGCGAGACTCAGATCCCTGTTACTCTCTCTCACCTGGGCTGGCAAGAGGCCGCGAGTGACTTGGGAGGTGCTGGTCAAGCCATATAATCTGGGTGGGTTTGCCCTGCCGGACATGCGACTTTATTATCTGTGTGCGCAGGCGCACTTTGCGAGTTACTGGATAACCGCCCCGCCATACACTCCGCACGTGGCGCTGGAAGCAAGCGCGGTTTTGCCATACCCCTTAAGGGCTATGATCACCAATAAACATTCGGTGTTTGAGAAGGGGGAGATTGACACAGTGCGACTCACGGCGACTGCGTGGCACAGCTTGGGTAAACGGGCTGATAGGCTGCCGCTATACGCCCCGGCTATGCCACTACTTTATCACTCAGATATCTCTGTGACGGGAGAGCCGGGAGGGTTGCAGATCCTGCGGGAAGCTGGGCTACAGACCATGGGAGACCTGTTTCCTGGAGCCTCGTTTATCTCTTTACAGGAGATGACGGTCAACTCGACGAATGCCACTATGTCCACCTTTATGTATGTTAGATTGCGGGCCGCTGTGCGTGACTTATATCCTACGTATCCGGAAGAACCTCTGGCCCTAAGTGCCTTGCAGTTGCTATATACGGTTAAAGACAGGACTAAATTGTTATCTAAACTATATAAGGCTGCACAAGAAGATGAGGGCGGGGGGGCGGCGCTGGCTAGAGCACGATGGAACAGGGACCTCCCGGAACCGCTGAGTGACGATGAGTGGAATGAATGCTGTTCTATGACGGGGGGGTATGTGATCAATGGCAACTTCCGCCTTCTACATTATAAGTTTCTGCAACAATGGTACTATACGCCTACCCAACTGGTGAGATATGGCCTTAGGTCCACTGCTCAATGTGTCCGATGTGGGGCCGAGGAGGCCGACTTTATTCATCTGGCCTGGGGGTGCCCCCGAGTCTACGGTTTCTGGAGAGAGGTGACTGAAAGGCTGACTGTCATCGCTTCGGCTGAGGTGAAGCTGGATGTACGCCTGTGTCTTTTGGGTATTGCTTCTGGTGTGGCTGCTCCGTTGCGCCGTTTCGTGGTGCTGGCGCTTCAGTTGGCCAAGAGGAGAGTCGCTATGGTTTGGGGAGGGAGGAGAGCGCCTGAGGTGCAACTGTGGCTGAAGGACATGGCCTATTGCAGGGACCAACTGAACTGCTACTATGACGAATTGCCTGCGGTGGCCCGTCCGAGGGACGTATGGACACCGTTCACACTGTACATGCTGTCTTTGACAGAATCTGACAGTGATGATAGCGTGGCTACAGCATTGTCTGTTGGGGGGGATGCAGCTGCGTGAGGTGTCCTGGTGGCGTGTCGCTAAGACTACCTTGTATGTGATGTGGAGTACTCTCTGGTTACTTACTACAAATACCTAGACAGTGCTCGTGTGAGTGGGAATGTTTTGATCTGCTGCGATGGGCATGCTGATGCGCCTTCTTATGCCTCACTACAGCCTATGGGAAGTTATGGGAGAGAGGTGAAGGCTTCCTTCTCTGGAGGCCCTGCCGGACGTCCGTGGTATCGCCTATCCTATCATGTTCTGGCTGATGGACTTGGACTATTCTTTCTGATCAGGTTACGTTGGGGGGGGGGGGGCTCGGGGTTATCGGCGTTGTTTTTGTTTATAAAAACTGAAATTAGACCGAGATCACATGGGGGCACAACGACCGCAATCGATGGGAGTGTTGGTCCTAATGCTTATGACTATGCTGTAGTGCCTATTTGAGCTAAGGATTCTAGACTTCTGCACTCGTACCTCTGGAGTATTATCTCAAGCTTGTATAATATGTGTGACACTCTGATGGCGGCCGGCCCCAGCAGTGGGTTGTAGGCACACCGCTGTGTATATGAACAATGTGCAATAAAGGTCTTCCAAAAAAAAAAAAAAATAGTTAGCTCAGCTAACAATAACTGCTGAAGCCCGCTATTGCAACTGTTTGGTGCAGCTGGGGAGGCCTACAGTGCCCAGAATCCGTGTCGCCTGGAGGCGCCAACATCGCGAGAACAGTGCCCGGAGGCACTTAAAATTACAGCGGGACTCCTGCAGCGCGGGACCCCGCTATTGCTGCTCGCAACTGTTTGGTGCCCCTGGGAGCACCTGGAGGCGCAACACCGCCAACATCACGATACCAGGGCCCGGAGGCACTTAAAATCACTGCGGGACTCCCGCAGTGTGGGACGCGTGTGGGCTAAGCCCGGGCCAAGTGCGGGCAAGTCTGCGCCCGTCCGTGGCCGATCGTGGCAGGGCAACCCCCCTTGGTTTTGTTGCAATGATCTTTACTGTGGTGGATAATACCCACAAACTGATCAGAACTAACTGAGCAAAGGGGTGATAATTTTTAGTAACTTTCTTGGAGGATTAAATCCTATTGAGCATTAGAAAACAATTGCATCTAAACAGGGGAAGGCCTTGCAGCGGACCGGCAGTAAGACATTGGTGCTTACTTTTTAGGTTTATTTGCCTTTTTAACTGGCAGCTGTTTTGAACTTTTTTTTAACTCTTTTTTACATTCTTTATTATTGGCTATTGACTATTACACCGAATTGAATATCCCCACGAAAAGGTTATTTATTCCTGGTTGTGAACTGTGTTTCAGTCGGCTCCCAATCTTACTTTTTTGAAACTGTATTTGCCTATCTTGTTCTATCCAATTAACTGTTGTTATATGTATTGTATTGCTCTTGGTACCTTGATTTAATTTTGTCATTCTTAAGTATCCGTACCTGGCCGAATCCTTTACCCTCAGCATTGTCTTTGCACCCTGCACCTTTTTACTTTGCACTTTGCATTCTGCGCTTGAGTCTTCGCACTTTTTTGTACTTCGTACATCAAAACTTGGTGTGATAAGGATACTGTACAGAGGTTAACCTTGAAATGGCGAAGGATAAGTTACAAAAACCAGTAGTTGACTCTCCTTGTGCCACCATTGATGCCTTTCTTGTACGTGAAGTCAGTGCAATTAATATCGAAATTGACAGAACTGAACACAGTCTATCCCTAGGCCCAGGTATAGCACCTGAAGGGGCTGCTGAGGGCAGTAGTGTAGTACAATCTAAACCTGCCCAGTCGAAGGAAGCCGTATGTAGCCAGCAACTGCATCCCCCTATAATAAGTGAGAGTGTGGGAGATTTAGGAGAAGCTTACCCCACACTGACCGATATATTGTTACCGCCATCACCCAATAGTTCACCTACACCAAAAAGGGGAAGAGGCTGCAAAACAATGTCAGGCAAGGGAAGGGGGACATGGTAATAATAAAAGCAAAAAGGGACCACCGCAGAGCTTTACCCATCATCAGAGTGATCCCCCCGAACAAGGGTCCCTAACTAATCCTCAAGTTACTCAAATTGTAGCCCTCGTAGAACTAAAAATAGAAGAACTATTAAAGCCCCTTTATACCAAATTGGATATATTAAAAGAAGAAATGTCTATTATCAGCGGTACACAACAGGAAAGGATGAGTTTAGCTACGGGTGTGCCTCTTGAACAGTGCCCACAAGTAACAGCTCCTGTAATAAGGTACCAGGCAATGAAATGGGCAGAGATTCGGGGGTTAGGGCCAAAACAATGTCAAGGAGTGCCATTAGCCCTAGAAGAAGTGTCACTTCACAGAACCAGACGCCCAATAACTGGCCGGCCCCCCCTAGAGGGGATAGATTAGAGCAGATTAAATCAAGTATAACTAACACCAACTCTGGTGTGTCGAGTGCTATTGAGGATAGAACTAATATCACCATAAGCCTACCCGCAAAATGTTGCCCATACGTGGCCTTAATGGCTAATCTGCCCCAGTTTCAACCTGGTCAAAGGGAACCTGATTACGCTCTACAAAACAAAGTAGTCCACTAGTTAAATAGGAACTGTGGCTACCCATTGGGATATACTAGAGAGATCCTTTTGACAAGAAGAGTGAGCTGGATCGGCCCCCTAGAAAAAAGCTTTAAATGGGACTGTATTATTATCAATATTAGGTATCTAAGCTGGGCAAGGAAAGCTCTGGACAGAGCAGTTGCACCACCTTACTATGACCCTAATGCTTTTCTATTACCCCTTGGCTCCTTCTATAGACACCTGAAGCCTATGTCTCAAAGGGGAACTGGTTGAGGGTACCACAGTACACACCCCATAGCACCAACTTTCCCACAATATACTTTACCAGTGGCAAATGGATATCGAGCCCTCAGTACATTAGAGGACAATGATTGAGTTAGTGCTCTCCCCTCTCCCAATGTAAAAAACGATTAATATGGAGATGGGTCAACCTTAGATGGCGAACCTACAATTGATAAAGCAGTGACAATTATCCCCAATTTTTCTACAAATACAAAGTGTGAGTAAAAAGGTTGGGATGAATTTACCCTGGGTTATGTTGGAGCTTCACCTGTTATGGTCTGTATTGTAATTACAGAGTGTTTCTAGTTCGCATAGACCACGCGGAGACGCCGGATAAGGGTGGCCGCTTGAATGTAGCTGGATACAGTTCTACTGACTTACTAGCAAACATATCGGGAGCTTTATACTTTACGGACATGGATAATGCACACAAATATTGAACTGAAATAAGAAGAATTGATTGAGCGTTTTCTACCTATTTGCCCAACCTGTAACAGGCTGGGACGGAATTATAACAAGCCAGAAGGCGGAAAATGATTTTGATTATTACCGTAAAGCCCTGAGGAAGTTGTGGGTAATATCCCGAACGACGAAACACATGTCGGCCTGAGTTGGAACACCTTAAATGACATTAAAAGAATACATTTTTTCAATGTTCATGTTGAATTTGAGTGCCAAATTAATCTGTTGAGATATGTACTGTGGTGTGATAGGCTCTGGTTAAAAATATAAAGTTAGTATTGGAAGATACCGCCCTAGTAAGTAGGGATGATCTAATTTTATGTGAATTGCTTGATGACAATACTGGGAATTTACCCGTGAATGGCTATACAATTGTCACGTGGAATATAGCAGGGTGGCTGAGCAAAAAGGATCTTCTGGGATGGACATCTTTTATTTATAAACACAATATAATCTGTTTACATGAGTCCTGGAGCACTGACCCAGTTTATATTGAAGGGTTTACTTCTTACTGATTACCAGCACTGCCTTCACCGGTAGGCAGAGCTAAAGGAGGTCTCTTAATTTTAATGTCAAATAAATTCCCAAGTGTTGTTAAAAGAGCAGTAACAATAGGTGTACATACACAAATCCTGTGGATGAGATGTAATGATGGAAGAGATATTCTCCCTGTTAATTTTTATAATAATGTATTTGATTCAACCCATTGCAATATAGTTTTTGAACTGGAAAAGGGGCTTGATAATTTGATTGGCCAGATGAACACTAACCGTATTTATGTGGGCAGGGGACTTTAATATTCAGCTATGCCCACTATCCATGAGCAAAGTCTGTGGGCTCATGAGTGAGGAAGGGGACAACTATATTCACTTCCCACATAACAATTATGGAGAAGCACTAAACTCTATGATAGCCAAATATGATCTGGATTTGCTAGAATATGCCCGTGATTTTAGTGGAGGGGTGATACCCACAGTTACTGGAAGGAAAGCTAAATCAGTGATTGACCATGTGTTAATTTCCTCTAGTATTGCTTTTCTGTTTCCTACACTGAGGATCGCTCAATTGTTGCTCAGTGACCACAACTGTATTTTAATGTCGACATTGTTATGGGGTAACAACTTTGCACCCCAACAAGTCATTGTTGGTAACATCAACCCTATTAGGGCAAATGGAACACGTATTAAATGGGCCGGGGTCGACCCAGCTTAAGTTTTGCATTATATCACCAGAAAATGTGGTCAAGACTGTTATATTGTTCCGTCCTTGAAGGACATAATGAGGGCCATCAATGATTTTCGGGGCACCATGGAGCCGAAACTTGATTCTGTGACAGAGGAGGTGAACCTCCTGCGGGCGGACTTCCGCAAGATGTCTGAAAAAGTTGCGGCGGCGGAAACCGGCATAGGCGGGCTACAGGCAAAGACGAAGCGATAAGAGGAACAGATGGCCACGCTCACCAAGAACCAAGCCAACGTGTATGCACGCCTGAAGAACCAGGAAGGCCGTGCTAGGCGAAATAACATTCACATAGTGGGTGTACCGGAGGTAATGGAAGGGCCCTCAACGGACTTCTTTGTGGAGGACCTCATTTTGAATCACTTGAAGCCGAAATGCCTCTCTAATTTCTTTTCTGTCGAGCGGGTGCACAGAGCCTTGGGTGGCAAGCCCAAGCCAGGAGCCCCCCACGCACGATCATTGCCCGCATCCTTAACTATAGGGATAGGGACACCATACTGCAGGCGGCACGTGTCCACGGGGACCTCCACCAGGACAATGCCATCATCTGTTTTTTTCCGGACTTTACGCTATAGGTACAGTGACAGCGGCGCTCCTTTGATGGTATAAAGAGGGCGCTTCGAGATAAGGGGGTGAAGTACATGATGCTGTTCCCTGCACGGCTCAAGGTTCTAGATGGAGACAAGACCTACTTCTTCGACACTCCAGTGGACGCCGCCAATTGGATGGAAGGATGGCGCACTGTGGGTCGGTGGGGGAAGCGGCAGGAAACGCAGGTGGGACGAGAAGTCCGGGGGTCGAGCCTGGACGCAGGGAGAGCTCCCAGGAACAATGAAAGGCAGCAGTTGTGCTGGGTGATGGGGGTATAATGTCGAGGGTGGGACACTGGGGGTTGAATTGCAAGAGAGGGGGCGTGATCCGGTATGATACATATGCATCTTCCTTAGGTCAGCGATCCCACGTTTCCTCTGGTATGGTTCTTGTTGTGGTATTGGGGCGGCAGGCACTCTGCATGTTTTATTGGTGGGTGGTTGGAGGCTCACTAGGCAGGGAGGCAGGGAGGGCGGTGTTAGGGGGATGGGGTGTTGGGTTTGTGCAGGTGGGGGGTTTGCTTCTTATGGACGGGTTTGTTATGCTAATTACTTGGTCAGTCATTTGGAGGGAGTGGTTCACCACAGGGTAGCAGGTTTCAGTCGCAGAGCTGGCCGGACACGAATTCAGGATGGGCTCCAAGACACAGGTTAGGATCTGGACGTGGAACGTCAATGACCTGGGCAACAAGATTAAAAGGACTTTAGTGCTTCAGCATCTGAAGCGACACTCCCCTGATGTGGTTCTCCTGCAGGAGACGCACTTGTGGAGTAACAGATGCCAGGCATTGGACCGCTTTGGGTACAAAACGGCTGCTCCCTCTGGCTTCACGTCTGGCTCCAGGGGAGTGGGCATTCTAATGTGTAAGACCTTACTTATTGTGATCACCGGGACGTGGACAGATGACTCGGGATGCATGGTGGCAGTGGCGGGTGGGTGGGAGGGACGGACGGACGGTTGTATTCTGTTCCTGCTATGTCTCACCGGGCCTACACTCAGCAACCTACGGACGACCGGGCTCCTTTTTGACAAGTCTTCCCCTGGGGACGCTCCTAGTGGGTGGGGACATGAACACATTATTGCCGCTGACCTCGATAGATCGGGTGGGGGGGGCAGGGATACCGGGGGGAGCGGGGACTGCAGGGATTCCTGGAGTCTTTTGGCCTGAGCGACTTATGGCGGGTACACCATCCCTCCTCGAGACAATACACGTTCTACTTGGCCAGGCACGGGTCCTTCTCTAGAGTGGATCACCTGCTGACACGTACTGATCAATTGGGGGACTTTTTGGACCCCCAAATCATGGCCAGGGGTCTCTCCGACCACTCCTCGGTGGGTGCAACTTTGAGGGGGCCGGTCGTCAACAGGGTGGTGTTCCCTCGGATAGATCTGTGGCATCTGCGGGATGATAAGATAGGTGACAAACTTAGGGAGGGCTCACAGCTACAGCTATAGTTTGAAGAAAACCAGGGGTCAGTAGCAACACATATTACACTTTTGGAGGCGTACAAGACCGTCTTGAGGGGGCAGGCACAGGCCCTGATTGGAGACAAAAAGAAGGAGTAATCCTTACCAATTAGGAGGCTTGAGGATGAGATCACTGAGCTAGAACATAGGGAGGACAATGCGTCCTCGCTAGACAGTCGTCATGCTCTGGCACTTAAGCAGAAAGAGTGCAAGGCCCTAGCGGAGGGCGAGGCGAGGGCTTTTGCCCTGGCCACGCAACATTGTATATACGATGTTGGAGATAAAGCCCTGAAGCTCCTGGCTTGGCTGGTGATAGAGAGCGCTCCTGGGTGGCGGCAGTGCGGGATAAGTTGGGTTCCCTTGTGTCCCCCAGTATAGACATTGCGCATGCGTTCATCACGTACTTTGAAGAGGTATACACCCCGGTATGTACCAGGACAGAGCAGAACTGTGAGGAACTTCTCTGCGCCTTTGCGCTTCCCACTCTATCCCAGTCTCAGAGTGATACTCTGGAGACAGCTTTGTCTAGTGAGGAGATAGGGGCCGCGTTCAACTCCCTGCAGTCCGGGAAGGCACAGGGTCCCAACAGGATCCCGATTGAGATCTTCAAGAGACAGTCGAACATTGTCACAGGCCTTCTTCTACGGATGTACCTCGCGGCGTGCCAGGTGGGGTGCTACCGCCCGACCAGAGAGAGGCTATGATCGTGGTTATCCGCAAGGCGGCAAACCGATCGACTGTTGCTCTTCCTATCGACTGATCTCACTCATAAATGCAGAGGCGAAGGTGTTAGCCAAGGTCCTGGCGGACAGGTTGCTCCCGGTACTGCCGTACCTGATACATGTAGATCAGTCAGGTTTTATGCAGCTAAGAAGTACTAGACATAATTTGCGACGCTTATATGGCGTACTGTATATGATGGATGGCGTGGAGGACACGCAGACGGCATTGATGGCGCTGGACGCATCCATGGCATTAGACAGCATTGAGTGGCCATACCTCTGCATGGTCCTGCGGAGACTGGGCTTCAGTACGATTTTCTGCAGTTGGGTGCGCCTCTTGTATGAACAGCCATTAGCACACGTACGGGTTACGGGTATCCAGAGCCTTCCAGCTCCGGCAGGGCACGAGGCAGGGATGCCCCCTGTCCCCCCTCTTGTTCTCCTTGGCACTGGAGCCGTTGGCTCATTGGGTCAGAAGGGACAGTTCGTTCTGGGGCCTGGCGCTGAAAGATGAATGGAAGGAGCGCATCAGCCTTCACGCTGACGACATTGTGATATATATGGCTAGGCCCTACCAGTCGATGGCGCAGGCACTTCACCTCTTTGAGCTCTTTGGGAGCTACTCGGGCTATAGAATCAATTGGGCAAAATCGGTTATCTTTCCTCTCTCTGGCCCTCCTCCGCGGAAACCGTTAAGGTGCCCTATGGTGGTAGCGAGAGATGGCTTCAGGTACCTGTGGGTGTTCATCACCAGAGACAAAGTAGAGCTTCTTGCTAGAAACCTTGAGCCTCAGTTGATGCGCCTTTTCACTGATGAAAGCCACTGGCGCGCGCTGCCTCTGTCCCTGATAGGTCGTGCTGCTATGTTTATAATGTTGGCGTTAACCTGCCTCCTGTATATCTTGCAGAACACACCGTATCCGGGATCTTCAAATGAAAATCTCAGGCGGCGTGGATGCTTCTTTGGGATAGGGGCAACCCCCGGATTGCCTTGCGCAAACTAACAAGGGGGGTGTACGATGGTGGGCTGGCCCTGCCGGATGTGCAATTATATAACTGGGCGTCCCAGCTGCAGGCGGTAAATGACTGGGTGTATGCAGACAGGTCAGAACCGGCCTATAGAGTGGATTGGTTTGTGATGTTGGGCGGGAATTGGAAATCATTGTTATACACCCGAGGGACACGGGCAGATTGCCCCTCACATACTGGAGTGGTGGCCCAATGTTGAAGGGCGGCGAATAGATTCCTGGGGTGGACGGGATCCCTGACGGGCAGGACCCCCTAGTGGATTGGGGAGCAGCTGAGTGAGGTCGCTCGATTGGAGGGCTTTAAGGGTTGGCAACTCATTGGCATTGACTACTTGGGGGATGTGTGGAAGGGGGACGCCCGCATTCATTTGAATACCTGCAGAAGGAATATGATCTACGGGACTTGCAGCGCTATCATCACCTACGCCTCATACATGCTTTACGTTCCCGTATTCGAGGGGGCGCTTCCATCCCGGAATATTCTCCCATGGAGGATCGTTTACTCCTTGATCCCATCCTTAAAAAGCCCACGTCCACGATCTACCGCAAGCTAATAAACAACATGCCCGATCCTTTATTTGAGCCCCTTGGAGGACGACGACTGGCAGGATGCCCTGCAGAGTCATCGGGAAATCGCAATCCGGGTCAGGTTCCGGCTGATGCAGCTCAAAATTCTGCACTGGGTATACTACCCCCGTACCCTACTGTACACCTGGGGTGGGTGCCAGTCTAATTTGTGCGCGCGGGGGAGTGGGGGGAAGGGTCCTTCTACCACATACTATGGGAATGCCCGGAGATTGTCCCCTTTTGGACCAAGATCACAGACATAATGGCGGAGCTGGTGGGGTCTCCGTACCCGACGGAGCCCAGATGGTTAATCTTAATGATAAAGGGGCCCACTGATTGGACCAGTTATGGGGAACTCTGGTTGGCCATGGCAAAAAGGAATATTGTCAGGGCCTGGGGTGCGTTGGCTCCTCCACAGTGGGACCAATGGGAGCGGGACCTCGATTGGTGTCAGAGGGCAGAGGAGACCATTTACAAAAGTTGGGGGTGCCCCAAAAAATGGAAGAAGATCTGAGGGCCTTGGAGAAGATACAGGGAAATGGGGGTTGCCTGGGATAATGGGTTTTACTTTGAATATCCAGATAATGGTTAATAGTGACTATTCTTTACACTGTACACTGCCTGTTTGTCTGATGCAATGTGAACAATGGATTGACATGTCAACTAGAATAAGCACTGATAATAAAAAGAGTTAAAAAAAAAGAGTGTTATATTGTTTGAACACTGATGTTAATCCTGCCATGTTGTTATTGAATTTCTGTACAATTAATAGAGCCATTGAAGAGATATTGACCGCTCCACCTAAAGCTAAAACTATGCCGAGAAGAGGATGGTTTAATCATGCATGCACTCTCGCATCCAAATTACTTAAACAAGCCCTGAGTTTTAAGCCCAGGAATGTAGCACTAATACAAAGCTTAAGATCTAGTTATAGATCAGCCCTTACAACAAGGAAATAAGAGCTAAAGGAACTTGACTGGGACAAATTATCCGAGGTAGCGGAAACATCTAATAATAAATGTTAGAAATGGGATCTCTGGTTGGCTAAGGCTTGTGCCAAAGTCAGGCAAAGACCACCACTCTAGTCAGGGCAAGGGAGCTACACGCCAAAGATAACCCCTTCTCACCCCCTTAGTTGCTTGGCACAAGCAGTCAGGCTTATGCCGGAGGCAATGTGTAAAGCATTTGTGCACGCACACAACAGAAACAACATCCCAGGCACACTACAAAAGTACGTCCACACAAGGTTATATCAAAAAGAGCCTTTGTATCTCAAAACACATTAGAATAGTAAGCACATACTGTACACTGTGCCAACTGGCACTGGGCAATATTTACAAGGGATTATGTACACCTGACAGGGCCACATGGACCACTGTCAGAACCATCACAGAGCGAACTTGGTAAAAGTAAAATAGATCATAAAACGTACAACCAGTAAACACTGCTAATCACTGTACTTTGCATCAGGCTGTGACAAAAACTACATTATGCCCAGTATCACACACGTCTAAATACATTAGACCCTAACCACCTAAGTATAAATCACAATAGGGGCGTAAATCACACAGCAAAGTATAATCTCACTAACACAAACCAAAATATGCAAAACAACCTCATAATCATAAACCATATTTAGAGGTATCGAATAGGGTGCGTAAAACATACTATACACAATACATTTCCTAGCACCAAAATCATATTAGCACATAAATCACAGTAGGGCAGTGCTTCCCAAACTGTGCGCCGCGGCGCCCCGGTGCGCCGTGATGAGAAGCCCGGGGCGCCACGCCGCCACGCACCATGTGATAAATAGGAGCTGCAGAAACTTGCGGGGGTGTTTGAAATGGCACTTATGAAAGGGTTTGGCCAACTACGGCTACGTGCGCAGTCTTCTCCTTACTCTGCCTACGCAGCCTTTTAATAGTGTTGTTCCTGCCCGCCTTGCCTCGCTGTTCCTCGCCGTTCCTAGCCTCGCTAAGCTTCACCTTGTGAGACCCTCATCCCTCTTCAGAAGAAACTCGGTGAGTAAGGGCTTGTAAGCATTGTACATAGCTGCCAAGGTTTCAGTTTGCGATGTGTGACATTTTCATAATTTGATTGCAATTATGAGTGACATTTCGGCAACTATGAGTGGCACTTTCTCAGGAGAAAAATCAAGCAATGAAGAGGACGGAAACATATACATTTCAGAAATAACACCCATTTATACGAGAAACTCTAAGGCGATCTTAAAACTGCTGCAAATCACCAGAAACGGGTATATAAAATGAACTATTGAACTATTATGGCAAAATAGTAATAGCCGGTCTGCTTCTTTGTAAACATATATAGACAATGTCTATGAATTCATAGATAGTATACTTATGTCACCATACATAAAGCAAGTAATTTATAAAATGCACAAATGCAGTTATTACAGACACTCAAATGGTAGATCAAAGCAATACTAAAACGCATGAAGCTATTCTAAAAGGATATACATTTGTAAACAGTCACCTCAGGGCCAATAAAAATTATTTTCAATATTTACTTTAGTTCAATAACATTTGCAAATACTGCAATGTAAACATGGTTATATAAGATTCATTGACATAAAATGAATTTAAGATAATTCATGTAGACGTGCAGTGCTAAAGTGTAAAGTGCAAAATTTAGTGCAAATATAATAGCTGTCTAAAGTGCACATGTAAACATTAGTGGTTAAAAGCAAATATGAATGGCTAATAGAGGAACCAATTGATACACAATGTATATATGTAGATTGTGTACAAACAGATTATGGGTTTGCTTAGATTGAACCGCACTTCTCAAAGTAATGCCAGTTATTAAGAGAGAATCTGATACTATCAGTGGCAACTAAGGCCAGGGTGCTTTAAAGGTATATGACACCTACCCACCAAAGTGTCAATTAGTCCTTGGACTCAGCCGAATCCAGGTCACACATGAAAATACAGAATACCTAAGCACACCAATATCATTATTTCCACACAGGAGGGCGCATAGGTATTACTTCAAACAAGTCAGCGCCCTGTATCCAATAAATCCATAAATATCTCAATAGAATGAGACAAAAAAGAATCAAATAGTCCAGTCAGATCTTCTGTCTTGAGGTCTGTTTTTTAATTTCCACAAGTTCACAAGAATCAACGTTACAGCCTTACGTTGATTCTTGTGAACTTGTGGAAATTACCGATTTGGTAAATACCGAATGTTGCAAGGGTGCAGGGGGTGTCACTTTGACACCCTCCAGCACCCCGGATTCAGGCATGTGTGACATGTGGCACACAGACATGCCCTGGGCATGTCTGTCTGTCACATGGCATAGGTGTGCATGCACACATGTGCATGCACACCTGGAATCTGTATTTTACCACCCAATTGGATTTGGTGTTAAAATACCGATTCGGTAAGGCCTGTGGGATTCAGAAGAGTCCCACCTACATCTGAAAATTACCGGTAAATTAACCGATTCTGTAAAATAGGGCCCCTACTTGCCAAATACTAAATACCGGTCGGTAACGGCCGAAATTGGCCGTTACCGACCGGTATTTCGACTCCTACATCTGGCCCTTAGTTCCCTTCCAAATTATAAAAACCTCATCTATGTTTCTCCACCATATTACTACGTGGTTAGTCCAAGCGACTTGATGGTCTACTTGTAAGACATGCTCCTCCCACCAGCCGAAGTGCAAACAAGTGTAGCTGGGGGAGAAGCATGCCCCCATAGCTACTCCTTGTAATTGTTGCTCAGGCACCATCTAATCTTTTTAAGTAACGTGATATTATGGTTATATATAGACATTGGTCTCTTCTTCAAAAAGAAATCGACTGCCTTCAGTCCATCTTCATGCCTGATGCTGGTATAAAGGGCAGTTATGTCCAGGGTGAGGAACACATTCGGTGGACCATGTTTGTGTACTCAATTTGGAAAAGAAGTCATTTGTATCATGTATATACGTAGGGAGGTTGATAACATGCTCCTGTAAATAATAATCAACATATCTACTAGTGCATCAAAAAATACTGGTTTTCGCAGAAATAATCGGTCTTCCCGGAATAGGGCTCACCCCTTTATGGACCTTAGGAATGAAGTAGATCGTGGGTGTTGTGGGGAATTCCTTGTTTAAAAAGTTTAATTCATCTTTTGATATCAAACCATCTCTTTTCCAGGAAGAAAGATTGTCTTTTATATCTTTATAACAGTCTGGATCTTTGAGGTGCGGGTACGCCTCCACTTTATAGTCATCTTCACCCCACAGTACAATATTGCCACCCATATCGGATTTATTTATGACCACCGCCGTGTTGTTCTTGAGTTTAATCATAAGTTGAAAGTACTGCGTTCTGCGGTGGTATGAAGTTTTTTCTTTTCTTTTTGAATCTCAGTAGAGATTTTTCAATTCGTCAATTTTTCTATAATGAAATATGTCCACCGCAGGGCATAACTAGCACAAAGGTGGATGGTGCTTTGAAGGGATTCTGACCAGGAGCCGAGATGTTCACACTCACACATGTACACACACACACACACACAAACACAGACCCATATTGCCACATACACACTCACTCCATCACAAACCCATACAGCCACTCACACACCCACTCACTGACCTGCACAGCCACTCATATACCCACTCACCAACCCATACAGCCATTCACACACTCAGCCATACACCTACAAAACCATTCACCAACTGATAGAGACCACTACAACCACTAACACACCCAATATCTGATCTATACAGCCACTCACACACTAGCTCTCAAAGGTTACAGTTAGGAAAAAATAATTAAATACCTTTAGAAAATCACTAAAAAACTCAAAGGTTACAGGGATGTTATAATTAGGAAATAGAATTTAAAAAACGTTAGAAATTCACAGATAAAAAACAAAGGTTAAAAGGACGTTAGAGTTAGGAAATAGTATAAAAAACCTTATGAATTCACTGAAAAAAATAAAGGTTACAGGTTATAGTTAGTCTCTGATTTCACTCATACAAAGCTAGTGAAATTCAGCCGTTATAGTTACCTCAGGTAACTATAACTTCCACCTTCCGCAATGCATTGCTTATGACCTCACATATTACATCACTCCTGGCATGGACATTGACATCACTGATGACATCTCAAATGGAATCAATGATGACATCACCCACACAACCACTCACACACAGATCCATACAATATCTCACAGACCTAGTCACACACCTATACAACCACTGAAACACCCACTTACAGACCAATATAGCCCACACTCCCACAAAACCACTCACCCACCCACAGACCCATACTGCCACTTACACACACACACACACTCACAGAACCCTACTGCCACTTACACACTTAATCACAGACCCATACAACCACTCACACACCCACTCACAGTCTCTCACACAGCCATTCACACACCCACTCGCACAACTGTGTACACACCCACTCATACACCCAGGCAAAAAGTCACGCAGCCACTCACACCCCCACTCGCAGACGTTCAAAACAACTCACACACCCACACACAGACCTATACATCTTTTACACACCCATACAACCACTCACACACCCTCTCATAGACCCTCAAAACCACTCACAGATCCACACTGCTTTGAAAAATTCATGAAGATTGGTCAAGCAACGCCAAAGGTATAGGTAAGTCAAATGATTTTCCCATGGAAACTAGGTTCTAACTATGTCTACCTACTGGTGACCGCCAAGTAGGTAATATATATATTCACTGAACAAAATAAAGGCTATAAGGACGTTATAGTTGGGAAATATAATTTTTAAAAACCTTAAAAATTCACTGAACAAAACAAAGGTTACAGCAGTGCTTCCCAAACTGTGCGCCGCGGCGCCCCGGTGCGCCGTGATGAGAAGCCCGGGGTGCCACGCCGCCACGCACCATGTGGTAAATAGGAGCTGCAGAAACTTGCGGGGGTGTTTGAAATGGCACTTATGAAAGGGTTTGGCCAACTACGGCTACGTGCGCAGTCTTCTCCTTACTTTGCCTACGCAGCCTTTTAATAGTGTTGTTCCTGCCCGCCTTGCCTCGCTGTTCCTCGCCGTTCCTAGCCTCGCTAAGCTTCACCTTGTGAGATCCTCTTCCCTCTTCAGAAGAAACTCGGTGAGTAAGGGCTTGTAAGCATTGTACATAGCTGCCAAGGTTTCAGTTTGCGATGTGTGACATTTTCATAATTTGATTGCAATTATGAGTGACATTTCGACAACTATGAGTGACACTTTCTCAGGAGAAAAATCAAGCAATGAAGAGGACGGAAACATATACATTTCAGAAATAACCCCCATTTATACGAGAAACTCTAAGGCGATCTTAAAACTGCTGCAAATCACCAGAAACGGGAGTTGCCCTTCGCGGCTCCCACCCACCCACACATGGTTAAGTTTAAAGGTATTTATTGGGCACGCACCCATGCCTAGAAAATAAATATTTTCCTAACATCTGCTGAAAGATTTTCTTCCAACCTCTGCAACGTGTGCTGTTGCCCCTGCGGGACTAGCGGGACACTTCTCCCAAGGGGCTCACTTCCTGAAACTATTAATTAAATTGCTGTAGCAGTCTTTATATGAAAAATATCTTCACCATACCCTAGTCGCCTTTAGTCACGTGTGCTTTGCACATTCCTCTCAGTGGCCCGGTTCACATCTCAGTAGCGCTTAGTTAAAGATGAGAACTCTAACAGCAGCAGCATTGCACTTCTGAAAGTGTTGGTGGTCGTACTGAAATATACAACACCTCTGATATATTAATATAGTTTCTTGGGATCTGAACACTTACAGGAGTAACACCAAGGTTAGCATGTTGGGCCAACGTTTTTAACTAAAACGTTTATTCCACTGTGCTGCCCGAAAACACTATTAAGCACTTGGTCCGGGCACCCTGCGACGGACATTCACTAATTGCTGAGAGCAAGGCTCGCTGCCAAGCCGATGGTTTTGCACTGCTGCTGTCCGTGCTGCTTCTGTTGTGTGGGGTCGTTCGGGTCCGGAAGCGTACTTTACTCCCACCCAGTTAGAAAGATTTACTCTTCCACCAACAATGCCACACTGAATGATGCACGCCCAAACAACTTTGCAAATTCAAAGTGCAGTGCGATTTCAAAAGATCAAGAAGGCAGGTAGGGGTGAACGGGGATTCATAAAATTAAAGCGGGTGCCGCATGCAGGATGCAAGTTGCCAAAATGCCTGCTGGTCCGGAAGACAAAAAGAAAGTACACTTCACTTACTCTGCCAGCACCGACCCCATTGATTGCCCTGGCACCACAGACAATCCCGGCCAGTGCCGCGGCCGCAGTCTGGATCAACTGGACTGCTGGCAGCAGTCATCTGGCTCACCACCAGCACAGTCAATTCATTACGGCGGCCACATTTTGAGCGCTGCAGTGGCAGGCCCAAAGCCTGCTAGCTGCGAAATTAGTGAAATTATGCCGCACAGCCACGCCCGCCTATGGTGATTGGGCACATTTAATCATATTTGGCTTGAATCTTGTATCGTTTTTCACTTAACAAGTTTTTATTAAACAACTGTTATCTTTTTATTTTGTTACAAATATGATTATAATACCTTCACTGCATCCCAATTAATTTAAGGAAGACATCAGGAAGTAGTCCCGAGGTTGGGTTTACATCCCACGCACCGGTAAAAAATGGTGGGGAGCCACGGCCAACTGCCAATTAGGTCAAGGGAGCCATGGGCCAAAAAAGTTTGGGAACCCCTGGTCTAGCTAATAAAATTCTACTCATTACTTCAATGGATGAGTCTAAAAGAGAAATAGGGGGGTAATTTTTAGCATCCGATTGATGCCCTTTTTTTATATATGGGAATAATAATTGATTGACAGTGGTGGACCTTCAGTCACGGCACTATTAAACTCCTGTAGGTACTGGTGCCCATAGTTTCTGTGATGATTTGTAAACATCAATAGGGACCCCATCGGGGCTGGGGCTTTCCCTCCTTTGCTCCCCAAGATGCCCTCCTTAACCTCATCAAGCAAAATACTAAGGGGTATTAGAGACCACTTGCTAATGGCGGGACCATTAGATCTAGATACGTCATGTTCAGCCGGATTAAAAATGCTGGTAAAATGTAACATCCATTCATCAGAGCTAACGTGGGATAAAAGTTCTGGGAATTAATAATTTTAAAGAAAAAGTCAAATTAACTATTTTCTAGAAAAGTTTATTGTTGGACTTGGCCCTTTTGGCAGGTTCACCCCTGAACTTTTTGCCTTTTAATATGACCTGATGGTAGTGATTTTAGGTTTCTGCGACTTTAGCACTGTGGCCCAGTGTAAAGTCTGTGCGCTCTCTGAGTGCGTGTGGTGAGAGTGGCCTGCCCTCCCATAAGAATGCATGGGGGATATGAGTGTCCATGGTAATTCCTGATGTGAGAGGAGTGCATGGGGCGAGTTTGGTATGTGCGAACTTGTTAGATTAAATGCTGCGCAAAGGTGTGTGCAGATTTATTGTGACTAGTGGAGAAGTGCCACTTTCAGAAGTTGGCATTTCTGTGTGCATTGTCTGCCTACCTGATGTGAATTGCATGTCTGGCTTGTGATTGACAGGGGCTGGCTGGTGTGCTTGGCTCCAGGAGCCAGGATTGGTCTGCCCGGTGGTGAATAGGGAGATCTGCAGGTAGATGGGAGGGAGGAGTTGCACCTGGGACCTGAATAGGGCTGGGCCTCCCCTCCACAATGGTGGCTCCACCCCCTGTTGTGCGTCTGAAGTCCCTGGCCTGTCCTGTGAATAGAGGAGAGGAGCTGAGCAAAACAACGTGCTCCAGTGCTCCTGAACCAGTTGTATCAGGTTCTCTCCTAGCCCTGTGCTGTGTCACAAAGGGATTTAGCTGTATAAATAAGGGGCTGTGACCCCAAGTAAATGTACTTGTTCTGGACTTGAATCTACCTGGGGCGTGCTGCTGCTGGGGCTCAGGGGAAGGCTTGCCTCCCTGGGCCCTGCCCCTGGATGCCTGATGGACTTCTTGGACCTATTGCTTTATTCTTGCTTTTACCAAGACTTTAGGCAACCATCCGGCACCTGGGAGTGCTTGGCTTGTGGATTCCAGGACTCCTGGCCCTGTCTGCGCTTTATTTGAGTCTGGGAGCGCGCTGCTGGGGGGAATCCCCAGCGTGCGGACTCCCCCACCTGTGCTGCCTTCCTTGCGGGAGCCCACCCCACTTATTTGGTTAATTATGGTTTGCAGGTGCCCACCCTGCGTCTTTGTGTTCGGTTTCGAAGTTACTACGGGTGCCCTCCCCGCTTCTGGGAATCCTAGCAGGTGCCCACCCCGTATATCGGCTTTGTCTTCAATTTGGATGGAGTCTACCCCTCGAATGCAGCCGAGATCGCCACAGCGTCCGTGGCCCGCCTGGTTGTGGGCAGGCCGCCGGACGGAAGCAGAAGGGGTGTCGCAGCATGCTGACGCGGGGCTCCCATGCGGAGGGGAGAGCCTCGCGGTTGCTGCCGGATGAAGGAGAGCCCCGGTCCCAGGAGGCGGCCCAGGCTAATTGGAGACAGCGGCCGAGGCCGCCAACGGCAGTGCGGGGCTCCCAGGAGTCCCGGGAGGCCCCGCAGGAGAAGTGCTGCCGTCCCATGGAGAGGAGTCCCCCGCGAGCAGACCGGTAAGTTAAGAAGGGCTAGAGGACTCCATAGGTGTTTTGGTTTGTGCCGGCTGCGGCACTGGGGAGCAGATGGTGTTTGTGGTGCCAGTGCGAGGCACCGAGCTAGAGCGGCCCTGTCTGTCAGCCGGCCGCTCTAACAATTAGGCATTCATTTCTTAAAGGGGCCAGAGTGGTCCAGGGGCAGTTCCAGGCCCCATCGAGGTTCCCCGTTTGGCTGATTATCTATGGAGCCAGTGTGCTCCACAGGGCAGGTTATTTTCAGAGCCAGAGGGCTCCAACGCTCCACAGGTTTATCTTTAGAGTCTAGATGGCTCCAACATTGGGCAAAGTTATTTCCAGGGCCAGTGAGAGCCCCTGCCCACATCTTGATATTTACAGATGCGCAGCAATTAGTGCCAGCTGCACCGTTTAGGTCTTGCTTTCTTTTAGGGGACATGGTTAGGCCGGGAGTGGGACGCACTCCTTAGCCCCCACCTTTGCCTGCACACCTGTGCAGCACTTAGTGCCAGCTGCAACGTTTAGGTTTGTGCAGTGGCGCAACCTTGACCTTCGCTGCCTAGGCAGCAGCCCTGACTCTGTGGACATAGGGCATTTGAGCCCCCCTATTTTGAGATGCCCAGTTGGCCAGGGGGATTGCTACATTTATAGGGCGCCAGGCCCTACTGCAGGGGTTCCCAAACTTTTTTGGCCCATGGCTCCCTTGACCTAATTGGCAGTTGGCCGTGGCTCCCCACCATTTTTTACCGGTGCGTGGGATGTAAACCCAACCTCGGGACTACTTCCTGTTGTCTTCCTTAAATTAATTGGGAAGGTATTATAATCATATTTGTAACAAAATAAAAAGATAACAGTTGTTTAATAAAAACTTGTTAAGTGAAAAACGATACAAGATTCAAGCCAAATATGATTAAATGTGCCCAATCACCATAGGCGGGCGTGGCTGTGCGGCATAATTTCACTAATTTCGCAGCTAGCAGGCTTTGGGCCTGCCACTGCAGCGCTCAAAATGTGGCCACCGTAATGAATTGACCGTGCTGGTGGTGAGCCAGATGACTGCTGCCAGCAGTCCAGTTGATCCAGACTGCGGCCGCGGCAGTGGCCGGGATTGTCTGTGGTGCCAGGGCAATCAATGGGGTCGGTGCTGGCAGAGTAAGTGAAGTTTACTTTCTTTTTGTCTTCAGGACCAGCAGGCATTTTGGCAACTTGCATCCTGCATACGGCACCCGCTTTAATTTTATGAATCCCCGTTCACCCCAACCTGCCTTCTTGATCTTTTGAAATCGCACTGCACTTTGAATTTGCAGTGCAAAGTTGTTTGGACGTGCATCATTCAGTGTGGCATTGTTGGTGGAAGAGTAAATCTTTCTAACTGGCTGGGAGTAAAGTATGCTTCCGGACCCGAACGACCCCACACAACAGAAGCAGCACGGACAGCAGCAGTGCAAAAGCATCGGCTTGGCAGCGAGCCTTGCTCTCAGCAATTAGTGAATGTCCGTCGCAGGGTGCCCGGACCAAGTGCTTAATAGTGTTTTCGGGCAGCACAGTGGAATAAACGTTTTAGTTAAAAACGTTGGCCCAACATGCTAACCTTGGTGTTACTCCTGTAAGTGTTCAGATCCCAAGAAACTATATTAATATATCAGAGGTGTTGTATATTTCAGTACCACCACCAACACTTTCAGAAGTGCAATGCTGCTGCTGTTAGAGTTCTCATCTTTAACTAAGCGCTACTGAGATGTGAACCGGGCCACTGAGAGGAATGTGCAAAGCGAATGTCTGACATAATATCGACAGACAGAATATCGAAATACCAAAATATCGGCACAAAAATATCGACATCAAAAATATCGGAATCATATCTTCATAAAGGTAAGTACAAAAATATCGAAAAAATAATATCGTAGTACAAAAATATCGGAATTAAAAATATCGTTTTTTTAAATGTATTAATAATAATGTAAAAATAATTTTAAAATACATATAATTTTACAAATATTAAATAAAAATATTAAAACAAAATTAAAACTAATACATATACATTTAAAATAAATAAAACACTTAATAATTTAATGTAATTTTATTTTTTTTAATGTTATTAAATTGATTTATTGTAATTTTTTTTGTTTTTACCCTGTACGCCTGTACCCCAAAAACCCAAAACTGACCCTGAACCCTAAAAATATCCCTGTACCCCAAAAACCCAAAACTGACCCTGAACCCTAAAAATACCCCTTTACCCAAAAACTGAAAACTGACCCTGAACCCTAAAAATACCCCTTTACCCAAAAACTGAAAACTGACCCTGAACCCTAAAAATACCCCGTTACCCAAGAACTGAAAACTGACCCTTATCCCTAAAAATACCCCTTTACCCAAAAACTGAAAACTGACCCTGAACCCTTAAAATACCCCTTTACCCAAAAACTGAAAACTGACCCTGAACCCTAAAAATACCCCTTTTATCAAGAACTGAAAACTGACCCTGAACCCTAAACATACCCCTTTACCCAAAAACTGAAAACTGACCCTGAACCCTAAAAATACCCCTTTACCCAAAAACTGAAAACTGACCCAGAACCCTAAAAATACCCCTTTACCCAAGAACTGAAAACTGACCCTGAACCCTAAAAATACCCCTTTACCCAAAAACTGAAAACTGACCCTGAACCCTAAAAATACTCCTTTACCCAAAATTAATTAATATTATTTAATTACCAATTAATTATTAATTAACAATAACAATAAAGTAAATATATTAGCACATTAGCTGTAATTAATTTAATTTAATAATTATTATTATTTTTCCCAATTAATTAATTAAGAATAACAAAAAAATATATAAAAAAATTACTATAATTAATGTAATTAACTAATTAATATTAATTAATTACCAACTAATTAATAATTAAAAATATGTACAAAATTATATTAATTAATTAACTAATTAATATAAATTAATTACCATTTAATTATTAATTAAAATATGTACAAACATATATTAATTAATTAATTATTAAATTACTTCCCACCCTATTCCCCTATAAACCCATAACCCGCTACAGAACATATTTATTAATTAATCAATTAATTAAAATTAATTCGCAATTAATTCTCAATTAATTAATTAAAAATTCCTACTAATTAATAATTAATTTAACATAATTAAATTACTTCCCACCCTATTCCCCTATAAACCCACAACCCGCTACAGTAGTAAAAGACAATATTTAATTAAATTACATTAAAAATAAATAATAAAACATAATAAATACAATATAATATACACTAAATTTATTTAAAAATTGATATTAGTAACATCGAAGTTATTTATTTCGATATTATTGACATCGATATTTAAAACTTCGATATCACTGATATCATACTAATATCGTTATTTAGACTGTCGATATTACTTACCTTCGATATTTTGTCCCATCGATATTTAAACTTCGATATTATTGTATATCGATATTTAAAACTCGATATTTTGTCTGTGTACCGTGCAAAGCACACGTGACTAAAGGCGACTAGGGTATGGTGAAGATATTTTTCATATAAAGACTGCTACAGCAATTTAATTAATAGTTTCAGGAAGTGAGCCCCTTGGGAGAAGTGTCCCGCTAGTCCCGCAGGGGCAACAGCACACGTTGCAGAGGTTGGAAGAAAATCTTTCAGCAGATGTTAGGAAAATATTTATTTTCTAGGCATGGGTGCGTGCCCAATAAATACCTTTAAACTTAACCATGTGTGGGTGGGTGGGAGCCGCGAAGGGCAACTCCCGTTTCTGGTGATTTGCAGCAGTTTTAAGATCGCCTTAGAGTTTCTCGTATAAATGGGTGTTATTTCTGAAATGTATATGTTTCCGTCCTCTTCATTGCTTGATTTTTCTCCTGAGAAAGTGCCACTCATAGTTGTCGAAATGTCACTCATAATTGCAATCAAATTATGAAAATGTCACACATCGCAAACTGAAACCTTGGCAGCTATGTACAATGCTTACAAGCCCTTACTCACCGAGTTTCTTCTGAAGAGGGAAGAGGGTCTCACAAGGTGAAGCTTAGCAAGGCTAGGAACGGCGAGGAACAGCGAGGCAAGGCGGGCAGGAACAACACTATTAAAAGGCTGCGTAGGCAGAGTAAGGAGAAGACTGCGCACGTAGCCGTAGTTGGCCAAACCCTTTCATAAGTGCCATTTCAAACACCCCCGCAAGTTTCTGCAGCTCCTATTTACCACATGGTGCGTGGCGGCGTGGCGCCCCGGGCTTCTCATCACGGCGCTCCGGGGCGCCACGGCGCACAGTTTGGGAAGCACTGCTGTAACCTTTGTTTTTTTCAGTGAATTTTTAAGGTTTTTAAAAATTATATTTCCCAACTATAACGTCCTTATAGCCTTTATTTTGTTCAGTTAATATATATATTACCTACTTGGCGGTCACCAGTAGGTAGACATAGTTAGAACCTAGTTTCCATGGGAAAAGCATTTGACTTACCTATACCTTTTGATTTTGCTTGACCAATCTTCATGAATTTTTCAAAGCTGTGTGGATCTGTGAGTGGTTTTGAGGGTCTATGAGAGGGTGTGTGAGTGGTTGTATGGGTGTGTAAAAGATGTATAGGTCTGTGTGTGGGTGTGTGAGTTGTTTTGAACGTCTGCGAGTGGGGGTGTGAGTGGCTGCGTGACTTTTTGGCTGGGTGTATGAGTGGGTGTGTACACAGTTGTGCGAGTGGGTGTGTGAATGGCTGTGTGAGAGACTGTGAGTGGGTGTGTGAGTGGTTGTATGGGTCTGTGATTAAGTGTGTAAGTGGCAGTAGGGTTCTGTGAGTGTGTGTGTGTAAGTGGCAGTATGGGTCTGTGGGTGGGTGAGTGGTTTTGTGGGAGTGTGGGCTATATTGGTCTGTAAGTGGGTGTTTGAGTGGTTGTATAGGTGTGTGACTAGGTCTGTGAGTTATTGTATGGATCTGTGTGAGAGTGGTTGTGTAGGTGATGTCATCATTGATTCCATTTGAGATGTCATCAGTGATGTCAATGTCCATGCCAGGAGTGATGTAATATGTGAGGTCATAAGCAATGCATTGCGGAAGGTGGAAGTTATAGTTACCTGAGGTAACTATAACTGCTGAATTTCACTAGCTTTGTATGAGTGAAATCAGAGACTAACTATAACCTGTAACCTTTATTTTTTTCAGTGAATTCATAAGGTTTTTTATACTATTTCCTAACTCTAACGTCCTTTTAACCTTTGTTTTTTATCTGTGAATTTCTAACGTTTTTTAAATTCTATTTCCTAATTATAACATCCCTGTAACCTTTGAGTTTTTTAGTGATTTCCTAAAGGTATTTAATTATTTGTTCCTAACTGTAACCTTTGAGAGCTAGTGTGTGAGTGGCTGTATAGATCAGATATTGGGTGTGTTAGTGGTTGTAGTGGTCTCTATCAGTTGGTGAATGGTTTTGTAGGTGTATGGCTGAGTGTGTGAATGGCTGTATGGGTTGGTGAGTGGGTATATGAGTGGCTGTGCAGGTCAGTGAGTGGGTGTGTGAGTGGCTGTATGGGTTTGTGATGGAGTGAGTGTGTATGTGGCAATATGGGTCTGTGTTTGTGTGTGTGTGTGTGTGTGTGTGTGTGTGTGTGTACATGTGTGAGAGTGAACATCTCGGCTCCTGGTCAGAATCCCTTCAAAGCACCATCCACCTTTGTGCTAGTTATGCCCTGCGGTGGACATATTTCATTATAGAAAAATTGACGAATTGAAAAATCTCTACTGAGATTCAAAAAGAAAAGAAAAAACTTCATACCACCGCAGAACGCAGTGTTTTCAACTTATGATTAAACTCAAGAACAACACGGCGGTGGTCATAAATAAATCCGATATGGGTGGCAATATTGTACTGTGGGGTGAAGATGACTATAAAGTGGAGGCGTACCCGCACCTCAAAGATCCAGACTGTTATAAAGAAATAAAAGACAATCTTTCTTCCTGGAAAAGAAATGGTTTGATATCAAAAGATGAATTAAACTTTTTAAACAAGGAATTCCCCACAACACCCACGATCTACTTCATTCCTAAGGTCCATAAAGGGGTGAGCCCTATTCCGGGAAGACCGATTATTTCTGCGAAAACCAGTATTTTTTGATGCACTAGTAGATATGTTGATTATTATTTACAGGAGCATGTTATCAACCTCCCTACGTATATACATGATACAAATGACTTCTTTTCCAAATTGAGTACACAAACATGGTCCACCGAATGTGTTCCTCACCCTGGACATAACTGCCCTTTATACCAGCATCAGGCATGAAGATGGACTGAAGGCAGTCGATTTCTTTTTGAAGAAGAGACCAATGTCTATATATAACCATAATATCACGTTACTTAAAAAGATTAGATGGTGCCTGAGCAACAATTACAAGGAGTAGCTATGGGGGCATGCTTCTCCCCCAGCTACACTTGTTTGCACTTCGGCTGGTGGGAGGAGCATGTCTTACAAGTAGACCATCAAGTCGCTTTGACTAACCACGTAGTAATATGGTGGAGAAACATAGATGAGGTTTTTATAATTTGGAAGGGAACTAAGGGCCAGATGTAGGAGCCGAAATACCGGTAAACGGGCGATTTCGGCCGTTACCGGCCGGTATTTAGTATTTGGCAAGTAGGGGCCCTATTTTACCGAATCGGTAAATTTACCGGTAATTTTCAGATGTAGGTGGGACTCTTCTGAGTCCCACAGGCCTTACCGAATCGGTATTTTAACACCAAATCCAATTGGGTGGTAAAATACAGATTCCAGGTGTGCATGCACATGTGTGCATGCACACCTATGCCATGTGACAGACAGACATGCCCAGGGCATGTCTGTGTGCCACATGTCACACATGCCTGAATCCGGGGTGCTGGAGGGTGTCAAAGTGACACCCCCTGCACCCTTGCAACATTCGGTATTTACCAAATCGGTAATTTCCACAAGTTCACAAGAATCAACGTAAGGCTGCAACGTTGATTCTTGTGAACTTGTGGAAATTAAAAAACAGACCTCAAGACAGAAGATCTGACTGGACTATTTGATTCTTTTTTGTCTCATTCTATTGAGATATTTATGGATTTATTGGATACAGGGCGCTGACTTGTTTGAAGTAATACCTATGCGCCCTCCTGTGTGGAAATAATGATATTGGTGTGCTTAGGTATTCTGTATTTTCATGTGTGACCTGGATTCGGCTGAGTCCAAGGACTAATTGACACTTTGGTGGGTAGGTGTCATATACCTTTAAAGCACCCTGGCCTTAGTTGCCACGGATAGTATCAGATTCTCTCTTAATAACTGGCATTACTTTGAGAAGTGCGGTTCAATCTAAGCAAACCCATAATCTGTTTGTACACAATCTACATATATACATTGTGTATCAATTGGTTCCTCTATTAGCCATTCATATTTGCTTTTAACCACTAATGTTTACATGTGCACTTTAGACAGCTATTATATTTGCACTAAATTTTGCACTTTACACTTTAGCACTGCACGTCTACATGAATTATCTTAAATTCATTTTATGTCAATGAATCTTATATAACCATGTTTACATTACAGTATTTGCAAATGTTATTGAACTAAATTACATATTGAAAATAATTTTTATTGGCCCTGAGGTGACTGTTTACAAATTTATATCCTTTTAGAATAGCTTCATGCGTTTTAGTATTGCTGTGATCTACCATTTGAGTGTCTGTAATAACTGCATTTGTGCATTTTATAAATTACTTGCTTTATGTATGGTGACATAAGTATACTATCTATGAATTCATAGACATTGTCTATATATGTTTACAAAGAAGCAGACCGGCTATTACTATTTTGCCATAATAGTGCAATAGTTCATTTTATATACCTTAGAATAGCTTTATATGTTTTAGTATTGCTTTTATCTACCATTCTGAGCATTTGTAAAAACTGCATTTGTGCATCGTATATTACTTGCTTTTTATATGGTAATATAATTACACTATCTATGAATACACATATTTTGTGCATATATGTTCATATAGAACGGGAACGGCTATTACTATTTTGCCATAAAAGTGCAATAGTTTAGTATATATAGTATGTCGCCTGTCTTTATTAAGTTGCAGTCACTGGTGTCACGTGACAAGTAAAACGTTCTATAAAAAAATCACTCACACGTAAGGCGATCATGTGACCAAGGCCACTGCATTGGCCTAAACACGTCATGATCGACTGCACTGCAAACTGAAAAATAAAGCGCTACATTTTCAACAAGCTTATCAAGTTGTCCGTATCTCTTGTGTACGTGGATAGCACGATGGAGTGGTAATTCGATATATATATGGCGGTCAGCGGTTCCTGGGGAAAAGGGTTTTTGTGTTACTCATAACTTTGCCCCCAGTTGACGAATCTCCACAAAACTTTACAAAGTGGTGCTACTTTGACACAAGTTTGTGCACGGGAAGTTTCAAGTAAATCTGTTAAGTGGGGGCAAAAAATAGGTGGGGGGTTCCAAATCGCAAAATCTCCATGCATTTTCCATGGACTTCTTTAAGAAGGGCTACAGCAAAAACTGCTGAACGGAATTACACCAAATTTGGCAGGAAGATCTTGGTAAATAGGTAGCACTTTCTGTGACTTAGTGTAAATCTGTTCTGTAGTTTTTGAAAAATTAAGATAAAAAATATAGAATTCTGGACGAATGGGTCCAAAAGAGTTTCGAGGGGCTCTCGTGGGAGCGTTAATTCAAAAATAGAGTGACCTGATTGGCTTAGGGAGCTTTATTTCCCTTGGGACAACCCACTCCTGACTTAGTGCCCTCTCCTGAATATGTAAAAAAAAAAAAATGAACTAAGGGGGCAAGTTAGGAATATCATGTACCCTAGGTCCCATGAGGGAGATTCAGAGTGAGCCCCATGGGCCCAAAATAAAAATAAATCTGCAGTTTCTGCCTTACCCCGCAGGACAAAATCGCGGTTTGGAAAGCTTTCTTTTATTAAGGGGAAGGGCTGTGGAGAGCCCACCCCCGGACACAACAGTTTCCCTGCACATGGAAATCTGCGTTTGATCCTGCTTGGCGGGAGCTCCTCCCCTTTAAGAAAAGTAGTGGCCCTGGGGGATGGAGTCCCCAGGGCCTTTTAAAGCCTTGGGAAGGGGGGCTGCATGCCCCTCTCTTCTTAAGTAAATAAAAGGGCCTAATAATGGTTAAGCAACAGAAATAGGCAACCAAATGGCCCAAGAAATGTTCTTCAGTCTTCAGATGATATATAAGGTTCTTCTTTATTAGCTTCAACCAAGTAAACGTGCAGCCAACACGTTTCTCCCTAAACAGGACTTCATCAGGGCACTAGTAACACCACCAGACGGTTCTTGGGGTGTGAAGGGTCATTTCAAAATGGATGTCCCACTTGAGATACTGTAATCTTTGGGTCCATCAATAAAGAACCTTCAGTGGGTTGATTCAGGTTCAATTGGAAGCAAAAATAGTGTCTCCGATAGCGTGATAGATTAGGAACGTCCCGTAAGAACTCGTGTGGACATCAAGTACTCCCTCACGTGTGAGATACGTGAATAATTACAGGTCTGAGCCGTGTTCGGCTCTGATGTCCTCAAAACCCGCATAGAACGGACTGCAGAATAATTAGTCAACCCATATATATAAATATAGCCCTGGGGGTGAGTTCCTCAGGGCCACAATAGGCTTGGGGAAGGGGGCCACGCAGAGCTCTCCCTTTAATGAAAAAAAAAAGTGGCCCTGCGGTATGGGATCTCTAGGGCTCAATAAGGTTGGGGAGGGGGGCCACATGGACACCCTCTCCTCTAAAATACATAAGGCCCCGGGAATGGGGTTCCTGGGGACCAATGAGGCTCGGGGAAATACGCCCCCTTTCCCTTTTGGGGGGAGGGGGGGATCGCCCCGGGGAATGGCATCCATGAGGCGTAAAAAGGCTCAGGAGGAGGGGCACTCGCCCTGTCACCTTTGTTGTTTTAGTTGGCCCTGAGTGGGGTCCCTAGGGCACGAAGGTCAAACCTATGCTGCACACAGTAAAGGCTACCTTCTGGAGATTTGGGTGCAGACCCTGGGCTAATCCAGCCTTGCATTGGGGAGGGCGGGTGGGGGGGAGTTGGGTTTACATATGGTAAATAAAATAAAATATTACTTTATATTTAAAAAACCTTAGAAATTCACTGTAAACACAAAGGTTAGTGTAACGATATAGTTAGGTGAATATGTCAGTGCACTCATTTTGGATGATGTCATTAATGATGTCATAGAACAGATAATGAGTGATGTAATATGTGAGGTCATAAGCAGTGCATGGCTAGGGTGCAAGTTATAGTTAGCTCTCCTAATTATAACTGGTTAGTTTCTGTGTTTTTTTTTTAGTTACTAACGTTAATGTTGTCACAGACATTCATCTAATTCTAAAGTTTCTTTAACCTTTGTTGTTTCAGTGAATTATAATATGTATATATTTATGGACCGACATAAATAAGGCAAACCATTCAAATACATCACTTATGGGTACCTAAGCACCGTAATTTGTGTTGCCCACAATGCACAAAACACCAATCTGCCAAGGGCACATACATTTAAAAAACATTATTGAGAAAAAGATGTGGGGTGTGGCGTGTGGCGTGGCAGTGCACTTTCGGAGATTAATACCTGTGACCACATGGTCAAACACAGATTCCTGGAGTAGATGCCTTAGTTCACAGACACCAAACTCAAACTACACGTTGGTATCTTGGCACAAGCATCAAGAGAAAATTAAGGAACTATAAGACCCAAACCAAGTTAGGTTAAAAATAAAATGGCAACATTAAAAGTATTACAACATCAAGAAAATTAGACAAAAAGAAACGCACACTTCAAAGGAAACAGCAAGCATTTGCAATGCAATAGGTCTCGCATTAGGAAAGTGTGAGCTATTGGTATTGTCAATGACACATTTTTTAAATATGTGTTGGCTTTGAAAATATATAAATTAATAGCATTATTATTCACAAAGCCAATAGCTTACACTTTCCTAATGAGAGTCCTATTGGCTATGGCAATGCTTGTTGGTAGAAGCAAGGACAGTGCTGTTATGGTGCTGAGTGATGCTGTTGTGGTGCTGAGTGATGATGTGGTTGGGCTGAGTGATATGGTGGTGTCCCTGAGTAATGTGGTGGTGTCCCTGAGTGATGTGGTGGTGTCCCCGAGTGATGTGGTGGTGTTCCTAAGTGATGTGGTTGTGCTCCTGAGTGATGTGGTGGTGTTCCTGAGTGATGTGGTGGTGTCCCTGAGGGATGTGGTGGTGTCCCGGAGTGATGTGGTGGTGTCCCGGAGTGATGTGGTGGTGTCCCTGAGTGATTTTTTTTTTAAATCTGTTTATTAGTTTTGCATCACAAACAAACAACACGGTGACCAAGTACATCAATACATGTATCTTCTACAGTGCATAAATAAAAGAATCCAGAGTCCATGCAGCAACAGCGATAACAGCTCTGTTCAGGATATATAAGGACTAAACATCAGGCAAGAACCAAGCAGTCCCACTAGTCACAGTCAGTCCCAGAAATTCAACTGCATTGCTGACCTTCCTGTATCACATGGCTACATAGTACTAAATCAACCTATCCCCCTCCCAACAGCCCACTCACAGCCCACCCACTCTCACCGGCTTGTCAAACTCTTCAGCATATCAGGTCACAAATATTCATGGGAACAATACTAATGAATCAGGGCTCCACTCTCCCAGCAATCCGCACCAATAGGGCTAAGCTAAGGGAGGACAGACCCACTCACATCCATTTATAGTCATTGACACATTCAGTCACTCAGATCCACTCCCAACTTGTTCGCCTGAATCCGACCCCAAGTCTGCATCCTCATTTCTGAGATCCGCAACCAGTCCCTCCCACGCCCGCGCTGCTTCCCGTGCCTTATAATTATGGGACCTTTGGGCCTGCTGCAGGCGAACCACACTGTAAATGTAAATGTATTGGCATTTATATAGCGCACTACTTACCCGTAGGGTCCCAAGGCGCTTCGACCGCTGCGAAACCCTTCCTGGCTTCCCTGAGAGATGGTCCCTTAATGGGTATCTCCAGGGTGAGACCAGGCATCCCCGGCGGTCTGGTGGGGCCGTTAGTGAAGATGAGGCAAGCTAATGCCCAGAGTTGCCGAGTCTGATCGCTGATCAGAGTGGGCACCGAGGCGAGAGAATTATCGAGTCCGCTGACCCTGGTCCAGAAACCTGCCGCGCCGGGAATCGAACCCTGGTCCCGGGCCGTCCTCTGCTCTCGGGTCTGCCGCCTCTAACCAGTGAGCCACACTACTTCACACTCTCACTCTCCGCCCATGTGAGTAACGCTGCTTTCCACCTGGCAAATCTAGGGTCCTCGGTTGCCTTCCAATGGATCGTGAGCTCCCTCTTAGCCAGCAACAATCCCAGATCTAGAAATTTACTAGTGACTTTTGTTTTACTAGTCTGAGGGAACCAAGGCAATATGCAGGTACCCTTGTCCGGGTGAATCTGCCACTCTGTAATATCACACAATAGCGCCACTACATTTATTTATTTATTTACACAATTTCTAAAGCGCCCTACCACCTGACAGGCATGTTGGCACTAGTAACTCAGAGACCATATCAACACAGGAAGGGGGCTAATGCACAGGCCTAGTTCTTAGGGAAAAGCCAAGTTTTAAGGTTCTTTCTGAACGCGAGGAGACCCTTGTGTTGCCGCCCAATATGTGCCTAATTGCGGACAACCCCACAACATATGCTCCAAGTCTGCACTTACTAACATACAACGGGGGCACTGTGCTGTATTCACATGAAAGTACTGGTTAATCTTCGCCGGGGTGAGGTATGCCCCATGCAGAATAAAGAAGTGAACCAATCGGAATCTGGCATTTCTTGTGCTCTTCCATGCTCTATTAACTAACTACGGCTAGACCGTATCCGGTATATCCTTACCAATGTCCGTCACCCATTGTTCCCGTATTTTCCGCAGTGGCGGTAAGCCCTCTCCAAGCATCCACCGGTATAAGCAGGTAACGGCTTTATAAGTACCCGCCGCCATCACCACGTACTGGCATGCGGAGCGCACCGCCGGCTCGGACAGGCCCCCTCCTCAATATTTTTGTATGGCAGCCACCAGAGCCGTATGGAGTAAATAGTGGCCCGCGGAAGGCCGAACCTTCCCTGCAGCACATCATAGGGCATCAGAGCGCCGTCCTCGTACAGGTCTCCCACTACCTGCAGGCCCAGTAACTCCCACTCCGCCAGCGCTGACTAATCCCCCCGTGTGGGAGAGCAGTACACATATCTAGCGGTATTTCCGGAGCATATGGCCGCTGTATCCCAACTCTATGGTGGTACCGTCGCCAACAAAGCCACAAAATACGCTACTCAACAGACAAGGATCTCATAATTAGTCTTTGCTGGAGAATCACAAACGACAATACGTGCCGGGGGATATCCGGCTCAACATCCCGCTCAGGCCCCCAGAATTTCAGCGCCAATGCCTGGGTGAGACCATGGAACTGCGCCGCCAGATAATACAACTCAAAATCAGGCACTGCAAGGCCCCCCTCTGCCCTCGGGCGCAAAAACGTATCAAGCGCCACTCTCCTCCTCCCGTGTCCCCAGATAAAACCACCAACAATTGACCGGTTTGTCAAAAATAAACCGCAGGAACCCACACCCACAGGGTGTGGAAATTTTCAAAAGAGCTACACAACCCGCCACCGAGAGTGGCAAGGTTCCCCAAAACTGCATGCTACTCTTAAGTCCCTGCAGCGCCCTGCCAATGTTACCATCTACTAAGTCTTCCTTGGAATGGTATATGTGCGTCCCCAGGTAAGGAAGACAGCGGGGTTCCCACGTTATACCCTGCGCAGTAGCAGACGGGTCGCATGCGGATCAACCAGAAAAATACAAGTCTTCTCTCAATTTACTCCAAGGCCCGAAATTTCCCCAAACCCATGAAGCAACTCACGCGCCCCTTCCAGGGCAACCTCTGCATCCCTTAAAAACATCAAGAGATCAACAGCAAACAATCATATAAAATGCATGGTGCGACGGAGGCACAGGCCCTGGTACGCCTTCCCTAACCTAGCTCGAATAGCCATTGGCTCTATGGCAAGAGCAAATAACAGCGGGGCAACCCTGCTGAGTAACCACCACCCGACCCGCACCTTAGCGCTTGCCGACAAATACAACATCTCTGTCCATCTCACATAACCTTCCCCAAGTCCAAAGGCCCTCATAATAAAGAACAGATAGGGCTACTCTAGGCTGTCAAAAGCCTTTGCAACATCCACTGAGAGTATCACCGCTAGTCTCTCCTCATCATACGTCGCTCCCAGTATTCGCAGCAAGCGACGTACATTACTAGCAGTATTACGGGTGGGGATAAATCCGGCCTGATCCGGATGAATCAAACGCTCCATATGCGGGAGGAGTCGAGTAGCCAGTATACGGCTCAAGATTTTATAATCTGTAGTGAGCATGGACAATGGGCGACATGCCGAGGGGTCCTCAGGGGTCTTCCCCGGCTTAAGTAGGGGGATGATCACCGCCTCTCTAGCAGATGCTGGCAAAACTCCCAACTCCCTGGCCTCACGAAAGATCAACAGCAGTCTAGAGGCTAGGACATCGATATAGGTCAAATAAAACTCAATGGGCAAACCGTTCATACCCGGCGTCTTGTTCCGCGCCATCTGTTTAATAGCGCACCTAATCTCAGATAGTGTGATATCCTGCCCAAGGGAGTCAGCTTGTTCCGCATCTATGCTAGGCAACTCTAGATCCCTCAGAAACTCCTGGATGTCGGCCTCATCAGCTTGCAGCTTACTGCAATACAACTCTGCATAATAGTCCCGAAATCGGGCATTAATCCGATGTTGAGTGTACTCCATGCGCCCCGTCAGGGAGGTCAACGCCAAAATAGGCGCATTCCTAGGATGGGGACTAGCCAACAACGCCATCAAAGTACCAACCTTATCCCTCTCAGCGCGCGCTCGGGCCAGATAAGTAAGCATGGGCGGAAAATCCGTTCCGCTCGCGGATTTTGCGGATTTTCGGTAAATTCGCAATCCGCGAACTCCCGCGAATTTACCGAAAATCCGCAAATCCGCGAGCGGCGGATTTTTCCGGGGGCAAAAGTTCAAAACTTGCAGCCTGGCCTGTTGTAACTATTTTAGGATGGCGCCGGCAAGCTGCCAGCGCCATCCTAAAATAGTTACTAAGTTAGCTTCAACAGGAAGCTCTAATAGATAAAATAAAGCAGGTGCTCGATTTTATCTATTAGAGCTTCCTGTTGAAGCTAACTTAGTAACTATTTTAGGATGGCGCTGGCAGCTTGCCGGCGCCATCCTAAAATAGTTACAACAGGCCAGGCTGAACTGATCTTTCTCTGACCTTTTATGCACACAAGAGGCATGTGAACTCGCATGGAAGCCCCGCACGTTTGGCCCCGCGCACACACTCGCGGTTTGCACCGTCTTCCCGCCATTCACCCACTATGATGGACAGCTCATTCAAGGGACCCCTGCGTCCTTCGGGGCGATTGCATAGTAACACACACATGGGCGCTCGAACTAGTTGATGCTCAAATTCAGTGACTCATTCATTAGCCCAAAAACAATCATGAGCGTCTTCGAGGCTGGACAGGTGTGCCTCTTCCCAAATCTACAGTGGAAAATCAGCTGTGATGCTGGGTAGAGGGCGGCCTTTGCATGGTCGCTCAAACTAGTTGATGCTCAAAATCAGTGACTCATTCATTAGCCCAAAAACAATCATGAGCGTCTTCGAGGCTGGACAGGTGTGCCTCTTCCCAAATATACCATGGAAAGTCAGCTGTGATGCTGGGTAGAGGCCTTTGCATCCTTGACTTTCATGAGCGCAATCCCCGTGCTGTTCCTGTGACCAGGAGCTTCTTTCTCTTCATATTATTGTGTTCGCACGGGTTGCTGCAAGTTCGCACGCGTTTTGTGCAATTTCGCAATTTGCGAAATTGTACAAAACCCTCGCGAACTTGCAGAAACCTGTGCGAACATAAACAAAAAAATCCGCAAATTCGCGAGAATTCGCGGATTTTGCGGATTGCGAGTTCGCAAATCCGCAAAATCCGCGAACGCGAGATCCGCAAAATTCGCCCATGCTTACAGATAAGCTCTATGATCGAAGCACCGCAGCCGTTCCACCACTGCAGCTACTGCCTCCTTAGCATTCAAAACCAGTTCCCGCTCCCCCGAGGCAGCCGAATGGGCTCGCTCGGCCTCTCGAAGCTTCTCCTTTGCTAAATCAATTTCCCGTAGCAACACCTTCCGAGTTCCCACCCATTTAGTAATACACAAGCCCAGGACCACCACTTTAAAAGCGTCCCACTTAATTGTCGTCGATGAAGCGGTGCCCTCATTCTCACTAAAATAGTGTTATATCCCCGCCTTCAGCTCATCCCGGAAGGGCGGGTCCTCCAGCATCTTCGGACGTAGCCTCCAGGATGGAACGGCCGGACGCTCCTGGGCCCAGCAAAAGCTCACCAACAATGGGTTATGATCGGAGATGGTTCGCGATAAATACTCACTATTAGCTCCCATGGCAGCGAGCCCAGCACTACAGAGGAACGCATCAAGACGCACATGCAGATCATGCAAGGCCGAGAAGTAGGAATAAACCCTCTCTCCAGTGTGCTGTACGCGCCACACATCAATCAGTCCCCAGTCCTCTTGCCACTGGCGCCTAACGTTCGATAACTTATGTACTGGGGCGTCAGGCAGTGGGGAGTGGGAACGGTCCATATTTACGTCAGTAATGGAGTTGAAGTCACCCCCAATCAGTACCGGGTTTGTAAGGTAGCCAGCCAGCGTCTCGGACATTCGAGCAAAGAAAGTCGCCTGTTCCACATTAGGGGCATATATACTGCACAGAGTGACATCCCGCCCGCGAAGGCGTCCCGCAACCACTACGTATCTGCCCTCAGGATCTATCAATTGGTCAGTAAGTTGAAAGGGGACTCCCGCCCGAACCCAAATCAAGACCCCCCTTGCAAAAGCCGAATATGTAGTATAATAAAGTTGCCCTCTCCACCTACGCTGCAGTGCCAATCCTTCTGCTTTAGTCAGATGCGTCTCCTGCAGGAACACTATCTGCGCGCCCCTGCGAACCAGATAAGAATGAACCTTATAGCGCCGCTGCATAGAGTGTAGCCCCCGCACATTCCAAGTCATACATTTGACATCAGGTAAGGGCCCCATAGTCGATCTGCAAATGCATCCTACAGTGCTGAATCTTTCCAGACAAGCCGGTGAGTACCATCCCTCTACCAACCCCCCAACACCCCCAACAACCCCGATCCCTCCCCTAGCTAGAGCCACCCCCCCCCAGAACAGGCACTAACATAGTGAATCCCAGCCAAACCAAACCCAAAAAACGCCTTTCAAGCAACAATAAAGGCGCGCTAACTGGGAACCATCCGGTGGGGGCTAGGCGGAACCAAGTAAAGCACCAGCAGCCAGCCAACACATCTAACACCAACCCCCAGCCATGAGAGCAACAGCGCACCCCAATATATACAATAGAACTGAGTCCACAGTCAGGCAGTCCCCTCGGCCACTCACAGCCCCGGAACCCCAGGAGCCTCCAGCCCGGCATACACCAGCATCATCCCGCCCAGCAACTGTATCACCATGAGAAGGCAAAGAGTCTACCGTACAAAACAAGTTATGGAGCGTCCACCATTTCATACGCTGTGCTCGGCGTCACCTTAGGGAGAATCTGGCTACCAGTCTCAGACATCTCAGCTTCCGTGTCATCGGCTCCCTTCTCCGAGCCCGACGAACCCGCCTGCGTGGATGTCTCCGCTCCAACCAGATCTGCAACAGCCTTCAGCGCCGCCAACATTTCTGCTTCCGTCTGAGACGGCGAAGGGCCACCAGGAGCTGCTCGTTGTCGTTTAGTCCGGCGAGGCCGACGATTCCGCTGTTCCGCCGCCAGGCAACGTGAAGGTAGGCCAGCCGCCCCCTTCCCAGCTCGATAGTCCTCCAACCACGTCCAGGCCTCTTCTGGGCTATCGCTAAAGTGTTTTTTGCCATCCAGTACTATCCTCAACCGGGCAGGGAACATCAAGGAATATTGGATACCTTCGCTACTGAGCGCACGCTTGACCGCCAAAAAGGATGTCCTGGCCCTTTGCACCTCAAAGGTATAATCCGGGAATAGTGCGACTTTGCAATTTTCAACAGTATTGGGGCCCGAAGTCCTGGCCTTCTGAAGAGCAAATCCCTGTCCCTGTAGTGAAGGAGACGTGCTACCACCGGTCTAGGCGGGCGTCCAGGATCCGGCGGACGCGCCGGCACTCTGTGGGTCCGTTCCAACGTGTAAAACTGCGACAGACCCTCCTGCGCAGTCACTTCTCGGAACCAACTCTCCAAGTAGGTCACCATATCAGACCCCTCAATGCGTTCCGGAAGGCCCACCACTCGAACGCGGTTTCTTCTGTTGCGACCTTCCGCATCATCAGCGCGCTTTTCGAGGGTCTGCAGTCGGGATAGGACGTCACCCATTTGAGTATCCAGTTTACGCTGCCCAGGTTCAATGTCATCCAACTTGACCTCTGCTTGCCGCACCCTATCAGCCAGTTTTGCATGATCGGCCTTCAGGAGCCCCAGACTGGTCGCCACCTGCGCTATATCCTGCTATAAGGCTGTCCCAGTGTCCGTGATAGCTTGCAGTATCTGCTCCACCTGGTTCTGCGGGAGTAGAGCAGGGGGTCAGCCAGCAGATCCCGCCCCGTTTTCGAATCTGCTGCAGGTAGGGAGTCATCCCCTTGTTTCCCCCGGGGCTTCCCCATAGTTCAATTCCGTATCCGCAACACCACTCAGGATAGAGGTGCCCTCAGCCACGCACAGGCAGGTCCACGGCGCCACACACAACCAGGCAGCAATCAAGAAAGGAACGCCAAGCTAGGCAAGTACCACAGCGTATCCAGGGCAGACAGCAGGTGTCACTAGCCCCACCACCCAGTCAAGGCGAGGTCCCCCAGAGTCTCAAGAGCAGGAGTTGCTGTTAGCAGTAGGGCACCGCACCTACCAGGGGTCAGGTCACAGGCCTCCAATGCGGTAATCCACCAAGTCGCCAGAAGTCAACCCAGGTTCTCAAAGGCCTCGATGATCAACAGCCCGGGACCCCCAGCATTGTCCCGTTACTCAGGCGCCCCAATGTTGCACGGCACCACTCCAGCACGTCTCCGTATAGGCACTGCCAGCTCCTTCCGTACAGCCGCTTCTAGGGAGCAGCCCTCCAGACACAGTCACCAGTCGTCACCATTGGCAGCTCCCCCTCGCAGGTCTGAGCCAAGCCCCGCAGTGGGGCCCCGCACCCTCACTCCACCGTCCGCTGACCCATGCACAGTCCAGGTGTCCCTGACTCTTCCTCTCCGTTGCAGCAGCCAAGGCCCTAGGAATTACTGCAGGTCTCCCATTCCACCAGCAAAAGTGCTCGTCGCTGCCCAGAGGGGGGTCCCGCTCCAACCGCTCCCGGTCACTTTCCTCGGGCCCCTCCGAACCTTTTGTCCTAGGCAGGTCCTCCCGCCCAGCTCAGTGAGACCCCCAGTAGCACACAGTACCAAGTCCGCTCCGGCAGGCACTACCGCTCACACCCCTCCAGCCAGCCGATAATTACCAGGCTCCGCAGGAGATCTTCCCGCTCCCGGGACCGCCACCAGGTGCCCGGGCTCCACCTCCTCCTGGGTCCCGTACAGCTGACTCTCCGTAGTGCAGCACAAAATGGATCCACAGACCCCAACTAAGAGGCAGCCGGGGGCCGGCTGGGACACGAACCAGTCCAGCTCCCACCGCAGCACTGCTCCAGGGCGTCTGGTCGGCCCCTCCTCTGCAGTTCCAGCCAGCGAGGCCTGTTGCAATACGCTGCCAGTGCTCCTGCCTCGTATTTCAGCTCCGTCAAGTGTCCGCACCTCACCATCAACAGTCCTCCGATGTTCCTTGCAGTCCACTCGGCCCCAGGTATGAAATCTAGGGCATTACTGCGCCAGCAACACCACCGCCGCCATTTTAACCAGCGGCCAGGCCCAGACACAGGATCTTCCCCGGGACTTCAAATCGCCGGAGAGGCGCCTTTTAGTTCGAGTTGCGCCGGAGCAGCTCTCAACACCCCTCTGCTCACACAGGATAGTGCGTGGGGGACCCGAGGAGTCCCCAAAACAGGAGAAATTGCGGGGTCGGTGCAGAGCTGCAAGCTCACACCTCCTCCATCGGCTCCGAAGCCACGCCCCCCTGGTGTCCCTGAGTGATGTGGTGGTGTTCCTGAGTGATGTGGTGGTGTCCCCGAGTGATGTAGTGGTGTCCCCGAGTGATGTGGTGGTGTCCCTGAGTGATGTGGTGGTGCCCCTGAGTGATGTGGTGGTGTCCCCGATTGATGTGGTGGTCTCCCCACTTGATGTGGTGGTGTTCCTGAGTGATGTGGTGGTATCCCTGAGTGAAGTGGTGGTGCCCCTGAGTGATGTGGTGGTGTCCCTGAGTGATGTGGTGGTGTTCCTGAGTGATGTGGTGGTGTTCCTGAGTGATGTGGTGGTGTTCCCGAGTGATGTGGTGGTGTCCCTCAGTGATGTGGTGGTGTCCCTGAGTGATGTGGTGGTGTCCCTGAGTGATGTGGTGGTGTCCCTGAGTGATGTGGTGGTGTCACTGAGTGATGTGGTGCTGATACTTCCCCAACCAAGTTGAAGAAGGGCAGGCACTATGTATCATGACTGCACCTGCTCATGTAAGGGACTATTTCCAGGAATCATAAGCACTCTACACAGGGAGTCAGTGTAGGGGTGCTCACAGAAAACATTAGCACTCCACACAGGAAGCAAATGAATGGTCGCTCAGAGGAAATATGTCTGTGATTAATTCAACCACACTTAAAAGGAAATTAAGGTGGGATAAAAGGAGTAGACAGAAGGTGAAGGAGAACCAAAGAAAGGTTTTTAAGAACCCTCACTCACCACCTAGTGGTGACATGCTTCATCACTGGGTTCCCACTGAAAAGACCTAGCGTCTTTCCAGTGTGCTACAACGCCTGTTTTGCAGCGGAGCTGGTTGTTTGTGAGTGTTGAGGGTGCAAACGAGAAAAAACCAAAAAGTGCTATGTGAGTGCAGATTAAAAAGTGCGTAGTTGTGACAGCAAACTATTTTATTCAAGGCCCAACTAGCACTAATAAAAAAAAAACAAGGCTAAGTGGAAACTCAAAGAAGGTATCTATAATTAAAGACACCTAGTCCACTGGGTGAAAAAATGGTCGACATGTTTCTGCTATTGGTGAGCCCAAGTCGTTCAGCTTTCGTCAGGACCAAAGGACAGTGATCCTCCGGTGGTATGCACACACTAAGGTGCACCCAACCGTGAGGAATGTTATGTGAAAAAGGGTTAAAATTTCCGGAAAATTGTTCCAAAAATAATGACGGCTTAGAGCCGATTGTGACCCATGCAGCCAATTGCTGGGGTCTGTACTTATGTAGGAAGAAAAACTCTCCTCATGGGCAAAACGCGGCCGCGGTGTTGACAAACTTAGGTCCCGAGTGGGGAGTCGTCAGCGGAAACAAACGCTACGTGAAGCTTTCCCTCCATCGCGTTTTGCCCATGAGGAGAGTTTTTCTTCCTACATAAGTACAGACCCCAGCAATTGGCTGCATGGGTCACAATCGGCTCTAAGCCGTCATTATTTTTGGAACAATTTTCCGGAAATTTTAACCCTTTTTCACATAACATTCCTCACGGTAGGGTGCACCTTAGTGTGTGCATACCACCGGAGGATCACTGTCCTTTGGTCCTGACGAAAGCTGAGCGACTTGGGCTCACCAATAGCAGAAACATGTCGACCATTTTTTCACCCAGTGGACTAGGTGTCTTTAATTATAGATACCTTCTTTGAGTTTCCACTTAGCCTTGTTTTTATTAGTGCTAGTTGGGCCTTGAATAAAATAGTTTGCTGTCACAACTACGCACTTTTTAATCTGCACTCACATAGCACTTTTTGGTTTTTTCTCGTTTGCACCTTCAACACTCACAAACAACCAGCTCCGCTGCAAAACAGGCGTTGTAGCACACTGGAAAGACGCTAGGTCTTTTCAGTGGGAACCCAGTGATGAAGCATGTCACCACTAGGTGGTGAGAGAGGGTTCTTAAAAAACCCTTCTTTGGTTCTCCTTCACCTTCTGTCTACTCCTTTTATCCCACCTTCATTTCCTTTTAAGTGTGGTTTGTTCTATCACTCTCCAGTTGTTTTTGTAATCATTCTTGGGGGTACGAGAGTGACCTGCTATACCCTTACTCTCTCTTTGTTTAGTTGTGATTAATTCAAGCCTTCCACCTGCTTTGTTATTCTTCACAGGAAACATAGGAACTGTACACAGGGACCATCTCACCAGAAAGGTAGGCACCTTACATAGTGAGCTAGTGCATGGCCTGTAACCGAAAAACATGGACACTGTATAAAAGGGGGACAGCATTTGAGTTATCATATAAACATGGGTTCTGTCTACAAAGAGCAAGGATTTGATTACCAAACATGGACCCTGTTTACAGGGAACTTCCACATAGCTGATCACAGTAAATGTGTGCACCCTATTGAGCGTGGAGCGCATACCCTATCACCAGATACACGTGCAATGTACAGGTAATCTCTGCATAACCTGTTACCTTAAACAGCGAGCATGTGCATGAGATAATACGGGAAAGTTCGCATCAACTGAACTAACACCAAAAGTGTGTGCGCAAAATAGCAAAAAAACAAGACAAATACATATGCATAAGACGCAGTTGCTTCCCGTATGAAAAGAAAGTTGCACCACAAAGAAGGGTCATCGTGTATCCAGTAGCGACTGAAGTGCACACTAAACATACAGTATCTTTAAAGGAGTACACATGCATGACCTAGCATAAGTAACATGCACTTTACATAAGAAGCACATGCCTGATGAATCACTGTAAAAGTATGCACTGTAAATAAATAAATATATGCACAAAATGAATCACAAAAGAGGGCGCTGAGCTAAAACATGTTGGACGGCACCCGTGGTTAGCAAAATTATATGCCCTGAACAAAAAGCAGTCCCTAAACCCACCAATTTGGCACTGCGAATCCAAGCTTACTCTATCAAAGGCAATACTGGAGGAGCCAGAGGCGCTGGAGTGTAGTGGGCAGAGGCCGTCCAACGTGCAGCTGTTGCCGCTTGTGCTGCTGGATGACAAGCTGGTGGCGGCCAAAGGAGAGCAGGATGGGTACTAATAAAACAAGCTCTCGGCATTGCTGTGGCGGGGGGGGGGGGGGTCGGGGGAGCGGCAGCCTTTGATGTCTGATGCGAGGCCGATGGTGTTTGATGTGCACACGCCTGCCTCACATGACAGCCTCACCGCAGTAGTTTGGTAGACTTTTTAAATCGCTTACTAGAATCTCGCCTATTTATCCCTGCGGGATATAATAGTCGAGACCTATAAAATTTATAAAATGACAATGTCCTCTATGTGCGTAAGTGGGAATTGGATACTCCCTTTTGGCAGACCTATGAGTAAATTCAAGCAGAAGCAAATGCAGGTTGGTCCTGCTCATAACATTCCACCTTTGGATTTTCTGGAGACCAAAACTCTTCAAAAACCTTACATACTTGATTTCTTGCTGCTTCATTTCAAAGAGCTAGTATGATACACATATGGAGAATTAATGTGAAATCTACAGTGGGAAATTAAACCCAACAATATGTGTGCAGGTATTAATTTGTTGCAAAAACATGTAAGCATTTTATGATTTATTTTTTAAAAGGCTGTAATTCAGAATGTGTGGTAACATGCAGAGACGTTATATTGCTCCATGCCACCAGATGCAACCAGATAAGGCAATGCCCATGAACAAAGCAGCATTTCAAAAGAAACTGCACACAAAAACAACATAAAAAACATCATTTAAGTACAACTTCAGAACCCGATATACACAATGGAAAAGCATGTATTTTCAATACATATTTTGCAAGGGTATGTGTTCCAAGACTAGTCTCTTCCTTTCATGGGCTATCAGTCTGTCAATCATAAGGTCCAGGTCTTCAAGCAATTGTTCACAAAACTCTGTGACAAAACAGGTACGGTTGTTCGCGCCACATCTTTGATGAGGGCGGAAACTGTAAGGAAAAAACAAGCACTGGCAAAGCAAATAGGTTTCGTTTTTGGGACCTCGTTTTGCCAATGGTTTTAGCCATGCCGCACAATAGCTAAACATTATTTTTTTGGTGGTATGACAGATAAAGGGGGAGTCCCTTCTCCCGACTCGCTAAAACATTTGATCCAACCATTTACCCCACACCTGTTGCTTCTTGGCTGCGCAGCCTCTGGCTTCAAATAAGGGTTTCTCCTGGGAAGAATTAAAAAAAAAACCTTTTGAGAAGCCTTGCATGTTGTAAAAGCGTGCACCTACAAATTGATGCAGCTGTTTTTTGTTTCTTTTTAGTTAACAATCCAAGTTGGCTCAGTAACCAAAAAGAGAAAAAAATATGCAAAATCTTTTATTTTTAAATGGGGCGAAATACAGAAGCAACACAGGGCGGAGGTGGGGGACCAGTTTTTAAAGCGTGTCGGCAGAAGCAATATGGAGTGGAACAAACACGGGGCACGGATGGAAGTAGCAACAATATGGGGCATGTGTGTGGCCAGAAGCAATATGGGGTTGCAGGTGGGGGGAAGCAACATGAGGGAAGTGGTTGGGAGAAGCAATAACGAGGCGTACAGGGGGAAACAGGGCGGGTGGGGAAAGCAATTTGGGGCACAAGTGGGGAAGTAAAGAAGGACATGAGTGGGGAGGTAAAACGGGTGAAACGGAGCAACATGAAGCTGGCGGGGAGAAACACATAGGAGTGAAGGCAACCATGATGGGGTCAGTCAGAAGCACATGGGCGAGAGAGAATAACGGGGAGAGCAGATGGGGGACAGAAGCATACAAGCAAGACAATGGGAAAACATATGTACTCTCACAGAGTGCTTAAACAAAAAGAAAAAATAGCAGCTGAAAAGCCAGTGGTGGAAAGACGTGTTCTTGCTCCATGGAAGCACCAAAATCAAGAAGAGGAAGGAAAGCCCACACAACTAACAAATAGGAAGCAAGCAAATGAGACTGGGGAGGAAACTAACCAATGGTAAGCAATGGGTGGGCTCTAAGCCTATTTTAAGATGACAATATGTCTTGCAACATACAATGTTTTCTCTGTCTTAGTCAAGAACTAACAAGGAAAGTGTCTCACACAGGCAGACAGCTAGAAAACCTAGAGTGAGGTTTTGGTTGCTGAAAATCTGGCCCATGTAGGGTTTGGTGAGCTCTTACGCTAAGTCAGGAGCAACTTGTGTCGGACTCCTAAGCTTCTAACCTTTCAGAAGCCAAGTTCTCCTATTTCCATCCTTCAACTACCATCACACAATTGATTTTGTCCCCTATTACTGGCTTCCTTCCAGCTACATCTCCTGTTCCCTCAATTGACTTTATTTTTGCCCATGATTCCTGGTTTCGTACTACTAAATCTCCTATTTCCTCGTACCCTATCTATCCATCAAACACCTAAGGCCAGCTCACCCCAAAAAGCTATTGTTCTGTTTGCTTATGTGTTAGCACACAAACGGGCCATTCTTAATTCCCTCTCTGCTGCCCCTCCCTCCTATAGCCTTGAGGCAAATTTAGGGTGGTGAAAACTAAAAGCCCTATAAAAATCATACACACGGCATGAGACTTGTGAAGTGGGTGATGCAGATAGTAAAAGATCCACAATATCAGAGGCAGTTTAGATGTTTTTATGGCATTTTTCCCTGTTTGTCACAATTTTCTTTTTCTAGACTTCTTTAGATGCTCTCTCAGAAAGACAAATGAGCAGAATACCAGAAGGAACAGGTGGGAATGGTCATTCTTCCCAAATACAGTCCTGTTTTTGTGCATGTGGATGCTGATTCTTATAGTGTCTGATTTGTTACTACGCACTTGTGAGCATTTATCTTCACAGGAAAGTGCAGGGTGCAGAGTCTGCCTGCCCACAAAGTCTGGCAGCGTGGACCTGAGCCAAGAAATAGTCATAATTATAGGTGGGTAACATTGACTAAAGGGATATTTTTCATCAAGACAGTCCGAATGACGTCAAATTGACGACAAATGCGTAATATCAGCTATTTCAAGGAGGGTTGCAAGTCCAACTTTCCTCCTTGCAAGGTATGATAAATGCTGTTGGGGCTCTCACCAGAGATTCAGCAACAACCTTACTGAAGAAAGGAGACAGGACTTTAAAGAGCTTATTTCTGAGGAAATGATGGCCTCTACCCTGATTACAAGTTTGGATGCAGACTCATTCGACTTATCAGCACAAGTAGGCTGTTATGGGTTGGAAATAAGGCTTTCCTCTTGGCTAGGTCTGACCGATTTGAAAACTGTAGCACAACAGTGGATTCTCAGTATTCCCTTGTCCAGCAAAAATCACTTTGGATCCCATGCAGATGAGGAAATGCCCAGGAAATTAAGTTATAAATGAAACTTTGAGAAAAGTTGGCCTACAGAGGAAGAAAGAGTATCAGAAGGTCTAATTCAGGCCTCATAACAATTGGTATTCCCAGAAAATCCCTCCATGCTCTCAGCAACACAACCAGTAGAGGAAGCAACACCAACAACTGCATCAATCAAGAGGAAAATGAGGTCATCAAACCTCTGCAGCTGTGGGAAAGCCTTTAGAAGGAAGCAGTGACTAACTCCTTCCCCCCTCCTAGGGCTGCCACTGCGGTAGAGAAAGGCATAAGAAAACATCTATGGGAGTGGCCACAAAGAATGTGTTGAATATTGTACAAAGTGGCATGCAATAGGAAATACACAGTTTGTTACAAAAAGGCAATGGAGAAAGCCACCAATTCTCAGCAATGAATGGAATTTATTTAACAATAAATTGGGGGGGGGGGGTTAAATATAGCGTAGACTAGACCTGAAGGTATCAGCGGACTTTACATGAGCACCAGTTGCGTTACAGATGGACACATTCATTTATGTTAGGGACAGGGATATTAAGTGATTGGCCCTGAATCACAGAATGATGAGCATCCCTGCCAAGACTCGAACCCGGTTTCCCAGCAAAGAGGTCGACCTCTCTACCGTTAGGGCATATCCTCCCCTGTATTTACTGTCTAGTTCAAAAGAAGAAACCTAAGCACAGACCCACTAATGCTAGGCTTCCCATTTGATCTATCCTCAACACCAGTGAGGAGGCTGGATGCGTACTGGCCACCTTCAGGATGCTTGATCCATTTATTTTGAAACATCAATTGTTCTTGAGGTTTTTAAGTGAGCATCGACCATTGGGCTGAAGTTTGGTCCAATAACGTTTGCAAAGTATACTCAGATGTCACTACACATTTAAGGAGAAAGATAATCATCAGCTATCCACATCTCAATGACTGGTGATAAATAAGTTACTTACTTGTAACTACAGGTGCCTAGTCTTGGTATCTTTCATGGATTCACATGTTTGAATCATTCTGAGTCATTAAGGTAGGAGCTTGCAGTTACATATCAAAGCAGTACAATAACTCAACAAGTTAGATGTGAAGGACATCTAACCTGAGCTTCAATTGTAATTCCATAGAGCATATTATCAAGGCCATTATCGCCGTTTTAGTAGCAGTTTTCTGCCGCTAAATCGGCGATAATTTTATCGCCTGTCTTGATAATATGCACCCTTATCCTTTTCTATCTCTGCGTGGATAGCACTGTGCTAATCCTATGCTTAAAAACTTTGATAGGAAAACTGACATTTGAGGTGAGCAGATCTAGAGTGTCGCTGGTGTTGAGAGTGCTCTAACAGGAGCTGCTTTCCACCTAAACTTGAGAACTACCCAGAGTCCTCAGCTTCTTTTTTGCATAATTTAAGCGTCACTCTATGCCTGAAAGGGTTTTGTTTTGACTTATACTGGGTGCTCCCTTGTGGCTGGACTAAGCTATACCTCTCTGAAGAGCTCTAATTAGAGAGAAGCACTGTGTCAGGGGTTGCTTTTACTCATTTCAGGTTGGCTTGAGTTGGTATTTTACCAAGTCAAAGCTGAAATACTGTGTCTGGAGTGATAAATGGCTTTTGTCATTTTACAGATCTGCAAGGACAGCACTGTACTAGTCCTATGCTTAAAGACTTTGTTGTATGAATGGCAGAAGACTTAGTCCTTTTCTATCTCTGCAAGGATAGCATTGTGCTAATCCTATGCTTAAAAACTTTGATAGAAAAACATACATTTGAGGTGAGCAGATCTAGAGTGTCGCTGGTGTTGAGAGTGCTCTAACAGGAGCTGCTTTCCACCTAAACTTGAGAACTACCCAGAGTCCTCAGCTTCTTTTTTGCATAATTTAAGCGTCACTCAATGCCTGAAAGGGTTTTGTTTTGACTTATACTGGGTGCTCCCTTGTGTCTGGATTAAGCTATACCTCTCTGAAGAGCTCTAATTAGAGAGAAGCACTGTGTCAGGGGTTGCTTTTACTCATTTCAGGTTGGCTTGAGTTGGTATTTTACCAATTCAAAACTGAAATACTGTGTCTGGAGTGATAAATGGCTTTTGTCATTTTACAGATCTGCAAGGACAGCACTGTACTAGTCCTATGCTTAAAGACTTTGTTGTATGAATGGCAGAAGACTTAGTCCTTTTCTATCTCTGCAAGGATAGCATTGTGCTAATCCTATGCTTAAAAACCTTGATAGAAAAACATACATTTGAGGTGAGCAGATCTAGAGTGTCGCTGGTGTTGAGAGTGCTCTAACAGGAGCTGCTTTCCACCTAAACTTGAGAACTACCCAGAGTCCTCTCCTTCTTTTTTGCATAATTTAAGCGTCACTCTATGCCTGAAAGGGTTTTGTTTTGACTTATACTGGGTGCTCCCTTGTGTCTGGACAAAGCTATACCTCTCTGAAGAGCTCTAATTAGAGAGAAGCACTGTGTCAGGGGTTGCTTTTACTCATTTCAGGTTGGCTTGCGTTGGTATTTTACCAATTCAAAGCTGTAATACTGTGCTTGGAGTGATAAATGGCTTTTGTCATTTTACAGCTCTGCAAGGACAGCACTGTACTCGTCCTATGCTAAAAGACTTTGCTGTATGAATGGCAAAAGACAGTGTCCTTTTCTATCTCTGCAAGGATAGCACTGTGCTAATCCTATGCTTAAAAACTTTGATAGAAAAACAGACATTTGAGGTGAGCAGATCTAGAGTGTCGCTGGTGTTGAAGTGCTCTAACAGGAGCTGCTTTCCACCTAAACTTGAGAACTACCTAGAGGTCTCTCCTTCTTTTTTGTATATATATATTATATATATATATATATATATATATATATATATATATATATATATATATATATATACAATATTAAGTGCAACAAAACTTTAAATTCAAATAATGAGTTGCAACAATATGAAATTGACCATGAGAAATGAATTAACATTGCTTTTGCATTAGTATTGAAGCATTACAAAATGGCGCTCATGTTTCCTTATCTAGTGATGTGGTGCGGTAGTCCTATGTTTATGTTGGTTTTTTGTGATGTCCACACTTACGTTGTGTTTTTTATATATACTTTATTGAAACATGAAAATAATGACCCTTGATCAAGAAGCTTGGCTCCGAAACGCGTCGGGCAGGACTGCCGATTTTGACTAAATAAACCCCTTTTCACATGCAATACGGAGTTTGGGCTCGGTTCTTTCGTTCTTTGGTTGAAGAAGACAACTGGACTGGTCTTCGGTCACAATTTGTTTTCATACATCATGGAGGAAGAATCCTTAAGACGCATGGCAGAGCACAGTTTGTTACCACGTGCACCGGGCAAAGGCCAGAATGTAACAACAAGACAGGACCCGGACACTACACTGAGTACGAAACTTAGGAGATATGAAAAACTGAAAAAGTCTGAGACATCAAAGTGGTGGGAGGTAATCTCCCTCCAAGACTATGTGGACAAGAAGGTGCTATGGATTTATATCACGCCCTTTTATGAGTCACCGAATCCAGGGATGCTGGAAGAATGGTCAGAGAATTCAGCTAACCAAGTGGCACAGCTTGAAAGGTAGTAGAATGAGGGAGGGAACAACTGACAGTACCATCACTCAGCCTAACTTGACAGTGGGGGATGCCAATATCCTTATAACCTTGCAGGAACGTGAATCTAATAATGAAACCACACCCAGTGGGAATGCAATTGGGACCACTGAGATTGTGGACATCATTACTGATAAAGCAGCCTCCACCCCATTAAAACCCAAGTCAACCTTCTACCCAAATTTACCCCATGATAATATAGACACGTTCCATGATGTGGTAACTAAATCTCTGTTGGAGTGCAAACACCAACAGAGCCAGAGACGATCAAAATCCTTTAACCTAACAATTAAGTAGAAAAAATAATATAATGATAAGGAAATAATAATTCGCTCAGCAGACAAAGGGGGCAACATTGTGCTACAAAGTAAAGAAATGTATATCACTGAAGCCCATAGACAATTGGAAAATAACAGATTGGACTGTAAATGTAACACAAGAACCTACAATGACAGTATCACCTCAACTTGGGGTAAACTATCTAAATGGCAACAACAAGGCATAATCTCTTCGGAGGAATATCTGTTTCTTAAACAAGATTACCCTAAACTACCGATATACTTTCTCCCCAAGATACATAAGAATCTGGTGCCCCCCCACCCGGTAGACCTATTGTATCGTCTATAGGGAGGATTATATGATGTTACTTATCATGCATTTACATAGCATGCTTTTACTACGCGGTTTTTACCTTGCAAAAGCATATACTTTGCATTTTTTTAGTACGCATGTCATTACTTCGCAAAATTATTAATAACATTAAAATTTGCTTTTCTTAGCGGTACCTTACTTCGCATGTTTTTACTATGCGTACAAAGTGTTTTTCTTTTTTTATTTGTAACCTAATCACTAGGACGGGATGCCAGGGAAATAGGGGATTTGGGTGGCTGATGAATTTAAAAAATATTGGTTAACTATAGAGCTACCCTAAAACCCTTTACAAACTACCCCCTACACTACACATACACTACTACATTACCCTAAACCCTAAAACACTACCCAACACTACACATACACTACAACACTACCCTAAACCCTAAAACACTACCCCCTACACTACACATACACTACAACACTACCCTAAACCCCCTACACTACACATACACTACTACACTACCCTAAACCTTAAAACACTACCCCACACTACACATACACTACAACTCTACCCTAAACCCTACAACACTACCCCCTACACTACACAACACTACCTTAAACCCTATAACACTACCCCCTACAAAATATCGGTTAAATACAGTACTACCCTAAAACCATTTACAAACTACCCCCTACCCCAAAAACACTACCCTACACTACACGTACACCACAACACTACCCTAAACCCCAATACACTACCCCCTACACTACTCATACACTACAACACTACCCTAAACCCTAATACACTACCCTACACTACACATACACAACACTACCCTAAACCCTAAAACACTTCCCCCTACACTACACATACACTACAACACTACCCTAAACCCTAAAACACTACCCCCTACACTACACATACACTACAACACTACCCTGAACCCTAAAACACTACCCCCTACACTACCCTAAACCCTAAAAACTACCCTACACTACACATACACTACCCTAAACCCTTAAACACTACACCCTACTCTACACATACACTACAACACTACCCTAACTACACTGCCCCACTTACCTCTCTCTCCACGTGGTCCCTCTCTCACCTTCAACCATAAATAATTTTACATCTTTAACATTATTTTAAAAAAACGAAAAACGAAATAAAATAACGCGTAGTAAACAACATTGCAAAGTAAAGGCATGCTAATTAAAAGCATGTGAAATAAAATACAATGCGTACTAATAAATGCTAAGTAAAACACCTGCGAAGTAAAAGATGCGAAGTAAAGGTAGCTTCCCATAGGGAGTGTTTTTTTAAAACACCTCAAAATATGTGGACCATTTTTTGCAGGACTATGTGTCAAAACTCCCCTCTCATGTAAAGGACACTAAAGACTTTCTGTGTAAAATAGAGAGCATTGCATGGGAAGAAGGATATATGCTGGTTACCCTGGATGTGTGTTCTTTGTACACCATTATAGATCACGACAAGGGTATGATCGAGCATGTATGCACTACTTGAGTGAGACACATATAATGCATCTGGCACACACCACCATGCTAGCTGATATGATGTACATGTGCCTCCAAAACAACATTTTTATGTTTAATGGTGATCTGAACAAGTAAGTCCTGGGGACAGCTATGGGCACTTGCTTTGCCCCTAGCTTTGCTAACCTGTTCCTAGGCTTGTGGGAGGAAGAGATATGAAAAGATGATAAATATGCTGCGGATTTACAAAAAGTCATCATATGGTTGCGCTACATAGACTACCTTTTCATAATTTAGAAGGGGACTGAACAAGAAGCCAGACATTTCATAACTTTAATGAATGAGAATATGTATAACATTGTACTCACCCACATTATGAACAAGGAATAAATAGAATTATTGGATGTAAAGGTCAAAGCAACAGAAGTATCTTGCAAACAGGACAGTTCAGAAAGGACACAGCTGGCAACCGTCTTCTCCATGCTCTCAATAGCCAACCAGATACCCTCAAATGGAGTATCCCATATGGGAAGCTGCTGAGAGTGCAAAGAAACTGCAGGAATGATGAGCCGTACAATGCAGAGGAGAAAGTCATGCTCTCTAGATTTGAAGAACTAGGGTATCAGTTTGGGTTCTCAACAGGGCAGTATCTAAAATGACAAACATCACCAGAGAGAGTACCCTGAAACTTAAGGAAAACAATGATTCTAACAAATTCTCCGAAACCAGAGTGATTCTCACCTACAATAGGAATTCACATAGGGTATAGAAAATCCTGAACGAAAATTGGAATATTCTAAAGAGCGACAACTTAATAGGCCCCACCATCAGTGATAGACCTAAAATGTAGTACTGTAAAGGTCGAAGTCTGAAAGACGTACTAATGCATGATGACATCACAGAACCCGCTGACCATGGTAAACACAATTTAAAAGGGTTTTAGCCCTGCGGGCACTGCAAAGCATGTCCTACTAGCTATATGGTGCAGGAGTTCGGTAACCCGAACAACAGAAACAAAACTATAACTCAGTTTCTCACCTGTAGCAGTAGGTATGTGATCTATATTTTGGAATGTCCATGCAGGAAAAGGTATGAAGGGAGTACTACCCTTATGGCCAAAAAGAGGGTATTGAACATCTCAGAGTGATTACCAACAAAGACCCCCACTACCCGGTGGCACGGCACTTTGCCGACTACCATTTGTCCAACAGCTCACTACTACGCTACTTTGCCTTTGAACAAGTACAGGTGGGTCCGAGAGGGGGTAATAGAAAACTGAATCTTAGAAAATGAGAATCAAAGTGGATCCTTGATCTCGAGACCAAGTACTCAAAGGGGCACAATCAGGACGAAGAATACGCAACACATTTAATTAAAGAGTAATTGAATGCATAAAATGCTATTTCCCTACTTGTGGTTTCTCCATGATGTCTGAAGATGTAATTTTATGTGTGTGCATATTTATGTTATAGAGTATATGTATACTCAATTTTAACCCATGTTTCTCTTGTTCTCCTTTTTTCACAGGAGGAAAGGAAGGGGCCCATCGAATGTTCACGGGCACGTCACAGGCCACCTACTCTTTTCTTCCCCTCTTCAGGGAATGCACCATTGGATGGATAGATAAGAACTTTTCACTTTTATTCGTTATTACACTATTTTGTCTACTGTTGTATGTGGTACTTGTGGCTATTAGAAGGAATTGGATGTGTGCCAATTGGTGCAGGTATTGAGGTACTACCCTGTGTACGATTTAGGCCTTGGAAAATGAGCTTGGTGACCAGGTATAGGTAATTTGGCGCTTATGTCACATACTGGGTTTCACCTCACTGTATACATATAGCACGAACCTCCCGCAATTCTGAACCCAGTAGAATGAATAACGCCTTTTGCGCAAATGAATATACACCATCAGGTGAGCACAAATGTTTGGCCATAGTACAATATTAGCTACTTGGCGCTGGTATTGCGTGGTACAAAGTAAGCCATTATGCAAGAAGGGTTGCTGGTATTTCATGCTGGGTAGCACGTGCTGAATCAGAGACTTGATGTGGAGTCAACCACTATGGTAGCACTTGACTCTATTCCGGTTCTATCGATATCACGGGTTGTTGTCGAAGTTTAGACACAACCATGCTGGGAAACGGTTCTGCAAAATAAACAACGGGATTTGTGCCTTGATAGTTTTACCTTAAATGCGTGGGGTGGCACAATAGGGTATACATATATTTGCATAGTTAATTAAAACTGTTGCAAAATGCCAACATTATCAAAAGAAAAGAACACAATTTATATACATTTACAACGCATTCCTTCATAATTATTCATTTTAAAAGCTTAAAAAAAATAAAAAGAATGACATTTCTAAAATGAAGCAACTTTAACAGCGATATGTATAATTTCTGTCCAATTGCTGCCACAGCATTCCAGACCATTCAACCAAACTTTTTGCCGACCATTGACAAGCCCTTCTAACTTTGGCGAACCACCCCTGTTTTCCGTATGACATGCCCTCAGGTACTGTACTGTCCGACCTCCGCGTACTGCAGATGTAAAAGTTAATTTCTTTGAGGAGAATTTCTTGAGTGCGCCTCAGGACATTTGCCCATGTGTTCCCCACATAAATTCCTTATGTCTCCATTTCAGGGTGGCACAATAGAAACCGTCACTTTGATTTCTGTTTTTTTTTCTTTCTTTTTCTTATAACTAGGAAATGCAAATACATTGTTGTGATTTTAATGTAATTTGAATCAAGCTCCGTACAAACGTGTAATATCACCATTGTGGGAGTACATATGTACAATGCTCCAATATGGCCGCCATAGTTGTGGAACAGTATGTAGTGACCTTTACTGTGAGTCACCTTTTCTATGCCTAGTACCAAAATGTATGTATAGCACCTCGTCACAACGCTCAGTGTGTGATCAAGGAAGTTTGACTTTCGAAACGCGTAACATTCTGAGGAAATAAAGAACACTGTTTTCCAACCAAATCTGAGAGCGTGCAGTTATTTGCTGAACTATATATATATATATATATATATATATATATATATATATATATATATATATATGGCTCCACTCCTTTCCATTCAACAAAAGAAGATATCGCACTCCAACGGAAGCTGTCAGGAAAGTTTATTTAAATGACCATCAACAGACGTGTTTCGGCGAGAATGCCTTTCTCGATGTCATTGACACATCGGAAATGCCATGTTTTTCAACTGTACGATGTTACCTCCTTTATACGCCTGCTGTACCACTATGTCAGGACGGGACTGTAGCTTTTTTACCAAACTTAGGTAGTTTATTCTTGATGGGTCTGATGCTTCCCCACCTCAAGATTAATATAGAGTTTCTTCAGGTATTGATCTACCAGGTCCGAAAATGTGTCAAAAGAATCCCTTGGGACCATCGGTAAACAAACTGACCTGGGTTTAAATGGAGTGGCAGGTCTTCCGTATACAAATATATCCTGTTCTCTGGCCAATGCATCATATGTTAGATCAGTTGCGTCACCCCAAGTTAAACTCTCTAGGTCACGCAGTAAATTCACATCCAAAACTTCTAAACCTCTCACCTGTATCTCTTGCTGTACCATTTGTGTTTTCTTACTGGCTGCAAAAAACTTTGCTAACCTGAGTTTACATACAAATCTAAAGCAATCATTTCTTGTTTGCACATAATCAAGATTGTACGATACACAATATGAAAGTCCTGTGACAGCATATTAGTCTCTCCTCTGTTTAATGTAAGGTCTGTTAAATTGATTACATTGCAATCTGAAGTGTTCAAATTCATTTGGTTTTCTTCTGTGATCCCTTGCTGGCTGTTGATCTTTCCTGACCTCCTAATCTTCCTCTTCCTCTTCCGCCTCCTCGATATATTCTTTCCTGACTCGCCAGTGGTCTGAGGTTTGTGTTTCTGTCCCACCTTAAAAAACGAAACTCGTCTCCCACTGTGGGTATTTTTCCCATTTGTTGTCTCCCTTCTTCGTTGTCCGTATCCTCTTCAGAACTGAGCTCCGAGCCTGTTTCTTCATTGTTGGGCAGTGGCTTGGTTTGCACACTCAGCGATAACTTCTGACGCCTGATTCCTTCAAATCTTTCAGAGAATGTGAAAATTTGTCTGCACTGATAATCTAGCTTATTTCGTCTGAATTTGGTTGCTTTGCGCTCTTTGATGACTTCCTCATACTTTTTCACTCTTTCTCTCATTTCTGAATGCATTTTTTTCACAGTGTCCTGATAAGGTAGTTGGGTTAGATCCTCATTCAGGAGCTCAATTTCTTTCAAAAGAGCCTAGCGATCTATATCAGCGTATTTCACCAATATACTTAGCACCCTCTTTGAAGAATCTGTGTTTTTTCTGCCCATTCTTTTCAACATTTCTAGATGCGGGTTCTCATAGGTGGGGGCTATCAGTATTCTTATGCCTCTAGGTACCCTCCCAACCTCCAGATACCAAGTTAGAGACCTGCCCTCCCACCATTTAGATGTCTTGCGCTCCGTGCGTTTTTCCAGCAAATTTCTTTGTGCCCTTAGGTTTCACTGTGCTGCCTCCCGCACCAAGTCTGCTCAGGTCCTCATTAACTTCAACATCGCTGAAAAGTCCTTCAGCATCTGTTTCCCTTTCCCTGACTCAGTCCATCCTTTGCATGCAACAATGTTGCCAACAAACACCTCTTGTTGCATCTCGTTCTGCGGTTGAATGTCGCTTTCCTTTCTCCCCTTGTCTCCCATTGAATGGAAAATATATTTTTTTTTATACAACAAAGGACGCGGCACTCCAAGGCTGAATATTATGCACAATTTATTCTTGGCAACTTCTTTTGAGAAGTTGCCAAGAATAAATTGTGCATAATATTCAGTCTTGGAATGCCGCGTCCTTTGTTATATAAAATTGAATTTAGAGCCAGGATCCGGCCCCTACGCAGAGCACCAGCTGTTGAGCGTGCCGAATTGTGAAGGATCACATTGGAGGCAATATATATGTTGACCTACTGTCTTGAAAACAATATTTTCCTCTTTCTCTGCAGCCTGTACCTACAAAAACAAGGCACGGCCATGGGGACATCTTTTGCCCCAACGTACGCTAATCTGACGATGGCGATCTGGGAAACCAAAGTCGTCGAGGAAGAAAACAAGAAGCATTCAAAAATTAAAACATGGTGTCGATTTATTGACGATTTATTCATTATATGGGACGGAAGTTGCGAAGACTTACTGAATTGTATCGACTCCTTGGAAGATAATGATCACAACCTCCATTTCACATCATCTATAAGCAAAACCAGTATCATCTTTCTAGATGTAGAGGTCTTTATTAAAAACAAGAGACTGTGCACTAAAATGCACCGGAAGCCGACATCTTGTAATAGCATTCTTCATGCTAACAGTGGCCATCCAACGCAATTAAAGTGGAGTATACCTTACGGCCAGATGCTTAGAGCTAAAAGAAATTGCTCAGAGGTGGAGGATTTGAAAATGGAAATTGAGAGGATGAGTAGTCGATTTCTGGAAAGAGGCTATCCTTTGGAAGTAATCCTAACTGCGAAATCTAGGATGAACCTAAAACAACGATCAGACCTCCTAATCTCTGCAACAACAAGAACAACACTGGAGAATACTACAGAGACAGAAGGTACAACACGTCTGATCATGGATTTTAATAACCAAAGTAAAAAGTTGAAGAAAGTAATAAGGAAGAACTGGGAGAGCTTATTACTTGATGAAACCCTGAAAGAAAATATAACACCTTTTCCAAGTATAACATATAGAAAAACGGCATCTCTACGTGACATCTTAACCCAGAGTCACCTTGAAATCCCACCACCAAAAAAGATAACATGGCTGTCGAAACCAGGCTTTTGGAAATGCTCCAAGTGTAAAGCTTGTGAACAGGGTTCTAATATTACAGAATGCAAATTACAGAATGGGAAAACTGAGAAAATTAAAGACCACATCACATGCAAATCCAAATTTGTGATCTACAAGTTGACATGCCCCTGTGGAAAGAACTACATAGGGAGTACAATTAACAAATTAAAATGACGGATTCTTCAACATCTCCGTGCAATCAAGAACAAGGACCCAAATTATCCAATGGCTAAACACTTTCATGAATTCCATCAAAACGATTGTAGCAAATTGATATATTCTGGGATCAGAATCATAAAAGCATCAGAAAGAGGAGGCAATTGTACATTAAAACTTCGGAAGATGGAGTCTAGGATGATTTTGGGTATGGGTACAGAATACCCACACGGACATAACCTGGATGCTGAACTGTACGTACATTTGTACATTTGGAAACTTGTAAATCTGTAAATATGAATTGATCCTAAATGAACTGTATCAATGAACCAGAACAGTTTCCACTCAAGAATTCAGAATTATTAAACCATCAAAAAGGTTAAAAACCAAGAAATTAACAGATAACATTAAAAAATATTACATCAATAATCAGAAAGTAAGGATTCTTTTGTATACAGCTGTGTATAGTTTAGAAATAGAATTCCCGTCCTCCCTGGAAATCTGAAAATCTGTAGATGAATACACATGTGGAGCAGAGATCCTCATGGAAACTAAGATTAGATTGGAGAAACTTGAAAAGTGGAGATATACCCCTTGTACATAATTCTGATATTAAAACCCTATGCAATAATGACTCAAAGGAATTATACATGGGATCAATCACAAGAAGTGGTATGTGGACCAGGTACTTCATAAGGAGGTCCGTAACAAGATGAATATCAGAGACCTTTGGACTAACTAAAGCTTAAGGACTTGTAAATGATAAAATAATCATCCTAAAATTCAGTATAACTAATTGATCTTAGTAAGCATGAACTCCCCACATAGATGTCCAACTAAAACACAAGGATTAGAAAATTAAAAAATTGTAAATAATTATAAATAATAGGGCTGTAAATAGGTAGAAAATGTACAGTAAGTCATGTTATAATTGTTTGAAAAGAAAAGTACTTTACATTGGAATGTTCATACAATTTATGAGTTGCTAATTCTAGTAGGCCCTACCTAAATGCATTATTTATTAATGTATTAATTTATGAACTTACTTGTATAATATACAGAAATTGAGTAATCGGTTGTGTAAAAAATGAAGAAGTACATCATCTCTTCGCTCGCTGCATTTTAAGAGTACTTTACAAGAAATTAAGACGAACAAAATGGCGACTGAATTGAGCCGTAGTTTGTAAAATGAGGTTATCAGTCTAGCTTTTAATGAACACAAAGAAGGGTACTATCACTGAGCACTTTACATAAATTCACTAGACATTTGGGACTCTAAGGTCCAGTTGAAGGCTAATTGCAGCCGAAACGCGTAGGGCGTCCTATCTTGTGTTTTTTGCACATGGTGTTTTTGAAAATATAAAGAAATAAGTAAACTGACCTGACCTGCTGTCGTGCCATGACTTCCGCTGGGAGGAGAGAGAAAGTGAGAGGAAAGGAAGGAATATCTATATATATATAAAAATATATATATATATATATATATATATAGATATATATATATCTATATATATCTATATATCTATATATCTCTATATATATATATTTACTTAAAAAACCATAGGTTTTAGGCCTTTGTATAGTTAGGAATTAGCATTTAAAAAACCATTGAAATTGCTCCTATATAGTTAGTTGTACTAACGATATTTCGCGCACCCGCAATCCGCTGCTGATGATGGCACATATTATATCATTCATGACATGGTCAGTGACATCACTGATGACATCACTGATGACATCACTGATGACATCTCAAATGACATCACTGATGACATCTCATTTGACATCACTGATGACATCACTGATGACATCATCCAGTGACTGTGTGTTTCTGTAAAGTTTAAATATGTTTTACATATTGAAGAATGAGTGGATGTATAAGTGTCTGGATGAAGGATTTAGTAGGTGCGTGACTGACTGTATGAGTGAGTGATTAAATGTGTCTTACTAAATGCAGGGGTTAGTGACTAAACTGTCTGAATGTATGCATCAGTATGTCTGTTGTTGTGTAAGCTGCTGCATGTGTTGATCAGTAGCTATATGGGTTATTGATTGGTTGCCCAAGTATTTGAATGGGAGACTGAGTGTGTGTGTGTGGGTGGCTGGGAGGTGTGTGACTCTGTGCATAGATGTGTGAGCAGTTGATTCACTAGGTGTATGAGTTCAAGAGTGCATGGGAAAACAGCTATATGGGTGATTGACTGTGTGCATGGGTGTGTTGGTCAGTGAATGGATATCTCAGTGCTACATGTCCAAGTAAGTACACATGTAAAACACAGTGCATGTGAGAGTTGGCATATATAAATGACTATACATGAGAGCCAGTGAATGTGCGAGTGGCTGTATGGATCATTGTGTACTTGTATCAGTGATTGTATAAGAGAGTAAGTATGTGTTAGTATATGTTTGAATAAGTAAGGTGTTGTGTGTATAACTGTATAGTTGAGGAAATGGAAGTGTGATTGATTCTTTGCATGACTGACTAGGTGTGTGAGTAACTCCATGGATGAGTGGTAGTGTGTGAGTGTCTGTATAGGTGTATGAGTGCATATGATAGTGCTGTATTGATGAGTGACTGTATGTATGAATGATTCTCTGGGTGAATGAGTGAATGTGTGTGTAGACCTAGGAATCAGTGAGTGCGTATGTAGTAACTGGTATTGGTGTGTCAATGGTTTCAAGAATGGTAGTCTGTATTTAACACTGGGTGTATCAAAGGTTATATTAGAGTGTGAGGAGGTGCATTGTATTATCACATGAATGATATCATCAGTGATGTGATCAGTGATGTCAAATGAGATGTCATCAGTGATGTCATCAGTGATGTCATTTGAGATGTCATCAGTGATGTCACTGACCATGTCATGAATGAAGTAATATGTGACATCATCAGCAGTGGATTGCGGGTGTGCGAAATATAGTTAGTACAACTAACTATATAGGAGCAATTTCAATGGTTTTTTAAATGCTAATTCCTAACTATATAAGGCCTGAAACCTATGGTTTTTTAAGTGAATTTGCAAGGTTTTTTAAATGCTAATTCCTAACTATATAAGGCTTGAAACCTATGGTTTTTTCAGTGAATTTGCAAGGTTTTTTAAATGCTAATTCCTAACAATATCAGGCGTGAAACCTATATTTTTTTTCAATAAATTTCAAAGGTTTTGTAAATGCTAATTCTATTAGCGGATAACGTTTATATATGTTATTATCCTTCTGGGACTACCTGAGCAGCCATCTTGTTTCTCAGGAGAAGTGAGGCACAAGAGAGCACAAACCAAGAGTGGAAAACGCGAAAAGGGGGCAGGGTTGAGACCCCCTGACCCCCTAGCCCTTTTTTTTATCGCGGGGTACACGCACGGTACGCGTACCGTACGCGTACGGTGCGCGTACCCCGTGATTTTTTCGAATTTTTAATTTTTTTTTTGCCATTGGGGGTCCTTTTGGGACCCCCTGAGAAGGGCTTGAGGGTTGTGTGGTCTCTACCCTGCCCCCTTTTCGTGTTTTCCACTCTTGTTTTGGGCTCTCTTGTGCCTCAGTTCTCCTGAAAAACAAGATGGTGGCCAACACTTCCTGGTTTTGTCAGTTTGGAATGTTGACAGTCGACTGCCAGCCAATCAGAAACTCGCTCGCGCACGTAAGGGTACGCGTACAGACATATAATTTGCTCAAATTCAATTTTCTCAACAACTACTGGAGGGATATTTACCAAATATAGAATAGGCACTACTGCATACCTGACCCTACCATTTTGCCAAGTTTGGTGTAATTTCGTTCAGCCGTTCAGGCTGTAGCCATGTCTAAAGGTCCCATAGAAAATGCCATTTGAAAAATGTCAAATTCAATTTTCTCAAGAACTACTGGAGGGATTTTCACCAAACATAGCAAAGGCACATCTGCATACCAGGCCCTACCATTTTGTCAAGTTTGGTGTAATTCCATCCAGCCGTTCAGGCTGTAGCCGTGTCTAAAGGTCCCTATGGAAATTAACATGGGAAAAACCCGTTTTGGGACCCCCCTTTTGGCCCCCGCTTGACGAATCCCCCCAAACCTTTCAGGGAAGGAGCGGAGCGGAGCTGGCCAAAATTCAGGAAAATTACACACAGATTTCTCAATCGGCGCCAAAGTTATTCCCAATAGAATGTTGAGCGCATATAGATATATAATTTGCTCAAATTCAATTTTCTCAACAACTACTGCAGGGATTTTCACCAAATATAGAAAAGGCACTACTGCATACCTGTGCCTACCATTTTGCCAAGTTTGGTGTAATTCCGTTCATCCGTTCGGGCTGTAGCCGTGTCTAAAGGTCCCATAGAAAATGCCATTTGAAACATTTCAAATTCAATTTTCTCAAGAACTACTGGAGGGATTTTCACCAAACATAGCAAAGGCACATCTGCATACCAGGTCCTAGCATTTTGCCAAGTTTGGTGTAATTCCATTCAGCCGTTTGGGCTGTAGCCGTGTCTAAAGGTCCCTATGGAAATTAACATGGGGAAAACACGTTTTGGGACCCCCCTTTTTTCTCGGCCCCCGATTGACGAATCCCTGCGAAACTTTCAGGGAAGGAGCGGAGCGAAGCAATTTTAAGGAAAATTACATGCAGATTCCTCAATCTGCGCCAAAGTTATTCCCAATAGAATGTTGGGGATTTGCTAGGGTAACTAGGTCCTAACTATATATACCTACTGGCGACCGCCAGTAGGTAATATATATATATATATATATATATAGATATATATATATATATATATATATATATATATAAAAACACAAAGATGGCGCGCTTCTGCCGCTTTTACAGCGGGCGCTCGACAGGGTCGCCAAACCTTAGAAATGTTCAGTTCCTGGAGTAATGTTCATATCTTCAAACACCAGATTCGAAGCCCAAATTCAATTTTCAGTGCTCAGGTTTATTGGCAGAAAAACAGCCCCTACGCGTTTCGAGGTAAGCCTACCTCTTGCTCACGTGAGGCCTGCTTAGGGGGTCCCACAAGGACCCCCAAGGCCCAAAAAAATGTTTTACCCTATGAAAAAGAAAAAAAAACGAAGCCCGCTTTATTGTTAATTAGCCCCGGGGGCCATATCCCAGGGGCAATGTAATTATTTATAATGGCGGGCCCAGAGTGGCCGCCACCCCCGGGGCTTTAACAATAGTATGAGGGGGCTCACGGCTCCCCCGCTGCCCCGGGGACCGCCACCCTCTGGAGCTTCTTTCTTTTTATAAACATGGGGGGCCGGAGGGGCCCCCAGCCCCAGGGACCGCCACCCCCGGGGCTTTTACATTACGTATGCGGGGGCTCACGGCCCCCCGCAGCCCCGGGGACCGCCACCCGGGGCTTCTTTTTTTTTTTTTGAACCTGTGTGGGGAGGGCCCAAGCCCCCCACATGCCCCGGGGACCGCCACCTCCCCGGGGTACTAAATGTTTAAATTGGGGGGTCCGTGACAGACCCCCAGCCCCGGGGACCACCAACCCCCGGGGCTTTTAAATGTTGGGAGGGGACCACGTGGCCCCCCTCTTGGAGCCTTGTGGTGGCCCTTGGGACCGCCACCCCCCAGGGCCGGCTCCTGCAGTGTATCGGGGTGCCCACCCCCGGGACAATGTAGTTTGCTATGGTAGGGCGGGAGCCTCGTGGCTCCCGCCCTACCATAGCAAACTGCTTTGGTTTTTGGAAGAGAGAGCAGGAAACCTGCTCTCTCTTCCAAAAACCAAAGCCGATTGCTTTTCTACATGGGGAGCAGCATGTTAGCATGCGGAAACAGTTGTGACCTCAGCTAAAATATTAAATATAGTAAATTGGATTGGATTTGCTCATAATTTAGGAGGAGGTGGCTTTTGAGTTGGTAAGTAAGTGCAATTAGTGCCCAAATCTCATTGAAACGAGAATTTGGAAGTGAAAATGTGATTGCGATCGTGCAGCAGGAATGCCCCCACTAGACACCAGGATTGTGTTTTGTTTGTAAAGGAAGTGACCCCTTGGGCAAGGGTCGCTTCCTCAAGGGGCCAATTATTTTAAAGACTTTTCTGCCTCCTGCGGACAGATCGCCTGGGTCTAATGGCGTTACTGGCCCCAGGGGGGGGCAGAAAAGCCAACTAGAGCTAGGGATATTAAAAAAATTAAAAGGGAAATGACCCATTGGGCAAGGGTCGCTTCCAGGGGGCATATTTTGTTTAACGTGTATTCTCCCCCCCTTCCCCGGGTGCAGATCGGCCTGTTTATTTGGCCTTTCTGCCCCCGGGGGGATGGAGGCAGAATACCCCACTAGACACCAGGGAATTCTTTATTTATTTAAAGGAAGCGACCCCTTGGGCAAGGGTCGCTTCCTTAGGGGGCACACTTTGCTGCCCCCCTGGGGACAGATCGCTTGCGTTTTTTTGCATTTCTGGCTCCAGGGGGGGGGGCAGAGAAGCCCACTAGTGCCAGGGATATTTTAAAAAATAAAATGGAAGCGACCCCTTGGGCAAGGGTTGCTTCCAGGGGGCATATTTATTTTGTGTATTCTGCTCCCCCGGGGGCAGATCGGCCCATTTATTTGGCCTTGCTGTCCCCAGGGGGGGGGGGGGGCAGAATATTCAGCTAGACACCAGGAAGTTCTTTAAATTGTAAATGGAAGCGACCCCTTGGGCAAGGATCGCTTCCAGGGAGGGAGGGGGGGAGAGCATTTTGTTTTTTATATGAGTATTCTGCCCCTGGGGGGGGGGGGGCATACCGGCCCGTTTTTTAGCCTTTCTGCCCGGAGGGGGAGAGGGTAGAAAATCCCACTAGACACCAGGGACTTATTTTAAAATTAAAAGGGTCGCTTCCAAGGGGCATCTTTTTTATATGTGTATTCTGCCCCCCTGGAGGCAGAGGGGCCAAGATCTGCCCTAATGTTTGGCCTTTAGGCCCCCAGGGTGGGGCAGAAAGCCCCACCAGGATTTTGTTTTGTGTGTAATGGAAGCAACATGGTTGCTTCCAAGGGGGTAAAATGTACTTAATGCCTTTTCTGCCCCTCCTGGGGACAGATCTGCCCCTTTTTTTTGCCTTTCTGCCCTAGGCGGCAGGGAGGAGGCAGAAAAACATACTAGGCGCCAGGGATTTATTTATTCCGCAATGGGAGCACATTGCTGTCTGCTGTTTTCTGTCCCACCTGAAGGACAGATCAGCCTGGCAGACAACCTCACCCGATTCCTTGGGCAAGACCCCCCATTTTTCTCAACCCTATTTGAAGGCCCATCTGGCAGATTGACTATTTGGGTAGTGACATAGCATGTTATAATGTTAATTGTTTTATTTCTTGAATTGCAATTGTAATGCTTTATTTCTCCCTGACTGTATCTGAGGCAGAGGAGGGAGGGGAAGATTCAGGCAGTGAGTTTTCTCTCCACATGGAATAATCAAATGATGAAGCTACTCTCAGTGCGGATAAAGCTACTCTTAGTGCGGATGAAGTGCCTCTTTTAGAGGAGGACATTTATGTGCAAAGAGGCATCTGGGATGCAGCCTGGGGCTGCAAGGCTTCCAGTTGGAAGTGATGACCTCTGGGTTGCCCAGGCATGGTGCAGCCGGCATTGCCAGACTTTACTGGTGTTCCAGGGTATAGAGTGACTACAGAAAAACTTTTGCCGATAAAGTATTTTTTCAGTTGTTTATGGACGATGTATTTTTGGCAGAGATTGTTGAGAAGACTAATTTGTATGCCAAACAGTTTTTGAGGGACAACAGTGTCAGCCTTAGGCCCCACTCTAGAGCTATCCGGTGGACTCCCACAAATCTGGAAGAGTTGAAGAAGTTCTTGGATTTAACTTTTTTGATGGGCTTGCTAAGGAAGCCATCAATGTCTTCATATTGGTCTACTCGTCCCTTGATGGCAACGGCTATATTTCCGGCAGTCATGAGTCGTAATAGGTATTTGCTTCTGCTTCGGATACTGCATTTTGTCGATAATAGTTTAGCATTGCCACAAGATCACCCTGAGTGTGACTGTCTTTTTAAGACTCGGCCTGTCATTGATCACTTTGTAGATCAATTTTCTGAGATCTATTCTCCAGGGAAAGAAATAGCAGTGGATGAGTCTTTGGTCATATTCAAGGGACGATTGATTTTTAAACAATTACATTCCTAGTAAGAGGGCACGCTAAGGATTTTTTTTTATTGATTTCATTTCAGCAATAAGTTGTATATTGAACAAGATACAAAAAAGAGAGCAAAAGTAAAGAGAATCTATACATCAACATATCCAATTAGAGTGTGCAGTAACATAAATGATGCCAGATAGTGGCAATATTAGGAAGAGCAAAAAGACAGAACAGAGTCAAATCCATTTTGAAATAAAAGCCCATATATTTTGCCCGAATATTTTCTTTTTTTGTCCTTTGAATCTATAAATCGCCATCTCTAATTGGTATATAGAAAGTAATTTTGATTGCCAATGATTAAATACTGGTGGCTCAGAATCTAGCCAACGAGAAGTGATACAGAAATGGTAAATTGACATACAAATAAATAAAAATCCTTCTTCAGATGCTGACCTTTTTCCAATTTGATTCGTTTGGAGGCCAAGAATAATCATTTCTGCAGTCAATCGTATATCAATCCCCAGACTATTATTTAAGAAAAATTCAACATCCTTAATGAATTGAGAACATTTCGGGCAGTTAAAAAACATATGTATGGAATCAGCAGCTACGTAATCACATCGCTTACACTTATCACCGTTTCTAACTTTCCATTTTGCCAACTGAGCGGGAGAATAATATAAATCAAAAATAGCCATGAAGTGTTGGCTTTGTAGCAAGCCATTAAATAGCATTCTAATTGATAATTAAATTGCTCTGGATACATCAAAATTATCTAATTCAAGTTTCCTCTGCCATTTGCTTTCAACCAAACACAAATCATCTTCAATTTGATTTATCATCATTTGATATACTATACCAATTTTTTTTACCCTTCTACTAGTTTCCAGAATGTTAATTTTAGTCATTGATGAATTATCAAGGAGACCCTTAGATTCCAGGAAGCTTCGTACTTGAAGATATTTAAAGAAATCATTTCTAGGTAAATTATATTCCTGTTGTAAAAATGAAAAAGAAGCAGCCTGACTACCTTGGTAAAGATCTACTAGTGACCAAATCCCAGCTGAATGCCATCTACTCATGATTTGATCTTTAAAAATCTCAGGTAGCATACGGTTATTCAGAACCGGAGAGTAGTAATTTAAATCACCACATCGAAGAATTTCCTTTTTAATCTGCTTCCAGATTACCGAAGCCATTATCATAATTTTAAATTTAGTCTTTTTATAATAACTAGGCTCTAGTATCTTTACTAAGCATTGATGAGCTTCCTCCCCTAATAACATTTCGTAAATCTATGGGGTAACCGACTCTTCCAATCTAATGTCTGGAAAAATTAGTATGCCCATATATTTAAGTAAGATAGCCCAATAGTATAACCGAAAATTGGAAATCCCCCAGCCGCCCTTCATTCTTGAGAGCGTACACCAGATCAGGGCCCTTCTGGATCGATGGTTTCCCCAGAGAAACCTGGACGATATTCTATCAATTTTAGAAAAATAAAAAGATGAAAACAGAAGAGGTACAGTGCGGAATAAATACAAAAATTTAGGAAAGATCATCATTTTTAATATATTAGTACGGCCATAAAGTGAAAAATTTTAATTATTCAGCCTTTCCAAAGTTCTATTTGCAGATTTTAACACCGGCTCTATATTAAGACGCACTATATCATCCACTTTGGGAGATATTATAATCCCAAGATAGAGTGCCTCTGGAGCAAAGACGGTGGGCCCGATTCACAGAATGAACATAAGACTAAATCCTAAACTTACTACTATTTGGTATTCCCAGAATGCATTTACTACTTTCGGGATTCACAGAGGGAACTTACTACTTTCGGGATTCACAGAATGAACTTACTACTTTCGGTATTCACAGAATAGATTTAAGACTACTAACTTTACGTCCGCACTCGGGCCGGAAATTCTGGCCCAGAGGCGGAGTTTCCGGCTTGGGGGCGGAGCTTACGGCCCGGAGGCGGGGCTTCCGGGCCAGAGGCGGAGCTTATGGCTTAGAGGCAGAGCTTACGGCCCAGAGGTGGAGATTTCAGCCATGGCTAAATACCCACCTCCGAGCCGGAAGCTCCACCTCCAAGCCGCAAGCTCCGCCTCTGGCCCGTAAGCTCCGCCTCTGGCCCCCAAGTCGGAAACTCCGCCTCCGGGCCGGAATTTCCGACCCGAGTGCGAACATAAAGTTAGTAGTCTTAAATCTATTCTGTGAATACCGAAAGTAGTACGTTCATTCTGTGAATCCCGAAAGTAGTAAGTTCACTTTGTGAATCCCGAAAGTACTAAGTGCATTCTGTGAATACCAAATAGTAGTACGTTTAGGATTTAGTCTTAAGTTCATTCTGTGAATCAGGCCCTATATCATTAGGCCGGCCCTTTTCTGAATGGATTAACTGCGTTTTTGTGATGTTTAGCTTATATCCTGAAAGACCTCCAAATTCATTAGCTAAATCAATTATTTTGGGTAGAGCCCGCCTGATGTCCGAGGTGGTAATAGCGACATCATCAGCGTACGTGAATACTTTAAATTCGTTTTGTTGCATAGAAACCGGGATAATATCAACTTCCTTTTCCAATTTATTAAGGTAAGGTTCTATATACAGAGCAAACAACAAGGGGGAGCAAGGACAGCCTTATCTTGTCCCCCTTGTTATCATAAAATTCTCAGGTAATGTGTCTGTTAACCGAATAGCGGCCTTCCGGTGAAGATAGAGTGCTTTTATTGCCTCGATGTATTCCTTAGGAAATCTCATCCAGACCATTACATACCACAAGAACCCCCAGGCGGCCCTGTCGAACGCTTTTTCAGCATCCAACAGGGCCACCGGAACCTGGGATTCCGTGGCCTGCACCCAATCCAGAAGTGCTATCATTTTCTTAACATGGTCTGTAGTATCTCGCTTCGAGATAAATCCATGTTGTTTCACTGAGACAAGAGTCGGCATAAAATCATTCAGTCTATTTGCGAGAATTTTGGAAAAAATCTTGCTATCAGCAGTAATAAGAGAAATTGGTCTGTATGACCCTAACTCATCAACGGCCTTCCCTTTCTTTTTAAAAATAACTATGGTGACTAACGACCATGTGTCGGGCGGATTACCTAAAAAAGCTTGCTGGAATACTGTAAGGATTTCGGACTTAAGAACGCTCCGAAATACACAATACAATTCTGAGGGCACTTTGGCTGGTCCCATTGCCTTCCCAGCGGCAAGGTCCAGAATTGCTACCTCAATTTCCTCCCATGTAATAGGATCAATCAGACAATGTACTTTTCTGCTCTTCTGATAATTCACCATTATCTATACTTTCCAAATATTGTAAGGTCTTTATTCCTATATCCACAACATTGTCAGGTTGATGGTATAAAGACTGATAAAACTCACTAAATGCTTCAAGTATCTCCCTTTTAGAAGTCCTGATAATCCCATTTACATCTCGGATTTTTAAAATCTCATTGAATGCTGCCTTTTGCCGTAATCTCTGGGCTAATATTTTACCCGTTTGTTCACTTAATTCGTAACTTTCTGTCTTATATTGTCTAAACTAACACGCAACCTGGTCCGCTATATGGGAGTAGACTATGCTGCGTTTGATAGACAGATCTAGTTGGGCTTCTTCAATATGTCGACTGGATTTAATATTTTCCGCTAGTTTTATATCTGTGTTCAAAACAGTATCACAATCTTTTTTAAACTTATTTTGTTTGTTTTTTTGCTGGAAATTCGAATAATTAAGAGTTTCCCCCCCTGATTATAGATTTAAATGTATCCCAGACAATTGGAACAGAAGCAGTATTGTTATTAGTCTGAAAGAACTCTTGGATAATTTTAGTCATATACTGAAAATAATCATCCTCGAATAATAAGTTCCTTTGAAACGTCCATTTCATTTTAGAACCTTCTATAACAGAAGATAGTCGAATATCTAATAACAGTGGGTTATGGTCTGACAACAGTTTGGGGAGAATGTCGACCTCTATTTTATCAATGAAATATTGGGAAACAAAAAACTAATCAAGACAAACAAGTTTCCGATGGGGGGCAGAAAAAAAAACTGTATCCAGGATTCTCAGGGCATAAGGTATGCCAAACACCCATGAGCCCATTATCCAACACTAAGTTACGAAGAGCTGTATAAATTTGAGGTTTATACCCCAAATATTCCTTGCTTTGCCTAATATCACACCCGGCTTCAATGTGAATATTTAAATCTCCGCAAAGAATAATAGGTTCGCTCCATAAAGCAAGCTCTAGATTTAAAAAGTTCAACTGCTCAGAATCGTCTAAATTTGGACCGTATGTTGTGCAGATCGTAAACTTATTTTGAGATATATGAAGCTCTACCAATCCCCATCGCCTCCATTTATCTGCAGAAGTTTTGAGACATACCTCTAAACATACCTCTAAACCTCGCCGCATAAAAATATCAACTTCCCTCTTAATCCTTGTTTGTTTGGAAATCTAGCCCCAGATTTTTTAACCAGTCCCTTTTTCCCAGGCGACATGTGTTTCCTGTAAACAAAGAATGTCTATTTGCAACAATTGTATCATTTTAGCCAAAATTCCTTTTCTTTTTTTGCATCGATAAGGCCGTTGACATTCAGAGTGCAATCTTCACTTTCCTATCCATTTTGTAAATCAAAAATATACAAGAACAGCCTTGTGACTTTCTTTTTCATTTTCATACCGTATCAAGTGGAAAAATTTGAATTCCAAAACAAATTAAAGCAAGCCCCAGTGAGCCCATGCTCAATAACAACTGTTGCTGAATTACACCCTCCCCACCACCACCCCCCACCACAACCCCCTCTTCGCCAGCTCCCCACCCCCACTCCTTCCCCTCCTCCCTCCCCAACCCACCATATGAGGCACAAGGACTATCAGTCCCTGGGAACACAGAGTACCCCTCCCCCCTCCTTTCCAAGGTCAGAAAAAAAAGGATATCTACGACAGTGAACCGTCTTAACCTAGCCATCACTAACGAACTGGTATTACTGATAATTACGTATGAAACAGAGATACAGGAAAAAAATCATCTTTTGAATTCATCATTTTTTTCATAATGTGGTTAGGTATTCTTTTGATGCAATTTCAGAGAAAAATCTTTTTTTTTACCCTTCACAATAACTTTTAGTTTAGCCAGATTTTGCAGATATACTACAGCACCCTTTTCCTGAAATCCAGCTATCAGCTGCCTAAGATGCCACAGTTTAGATACAGTTGCCTGGCAAAAATCTGGCCTGACAAAAAAATTACACCCCTTGGCAGTTCGCTTCTTGTCTGGTCTTGCCAGACCAAAGACAGCTTCCCTGGCCAAAAAATTGTTGAATCCAACCAATATTGCTCTTGGATGATCACCTTCTCTTTGCCTAACTTTATTGATTGAGAATGGGAAACGATGCGCTTGCTCGATTACTACAGCCTAGTCCCATGATGTAAGTTCTGGGAAAGCCTCGAAGAACAGTTCACAGATAAAATTCCGTATATCAGATACCCCTAGATTTTCCGGGATCCCCAAGACCCGCAGATTGTTTCTCTGAGATTGATTTTCTAGCTCTGTGAGCTTAAGACTGATGTCATCCCGTTGCGCTTTTACAGAAGAGAGTTCTAATTTCTGTGCAGCAACTTCATCCTCAAGAGTAGATATTCTTGTCTCGGCCTCAGAGACCCTTGTAAAAATGTAATGTAAAATTGTAAATGTAAATTGATACTTGTATAGCGCACTGCTCAACCGCAAGGGTCTCAAGGTGCTTGTATGAATACCGCTGTGGAACCCATCCTGGCTTTCCCTGTGAGGCGTCCACTCCTGGGCACCCCCAAGTTGGAGACCAGGCATCCTTAGCGTTGTGGGGGCCGTTGTGGAGATTAAGCAAGCTATTGCCCAGAGTTGCAGAGTGGGACTCCATGATTGGAATAGGCACCGAGGTGAGAATTATCAGGTCCGTGGAATTTTGAGCCCAAGACCCGCCGAGGCGGGGAATTGAACCCTGGTCCCGGGCTAGACCTCTGCATCAGGGTCTGCCACTCTAACCATTGAGCCACACTTCTCCACAGAAATAGTAGAAATGTCAGTACAAATTTTCGTAATACGCCTAACAGTGTTCTGTACCTTACGACAGGTAGCTTGAGTATGAGCAATCTCTGTCTTTGTCTCAGGTCTATGTGAGATCATCGTCTGATAGATCATAGTTAATGTCACTTCCTGATCGGACTCCTCACGTTGTGCATGCTCTCCTAAAGAGATGGGCTGACACGCTGTCTCGAATAAAGTATCACTAGAATCACTGGATTTATTCCTCACACCCTGTGATTTTCTAGCTCTGTGTTTCTTGACCGTGATAGCTGACCCTGGAGAAATCCCACTAAACCTTGATTCCTCATCCAAGCTGCTATCACCTGGATAATCAGCCCAGTCTCTATCAGTGCTTTGATCTGACGTATGATCCGACATTGAAAAAAATGTATCAGTAATTTCTTGTGCGTCAGTAAAATCTTGACCAGGGAGTTTAATTGCCTCTGTCACAGAGATCGCTCCTGATGTGATAGACATTCCACCCAAACTTTCATTAGTTACACAAGAAAGTACTCCGGAGACTACAGTTCCCATAATGCCATTTACTGCAATTTCGGACTCAGGTTCGGGCTAAGGCGTTTGCACTACTTCAGATGTTTCAGGTGGATTAATCAAAGCCTCTTGAGAGAATTCCTCCTGGATTGTGGTGATCACAGTGCTATTACCATTAATTACTGAGGCCGTGTCTGCCTCAGAGGCTACAATTACAGTTTCAGCACGCTGAATCCGCGCATTTTTAATTGACTGCTTCTCAAACAGAGCTGGTACAGTTTGAGATAACATATTATTTTTATTAACACGCTCACCACCTCTTTTATGGCTCAATGACTGCTGCATTGTAACTGACTCACCAGCTATCTGAGTGTCCTGCACGGAGCCAGCAGCTTCTGAATCCATAACACCCTCAGCCATCACCAGGGTCTCCGTTTTTACACTCCTAGTAACGGGTGGTTTCAGAGGATTTGGAGGCTTTGGAGGCATATTACACCATCTGCCTGAAGTAGCGCCCCGTGAAGATCTACGCCGAAGGAAGAAGAAATGCCAAGCCTGAAACGACCCACATAGCGTTCCGGAGAATAGCAGTAACAGATGCACCATCGGGAGGCGGGTACTCGAAACGCCGATACTGAAACGACAGCACCGGCACCAGAAAGAACGCACTCACTCAACTCGGCTCGCGGCAAAATTCCTTCGGTAGTTTAATGTTCAACAGTAGAGAGCCTCAGGAGCATTCATGCGAATCATACGTTTTTTGGCACAGGGTGACTTCTTTTTTTTCTTTCCTTTTTTGACCGGGAGTGGAGGGACCAGCAAATCACACCGCCGACTTAGCGGCCGCCATCTTGCCTCCGGTTTCAGCTACAAACTATACCGGGCACGCTATGGAATTAAGCTGTATATGCTGTGTGACAGTAGGACTGGATATATCTCTAATTTCAGGGTGTACCCCGGTAAGGAATCCAGGATTAACCCTCCTGATTGTCCATCCACTTTTGGAGTGTCTGAGAAAACTGTGTGGGAACTTGGTAGAGAACTTTTTAACAAAGGTCACCATTTATATGTAGATAACGTTTACACTATCGTTGCAGCACAATGATCTTCTCAAAAAGACATCTCCAGAAACAGCATAAAGCATATTTGCTTGTCGACAGTCTTCCGAATCTCCTCAGTTGCCACTGTAAGAGCAGTTTCTGTGGAATGATGGGATCTGAAACCATGTTGGGTAGGGTCTAGCAAGTCATTGGAATCCAGGTACTCTGTAAGAGTCTTATTCAGCACTTTCTCCAGCCCCTTTGCTGCCATAGGAAGCCCTGCTATTGGGCGATAATTCCTCAAATCCGAAGGATCCAAAGTGGATTTCTTCAGAATAGGTCTAATGATCGCTTTCTTCCAGACAGTGGGATACTTCCCAGACTCCAGTACCTGATTGATTAGAGGGGTTAGTTGACCAACAATTTTAATGGCCCCTAAGTGCTTGATTGCTTGGGGACACGGGTCAATAGGCGAGCCTGACTTTATCGAGCCTAGTACGTTCAGGATCACCTCATTTGTAGTGACAGGAAAGCTGACTAAATTGGCCTGAACTGTTTCTACCTCCTTAGGTGGCTCCCCCTCCATAGCTATGCGACTTTTCAGGAGGTCGTCATAGATAAGGTACACTTTATTTTGGAAATTTGTAGCCAGGCTCTTACACATCTCCTGATCAGGCTAGAATCTCTTCTCTTGCTCGGGTTTGGATAGCAAGGTAATCACTTTAAACAGCTCTTTAGTGGAGCTGCTAGCATTCTAGATCTTCTGAGTATAGAACACCTGTTTTGCCTTCACAATAGCCTCTTTATACTGTGTAAGGGCTAGATTGCAAATCATTTTACTAGCCTTGCTATAGTCTTGCCTCCAGGAACGTTCAGCTCTCCTACAGCTGGCTTTCAGCCCTTTCAGCTCTGTATTATACCATGGTGCTAAGGGCTTAAGCCTCTTAGCCGTCAACATTTTCTCTGGGGCCACAATATTGGCTGCTACCTGAAGCCATTGATTAAAAGCTCCTACTGCACTGTCATTTGACAGACCTGCCCAACTTGCGGCTGTCCCGGTGCTCCGTCTAAATCCTCCAGTAGGATTTTGTTCCAACATCTGATTTTTATTTTCGCTGCCCCATTCTGCACAGCGCGCCCCTGCCCGGAGATTTTAGCTTAAAAAAATACTGCTCTATGATCCGACAATGGGAGGGCCATCACATTGGTCACGGTTATGTCGTCATTATTACAAAAAATGCCGTTGAGAGTGTGACCTGCTGTAAGCACAGACATTTCAATTATCTGTTGCAATAGTGCTCTTATCCATGGGTAAACCAGGTGGCTGTATTTGTAGCAATCTGCTTCCGTGAACATACATTTAGCTGAAAATTATGGCCATTAACTACAAATCTGAATAATTCTTCTGTGCATCATTTGAATCAGAATGTTGAAATAAGCATCTTTCAAGCCTATAAATGGTAAGAAATCATTTTGGGGCAGTGGCTTGACCTTCAGAAGGGTTACCAGACAAATAGTTTCTCAGGAATCCGTTGATCTATTTGTTTGCCTTACATCACAGAAAGGGCACGCTATGGAATTAAGCTGTATATGCTGTGTGACAGTAGGACTGGATATATCTCTAATTTCAGGGTGTACCCCGGTAAGGAATCCAGGATTAACCCTCCTGATTGTCCATCCACTTTTGGAGTGTCTGAGAAAACTGTGTGGGAACTTGGTAGAGAACTTTTTAACAAAGGTCACCATTTATATGTAGATAACGTTTACACTATCGTTGCATCACAATGATCTTCTCAAAAAGACATCTCCAGAAACAGCATAAAGCATATTTGCTTGTCTTTACGGTACTAAAATGCCAACACATCCAATGCTGTAGGATAGGAAAGGATAAACATTTATAAAGCGGACAAATGCCATGGCATCTTGGCGCTAATGTAAGCACGAGGGTGTCACACAAATGTCAGACTATGCCTGCAGGAATAGAAAAGTTTTTATAATCTTCCTGAAAATTCGATGATTGGGCTGCAGACGTGTGGTAGATGGTAACTTATTCCATAGCTTCACAGCACAATGGGAGAATGCCTTCCCCCCCCCCCCCCCATCTGACTCTTCTGATTTTATCTTGCTGCAAAAGGCAGGCGTTGCTCAATCTTAACGTCCTACCTGGAATGTAGGGCCTGAATGGCCTCTGCATGTCCTTGGCCTCCATAAATCACTTTATTAACCGTGCATAAGGCCTTGAACTCCACCCTTTGCTGAATGGGGAGCCAATGGAGAGCTCCGATACCCTTAGACGTGGAACAACCACTGGGAATATTTAACAGCAGCCTGGCCGCCGCATTTTGCAGGGACTGTAGCTCATTATTCTGGGCTTTATCTATTCCCAGAAGCAGCACATTGTAATAATCTAATTTAGACAGCAGCAGGCCCACTACCACTGTCTTTTGCAAAGCCTGGCCAATAAACTGGAAGATTTTTCTCAGCTTTTTTATGACAAAATAACAGGAAGATGTAATACTATTAACCTGCGCAGAAAACTTAAGCTGACTATCAAAGATCATCCCTAGATTTCTGACTTTAGGCACCGGCTTGGGACATTCCCCTGCCCCTGCTGGCCACCAGGCAATCAATCAATCAATCAATCAATCAATCAATCAATCAATCAATCAATCAGGGCATTTATATAGCACACTACTCACCCAGAGGGTCTCAAAGCGCTAGGGGAGGGGGGGTCCGCTACTGCTCGAACAGCCAGGTCTTGAGTTGTTTCCTGAAGGCGAGGTGGTCCTGGGTCAGGCGGAGGTGGGTCGGGAGGGAGTTCCATGTCTTGGCGGTGAGGTAGGAGAAGGACCGTCCCCCTGTGGTGGCTCCTCGGATGCGGGGGACGGTGGCGAGGGCGTGACCGGTCGATCGAAGCTGGCGTTTGGGAGCGTAGAAGTTGAGGCGGCTGTTGAGGTATCCTGGGCCTTGGTTGTGTAGGGCTTTGTGTGTGTGGGTGAGGAGACGGAAGGTGATTCTCTTGTTGACCGGGAGCCAGTGCAGGTCTCTCAGGTGTCCGGAGATGTGGCTGCGACGGGGGATGTCCAGGATGAGTCGTGCTGAGGCGTTCTGGATCCGCTGGAGTCTCTTCTGGAGTTTGGCGGTGGTTCCGGCGTAGAGGGAGTTGCCATAGTCCAGGCGGCTGGTGACGAGGGCCTGGGTGACCGTCTTCCTGGTCTCGGTGGGGATTCACCGGAAGATCTTACGTAGCATGCGCAGGATGTTGAAGCACGACGAGGAGATGGCGTTGACTTGTCTGGTCATGGAGAGGGAGGAGTCCAGGATGAAGCCCAGGTTGCGTGCGTGGTCTGTTGGTTGGGGTGCGCTGCCTAGGGCGGGGGGCCACCAGGTGTCATCCCAGGCAGAGGGTGAGGATCCCAGGATGAGGACTTCCGTCTTGTCCGAGTTCAGTTTCAGGCGACTGTTCTTCATCCATTCGGCTACCTCTTTCATCCCTTCGTGAAGGTTGGCTCTGGCGGTGGCCGGGTCGTTGGTGAGGGAGAGGATCAGCTGGGTGTCGTCGGCGTAGGAGATGATGTTGAGGTTGTGCTGGCGTGTGATGTCTGCGAGGGGGCTCATGTAGACGTTGAAGAGGGTTGGACTGAGCGAGGACCCTTGAGGAACGCCGCAGATGACTTCGGTGGCTTCAGATCTGAACGGGGGAGGCGGACTCTCTGTGTCCTTCCGGCGAGGAAGGAGATGATCCATTCCAGTGCCTTCTCCTGGATTCCGACGTTGCTGAGTCGCTGCACTAGTGTACGGTGGCAGACAGTGTCATTTGAATCAGAATGTTGAAATAAGCATCTTTCAAGCCTATAAATGGTAAGAAATCATTTTGGGGCAGTGGCTTGACCTTCAGAAGGGTTACCAGACAAATAGTTTCTCAGGAATCCGTTGATCTATTTGTTTGCCTTACATCACAGAAAGGGTTCAGTAATGAGATGCTCCAGAAGCACATTCAGTTAGGAAAACCCATTATAAATTGGGAAACGCTGAGATCCTCAAAACATTCATATGCCCATGGCCTCATGCTACAGATATATCCCCCGTGCTAACAAATCCCGCCAGTCAATATCACCTAGGAGTGGGTAACCGATTCTGAGTCACATTTACAAGGACTAGTCTAACGTGCAATTCTTCCTCTTACTTACCGTGAAAGATGACTCACTTCAACGGACTCGGACATCGTACCGAACGCTTCGTTCTAAAAATAACAATTGAGGCTACACTACATCACCTCGGGAGGACATTCCCTTTGTTTCTTAACAAACACGATTTATTCAGTGATAAGAACATGTGATTTAAACTTTGGGCGCTCCTTGAAGTATGATTGAATTAAGAGTATGAATAAAAGACCACAAATAAGCCTTGAAGAAAAACACGTGGAGATGAAACGCGCCGCGTCGGCTATGATTTTGTATTATGTTTTTAAATAACTGAATGAAATATCATCTATCAAAATAAAATAAAGGAAGAAGAAAGTTTTTCATAACAGAAGTCTCCAGCAAATTGATTTTTCCTTTGGGAGTTTATTCGTCGTGACTATGAATGACATTGTTTTTGATTTGGAAATTACGACATTCTAAATATATGGGTGTGTGCTGAGCTTTCTTCAATCTTGTATCTATGTTGGTTGTCCAAAATATGAAGGGAGCTAGGACGGTCAGGCTCCCAGCTCTTGCACTACCATTGTCTGCTCATATTACCTAGAACAATATATAATATAACAGCGCAGGTCTAGGGTGCCTTGACCTCATATCTTATGTGTTCAGATATATCCCCAGTGCTAACAAATCCCGCCAGTCAATATCACCTGGGAGTGGGTAACGATTCTGAGTCACATTTACAAGGACCAGTCTAACGTGCAATTCTTCCTCTTACTTACCGTGAAAGATGACTCATAATTAAGGTTTGGAATCCTAACCTTGGCAGTAAAATAAACCAATATAGCTCCCTGATCCGAAAAGAGCGGAAAAAGTGGCGGGAAATACCAAGTTCCACAACTACCAAGCATCTGACAGAAGACTGAAAAAAAGCATGTGCTCAGGAAGCTGTGTAACCTCCTAGGGGATTCCCAGGGATTGGGGACCCATGAAGGTTACATTCCAGATATCCAACACAACAGTAAAAGCTGCTAAACATTCTTTCTATTCCAAAGTCTTAATTTAAATTTTAGCATACCATCTATTCTAGCAAGTACAACTCCATTTTGAGTAAAAATACTCTGCAGGAAGATGCCTAGAGACGGAAGCAGTCTAGAATCAAACCACATTTGCAAGCATTTTGAAACATTCCAGCAAATATATTTAACCACAATTGGCACTTGGGTCAGAGTTACCTTAAAATATGCACTTTTTTATCGAGTGAAATAAAATAATGTATTTAGGGAAAATGTATAATGATAAATTGGAATTGGAAAGGACAACAAAATATTAGTCTTATTAAATGACATGTTTTGCACAGTGGGTTAGTACAGATCGCTTGAAAAGAAACATCCAAAAAGTAACACTAAAATGTGAAAGACAATTAGAGCGACATGAGCTGAAAAACGTTGCATAAGCAGAACAGTGGCAAGTCCAATTACAAGTATGGCTCCAGCCAAAAATATTTAAGGAGGAATCCTGTGCAAGTACAATCTCTTAGCGCTGACAAAAGTATGACTGCTTCCGAGATTGTGGACATGAATGGGAGCAACTCAGAATACAATGACAGACATTTGTAACCAAGTAGACTCCTCACTTAGGGCAGACGGTCCATGGTGAGGAAGTACAACCTGAAATGAGCAGTTGAAATCAGTGAAGCATAATGTCACCAATATGAAGTAAAATGAAATAAGTTTAAGTTTTCTCAGCATGTGATGTCTTGGTCTTCCTAATCCTACTCCACCTACCTCGTTCCCAAGTGCCACAGCTTCCAAGTTCTGCTGCAGGTTACCCTTGAAGTATTCCTCCGCCTCCTTCCTGGCCTCAGTCAGCTGCAGCTCGAGCTCAGCCACCCGCTGCTGAGCAGTAGATAGCTCCAAAGCACTGTGCTGAGTGTGATGAGTCAACTCATACCGGAGCTGGTCGACATCCACCTGCTTCTGGCGCAGCTGAAGGAAGACATGAGCATCAGAGAGACAGTGAGCAAAATGAATCACCAGGAGAGTTCAGCGGTATGCACCATTGACAGTACCACAAAGAAAAGGGGGCATGAGTAGCTTAATGAAGGAGAATTAACATTAGTCTTACTGGCTATACTAACCAATGTCAAAACTTTCAAATATTTATGAGAATATGACAGCAGTTAGCTGTGTCATATTGTTGCGGGGATTCTGCAAATACACTGAACTATGCGCAGGAAAACAGGACCTCGTGTACTAGGGTTGTACCTTCCTACCACCTTAGTACCCAAAATCCCCAAACCGACTAGCTATAGTGTCCCATTCATTCTTCTACATAATCACAAAGCTACAAGTGAATAGACGACCCAGAACACAACACTCCTGACTCTCTCAGGAATCGTGGTAGCAAGACATACCCTTTCTCTCACTCACTCGTACCTGTCCACAATAAGGATTGTCAGAGTCACTGTTTAGTTCAAAATGTTAATTTTAATTATTGTGCTCTATAATGCAGTATACGAGCCACTACCAGCAGCAAAATGCATAAACCTAAAACAGTTAGCATTGTTACAATACCATAGAATATAAAGGGGGATGTCATCATATACAGACAGTGGAATAAGGACTATAAGGCCTAACCACTCTCCCCTTGGTAAGGTGAAGTTTATTATATAAAGGAAGATCTCCAGGCTTTGTCAGCAGACCTCATACCTTAGAGCCTAGATGGAAGGTTTAGATCATAGGAACAACATAGCTCTTCTCCAAGGAAAGGTCTCCCTCTAAGTGTATGTGAACAACATGCAATATCAAAGCACGAGTTTCCAGTAGTGCCGCTGTGTTTAGCATGTTTTGTCTAGGTGCCAGGAACTGACCTGAACAGAATAACAAGGGCCATGTTTATCGACCTTGCACATCGTGTTCAGACTAAACTCCAGGAATAAGCAGAGAACGCTGAAAGCAGACAGTTCTCATGTGAAAGGCACAGAGTCCTGCAAAATAAAGTCATGTAGTAACGTGCGCAAAAGAAGCATCATGGCAGCAGAGCTCATCTTAACTTAGCAATGTCGAGAATAACCCTAACGGCCATATAACAATATCTGAAAGTACAACTTTTTTTAGAATGAAACTTCCCATAGCTTATAGGATTCTTATAAAAAACACTGCTAAGACATCTGATACAGTTCAAAGTTGTCTCCTATTTCCAACATCTTGGTAATGTGTGCAAATCTGAAATATATGAAAAGGATGGTATATGAGGTTGCAGTCTGGCTACTGGATCCCCCGAAAAGGTCAGATCTTTGCTGTTACAGAGTGATAATAATTAAACCCCTATGGTAAATAATTTACACAACACCATGTTCGGACCTTCTCCCAAAATATGATAGAATCCAACCCTCAGGAGCTGTCCAAGCCTCCTTTCGAGCTCTCAGGTATTAGGTTCTTTGATCTAACCAACTGGAGAAGGCATCAAGGAGACAGAATTTCCTCAGAGAGTCTGTCAGTAGTCATCTTGGTGAGCAATTAGACTTGTAATTTGCAGGAAAGCAAGGACCCTGTAATCATTCATCATCATTTGTCATTTGTAGAGCGCACTACATACCCGCGAGGGTCTCAAGACGCTGGTGGGGTGGCGCTACTGGTCAAACAGCCAGGTCTTGAGTAGCCTTCTGATGGTCAACAGGTCTTGGGTCTGTCGTAGGCTCAGTGGGGGGTGTTCCAGGTCTTGGCGGTGAGGTGGGAGAAGGATCTCCCAACGGTGGTTGATCTTTGGTTGCGAGGGACGGTGGCGAGTGCGCCTTATGGCACCTCTTATAGAGATGGGAGGGTATCATATAAAGGAAGTCATTTGAGGGGCTTGTGAATACCATCAAGTAACAATGGGGATCATGGAAAACTGAATACCACATGCCTGAATGACCTTGAGTTTGGAATAACTCCTTGCTGCAAGATTTTAAAAATCCAGAGAATAATCCAAAACATGGAGGGCTTATAAAAAGTATCTTGCACGTTGAGTGATTTCCCCTTGAGTGATTGCCAGATTCATGGACGCCTTTGCAAACCTGGAGAGTGAGGACCTTGTCTATCTAGAGTTGTGAATCTCTCTGCTTGTGAATGCTACATCTAAATACCTGGAAGCTTGACTTTTGTTCGAGCCGTTACAATGTCTTTCTCTTTATACCTTGTGTGTAAGCTGTGTGACCATGGACTCCAGATGAGCAGCCCGGGCTTCGAGTTTCTTTGTAGCAGCTGCAGAAGCAACTTTGTCTGCACGCAAAGCACCTGAAAGAGAAAAGTAAAGGAACATAATCCCTTGTGGGAAAGGGTTCAGGGGCCGTTCTGGACAGCTATACTAGAGAGCAAGGCAACAGTTAAAGTAACAAGAGTAAGAACTGCCAGAGAGAAAGCACTCTAAAAAAGGAAGAGGTGCTTAAATTTAGTGTTGAGAAGTGGTGCCAGGCAGTGGTTCCTTTGAGAGATGCTTGTAAGAAGTATTGGTGAGCAGTGCAACAGGATCATGCAGAGCCAAAGGTTTGAGGGAGCAGCAGTAAAATAGTGGCTGAGAGTACTACCAGTTGTGCAGGGCACTGTGTCAGTAGAAATAAGAAAGGTATCAACGCTATGACAGTAAAATGCGGTCACTATTACATGCACTTGTCCATAAATCCCAACCCTCAATTTATCCCACAACTTCACTTAGATGACAAGTATAAAGTTTGAACTGGCATGACATGGGCAACAAAGGAAAACCCAAATGTGTTGCTTCAAAATCAATATACTGAAAATGAGAGATCTGTCTTAGCTAGGCGGGATCAGGTTATACCTCCTAGGTGTGTTGTCTGCATTCTGCTTTCAGTCCTTATGCTGACAACCAGAGCTGTAGGCAGATGGCCGAATGTCTTTGCTGTAAAACATCCCTTTTCAATTTGTTCAAGAGACATTAATGTGCACAGCACTAACATATCAGGGGAAAAAGGGAGAGTTTAGCGACATTTGAGTGGAAATCATGTATGCACCTTGAGGAAAACGTTACTTACCATGTAACCATCAGTTTGAGGTGTGTATTGCTGTATTCAGATACTCTGTATACTACTACAACCTGTTGTTGGGGCCAGATATTTTCAAATTGTTTCCCTTTGAAGACCTTTGAGTCACAAGAGCTGTTGTGACTCCACCCTTGCTCCACAATGTACCTATACACTGGCTCCACCTCAGATTTGTTTCTACTCAGCAGGCTAGGGGTGTAAGTGGAGAGCAGTGTCGAATACAGTGTGAGAGGTACATAGCAGAAAAAGTGAAAACAAACATAGAAACACCTGTGACTAGTGCTGGCTTCTGGGGGAGAGGGTGGCTGCATGAGAATCCACAGCATTAGATGCTATGTACAGATGGCTGCAGGGTAGCTAACATTTTTCATTTATATAATGTGTTGTTTCAGAAAACATGCTCTACACTGATTGAAAAAGTTCCTCTTCAAAGCGATGGCTAGTAGATGATGATGCACATTTTTTAAAGTGATAGTATAACAGCTTGCCCGACTGAAACCTGTTGATGTGCTAGAACGTCTAAGCAGTAATGCTTTGTAAGGGTGTGTGGCACGTGTGATAGGCACTGTTGTTTGCTCCAGCTCTTGATCAGCTAGTGGTCCAAGTATGGAAAGACATGTATGGCGTTGTTGGTGCTGATGCACTGCTACTACGGCTGGGAACTTTGTGAACACTCTTGGAGCCTTGGTGACTTTGAACATTAATATTTTTAAATGGTAAGGTTGCCTGCTTACCACAAGTTGAAGGTACTATTTTGCTAGTGATAATTAGGGCCTGAGTTACCCTGGTCGTTAAATATGCCCTTGTGACCCTCCCTACTTTATTTTTGTCAGTATTTAGAGCAACTTTTGTTGCGGGTCTTTTCATACTAAATAGTTTTCATAAGGGTATATCCCTGCTTTTTGCTCATCTAGTTGATCTTTTCTTTGAGACTCCCTTGATGAACTATGGCTGACTTTGCAGGACTGGCGTTTGATGACGAAATGCTTAAATCTATCCTAGATGAAAATCCATGTCTTTTGGATTCGCTGCCCGAGACTACCAGTATAGCTAAGGATGAGTGGCTCACGCTGCTCAACCTAAAGAAATCACACACACGTACCTCTATTCATGGAACCATCATGGCACAATATCTTAGAGGCAAATGTGCCCCAACGGGCCTTATCGTCACGAATACACCCAGGCTCTTTTTGACCGATAAAATCTTTTTGCGTGACTAGTCCCTCATTGCGTGGCGCTGCACGCGGGACTGGTTGATACTTATCATCAGTACAGCTAAAAGGATAGCAGATGCCATCCTTATAGAGATTCAGGTACTCGAAGGTCAGATTAAGGCCTCCTGTAGCACTCTGTTTAAGAAACGCCTGGATGAAACCAATAAAGCGAACAAAGACTATAAAGATAACATCTTAACAAGCAAAATCGACAAGTTCAAGAAGGATTTAGAGCGATTTTCCCTAGTGAAAGTCTACCCCTATACGAGTGATGACTATGTAGCTCCAGGATTCAATAGCAAAGGGAGACACTATGGGTCCAATTATTCATCCTCTGGTTCTGACTCGAATTCCAGTGATTCAGAAACATCTAACCATACCGCAACTTACTCCAGGGGTGGTGGTCAACAACAACGACCATTTAAAAGAGGTGGCCGCCAGAGAGGTGGCATGTATAACCAACATCCAGGCAACTATCAGAATCCTGGACCTTGGTGGCCTCCAGGTCCATGGGGTTTTCAACCACCACCACCATTTGCACAACAGTTGAATCCATACACACAGTATCCCCAATTTTTCCCTGATCAGTCTTTTTTAGGGCGTGGCCGGGGACAAAACAGGGGCAGAAGAAAAGGACCACAGACTGTCCAGTGGGAGACAGACCCGACATTCCCCAACACTCGGAGCAGGAGAGCGGCTCAACAGAGCAACAGCACAGAGACGACCGGAATCTGATAGTCAACCTCAGTTCCCGTGCCTTGACACCTGTTGAACAGGGAGTCTTGGAAAAAGGTTTAGGCTTTGTCCCAACCAACCATGGAGATCCATTCCTGATGAGAACCGAACTTGAAAAGTTTTTTCGCAAAGTGCGTCTTCACTTCTTTTTCAGGGATAAAAATGTAGACTCACAAACTGATGACGGTATACCTACAAATACAGGGCTACGTCCGATATCTACCTTTACTCCTATGAGTCATCAAGTTCCACCTCTTGTCACCACCTTTGAACAGGCAGTAAGACACGATGTTTCACAACTGCAGGATGTTGATCGGAAAATATTTCACAACTTTTCCAGATCAGAACAACAGGCCCTCAATAGCCTCTCACAAGATCCGTCTATTATCATAAAACCTGCGGACAAAGGGGGAGCTACTGTAATCATGGATTTGGTCCAATACCGACAGGAATGTCTAAGACAATTGGACAACGACAAATTCTATCAACGTCTGACTGAAGACCCCTCTCCGCGTCTACTTACTGAAATTAAAAACTTGGTTGACGAAGGTAACACTGAAGGTTGGATCACACCTCAGGAAGCCAGATTCCTGGTGACAGAGAAACCCATCATTCCGGGGTTCTACTGTCTACCTAAGATTCACAAAGCCACTAGACCACCACCAGGACGTCCCATTATTTCAGGGATTGGTTCCCTTCTGGAACCTGTTTCCACTTTTGTAGATTTTTTTCTCAGACCTCTAGTCAAGAAAATGCCGACCTATCTAGAGGATACAGCTGATGTTCTTAGATTACTACCAACTATAGAATACAATGTGGAGACTGACCTGTTGGTCAGTTTTGATGTGGAATCTCTCTACACCTGTATACCTCAACAGGACACACTTGATACAGTAAGAAATCTTTTGTCGGCAGAGGATCTTGACAGTATCACTCCAGTGAACTTCATCCTATCCTGCGCAGAATTAGCTATGAAGAAAAATTTCTTCAAATTTGAAGAACAACTGTTCCTCCAGATCTCCGGGACATCCATGGGGAGTGTTTTTGCCCCGAGCCTCGCCAACCTCTACGTACACCAATTTGAACAGAACCACATCCTCAACCATAGCAACCCATTTTTGATCAAGTGGTGCTATGGAAGAGGTATATTGATGACGTTCTGGTGGTTTGGCGAGGCTCCGTAACAGAGGCTCAGACATTTCACATGTGGCTGAACGAACGCGATCAATACCTAAACTTCACTCTTGAGTACAGTCATGACAGACTCTCTTTCTTGGACTTATCCATCTTCCCAGAAGCAGGGGGCCTACATAGTGAGCTCTTCGCGAAACCCATGGCGAGGAACTCGCTTCTACTTTTCAATAGTTACCACCCACGTTCACTGAGGGAGAATCTTCCTGTTGGCCAATTCCTCCGTGTCAGGAGAAATTGTTCATCTAAGACATTGTTCAACAAACATGCCACTGTGCTAGCCTCTCAATTGCAGGATCGTCAATATCCTAAGCATCTCGTAAAAAGAGCATGGAAACGTGCATCGAATAACTATCGTGATGCACTAATTGAGAGACGTCCACCTAAACCACCTCTAGAAAGACTCACTTTTGTTAGCACATTCAATGCACTGTCGAACAATATTCAAAAAGTAGTGCGCAAGCATTGGGGCATTTTGAATACCACCAATGCCAACATCCCCCCACCTCTCTTCTCATTCAAAAGGGCACCAAGTTTGCGAGACACCCTTGTCCACACCAGACCTAGGACATTCAATACTGACAGCTCGACAACCTTATGGGGTCTCCCTCCAGTCTCGGGTCATTACCCGTGTGGGTCATGTAGCGTGTGCCCACAGACGGCTAAAACCAACACAGTTGACATCGGGACAGGTAGGACGTGGGTCCTGAAGAAACATACAAACTGTAACACTGACCACGTCATTTACATGATTACCTGTCCTTGTTCCTTAAGATACATTGGCTACACGACCCGGAAAATTAAATTGAGAATCGGGGAACATAAAAGCACCATCAGATGCTGCAAACAGGCCACCAAACTCACAAACCACTTTTTAGAGCTCAGGCACACAGCGGATGAAATGAATTGGGTTGTCCTTGGTGGTCTCCGGGCGAGGGTGGTTATTAGTTGGTCCTCGGTGACCTTGCCCCAGCAGCGGCGCAGCAGCTGTTGGGTGCGTTGGTGTGTGGTGGGTTTCCTGAAGGTGAAGTGGACGCATCTGTGGTCGGTCCAGTGCGGTTCGGAGGTGTAGTTGAAGGAGACGTGGGGACTTGTGGAGAAATGGGGTCAAGTGTGTGTCGTGTTGGGGTCGGTGTGAATCTGGAAGTGCATGTGCTCGGCGGTGGTGATGATGTCGTCGGTGTTGGTTGAGATTCTGATGGAGTCTTTGTGGATGATGGCGATTCCACTTCCAACTCCGTTGGTGCGATCTCTGCGGGATATCTTGTAGCCCTGTGGGGTGGCTATGGTGATGTCTGGTGCTGAGGTGCTGTTCAGCCAGGTCTTCGTTAGGAAGGCGACGTCGGGGTCGGTGGTGTCTAGGAGGTCCCAGAGTTCGATGGCGTGTTTGCGAGCGGAGCGAGTGTTGAGGAGGATGCAGCGGAGGTGGTTGGGTTCTCTGGTAGCTGGTTTGGTGGGTTGGATGCTGGTGAGTCTGCAGTTCTGGCAGGCGAAGGGCCCTTGGGTGTGCTTCGGGTGGCTCAGTAGCAGGGGTGGTCTCGTCAGGTGTTGAGTGCGTGGAGGGTGTTAGAGTCGTAGCGTAGTCTGGTGTTGCGGGTGGCGCGGGGTCCAGGGGTTCTGGCGCTGGGTGCGGTCCAGGCGCAGACGGGCTTGTCTTTGGCGTGCCTTCGGCGCGCCAGCGGCGCTTCCGCGCGGCGCCCTCCATAAGAGGCGAAGTGGGAGGGAGGAGCAGCTGGGAGGCGGGAGCGGGGCGGCCAATCGGCGAGGGCAGTGGGAACGGAAGGCAAAAAGGGGGCGGGCCGCAGGGGAGCAGCGGCGGGAAGCGGGGAGCGGCGGGGCACAGAGGGCAAGGGCAAAAACAAGCGGCAAACAGTGGGAAGAAAAACACAAAATATGCAGCCAGGAATGGGGGAGAACAGAGCAACAAACCCATGCCACCCTGCAAACAAGTAGAATTTCACTAGTTACAGATGGCGGGAGTGGTCTATTTTTATTTAGCCAATCTGTGACGTTGTTCTTGAGTGAAGTGTGGGACTCCTCGCTCTCATTCTTCAACTCAGGGACCCCGGTTAGGACCACTGCATATGGGCTAGATTGAGGCGGTAGGTCAATTTGCAAGGGCCCTGAGTTACTGGGGCGTTGTTTCTGCTTAAGTGTTTTAGTATCAAGACACATGGTGGAATTATGTCTTAAATTTGGTCCCAGCCCAATGTTGCAAACAGCCTCAACTTGCCCTATTCTGGCCGTTTCCGCTCTCACGTCATCTGATACTATAGGAGCTGGTACAGCTGGCCTGCCCATCCCCACATCATTATGATTTAAGAGTGCTGGAGTAGCTGTGCCCGTAATATTTAAACCATCAGGAAGTACAGGTGCAAGTTTATCATCAACTTTAGATAGTTTGGCTACAGTCCCACCAATATGGTTTGAAACATTAGTTAAAGATAGTAGGCTAGCTTCAATGGCAGCCAGTCTATGAGTGAGGGGCAATAGAAGATCAGCGAAAAGAGCCCCCACTTTATCCCAAAAAGCATTATTCGCAAAAGGCATTTGGGCAATTGATGGATCGGATGCCACTGGTTCTGGGACAGCTGTCACTACATCCGACTGTTCTGGGCGAGCCGGGGATTCCCGCACAGCACCGTCCGACCTTAGATTCCTGGGTTTGCTCTGACAATGTTTCTGTGAATGAACTATGTCCCGTTTCTTTTTGGTTGCTCCCTGCCTAGTCAATAAATGTTCTTTTCTGCTCTTTGGGTTGGTGGTCATTGACCTTGTTTTGAGAGGGGAAGACTGAGCCAATGCCGTCACTTCTATGACTGTATTTAATAGGCCATCCGCTGTTGTATTAGCCACCATAGGGGGGGAAGTGTTGCCACAAGATATATCATGTGCAGGTGAGCAAAGCGGGGTGCTTCCACTCAAGGGCTCGACAGGGTGTTCATGCACGTTAAGAGACAACCTCTGTTCAGTTACCGCTATCTCTTGTTCCAGAGCGTTCGAAGCTCTCGTAAAGAAATAGTCCAAAGTTCCCATCATACCTGCACTTTTCAATGCTAGCTTTTTCCTTAATGGCACCTGACACCATCGCTGGTAATTAAACAGTTGTACTCCACACTACATAGGCTTGAGACGACGATGGTTGGCTTACTGGGCAGCTATGGACCTCTATCTCCAAGGGCAGCCGTTAGAGGGTGGGCCCGGCCTACTCCGGTCTCAAACGGGCCGGCCCGGCGCTCGCCCCGCGTACGTCCCGCATCGCGGTGGGCGTAGCCGGCAATATAGGCAGACCAACGCAGGGGCAGGAGCTCGCTGGTGGTAGGTGCGGGGACTCCTGGGAAATGGAGTCCTGCTATCTCCCTCACTCCCGTCCGGTGGCGGCGTTTGATGTCCGAAGTTACCGCTGCGAGCGTTAGTCAAAGCGCTGTGTAGTGGCGCGCAGGGCTGAAGAACATGAAGGGCAAAACTACCACTGGTGCACCCCTGTGTGTAGTTAAGGGTTTTTAGATTGCAGGTTTGAAAATGCAACTTTCTGAAAGAAAACCACTTTGTACGTTTAAAAATGAAACTGTTGGAATTCTTTCGGAAATTACGATTAAAAGTCTTTTGTCTACAACAATGTTCCTTTCAGAGTGTAGAGACCTCAGGCCTGAAAAATAAATCCACTTTCACCTCCTACCTCTATTCCTCTATTATAAGGAGGTTTTGGCATTTGAGCAAACTGTTTTTTCCAGCCATGACTCGCTTGAAAACTATTAAAGATTTCCAAAAGCATAATCTATCAAGGGAGCAAAATAAAGCTATTCAAAGTCTAAGAGATGACAATGCATTTGTAATAAAACAGCTGATAAAGGTGGTGCAGTGGTCATTTTGGATGCAGATGATTACAAAATAAAATAGCTAACAGGTTTAGAACACATCATTCTCCGAAAAAACGCTGACTGATCCTACTAAAGAAATTCAAGTAGAAATTGCATTAATATTAAAGAGGTTTTTGATGAAAGAAATATTAGACCTAAGGAGTACGAATTCTTTAAAAAGTTTAACTTTTGGACACCAGTCATGTATTTCCTTCCAAAAATACCATCTTATCTCAGAGACATTGCAGATTTCATAAATTGGTTACGATATCTACAATATGATTAAAATACCCACTGGCTTGTTACAATCAAAAAGGTTTCTTTGTACAGCGAGATCCCTCAAGAAGTTCTACAAGCAACTGAGACACACTTGGAACTGAGAGAAAGACCACACTGTGTGCCCACTGACATCCTGATCAAGCTGGCAAGTTTTCCATTATGGAAAAACTATTTCAAATTTGCTTAGGAATTCTTTAATCAAATCAAGGGAACAGCGCCCCATAACTGGCTGTGTTGATCATGGGGAAATTTGAAAAGCGATTTATAGAACAGAACAATCGAACAATCATTTTGGCACTTCAATAAGAAGTTGGCCACGATCGAAAGACAAAATGTTTTGCATCTGTAGTGGAGAAGAAGAAGATAATTTCTTCAAGTGGCTAAACTCCTGGTCCCAGACATTAGGGGCCCCATTAGGATGACGGGCGGACATTGTCCGCCCGCCACCCTATCGTAGAATGGGACCGCCCGCCATAAGGGCGGGGGTCCCGTGGGGGGAATTAGGATGTGCCCGCCACAGTGGCAGGCACATCCTGTAGTTTTTGCATTGTGGCAGGCGGTGCACTCTGCACCGCCCGCCACAATGTAAAAAATGCTCTTTTGCATTTGCATATGCAAAGCGGCAGGCACCGCGCGTGCCTGCCGCTTTGCATATGCAAATGTGGGGGGGTACCATAGGTACCCCCCATGTGCCCCCCAGACAGTGGCGCCAACTTGGGGGCCCTGCAGGGGGCCCCACAGCAATCACCACATGCCTTTCCGTGGCGGCATTGCCGCCGCGGAAAGGCCTCTGCTTTTTGCCATTGTAATATGGCTGGCGGTGTCCATTGGACACCGCCACCATATTAATCTATTACCGCCGTGGTCGCAAGCCGACCGCGGCGGTACAGTGGCGGACGGTCTTTCCGTCCGCCCCTGTCCCCTCCGCCATCCTAATCAGGAAGAGGGGAACACGAGAGTGGTTGTCGGGCGGATTACCTCCGCCTGGCGGAGGCAATCCGCCCGATATCGTAATGGGGCCCTAAGTTTTGCATGAATAAAAACAAGAAAAGAATTACCTTCTTGGATGTATGAGTTTTTGCTTAAGGAGAAAATCGTCTGGCCACATTATATCAGAAGCCCATGGACCGAAACAAAGCCTCCATTATTCCAGTTTTCATTCACGAGGTTTGAGAGATAATCTGCCCTACTGGCAATTTTTAAAGATACAGCATAATTGTTCAAGTTGGGATAATTATTTCTTTCATGTTATTAATTTACTTCATAAACTGGTTGTGCGAGGTTATCCCCGGAGTTGTTAGAGAGCTCTATGAAATGAGCTTGGTTTACTCCCTGTGAAACACGTTTGGAAAAATAAAAATAAAACAGGTTTAGAACGTCTGGTGGTCTGTATCTCAACTTACTGTTCACGCACAAATCAATAAAAAAAACCTTCAGAATTGGCATCTATTTTCTAGTGTGGACTCCTTCTTTGAGCATCCTTTATTTTCCCTAAAAAAAGACCAAAGCATCGGGAGGCAGATAGGGAGTGCATACATTCCACAATCCACACGGAAAACTGATTTGAGACAACTTTGGAAGCTTCCACCATTGGAGGATCATCACAAATGCAGCACTTGTGTGGCCTGTGCCCAAACTATTGAGGGTACTTATTGAATACAATAATACAAGGTGGCAACATACCTCATTCTCAAATTGCTAAACAAAAAATGCAGTGTATGGCATTATCTGCATATGTCAGCTATTGTATATAGGAAAGACCACCCAGGACATTCAACATAGAATCATACAGCATAAATCGCACATACGAAAACAATTACCTTTAGCAACACTTGTGAGCCATTTCGTTGAAAAAATTACATTCAGAAGAAGATTTTAAGTGGACTATTTTGGCATCTATAAAATCCGACCCGAGGGGAGGTGATCTTAAACGTAGATTAGTCTAAAAAGAAGCTTATTTAATACTTTGTTTTGATACAGTTAAACATGGTTTAAACAAAATGAAAGAACTGCAAAATCTGTAATCTTGTGGTAATTCACTTTTTCAAAACCACTCAGATGTTTGGTTGCAGTTGTGTTATAATGTTTGCACTCTGGGATAAATTCCCCTGAGATTTTTTTTGTTAATTACATTTTTTTGTTAATTCCACTATTTTGTTAATTCAACTTTCATCAAAATGATTTCTAATTGAACACAGCCTATTATAACAAGAAAGAAAAAATAGAAATATAAGAAATACAACTCCCACAATGCAGGCAACCGACTCTCGATCGTATTGCATTAGATTGATGGGAAGAATGTCGACCAATGGAGGAAATTTTCACTCGGATGTAACTTGTTTTAACCCCTTCACTGCGGCGGCAATTCCGCTGCAGTGCTAGGGGGTTGGGGGGGTCGCACGGCTCACCTGCGCTTGTGACGGAACCGCTCCGTCACGCGCCTCGGGTGAGCTGTGCTAGTGACGGAACGGTTCCGTCACGAACGCGCCCGCTCAATAGAACACGCCACGCAGGTGCGAAATCAGCGCCGCGCAGGCGCGTCGAGCGGGCCGTGACTGAACCGTTCCGTCACTAGCACAGCTCACCCGAGGCGCGTGACAGAACGGTTCCGTCATAAGCGCCGAAGGGGTTAAAAACTGTGGAGTTGAAACCCCCGGTTTTTGATTTGTGCCGCCGTGAAACAGGAAGGAATGAATCTACGAACTTCGTGTCGAAGAGTATGTTGGCACCTGGGGGAAGCAGGGTCGCAGTCTTCCCCCAGGGAGCTTCGCGCTGGCCGGAAGGACAAGGTGGGGGAGGTCATTAGGGAGGGTTTACGGGGCGCTGGTGGTGCCTATAAAGGTGTTAGGGCGCGAGGTTCCGGCCTCTTTCCTAACACCTCGCACCACTGCGTTAGGGAGGGTTTGTTAAAATTGATTAGGCCTTTGGATATCCCCCGGGGTTAGGACAGTGGTAGGGTAAGCACAGCGTTATAAAAATAAGTAGCATTATCTGGCATAGTTGGGATCACGATGGCCTGCACGGACAATGACGCTGTGCAAGAAGCCTCTACATGTCCTGGGGCAAGCAGGCCGGGCGGATCCCCTCCGTCCCGACATGTTAGAAGAAAAGTGAGTTGGCATGGTCAGGCCCGCGAGTATCGCTTCGGCGGGTGTGGCAGTGGCGGCAGCGGCGTGTGTGGAAGAGCCGCTATCCACCAGAAAATCCTCTGGGCCCAGAGGTCAGGGCCAAGGCAAAACAACGCCTCTGAAGCGCGGAGTCAGGAGGCAAAGCCTGCCCGCGCGGTTGCCGATCAACGAGGAGACAGGTGTGCATTGAGGTGGTGAAGTTAGTGGGTAATTGTTAGACCTGGCATCTTTGGCATGGTTGCCCCCTATCTTTTTGCCTATACCTCCTGTATTTTTTGATGCTGTATTGGATTGAGTTTTTGCTGGTTTAGATGCTTTGGACACTCTGCCACTGCTAATCAGTGTCAGTATGTAAGTGCTCCCTGTGTAAATTGTTACTGTGATTGGATTAAGCATGGGCGAATTTTGCGAATTCGCGATCCGCAAATTTGCGAATTCGCGATCCGCAAAATTCGCGAATTTGTGCGAATTTGGGGATTTTTGTTTTTATGCGTGTTCGCTGGGTTTTTTGCGTGTTCGCAGGGTTTTTTGCGTGTTCGCGGGGCTTTTTGCGTCTTCGCGAGCCGCTTGCATAGCGAAGTTACCCATGCAGTCGTTTATGGGAGAGGGAGAGAGAGATAGATAGATAAATAGATAGATAGATAGATAGATAGATAGATAGATAGATAGATAGATAGATAGATAGATAGATAAAGAGAGGGAAAGAGAGAGGGAGAGAGAGAACGAGAGAAAGAAAGAGAGGCCGGATCTCTGAAGGGCCAGATTCCTGAGTTGCCCCTACAGAACATACAGCTTTTTATTTTTAGCAAAATGCATATGAAAATTGTGCTGTAAAGGTCTCTTTTAGTTTAACCCCTCCTGACAAATCAAAATGGGTGTATTTGCCATCCTCTCCCTTCTTCCTGTTTTTAGGTCTCGCCTGTCGATGCGCATGCGCATCGAGCAAGGTGAGAGTATTGGCACTTATCCGCTCTTTATCCACACTGCAAGGAATCGTGGCGATTCCTTGCAGTGCACGAGAAATTTAAGCTCAATGCGCATGCGCATTGAGCTTAAATGCACGTGCACATGCCCCCAGCCGCCTGCCTTGCCTACTCTCTCTCACAGCCTCCCCCAGCTCCGCCCCCTCACTACTTGATTGCACGGCCGCTAGGCCGTGCCTCCCCTACTCTCCTCCCCCCTCCTCCTCTCCTCCCCTGCCTGCCTGCCGCTAGGCCGTGCCTCCCCTACTCTCCTCCCCCCTCCTCCTCCTACTCTCCTCCCCTGCCTGCCTGCCGTGTCGCACCTCTCCCCTCTCCGCCCCTTCCCCTGCCCGCCGTGCTTAAACGACAACTTGTTTTTGTAATGTCACGCTTCCAGTAAAATGTGTAAGTCCGATGAAAGATTTGTTAAATGGGGCATCTACAATGGAGCCCTTCGGCACACAATTGATGACTTGAAAAAATCCACACGCTCCCATCTACCATGACCTGATCCAGGCATGGAGTGGAGCTCGGCCCTGATTACAGGGCTTTAGGACCACCACTGTTTGCACACGTGACACTACAGCACGCGCCACAGCTCTGCGGTGGATCCCGGAGTGGACACTGCAGTCCTGCGCCAAGCTTCGCCTTCTGACACGTCTTGTGTGAGCTTGTCTTTTCCAACTCGGACTCTGCGTTCAAGCTGCGGACCTTGATCTGCTTGGCTGCTCGTAGGAGCAAGTCTGACAGCATGATGTATAATGTACACCGTACGTTACAGCGGCACCTGCTGTTTCAAGATCGATGCCTCGGTGTTATTAGAGATGTTGGTGTTAAGATGCGCAGCAGTAGGGGCAGCTCGTGCGTTGTTAACAGGCTCACAGCCAGTACATCTTGCATCAATCCGTGCCTTACACGAATATATTACTCAATTTAGACTGTACGGTACCGTGAGATGGAAGGCATGTAGTCCAGGGTCGGACTCGGGAACAAAAAAGTGTTCGGAAACCACAATTAAAGTTGCCTCCATTTGCAAAAAAAGTGACCAATGTTTGCCTATCTGGCCACTTTTGAACGTGTAAAGACACGCTGTATGGGTATTTTGTAAGGTGTGGGAGACTGTGTATGTGTGTTTGCTGCGAGCATTTTTGTAGTAACATCATGGAAATCGGCGTTACAAACCCAGCCTATTTGGCCATTTAACAAGCACACCACCAGCTAAAAAAAAAAATCGCCCCTCGTCCTGATCAGTCATGCTGCCCATCAAGCACTGAGTGCTTTCCCATAAGGCCATTCTGACCCTGATGCAGTGTCACCCGTTTGCTTTACAACACCCCCCCCCTCCCCCTCCCCCTACCTACTATGTTCCTTCCGTACCTGCAATTGTGTTGCTTCCACCAGCCCTGCTATGTTGCTTCTGTCCCAGTGGTCAAACCTGCCAAACCAGTGTTACATTCCCTCACCCACTTAAAAAAATTCACACTTCAACCAATTCAATTCCAATCAGCTCCGCCCCCTCCCCTTCCCGCCGTGTCGCATTTCTCCTCCCCCCTCCCCTCTCTTCCCTCCGTCTTCAGTAGAAATCGTGGCTGTAGAATCAAATAAGCTTTATTGCAAAAAGACTTCCCGTGTCCAAACAATGTTACAATCACTTGAGGTATTGAGGCGGGGATTTGCAAATTGATGCTAACAGCCGAAGAGTCAGTCTTGAAGGATCTGACTGGTACAGGTATTCAGTCTGCACGGCACCCCACCCCCGCATTGTCCAAAGTTGCCAAGTTTTCAGTCTTAAGTGTGACATTTGCACGTTTTCAGTGTGCTCCTGTGTGATATTTCATTGCCTTATAGTCTGTGTCACTTTCTAATGGCGAGTAAAGCGGTTATGTCCGTGTAGAGAAACGTTGCACAGTAATGGTATAGAAATAGTCTTGAAACAATTGCAAACTCTTTAAACGCTTATGCTGTAACACAAATTACTTTCCTTCACGGACATGATCGCCATGAAACAATAGTGGTGTTATTTATAATAATATAGATGTATTTTATTGGTATATCTCCAGTTTGTTTAAACTGTGTGTTATTTTCATAAGCTACATCAGTTCTATTCAGTGATGAAAAATTATCATTCTCAGTATTCATCTGGACATGAAATGCAGCTGTGCAAACTTAAAATAACTCTGTGGGGGTGTGTTCTTGGAGGGGAAGGGGCTCATGCTAAGTATTGCCTGAGAGGCACTTATGCACACATCAAGCCTCTTTACATTCACCCCCAAAATCTTGCTAAACCCTACGATCGTCAGGTTTTTAGGTCTCGCCTCAACCCCTCACCCTCAACCCCTCACTCACCCTCACTCTCACTCATCCTCACTCACCCTCAACCCCTCACCCTCACCCTCAACTCCTCACCCTCACTCACTCACCCTCAACCCCTCACTCACCCTCACTCTCACTCACCCTCACTCAGCCTCAACTACTCCCCCTCACCCTCACTCACCCTCACTCACCCTCACCCTCACTCACCCTCAACACCTCACTCACACTCACCCACCCTCACCCTCACTCACCTTCAACACCTCACCCTCAACCTCAACCCCTCACTCACCCTCACCCTCACTCACCCTCACTCACCCTCACCCTCACTCACCCTCACTCTCACTCACCCTCACTCAGCCTCAACTACTCCCCCTCACCCTCACTCACCCTCAACACCTCACCCTAACTCACCCTCACCCTCACTCACCCTCAACACCTCACTCGCCCTCACCCTCACTCACCCTCAACACCTCACCCTCAACGCCTCACCCTCACCCTCACTCACCCTCACCCTCACTCACCCTCACCCTCACTCACCCTCACTCACCCTCACTCTCACTCACCCTCACTCAGCCTCAACTACTCCCCCTCACCCTCACTCACCCTCAACACCTCACCCTAACTCACCCTCACCCTCACTCACCCTCAACACCTCACTCGCCCTCACCCTCACTCACCCTCAACACCTCACCCTCAACGCCTCACCCTCACCCTCACTCACCCTCACCCTCACTCACCCTCACCCTCACTCACCCTCACTCACCCTCACTCTCACTCACCCTCACTCTCACTCACCCTCACTCTCACTCACCCTCACTCTCACTCACCCTCACTCTCACTCACCCTCACTCACCCTCACTCACCCTCAACACCTCACCCTCACACAGTGCAATAGGTCTCAGACCATTTCAGTTAGAGCTTTTAGAAATTTTTATGGCTTTTTTTATTTGTAATTCTTTAGCATTGGCTACAGGAAACAAAAATGCTAAACATTTACCAAAAAAACCCATAAACAATTCTAAAAGCACTAACTCTAATGGTGCGAGACCTATTGCATTTCCAATGCTTGTTTCTATCTATAAGTGCTTCCTGATGAGGTTTAATTCCTTGGACAGGTGCCTCGTTGCCTACTTGTAACTATTATCTGACCCTGCTTCAAGGGTCAGAGAATAGTTGCAAGTAGGCAACGAGGCGCCAGGAAGCAATTAGCAGCAGGTGTCCAAGTTGAAGTTAATTTGTTTGTAACCCTTTTGTAAAAGGTTACAAAGAAATTAGGTTCAACTTTTACACCTGCTGCTGTAACCCTTGCTTGGCTGAAAATTCGTCCCCGCTGATTCGCGGATTTTACCGCGATTTCGCGATATTCGCGGATCGCGAAATCGCGGAAAATCCGCAAATTCGCCCGCGAAACGGATTTTACGCCCACCCTTAGATTGGATATACATGATTGGCATATTTGTATCACCAAGAAGTCCCTAGTAAAGTGCACTGGGTGTGCCAGGGCTGGTGATGACAAATACTACTTTATGGGCCTGCAGCACTGATTGTGCCACCCACATGAGTATCCCTAAAATGGTGTCACAGGCCTGCCACTGCGGTGCCTGTGTGCAGTCTGTGAACTGCCATGTCCTCCTGGTCAGTGTCCCCACTGACCAGGCCTAACCCTTCCCTTTCTGTGCCCATTGGTCACCCCTATGGAAGGCCCAGGGTACCCCCCTGGGCAGGGTGCAGTGTATGTGAAAGGTAGAACATGTACTAGTGCAGGTGACATGCTCTGGTAGTGAATGGCAGCCATTTTAGTTTTTCACTATTGTAAGGCTACCTTGCCCATAGGCTATCATAGGGAATGGTGGCTACAGTGGCTACCAGCATATCTTCCCATAGGAGCAAGGTAGGAGATAAAAGTCTGGTATCCCTGAACTCAAAATTTAATAACACATCTTTTAGGAAAGGTGGTTTTTAACTCCTGTGTTTGAGAACATCACTTTTAGAAAGTTGCTGTTCTCTTGTCTGACCTTTCTGTGTGCCTTGGCCTGTTTGTAAATTGACTATCTGGTTTGAGAGTACAGAGGCTGGAGAGCCCCAGGAGGCTCGCTGCGTCCGCCCTGGACTGAATGACTGCATTTGCAAATTGAGTGGTGGGAGGAGTTAGCACCTGGGCCTGAAAAGGGCTGTGCCTGCCTTCCACAATGCTGGCTCCACCTCCTGCTGGGTGGCTGACGACCCTGCCCCTCACTCTGAAAGGAAAGGAGAAGCCAGGAAAACAAAGTGCTCAAGGAACACCCAGAACTGGTTCAGACCAGGCTCAGGGCCCACTTGCACAAAGAGAACAAAGACTTTTAGGGGTATAAGTACAGGACCCCTGACAACAGAAAATTAGATCATCCTGGAATCAAGAAGGAACCTCTGGCAAGGAGAAAGCTGAAACTGAAGAAGGAAGACTCTCCTGCTGTTGCTCTGCTGGACTGACCTGCTATTGCTTTGCTGCCAAGGAGAGGGGAAGGACTTTACTTTGTGCTGTGTCCCCTTGCTTGAAGGAATCTCCAGGGGCCTGAGAAGAGCTGGCTCCATGTTTCTGAAGTCCCAGGAACAAAATGACTTCACCCCCAGTTTCCCTGATCTCTACTGAGAGAGTTTTGTTCTTCCTGGAGTGTGTGGCCCATGTGTGGTGCCTCTGGAAGTTTTACCTCTGTTGGGGAGCTGAAAACCAAGCTTTTAAAGACTTTCTGCAAGTTTTGTCGCATCGCTTGCTTGCGGAGCGCATCCCCGACAGTGCGAGGTAATTCCCGCCGGTATGAAGGTGGAGATCGTTGCATCGCCTGTTGCTGCTGCCAGAGCCGTCGCACCCTTCGTTTGCGGGACACACCAGACCGGTGCGGGAAGATTACCATTGCTGCGAGTGTCGTCGCTGGGTGAGATCGCTGCACCGTTTGCTTGCGGACCGCATCACGTCGCTGCGAGTGTTGTCGCAGAAGCCATCGCATCGAGGAGCTGTGAGAGAGAGATCACCGCTGGTCCATGCATCGTCGCCCCAGAGATCATCGCAACTCCGAAGATCATCACATCGTGCCTTTGCGAGAGAAAACTTCCTACGGAACCTATGCATCGTAATCCATACAAGTCCACCTTCCTCCCCATACAGACCGGATTCGTTGCAACACGCCTGCTGCTGCAGCGAGGTTGTTGCATCGCCTCCCCAGGGTCTCAGGAGCAAGGCATCGCTTGTTTTCCACCGCACCAGCTTCTGATTTGGAACTTTGTCGCTTCTAAAAGGTACTGTTGGCAAAACGTGACACAATTGTGAACTTTTCACACAACTGTGGATTATTTTATCGCAACCTTAAGAACTCTTTTGCAACCATATTCTTGAACTGTGTATGTTGGATTTTTGTCGCTTTGGTCTTGTGGAGTTTATATTAAATACCTTTATTTTTCTAAACTGTTGTGAAGTCAGTTCGTGGTGTTTGCGTTGTGTTACTGTGAGTGTTTGTACAAATACTTTACACATTTTTTGGGATAAGCCTGACTGCTTGTGACAAGCTACCAAGGGGGTGAGCAGAGGTTATCTAAAGAGTGTTACCTCCTTACCCTGACTAGAAGCAAGGGTCCCTATTTGGACAGTGGTACCTGCCTCTGCCAACTAGAGACCCCCAGTTCTAACATTGTTGGTCAGCGGTGGGATTTGAACTTGTATTTGTATTAGACCCACAGTGATTGGTGTACATCACTAGAGAGTGTAGACCACTACGCCACCGCATACTACTGTTTTTTTTTGGTTGGTTCTATTTTTGAGTAACTCTTCTAAGCATCATGTCTGTGAATGGAAAGGCACTCAGTGAGGAGGCAGAAGTGGAATTGGAGTTTGTCATTGAGGATTTGTATTCCTACAAAGCAAAAGATCTTAAGAGATTCTGCCAAGAGTGTAGGTGCCCCGCAAAGAGCACCCTCAGGAAGGAGGAGTTGCAGAGAATCTTGAAGGCCTATTGGGAGGCACAAGAGGGAAATGATACAAGTACAGGGAATGGTTTTCAAATCATAGATCAGCCTGTGAGCAGAGTAGGCTCAAGGGCTGGCAGTAACCATTCCAGTAGGGGTTTCACTCAAGAAGAGTTAGAAGAAAATCGAAGAGCAAGGGACCATGACTTGGCGGTCCTGAAATTGAAAATGAAGCAATTGGAAATGGAAAAAGAGAATCAAAGAGCTGAGAGAGAAAGGGTGGCGGAGGAAAGTAAAAATGCCCGTGCCCTGGAGGAAAATAAATTGCTTTTGGCTCATGAGTTGAGCATGAGAGAACTAGAACTTAAACCCAAGGAGGTGGATGCCAGTTCAAATGGTGGCAGCGCACAGCCAGTGCAGGGGGTAAAGTATATATTCCCAAGGATCTGGTACAGAATTACAATAGGAGTGAGGATATTTATGCCTGGTTTACATCTTATGAAATTGCATTGAGAATGAATGGTGTTCCTTAACAACATTGGGGGCGGGCCTGTGGAAACATTTTGAGGCTTTTGGGAGGAGTGCTCTAGAGCCCTTAGAGATGGCAGGTGCCATGACCTACCCCAATATGAAGGAGGCCTTATGTCTCAGGTATGGCCTTACTCCAGAGCAGTATAGACTGCAGTTTAGAAACTCCAAGAAAAGAGAGTCAGGGACTTGGATGGAATGTGTGAATTTGTACTCACGTGCACTGGAACGTTGGATGAAGGGCAGTAAAGTAACTGATTTTAAGGAGGTTGTGGCATTTAATCAGTTGGGTGCACTTGAGTAGTCTTTGTGATCCAGAGCAGCGCCATCATCTTTTAGACAGCAAGCTGACAGACCCCATTGAGCTTGCTAAGGAGGCGGACCGCTGGACCAGTACCAGGGTCCACAGAGGAATCGTGGGTATCACAGCCAAAGGTGGGCAGTGTCCCCAGCAAAAGAGTGGGGGGACAAGGGTAACCAAAAGGAGTTCTCTCAAGGGCCCCAAAATAGTTCCCAGGGAAAGGAGTCCCAACACCCCAGACCCAAGCAGCCATGGCCCCCTAGGGGCAGATGGGAAAACAGAGGTCCCCCTACCTGCTTTCACTGCAATGAGGTGGGACATGCTATCAACAGGTGCCCCAAGAAACCCCCAGCACCCAATGGTGCTCCAGCCCCAGGGTTAGCAAGTGTAGCTTTGGGAGAGGATTTGATTTCAAGGGGGGAAGGAGAACTAGCGGTTATGACCCTTGTCTCTCTAGGAGACCAAGAGATGGTCCAGGAAACCTTACTGCCCCCTAACACTAAGAAATACGGGCAGAAGGTGATTATCAATGGGAGGGAGATAGAGGCTCTGAGAGACACAGGAGCCAGCGTGACATCCGTGAGGTGTCAGTGGGTGTTTGAAGAGCAGTGTATCCCCAATGTACTACGCCCGGTAGTTGCAGGTGATAGCTCAGTGCGCCTCTGCAAAGTGGCACGTGTTCCCTTTGAATGGGGAGGGGTCTCTGGTCTCTTGGAAGTTGTTGTCAGTGATGCCTTGCCTGTAGACTGTCTGCTAGGTAATGACCTGGAGAGTTCTCCATGGAAGGATGTAGAGCACAGAACTCATTTGAAGATGTTGGGTTTTCCTGCGTGGATCTGTGTGACCACGCATGCTATGGCAGCCAGTAGGGGTGATTCACCAGAAGTGGAGCCTGAAACAGTGGCCCAGAGACCTGCCAGGCGAGGAAGAGGCAGAGGGCGCGGGAAACCAGCCCCAGCCGTTCCCACAGTCTAGGAAGGAGCAGAACCTGAGGGGAATGCCCTGGAATCTACAGGGGAACAGGTGGCCGAACTGGGCGACCTGCCTGAGCTGACCCATTGGCAGCAAGAAAGTGGGACCTCCAGGGAGGAATTCTGCAAGGAGCAGAAAGAGTGCCCTTCTCTCGTTGGTATGCGGCAACAGGCTGCAGACCAGGCAGCAGGTGTAGCATCCAGAGATCATCTATTGGGAAGATGACTTGTTATATAGCGAGCCTAAGTTTGCTGAGCCCGGTGCAGCCCATGTGCTGGTGGTACCCACGCGCTTCAGGAACTTCCTAATGGTTGTGGCTCATGATGTGCCTCTCGCAGGACATCTGGGGCAAGACAAAACCCGAAACAGGCTTGTCACCCACTTCCACTGGCCCAAGATGAGGAAGCACGTTGGTTCCTTTTGCAGATCTTGCCAAACATGTCAGGCCAGTGGCAAGACTGGAGTGAACTGCAAGGCCCCCTCCAACCCTTTCCTGTGGTGAGCACCCCTTTCGAGCGGGTGGGCATCGACATTGTGGGGCTCCTGAACCCCAAGACAGCCTTAGGCAACAGGTTCATCCTGGTCTTGGTGGACCATGCCACCCGGTACCCGGAAGCAGTCCCTCAGGATAATCACAGCACCCGGGGTGGGCCGTGCATTGATGGGTATCTTTTCCAGTGTGGGGTTCCCCAGAGAGGTGGTCTCCGACCGGGATACCAACTTAATCTCTAGGTACATGAAGTCTCTGTGGGAGGAGTGTGGGGTAACTTATAATTTCACCACTCCTTACCACCCTCAAGGAAATGGGTTGGTTGAAAGGTTCAACCGCACCCTGAAAGGTATGATTATCGGCCTAGCGGAGCCCATGAGACGGAAGTGGGACGTCTTGTTACCATGTCTGTTGTTTGCCTACAGGGAGGTGCCTCAGAAGTCCTTGGGGTTCAGTCCCTTTGAACTCCTGTATGGCCACCCTGTTAGAGGACCTCTCACACTGGTGAAGGAGGGGTGGGAGAAATCCCGTGGGAAAACCCCCCAGGATGTGTTTAGCTATGTGCTGGCCATCCGCAACCAGATGCAATGCTTCAGGAAGCTCGCTCAGGAGAACCTGGAAGCTAGCCAGGAAGAAATGAAAAGATGGTACGACCAGAATACCACTCTGGTCGAATTTCAACCTGGGCTGAAAGTGTGGGTGATGGCGCCAGTGGAGTCTTGTGCGCTCCAAGACAAGTGGACTGGGCCAAATGAGGTGGTGGAGCGTAAGAGCGAAGTATCCTACCTGGTTAACTTTAAGACTCCCAGGCAACCCCTGAGAGTTTTGCATGTGAACCACCTCAAACCACACTTTGAAAGGGATGAAGTGACAATGCTCATGGCTCTAGATGCTGGAGGGGAAGAGGATAGTGATCCTCTCCCTGAACTCCTGGCAGCTAAGGATCAAGACAGGTCAGTGGATGGTGTGGTCCTCTCTCCCACCCTGACCCCAGAACAGCAGAGGGACTGTCGCCAGGTGTTGGGTCAGTTTTCCTCCCTGTTCTCCCTGACCCCAGGTGTCACCAATTGATGTGTCCATGATGTGGACACTGGAGATAGTCTACCTGTGAAACAGAAATTTTACAGGGTAGCTGACAAGGTCAGGGCTAGCATCAAGGAAGAGGTTTCCAAGATGTTGGTGCAAGGGGTAATTGAGCCCTCCAGCAGCCCCTGGGCTAGCCCAGTGGTCTTAGTCCCAAAAGCTGCTACGCCCGGTGCCACTCCAGAACTCAGGTTTTGTGTGGACTACCGTGTGCTCAATGCGGTCACCAAGACTGACGCACACCCCATCCCCAGAGCTGATGAGCTTGTGGATTGGTTGGGAGCTGCCCGGTTCCTCAGTACGTTTGATTTAACTTCTGGGTACTGGCAGATTGCCTTAACTGATGGGGCCAAAGAGAGGTCTGCATTCTCAACGCCAGAGGGGCACTTCCAGTTCTGAGTCATGCCCTTTGGGTTGAAGAATGGCCCTGCCACCTTCCAGATACTGGTTAACCAGGTACTGACCGGGATGGAGGAATTCAGCGCCGCATACCTGGATTACATTGCTGTGTTCAGCTCCACGTGGGAGGAACATTTGCAATACCTCGGTGAAGTGTTGAAGGCTCTGCAAAGGGCAGGCCTCAGTTTCAAGCCAGCAAGTGCCAGATAGGGCAGGGATCTGTGGTGTACTTGGGACACCAGGAAGGGAGCGGCCAGGTGGCGCCCCTACAGGCAAAGATTGATACCATCCTGGCTTGGGAGCCCCCCAAGACCAGGACAGAGGTGAGAGCCTTTTTAGATCTCACCGGGTATTACAGATGGTTTGTCAAGGGATATGGCACCATCGTTGCCCCCTTGACAGAGCTGACTTCCAAGAAGCAGCCGAGAAAAGTGAACTGGACCGAAGCCTGCCAGACTGCTTTTGATACCCTGAAGACTGTCATGTGCACAGCACCGGTGGTCAAGGCACAGATTTCTCCAGTTAGTTCATAGTGCAGACAGACGCTTCAGAGCATGGTGTGGGAGCAGTACTCTCACAGATCACTGAGGGCTGGGACCAGCCGGTAGCTTTCATTAGTAGGAGGCTACTCCCCAGGGAACAGAGGTGGAGTGCAATTGAAAGGGAAGCTTTTGCTGTGGTCTGGGCTTTGAAGAAGCTGAGGCCCTACCTGCTTGGGACTCACGTCCGTGTTCAGACAGACCACAGGCCCCTCAGATGGTTAATGCAGATGAGGGGTGAGAACCCAAAAATGTTGAGGTGGTCCATCTCCCTACAGGGAATGGACTTTACGGTGGAACACCGCCCTGGTACAGAATATGCCAACGCTGATGGTCTGTCCAGATTTTTCCGCCTTAGTGAAGAGAACTCCCAAGAGGGTTGGCAGTTCTCCCCACAATCAGCTGGAGGGGACACGTGTTAGACCTGGCATCTTTGGCGTGGTTGCCCCCTATCTTTTTGCCTCTACATCCTGTAATTTTTGATGCTGTGCTGGATTTTGTTTTTGCTGGTTTAGATGCTTTGGACACTCTGCCACTGCTAATCAGTGTCAGAGTGTAAGTGCTCCCTGTGTAAATTGTTACTGTGATTGGATATACATGATTGGCATATTTGTATCACCAAGAAGTCCCTAGTAAAGTGCACTGGGTTTGCCAGGGCTGGTGATGACAAATACTACTTTATGGGCCTGCAGCACTGATTGTGCCACCCACATGAGTATCCCTAAAATGGTGTCTCAGGCCTGCCACCGCGATGCCTGTGTGCAGTCTGTGAACTGCCATGTCCTCCTGGTCAGTGGAGACACTGACCAGGCCTAACCCTTCCATTTCTGTGCACATTGGTCACCCCTATGGAAGACCCGGGGTACCCCCCTGGGCAGGGTGCAGTGTATGTGAAAGGTAGAGCATGTACTAGTGCAGGTGACATGCTTTGGTTGAGAATGGCAGCGATTTTCGTTTTTCACTATTGTAAGGCTACCTTGCCCATAGGCTATCATGGGGAATGCTGGCTACAGTGGCTACCAGAATATCTTCCCATAGGAGCAAGGTAGGACATAAAAGTCTGGTATCCCTGAACTCAGAATTTAATAACACATCTTTTAGGAAAGGTGGTTTTTAACTCCTGTGTTTGAGAACAGCACTTTTAGAAAGTTGCTGTTCTGACCTTTCTGTGTGCCTTGGCCTGTTTGTGAATTGACTGTCTGGTTTGAGAGTGACAGAGGCTGGGGAGCCCCCCAGGAGGCTGACTGGGTCAGCCCTGGACTAAATGACTGCATTTGCAACTTGAGTGGTGGGAGGAGGTAACGCCTGGGCCTGAATAGGGCTGTGCCTGACTTCCACAATGCTGGCTCCACCTCCTGCTGGGCGGCTGATGACCTTGACCCTCACTCTGAAAGGAAAGGAGAAGCCAGGAAAACAAAGTGCTCAAGGAACACCTAGAACTGGTTCAGACCGGGCTCAGGGCCCACTTGCACAAAGAGAACAAAGACTTTTAGGGGTATAAGTACAGGATTCTGACAACAGAAAATTAGATCATCCTGGAATCAAGAAGTGACCTCTGCCAAGGAGGAAGCTGAAACTGAAGAAGGAACTCTCTCCTGCTGTTGCTCTGCTGGACTGACCTGGACTGCCAAGGACAGGGGAAGGACTTTACCTTGTGCTGTGTCCCCTTGCTTGAAGGAATCTCCAAGGGCCTGAGAAGAGCTGGCTCACTGTTTGTGAAGTCTCAGGAACAAAGGGACTTCCCTGAACTCTACTGAGAGAGTTCTGTTCTTCCTGGTGTGTGTGGCCCATGTGTGGTGCCTCTGTAAGTTGCACCTGTGTTGGGGAGCTGGAAACCAAGCTTTTAAAGACTTTCTGCAAGTTTTGTCGCATCGCTTGCTTGCGGAGCGCATCCCCGACAGTGCGAGGAAATTCCCGCCGGTATGAAGGTCGAGATCGTTGCATCGCCTGTTGCTGCTGCCAGAGCGTCGCACCCTTCATTTGCGGGACACACCAGACCGGTGTGGGAAGATTACCATTGCTGCGAGTGTCGTCGCTGGGTGAGATCCCTGCACCGTTTGCTTGCGGACCGCATCACGTCGCTGCGAGTGTTGTCGCAGAAACCATCGCATCGAGGAGCTGTGAGAGAGAGATCACCACTGGTCCACGCATCGTCGCCCCAGAGATCGTCGCAACTCCGAAGATCATCGCACAGTGCGAGGAAATTCCCCCCGCTACGAAGGTTGAGATCGTTGCAGCGCCTGTTGCCGCTGCCAGAGTTGTCGCTCCCTTCGTTTGCGGGACGAACCAGACCGGTGCGGGAAGATTATCATCGCAGCGAGTGTCGTCGCAGAGCCTATCGTCGCTGGGTGAGATCGCAGCACCGCTTGCTTGCAGACTGCATCACGTCGCTGCGAGTGTCGTCGCAGACGCCATCGCATCGAGGAGCTGCGAGAGAGAGATCACCGCTGGTCCACGCATCGTCGCCCCGGAGATCGTCGCAACTCCGAAGATCATCGCATCGTGCCTTTGTAAGAGAAAACTTCCTACGGAACCTACACACCGGAATCCATACAAGTCCGCCTTCCTCCCTATACAGACCGGATTCGTCGCAACACGCCTGCTGCTGCAGCGGGGTTGTCGAATCGCCTCCCCAGGGTCTCAGGAGCAACGCATCGCTTGTTTTCCACCGCACCAGCTTCTGCTTTGGAACTTTGTCGCTTCTAAAAGGTACTGTTGGCAAAACATGCCGCAACTGTGAACTTTTCACGCAACTGTGTATTATTTTATCGCAACCTTAAGAACTCTTTTGCAACCATATTCTTGAACTGTGTATGTTGGATTTTTGTAGTTTTGGTCTTGTGTAGTTTAGATTAAATACCTTTATTTTTCTAACTGTTGTGTAGTCAGTTTGTGGTGTTTTCGCTGTGTTACTGTGAGTGTTGGTACAAATACTTTACACATTGCTTTTGGATAAGCCTCACTGCTTGTGCCAAGCTACCAAGGGGGTGAGCAGAGGATATCTAAAGAGTGTTTCCTCCTTACCCTGACTAAAAGCAAGGGTCCCTATTTGTACAGTGGTACCTACCTCTGCCAACTAGAGACCCCCAGTTCTAACAGTAATGATCTGGCCCCGCTGAGCTTGGGTGCCGGAATGGGGCCTGGGGGGCAGAGGTCCCTGTGGGAGGAGAGCGTCCTCTTGGACCTTTCCTGCAGGCCTGTAAATGTGAATGTGGGGAGAAGGTAGACAGGCATGCAAGGTCTGGTTGTTAAGAAGGCCAAGAAGGCAGGGCCACATGTCCTCTGGAAATTGGCTGGCAATAGTGGAGGGGAGCAAAGAACTCTGGCCATTTCTGCAGGGGGTCTAGGTCTGGGGATATTTACACCCCATCATTACCACAATGGGAGGGGCTCTCTCTTGAAGAGAAGAGCAGAGGCAAATGATCCAGGAAACAGAGGCCAGGTGGGCAGCCATGTGTGAGGCCAGGGAGAGGGTGGGCCTGGGAGACGCTGAGTGGTGGGACGAGGCGGGGAGGAGTTGGGGGACTAGGGTAGCTTTCAGGAACAGGAGCAGGAACCGGCAGGGTTTAAGTGGGTGTGGGTTGCTGCTGAGCGGCAGCCAGGCAGGAGGGAAGGGACATCCAGCATGGCAGTGAGGCCCGGTAGTGCTGGGGACCACCCAGGTTGGAGCAGGCTGGGGGAAGTGGGGGGTCACACCCGGCGGCAGAAGCCAGGAAGGGGAGGGTGATAACGGCGGAGCGCACAACAGGTATGGGATGCCGGCCAGAAGCAACAGGGGGGTCCGCGGCAGCCAACCAGCCACCGAGGGAGCACGCAAAACCGACAGATGGGAGGAAGTGTGCAAGGAAGAGTAGGAAAGTTGTGAGAGAGCAAAAGAGAATGGTACAGGAGAGAGTGGCTGAGACTGAGTTAGTGTTGGATTATTAGGAGGAGAGTGACAAGTGGGAGGAAGATAAATTGTGTGACGATGGGGAGGGAGAGAAAGGGCCCCCCGGGATCCCAGAGAGGTCAAACAGGAAACTTGGTGTTTTTCAGGAGAATACTACGAGCAAAGAGAAGGCAGTGCAGCAGAAAAAGACCAGCTGCCGGGTCAGCAACAAGGAGACCCAAGGAGGACCCTCAGGTACGGAGGAGTGGTGGACAGCTTTGGGGGATGGGGCTGTGGGTAAAAAGGGAAAATCCTGCCAGTCTGTAGGTGTGGGGGAAGGAAAGATAAGGGAGTTGGGGCAAACTAAAGATGAAGCAACAGCACAAGAGGAACACAAAGGAAGCAGGGGCATCACGTTTGGTAGGGGCAGGTGCCCAGATGGACAAGACTGAAGGGGAGGACGATAAGGAGGACAAGACAGGGGACAAACATCACAAAAAACTGTCATATATGGGTTTGGAGATCGCTCAGATAGGACACGAAACAGGATTTGGAAGCACAAATATGTAGAGGTCTTTAAACTGTTACACAGGAAAATACAGGCTAAGGAGGGGTCAATGGAGGAAAAATTAGAATTGACGAGAAGGCAGAGAGTACCCATAAATATGGAAAATTGGACCTCGGCATCCTGATCTTTGCCAGTATATACTGTGAGAAATACCTGGACAGAGTGATTGCTCTGCTGAAATATATGGACATAATAAGAAAGGCTCAGATGCATTTTGGGGGTTTCGCATGGCTCAGCTATGACAAAGAGTTTAGGGCCCGAGTTAGTGTCAACCCTGATAAGCCTTGGGGGAGGTGGATCAGGAGTTGTGGATGCAGTGGATGTTGTCCACACAATCAGCGGCATCCACTCATACTGCTAGCGGTCTGCCGGTGACCTATTGGTCCTTTCAGGCACGTCCCGCCCAACGAGGGGCGGGTGGAGTTAGTTTGGGGGCAGGTGCTACCAGTATCAAGTCAAAAGCGATAGGAGGAACAAGGGGCCTGCTGGAATTTTAAAAAAGGTTTCTCTTCAAGAATAAATGCTCCTTCCTGCGCGCTTTTTTTTTTTTTTTTTTAATTTTTGAAAACCTTTATTGAGCACGATTCATAAGACAAATACGGGCCTACAACCATCCGGCCGGCCTCGACACTTATGTAGCTCGGTAGCAAAGTATACATCCACTCGGGAGCACGTCAGCATGTAGAAGCTTACGATATGTGTTACAGTAAATCCGCGCGTCCCAAGTGTCAGGAAGTAGTAAGGTTAATTTTAAATAATTTTATATATAAGGAGATACAGAAGCTAGAACGGATCAGTGTACAGTACATACATCCAAGTAATAAATGGGCAACGTCCATCAGGAGATTCCACTTACAATAAACATATCTAAAATGGCGGCACAAATCCAGGATATCAGGATGACAAAACATAGTGAAATGTGCCCCCTAGCCGTTACCCTCCTAACACCAATCCCACCCACTGACCCGGGAAAAAGCGTATAAGAAAGAAAAACAGAAAAAGAGTAAAAGAAGGCCCATAGAAACAAAAAAAGAACCGATGAAGACCCCCCACCCTACACGCATGCCGAGGCTATGGCCTACCCCCCCCTTAGCAGTGTGTCTGTCGCCCCAAAAAGAGAACCCGAAATATAGAGTACAAGCGAAGAAAGAAAAGAAAAAGTCCATAAATGCACGGTAGCACATAGGGAGAGAGGGAAGAATACACTACCCTACTACCCCCAGGAAAAGGAAAAGTGGGGAGGAGCCCACCCAGCAACCGAACTCCCGGCTTCCCTCACCGTCAATATCTCCCGCACCACATACAATACAATGACTAAAAACTGTACTCCCAGTCGATCAGAAGCAGTAACACCCAGTACCTCAGTCCAGCACAAGTCCCCCCCCAGCAGGTGAAATAAACAACAGGAGAAATCGACAGTAACGTGCAGCAGAAAAACAGGACATTAAAGACTACTCAGCCAATAGCATAAAACACGTTTCAGTCCAGGTCCTCGCCAGCCGATCCAATCAATACAACAACAGATAATCCCTCAACCCTGTCCGGACCGGCAGAAGTTCTCCAGGCCTGTCCATTGCTGCGAGGCGCCTGTAACCAGGACAAAGAAGCAAGATGGCCGCTTACGAGGAGAGGGGACAATGAAGACTCCTTGTGCCGCAGGGACCCAAACAGTGCAAAAACAGACCTCAGGGGCTCCAATGATAGAGGCAGCGAGGGGGACAGGCAACGAGGAAAAGGAGCTGCCGGGCCCCGGTGGATAGTTTGTAGGCAGAGTCGTCGCGTAGAAAGTAGAGGGTGCCTCTGCAACTGTTACATCGTCAATGGACAGACTCGTTACCTCGTAGCCAGGAGAATGCCTCACCGCCTTCTCTACATTCGGCAACATTGTATCCCCTCCAGGTTGGAACAGGGGCGGCGGGGGATCATCCAGCCGGGATCGCCCCATGTCTAGCAGCGCTTCATCAAGTCTCCGGACCAGTGCCCGGGCAGTGCTCCGCATTTCAGCCCTCAAGTCCATGAGAGCGGCCAGGATGTCTCCGCAGGTCGGGTCACTCCGTGTCGGAAGCCGGTCCGCATTATCCCCCCGTTCACTCGATGCGGTCACCGGCACCAGGGCATATGGGCCCCCAGTCACTGCAGACCCAGGATCAGTCCATGCCTGCTGCGCACAATAAATGGCGATACGGGGGTGAGAGCGGCATCTGAAGAAGCAACAGCGTAGCCGCCGGGGGAACTCCGTGAGCAACTCGGAGGCAGCACAGGATGGGAGTCCTCCACGTTTCCCGTGGGTAACAGCCGTCCACTTCAGGGAAGACGCTCCAAGATGGAGTCCGCCTGTGTCTCAATGGAGTGGCAGGGGAGAGCTAGCCGTGGGGGGGCTTCAGCGTCGTCTACACCACAAGCTGCGCGAAGGAGAGTCTGACCCAGTTGGAAGGGTCCGACTCCGGTCGTCCGGGCAGCGCTCTACGCCCCCGTGGTCTACAGCGTTGCACCAACTCGTCTCCCCATCCACGTCTCACGGCGTCCAGCGGCGGCCATCAGCGCAGGGTCCAGGGGAAGCGCCAGAGGTCGGAAAAACACCGAGTCTGCCACCAATTCCGCCGGTAAAGGTACCGGAAGAACGCCAGTCACTTCAGCGCCAGTATTTCACTGTGGTAGGACGGCGCAGGTCAGGATAAATGATCAGGATGTCCAAAAGAAACCAGACGGCTTGCGGAGCCGGGAGCTCAAGCGTCCGTCCCGTCCGCCATCTTGGCTCCTCCCCTCCTGCGCGCTTTTGAGATATTCAGTACATTCTTGCAATGGGTGGGTAGAAAGGGGGGTCCGCCAAGGCTGTGCAATGGCACCCCTACTCTTCTCACTATTTATTAATGGGATTGTGGGGAGGATGTTAGATGTTGGTGTAGATGCACCTTCGTTAGCGGGCGTCAGGGTCCCGATCCTGATGTTCGCTGACGATACCCTAATTATGTCAAAGACTCCTGCAGGTTTACAGCGTGCCCTAAACATATTTGATGATTTTTGTAAAGAGCACGGCCTTGAAGTAAATGTGGGTAAGACGAAGCTAATGGTCTTTTCCCCGCGCCATAAAGCCCACCCTAGGGTATTCCTGAATAATACTAAGCTAGAGGTGGTTAGGGAGTTCACATACCTAGGGGTCCAAATAGCAGATGGCCTGGGTTGGTCACATCATCTGGAAAAAACGGCATTAAAACATCAGCAAATCTCAGGGGCATTACGGGGGGAACATAGAAAATCTAAAACCAAACCCATCAAGCCTGTCCTCATAGTGTATGATGCAAAGGTTCTAGGTGCGGCCCTATATGGTGCAGAGTTGTGGGCCTGGGAAAAGTTATCGACCTTACAGACATCAGAGAACAGGTTCCTTAGAGGAATTACAGGTGTACCCCAGAGCACCCCCCTAATTCCACTGCTTCTTGATCTAGGTAGACGATCAATTAGTGATAGAGCGCGATTGCGCCCCATTCTCTACTGGAGACGTCTTTGGACAACTCCAGAGATTAAGCATTACGCAGATGGATTCCTGGCAATAATTAAGGAAGATAATTTTCATAAGATCAACTGGCTAAAAAATCTAAGGGCCATGTTAATTAAACTGGGCCTTTTTAATCTTTGGACCAATCCACAGGGGGAAGTCTTTCCAAGTAAAGAAGCCCTCAAGTCTCTCTATATTGGGATTGGGTAGATAGCAGCCTCCTGAGGGGCACAAGATCTGATTCTATGGCTGGCCGCTTTCTGGAAGTCAAAATCTGTCCTATTCTAGAAAACTATTGGGACAGTATTACTGCCCCATTGGACAGGAAGTTAGTCTGCCAGTTAAGGTCTGGATCCCTTCCGTTAAAAATATTAACTGCAGGATGGCAGAGTTCGATCTCTATGTGTTGCCCAGCGTGCAAAGCTGCTACAGAAAGTCTAGGCCATTTTTTATTTGTCTGCGATGCTTATTCGTTACCAAGGAGGGTATGGTTAACTCCAGTTTGTAAAAATCTTGGGACACGACACAGTGTAGTGGCTATGAGAATCCTGTGCACATCCACTCATGAGTCGATCGTTCTTGGAGTGGCCAAATATCTGGGGTGGGCTTGGTCAATCAGGCGGAGGTTGATAGGTAGGCTTATTTAATCTAAGGTAATTTTTAATGTAATTCTAATGCAATTTGTTCTTATTTTTGTGTGCAATTCTTATTGTCTAGTATTGTATGAGCTTGCACAACTGTTTTTTAGAATATGTATATGTATAATGATGAATGAATTAACTGTTTTTATCTGTATTGTATTTGATTATATGTTGTGCTTTTATGAGAAGCTATCTCGAATAAAGCTTGTACTACTACTACTGCAATGGGTGTTAATCAAGAAGAGTGGCCACAAGGAGGTGTCGCATTACCTGGACGATTTCCTGTTCGTTGGTAGAGAGGGCTAGAGAGACTGTAAAAGAGTGTTACAGCAGTTTGAGGAGTTGACACAGACCTTTGGGGTATCTGTAGCACCAGAAATGACAGCTGGGACCAGCTGTAGGTTGACATTCCTTGGCATCAAAAATGAACTATGTGCAATGGAAGGCACGTTTGCCCCAAGAAAAAGTGGATGACATGCAGGCATTTTTGTCACAAGTGATGGAAGAAAAGATTATTGAGTTTAGGGCGGGTCAGAAGTTGGTGGGTTTCCTGAATGCTGCGGGCAGCGTGTGGAGGACATTCTTCAGGCGGCTTGGCATGGCCATGTCAGGTGCAGTACTGCCACATCACACGCTCAGGATCTCGATGGGGGTCAGGGCAGATCTGAGAGTGTGGCAGATATTTTTAGATGATTTCAATGGCGTCTCATTGGATTTTGTGGAAGAGAACACACACTGGCAGGTGCAGATATTTTTTGATGCCGCTGGCGCTTCAGGCTTTTGTTAGTTCTGGGACGGGCGTTGGTGTGCCGAGAAGTGGCCGGCTCTTCAGTTGAGTCAGGGGCGGAGCATTGCTTTATTGGAGTTTTTTCCAACATTAGTGGTGTGGGGCAGGGAGCTGCAGAACCGGATGGTACTTTTCCACATAGACAATACCACAGTGGTTGAACTGGTGAAGGAAAGAGGGATCTAAAAGCGTTGACTGTTGCGCAGGTTCATGACAAGTTGTTTACGGTTGAATGTAGTTTTTTGTGAAAAACATGTGCCTGGGGCTAGGAATGTTGTGTGGGATGCTTTGTCTCGTTCCCAGTGGCAGTGGTTTTGGAGATCGGCACCTGGAGCAGAGCAGTGCAAGACGAAGTTGCCGGATGACATCTGGGCCTGGGGGGCGGGGGAAGTGAGAGTAGTAGGCCTGGTTGAGAAATCACTGGCAGAATCAATTCACAGAGTTACAGGCTGGCTTGGTCCGAGTGTGGAGAATTTTTGGGTCCTGGAGTGGCATCAAAGAAAATCACTCGAAAAGAGGCAGAGCAAGGAGTTCTGAGTATTGTGGTACTTTGTATTGATAAGGGGCTGTTGCAAACGACCATAGCTGGGAAACTGGAAGGGATAGCCTTCTACAATAAACTGTATCTGGGTTTTGATCCTGCTAAGGATGAAATGCAGAGCAGGATGTGAAAGGCTGGGGGTGGGAGCAGGGGATGGGGGGATGGTGAAGGGAGTCATTACTTTTGAGTTGTTGAAGGAGTAGCTGGGGTCTCATCGGTTTGCTGTTAGGACGCAGTGGAGGTGGACATATTCAGGCTGTGTCACGGATGGGCAGATCCAACCCTCGGGGGTAAAGGTACCCTTGTGAATGAGGGCAGAGGGCAGGATGCAAGGTGTAGCCGAAGAAAGGCAAGAGAAGATGTTTAAGAGGGATGTGGTCAACCCCACGCTGATACTCCCAGGAGGCATAGGAAATGTAAACTACTGCGTAAAAAAGAGCCTATAAAATATGTGTTTTACAGTACCAACTGTCGTTCTTTACCAAAACACAAATACGACATTTTCAACCTTCTAGTTGACAATAACCCCAGCGTCCTCTTTTTAACTGAAACATGGTTACACGACAGTGCCGGACCGGACGTTGCTGCCGCCCTTCCTGACAACTATGCCATTGCCAGGATAGACAGGAACAAACAGCTTGGGGGAGGTATCGCAATTATTTTTAACAGAGATCTAAAATGCACTCTGGAACCAGTAGCTATCCCAGACTGTGAAGCGGGCCTTTTCAAAATCTCCTTGAACCCGAATTTCACGATGTCAGGCCTTCTGATATACCGCCCCCCGGAAACTCTTCTCATTGGGCATCTAATTTAGCCAATTTTATCACCCCACATTATATCACATTAAGTAATTTTTCTCTGTTGGGCGACTTAAATTTGCACCTAGAGGACCCTTCCATTACCTCTTGTTCACATTTACTTGACGACTTGAAAGCGTTAAATTTGTCCTTGATTAACTCTGAACCCACTCACACAGCCGGCCACCTGCTGGACCCTTTAATCTCCAATATTAAAGAGCTAAAATGTCTTGCTACCACGCCAATATGCTGGTCGGACCATCATTTAATAAAATTCTGCATTACTCTCCCATCCACCCCCAACGTGCAACACGTCCCTCCAAACACATCGAGGAAAAATTGGAAACTAATGGACTTAGGAATGCTAAACTCGGTCCTAAAAAACAACCCTCCGAGTAACAGCCAAAACATGGACAGCTTAGCGGCTGATGCACAAAATTGGCTCAGCGATGCCGCTAACCAATGCTTGCCCTCTTCTCGCATTAAAGGGAGCAGACACCGCCACCCGGCTCCATGGTTCAATGATAGCTTGAAAATTGAGAAATCTAAATGTAAAGCGCTTGAACGCAAATGGCGAAAAAACTACGCCCCTGACGCCAAAAAAAACTATCATGAAGCCAGGAACCTTTACCACACGGCCTGTGCTAAAGCACGAGCCACTTTCGCTTCAAAAACCATCATGGAAGCCACTAATATGCCAAAAACTCTTTTTAACAAAGTGAAAGAACTGGCTGGTGCTTACACTACAGCTGAAGCACCCCCATTAAACACTCAACAATGCCAGGCTTTAGCATGCTTCTTTACAGAAAAAATTGATAAAATTATCCTAGACATTAATGCCAATAACAATGAACCATCCTCTTACTCTGACTCAGAACTGACTCCCTCATGTGCCAATACATTGGAATCCTGGCCTGCCTTTTCAGTAGACCAACTGAAATTGATTCTCAAGACCATTAAATCCGGCTCTCCTAGAGACCCTATTCCAGTTAAAATTATTAAGCAACTGGATGACAGTGCCTTGGAAATCATTGTAAACCTTCTGAACTCCTCTCTTGACCTTGCCACTGTCCCAGCCCTATGGAAATATGCCATGGTTACGCCTCTTTTAAAAAAAAACACAGCAAATCCGGATATCCTTGCCAACTACAGACCTATATCCCTGCCTTCTCCAAATGTATGGAGCGACATGTGCACTCAGCTCTATCTAATTTTGCAGAAGAAAATTCACTTCTACACCCCTCTCAGTCAGGTTTTAGGGCAGGCTTCTCCACAGAAACCGCCCTGCTTGGAGTTACTGAACAGCTTCGAAAGCTTCTTGATCAAGGTCAGCCGGTCGCTCTCGTGCTGTTAGATCTGAGCGCGGCCTTCGACACCATTTCCCACGGAAATCTCATCAAGGAACTGCATAGAAATGGTGTACGCGGAAAGGCCCTTGATTGGATCCGTTCTTTCCTGACGGAACGAACCTTCCAAATTACCTCTTCAAGAGCCTCTTCGGATACCCTACGAGCACCCCATGGAGTGCCTCAGGGATCTATTCTGAGCTCTATTTTTTAATTTATACCTCAGACCCCTGGCCGACCTTGCTGAAAAATCTGGTCTTACCCTGATGACTTACGTCGACGATTCCCAAATCATCTTTTCCCTATCCGAATCCTGTCCAAACTCCCCCTCTCTACTCAAAGCAAGACTCCAAAACATCCTGAATTGGATGACGAGTAACCAGCTAAAACTCAACGGGGACAAGACAGAGATCTTGGTCCTGGGAAAGCATCAAGAACTGTGGAATCCTCTTCATTGGCCTGATCAGATGGGCGCTTTTCCTACCCCGGTGACCCATGTTCGAAACCTGGGTTTTATTCTGGACAACTCTTTGTCCATGAATCAACAGGCCAGTAAAGTTACTGGTCTATGCCTCACCATAGTTAAATGGTTGAGGAAAATCCTCTGGATGCTGCCTCTTGCCACACAAAAGACCGTAGTCAATGCCCTTATAACATCCCGGCTTGACTACGGCAACATTCTGTACCTGGGCGTTAACAAAGCAGTAGTCGGCCGACTACAATTGGTCCAGAATGCAGCAATCCGCCTACTGTGCAATATTCCAAAAAACACTGGAGTCTCAAGTCATCGCCGGGAACTTCATTGGCTCAGGGTTGAAAACAGAATCCGTTTTAAAGCCCTGAACTACATGTTCAGAATTAAAGCAGGCACGGCACCTAAATACCTCCTAGCTCTAGCCCACCCTTACACTCCCAAGCGTAACCTCCGGTCGCAATCAGCGGCCAATTTTTGTGTGCCGAGATTCAAACTGGCAAGAGTAGGTGGCAGATCTTTTGCACACCTAGGACCTTCCCTCTGGAACACCCTCTCTCCATTTATCCGAAAGGAGGAAAATTACGCCAGGTTTAGAAGGCATGTCAAGACCTGGCTATTTGATCAATAACTCTCAAACAGCCTCCTTCCTTCTCCTGTCTTTCTACTAGCTGAATCTAGGCGCCGGGAAACCCTTTTTGGGTAGATGTTGCTCACTACAAATTGAAAAAATAAAATAAATAAAATATGTGAAGGTGAGAAGGGATGTATGGAGAAGTTTACAGCAAGAATGGGGAGGATTGAAACTGGTGAGACAGTTGGAGAATGGATGAGGGGTATGGGTTATTTATTGTTGAATAAAGTTATATAGTTGCATTGTTATTTTTAATAAATGTTTGGAGTACCCTTGTCCTAATAAATGGCCTTTTATGCTTCAAGTCAGCGTGGAGTGTAGTTATTGCACCATGTCAGCCCCCAGGGTAAGCAGGGTTGCAGACTAGTCTTCCCCCAAGGGGCTTCGCACTGGCTGGAAGGACAAGGTTGGGAAGGTCATTAGGGAGGGTTTAGGGGAAGGCCGGTGGTGCCTATAAAGGTGTTAGGGAGGGAGGCTCCGGCCTCTTCCCAACACCTCACACTACCGTGTTAGGGAGGGTTTGTTAAAATTGATCCACCCACCCACCCTGCAGTTTAAAGAGGGAGAATAGGTGAGAGTTAAGTGTGCCACTTTAGGACAGGTTATATGGCTTCAGGGTTGCAGAACTTTGGAGGGGTGAGTCAAGGATGGGCGGAGCCGCCCTTTCAGGGGGGAATGTACACAGCTGAATGAGGGCGGAGCGCAGGATGCAAGGTGCAGCAGAAGAAAGGCAAGAGAGGATATTTAAGAGGGCTGTGAAGGTGAGAAGGGATGTATGGAGAAGTTTACAGCAAGAATGGGGAGAAGTGAAACTGGTGAGACGGTTGGAGAATGGATGAGGGGTATGGGTGATTTATTGTTGAATAAAGTTATAGAGTTGCATTGTTATGATTATTAAATGTTTGGAGTTATGATAACCATATCCTAATTAATATATTTATTTTTGGGGTTTGTATAGCGCTTGAATTACCCCCGCAGGGATATCTCTGCACTTGCAGATATACAGGAGAAAGCTGGCGCAGCCATGATTCTAAAACAGAACAGTTTTCAGAGACTTTCTGAACTGATGGTGGTCCGGGCATTGCCTCAGCGAGATGGGAAGCTGATTACAATAGAGGGGAGGAAGACGCAAGAAAGCTTTCCCGCCAGTCCTTGACTTCTTGACCCGAGGAACCACCAGAAGAGATTTGGAGCCAGAGCGGAGCTCCCTAGAAGGAGTGTCGCAATTAAATTTCTCGGTGAGGTAAACTGGGCTGTTACCATACACCGCCTTAGGGACGATTCAGCAAACCTTAAACCTTATACGTTTCTGCACCGGCAGCCAATGGAGCTGTTGAAGAAGTGGAAGGGAGGCCGTTCTGTAAGGAGCATTTAGTAAGTGACGCGCCGCTGTGTTCTGGACTACCTGTAGACGGTCCAGCGATGACTCATCAGCTGAGGCCAGCAAGGCATTGCAGTAGTCCATTCTGCTCAATACCAGAGCCTGAATAAGAGTTTTTCGTGTAGAGTCTGGAAGGAAAGGGACGACTTGTCTCAGCAGACTAAGCACATGGAAGCAGGAACCAACAGTATGGGTTGCATGTTCTTTCATGTTCAAGGGCTGCTCAATGCAAACCCCTAGATTTTTTAATACTGTCTAAGGCTCAGGGGAGCTACCCAGCTCTTCAGGCCACCATTCCAGTGACCACAACAGTGAGGCCTCTCCAAAGATCATAATCTCAGTCTTCCCAGCGTTTAGTTGTAAAAAATTATTACGCATCCATTGGGAGATTGCTAACATACTGGAGAAGAAGGTAGACTGAGTGGAGGGGGTGTTTTTGTTAACTGAGAAGGTAAGCCGGGTGTCATCCGCATATGATATTGGCGTAAACCCATAAGTCCACAAGAGGTCGGCCAGGGGAGCGACATAGATATTAAACAGAGCGGGGCTTACACGTGACCCTTGGGCACTCCCTTGTTCAGTTCCCTAGTTTTAGATAGAAAAGGTCCCAGGTTGTCAGAGCGGTTGGAAAGGAAGCTTGTCATCCATCGCAAGGCCATTCCACCAATTCCAGATTCCTCCAGTCTCCTGAGCAGAATATGGTGGTTGACCGTGTCGAATGCGGCGGAGAGATCTAACAGCACCAGGAGAGTGGAGTGGCCCATATCTAATACTAGCCTGATGTTGTCCGTGACAGCCACCAGGGCTGTCTCCGTGCTATGCTTGGGTCTAAAGTCTGACTGCGATGCGTCAAGGCTGCCTGAAGATTCGACATGGTCTGTAAGGTATTTGTTAATATGCTTTTCCAAGAGTTTGCTCAGGAGAGGTAGGAGAGAAACTAGTCATAATTTAGAAAGGTCTTCCATAGAGGCCTTTGTGTTTTTACGAATCGGAATGACTTGTGCCGCCTTCCATTCAAGTGGAAGATGACCCTCCTTCAATGAAAGATTAAGCAGGGAACAAATGGGAGAGCTGAAAGTTATTTGGCCAAGGAGGAGGAGATTTTAGCTAGTATAACATCGATCCTGACTTCACAGTGTAATAAGGCTTCAACTTCTTCACGAGTCGGGGGGGGGGGTGGAGAGTTCTCCAGCAATTGCCCCTTCGAACAGGGAGAAGAGTTGTAGGTCATGTCGACCGACTGTGAACTGTCTGCAATGATAATCTTGTTATATATAAGATGAATTTTCTGTATAAAATTTTCTGCTATAGTATCACTGAGGGCATGAGATGGGTGCTTCCTCCAGATAACAAGCCTTGAGATTAGTAAAAGATTTCAGGATCTAAAATAGAGCTTTGGTTGCATTCCCTGCCTGATTTAGCTGTTGGGCGATGAAGGATTTCCGTGCCATTTTAATATTTTTATGATACTGAGAGAGAGATATCCTATATTTCTCTTTATCATTTATGTGATGGGTACATCGCCATTTCCTCTCCAGCTTTTTGTAGTGGCATTTTTCCTTTCGGAGCTCAGGTGTGAACCAGGCCGCCTGAGTTTGTCTAGGCTTACTGGGTAGACTTTATAAAGGGGCAAGCTTATCAATGGCAGATCTAGCCAGATCATTAAAGCGGGCTTGACCCTCCTCTACGTTCTCGGGTTCACTGTCCCAAGACAATGGAAAGACATCTGAGAAAGCATTGGGATGATTTTAAGCCATTGTCTATAGAGGCGTTTGGGGCCTAAGCCAAGTGTCACCTTTCTTCTAGGTCCCTGGACTTGGAAATCAATGAGTGCATGGTCTGAGCAACTAAGTTGCCGTGGGGCTTCACATGCAATGTGGGACAATTTGGAGAAAATAATGTCCAGTGTATGCAAAGCTTCAAGCGTTGGACCATCATTGATTTGGTTAGGTCTATTGGGGCGAGGTCAGCTAGAAGGGAGGCCCTCTCTGCATTGTCCAGGCATTCACTATGCACATTAAAATCTCCCAGTAGTAAGACATTTGATAGAGATGACATATGGTTCAATCAGTTCCACAAGCTGAAGGGAAAAATTGGCCAGGGGACCCGGGGGCCGATCAACTAAAGCACTCTTTCAGCTTTAATGTGGAAGTAGATCTATCTGGAAGCCTAAGATTTCAATCTCGTCATTACACCTGTGCTCCAATATGGTGACTTTAGCATTATCATTAAAGACTACGGCTATCCCACCACCCACTTTAGACTGTCTGTCTAATCTTTGAATCCTATAGCCCTCCGGGAGTGCTATCGTAATTGAAGGGATGGAGCCAGGCTTCAGCCATGTTTCTGTCAGAAAGCCTAGGTCCGGTTTCTCAGAGGTAAGCAAGTCCCATATCTTAGTCGCGTGTTTTGGTAGGGATCTAACATTGACAAGGAAACCTTTCCAATCTTGACTGGAATCGGTCATGCTAGCCCTGTATTCTGTCCTATATTTTTACCAGCTTGAATCAGCTCTGGGTAAGATTCTATGCTCTGATACCTACATAATTTACATGAGAAAGGGCCTTTCAGAGAGCTGAGCCTCTTCGCCCAGTCATGAGAGTGAGAATAGCACCAAGGTTGTGAGTTCCCCCTTAAATTCAATAGTTTCCTGCCAGAGTAGGTTAACTTAGAGCCTGGAAGTCGGTCCAGCATAAAACTGGCAGGGGTCCTGGCGCCTGGCGACGGAAGGGCGCGGATGGACTTGCCATTAGCGCGCCTTCGGCGCACCCCTGCGCATTCCGCTCGGCATCCGGCTTTATGGAAGGGGCTGGTGGCCTAGACCGCGAACCTCCAACCAACTGGAAGTTGCCTAAACTCCCTCCACACAATCGGGAGAATCCCGCTGTGGACCGGGGAGGGCAACAAAAAGGGGTAAAGGAGGAAATGTGGCAGAAACTATCGATTATAAAGGCACAATTAAAATTAAAATAAAACGCTATTAAAAAGAATCCGTACAATCGTAGATTTAAAAGTGACCTGAGAGCTCCTAATTTAATTGCTGAGCAGCAGCAGCTTACTCACGTGAGTCCGCTTGTTGGCCTTTTACGCATCAAGTCATCATGGAGTGTAGTTATTATGCGAAGTAAGTCGCAGCCATGTTGAAGAAATATATTGGTATATCTCTAGCCAGTGGTTTATTTAAATGCCTATATTTCAGATGCACTAACGCAGATAAACTGCGCTGACGATGTGCAATAAGAAAACACTTTTGGAGCGCCGACTTGAACTCATTTTTGAATGCGCATAGAACATGCGTAAACATGATGCTGATTTGCTGCACTTTCCAATTACAGTACAGCCCAATGCATTGTATCTGTCGTGTTTTCAAAAAGACGCCCGGCGCTCAGTTTCATGCAGCCGTGCCTTTGCTACTTGTTTGGAGAATTAACACAGCACAAACTCCAAGAAGTATTTTTTCCAATATACAAGGTGCTTCACTTTGTTCTTTTAAATGATTGCCCATTCGTTTTGTAGATGTATTGCTCACCGGAGCCTCCAAATGAAATAGCCTTGAGCCATTGAGTGAAGTGGTTATTTCATCATGTACCAATCAAATTATTGTAGGTATTCAACTACACAAGAAAAGTCTGGTGTGCATAGTCAAGATTCGAACTAACCATTGTAGCAGTCAGTCCAGATGGTAGGACCATAAACTGATAGAGCTGAAACCCCCTCTGTGAATCTCAGGTAACATCTGTGGGTCAGGAGGATTGGTAGATGGTAGATAGGCATCCTGGTCCAGGAATGCTTGACAGTCTCCTAAATTGAGGGCCTGCCGAACTGAACTTGGCATACGGATAGCATAGGGATAGCATCATAAACGTGACATTTTTAGTGAAGAAGCTCAAGCAAGAGGCAGACCCCACCCTTCTTTGGGTCAGGTAGAGAAGGGGGAAGAATGACATACCCATTTCTTCTACAGGCACCAGTCTTTGGCCACCTGGTCCCTTTTGTCAGGAGGGCAAGGACCTCTCCTCTAAAATCAAGGCACACCAGAAAGCATTACCCAGTTGAGTACGGGTGATCCAGAGGGGGCATAGGGAATTAAGTAAAGGTAGGGTATTGGCATAGCCCTTGCAGATTAGCTGGATGACACAATCATCATTGATAAAATAGGGGTTCAAAGAGGTGGTGAGGTAGCACAGCCAGAGGATGATGGCAGGGCCTGTATCTACTGCTGTTGGTGTTAATGCCATCTCCAAAATCCACACATGCCCTAAGAGGAGGGGTACATCTGATGGGGCTTGGAAGCAGTTGTAAAGGTTGGTGTTGCTGAAAGGCTTGTACCCTGGAGTAACCTTGGAATTTCCAGGATTGTTGGTGGAATTGCTGTGTTGGGGAGGAGCAAAGTGAGCAAGTCTTAGCTCCCCTGTTTTTGAGGCATTCCAGGGAGGAGTCGGCCTTTTTTCTGAATAGCCATGCTCTATTAAAGGGAACATCCAGATGGGTTGCCTAGGGATCTACTAAGAAGACAGTGGAATGCATCCAAGCATGGCGGCACAGCCATGCTTAAACCCTTAAACCCCCATCTTTTCATAAATATTTAAAAACCACTTATTTAATCCAATCAGTCACTTTTTGAACATGGACTAGCATAATCTGTATTCCTCCTACTGGCAAAAGGGCGGAGATACCCCTCCGGGGGTCGAATCAGGCGCTCTACAAGAACATAAAATAAAAATAAAATAAAATAAATGCCCATGGACAAAGGCACGCTGTCAGTAGAATCCAGTCTGCATTTCAGGATCCGTTTGGAGGAATCCACACCATGGCTTCCCATGTAGAAAAAGGGCTTTTTCGTATGGTCTGGATAATACATTTTGCCAGTTAGCACAGAGCGGACTAGGGGGTAGATAACATTTGGCATGTGGAGGGCAATGCTGCTAGAGGCCAAAACATGTCGACCAACTAAGTTAAGTATTTTTTACTCCATATCTGGAGGCACCGTTGCAAAGGCAATTGGGTTCAGTTTAAATATGGAAGCTTGGCTACCTAGACTTTCAGATGAAGGGTGTGACAACACGAATTGTAGCTCACCTAACCCATATCTATGTTGTATGCATATTTGACTGTAGACTGCTGAGCCCAGAAAGGGTTTCTCCCATGTAGACAGAAGGTGAGCAAGAGTTCCAAACTGTGGAGGATGTTTGCAAGATTTCTATTAAAGTGTTAGCTTTTGCCACCATAAGACAGCATGATTAACTCTAAGGCTTTTGCTGCCTTTTTAACCACAATAATTAATGAAGAGATTGCTTCTGAAGTAAGGCCAGAGGAGTAAAAAATGTCTTCTTGTTCTGATGAAGTAGCCAGTCCACTTGCATTCTGTAAGTCGATATAGAAGTCAACATAGTGTTGTAAGGAGGAAGGAGGGAATCAGCCTCAGAGTTATGGTCTTTTATACAGCCATAATACCTATAAAGTACTGCAGAACGGCATCAGTCGGAACCAAACAATTCTTCGAATCAGGCAAATGTATGGGCCTTTGGAAGTGGTTCTGCCAAAGGTTACTCCTTCATCATGTCTTCTTTTTTGCTAATCACATTATCGCAGCTAAGTTCAAAGGCTTTGAGTGTGTCAACTTCCGAGGTGCTGAAGCCAGTGAAGGTCCGGAATTGGTAGACGTTTTTGGGTAAGAGCCACTGGAGTTGACAAATCTGCATAACCGGGCGCAACCAAGTACTAGACCCTGTAAAGGTCTTTCTAAGTTTCCTTCCTAATTACCTGAGGAAAGGACAACTCCTCCCATTAGCCACAATACTACCATTCACTTACTATAGGCATGAAAAAGTGCCAAGTGTCTCCTAAAGAGGGTCCCTGTTTGGAGTAACAAGCCACAAAGGGCTCCATGGCATTATTAGTAGATTTTGATTAAAGATGAGGAATGCTGAGGGAGTTGATAAGCAAGACACCATCATTATACTAAGGAAGGCTTTAGTAAGAGATTAGCAGACAGTATTCCTGGTGAGGGAATCAAATAAGGAATATTGCTGTAGAAAGTGGGAGGACAAATCAGGGACGAACCCCATCAAAGAGGATGCCACAGAAACAGAGAACATAATCACTTTGCTGACCAAAACCTCATTCCTTATGGTCAAGGGAAGAAATGGCATCACAAGACAAACGCTTAGAACCATCTGGGATTGGAAAACTCAGCAACACCAGAGAAGCAACCCTTTAAGATAATAGTGATTCAAGTCTATCCACACCTACTTTCTCAGGGGAACGTTGTTTCCTGAAAATGGCTGGCAAAAGAAGAACCACGTTAAGTTTGACATCGTTTTTCTCCATCCTCCTGCACTTTAACAGTGGATTCTTCAGTCCATCATTTCACTGCGAATACTGACCCTTCCAGGCAGCCGCAGCTGCGGAATAATGACATCTTCTGCTCAGCAGAGCAGTACCTGCCTCCTTATCGCGCATCAAGCATGAAGACATAACAAGCGGTGCACTCTTTGAAGAAGATGCAAGGCCTACTTTGCAGTAGAATTTAGGATAAATGACCAAGTTTCACTCTGAGTCTAGCTCTGAGGTGTAACTCTCTTCCTTTGAAAATAGCTCACAGGGTATCATAGGTATACTGATCAAATTCAGCATGAAAATCCATCAAAGACCTCAAATTCCATAGAGTCAATAATTCTGTCTTCATATTTCTCAATGTAGGTATTTCCTCATACATTGAAGAAGAGTCTGGCATCAGGAAACAGTGTCAAAACTCAGAGAGAAACCATTTCATCAGGGAAATAGAGGATTTCTCCTTCCGATGGTCCTTTTAATGTGATAATTACCTGTCAGGAGACTTACTTGGAGGTGAAAGTTTCAGTGTCTTCATGTAGATTCAGAATCTCTTGCCTTCCCATCCTTTGATGGCTTTCAGTTGCATCAATGAGCCGGAGTTGCAGAGTGCACTGTAGTGGTTTGAGCCCAGACTCTACATGCAGATTTGACAAGGACATGTTCTTGCAGCCTCTGAGATTCAGTTTAAACACTGAAAAATTTGAGGAGATATTAGAAAGAATCACTGTCAAAAGCAGAAGCATTTTATTGGAGAAGCACAGAGCGAGCTCCAGACCTGTGTCAATGAGGGGCTGAAACAGGATAAGACACCACCACACTGGTTGGTGCTAAATATACTCCCATGTTGTCACATTTAGCAGACAGAGTTGAAGAAGAAGCCCTATGGAGCCACTTGGGGATGCTGGAGAGAGATTGCTATGCAAAAGTTTCTGGACTTGTCTGGCACCTGGAGGGATATTTGTAAAGTGAGGAAGCTGTGAGCATAAAAACACAGCTTTTCTAAAGCATGGGAAGGGGAAAAGCAGTTGGTGTGTTCTGACCGTGAATAGTGAATGCTGGACAGGAAGTGGATAAGGGAGAAGGGTATTTTGAGAAAAATTGTGCATGGTGTTATTTTGAGCGAATACGCTCTTTGCTTGGTGGGTTTTAAAACTATTACCTATTATTTGGTTCATGAATACCGGGCAGATGGCATTTCTGATTCTGGCCTGTATCCTTGGACCAAGTAACAGGCATCACAAGTTATTCTACCCAGAATGGGGAACACTATGTAAATCTGGGAATATCATAGGGTGCTTCCTACATGTCATTCACCCCAGAATCAATTAACAGTAATTTTTCACTAATATAAACCATGTTACCACCTGTTTTGCACAGGTAGTAGATGGCAGAAAGCAGAGAACGGAAAGTTTGAATCCTCTGTTGAGATTCCTGCTTCAGAGCGGTTAAATGAAGCCAAGAATGTCGCCTGAAAGATAGTCCTTGGCAATAACCATGGGCGGCTAGCAAAGATGAATTGGCAGCAGCACTGGTTACTTGATTAAAGACCATCATGCCTTCATTCATAATTTCTATAAAGTCCTGCCAGCAGTATTTAGGGAGATCATCTAGAAATTGTTGTAGGGAGTCCCATAAGTATCCATTATAACTGCTGAGGAAGGCAGATGCACTCACAGCTTTCATGTTTGTAGCTGCTGTGCCACATACCTTGCGTCCCACCGAGTTAAGTTTCCTACTCTCTTTGTCTGGTGGAACTGTGGATGAAGCATTAGTAGAATTAATTTTCCTCGAAGCCATATTACACATAAATTAGGAGGATCTTACTGCAGGAATAACGGGTCCTGCTCTGAAAGTTTTTTTGTTTCTGAAGCCTAGATGGAGCTGCCTTGGCTGAAGCTGCAGAATGTTGATGAAGAGTCTCAGATATCACGGATGAAGCCATTGATGGAGCAAGCAATGGAATATTTTGTTTCATAGCTCCTTGCATGAGTAGCTCCCAAAGGTATTTATGTCATCAATTGTTGCAAACTTTGCTGAGGAGAGTTAATCAAAGTTGGTGAGTATCTTTCAGTGCTAAAAGACGAAGTTGAATAACACTATTCCCTAGATTGTGACCTATACCTGGATCTAGGACGATATATGTGCCTATGCCTAGATGAGTGTTTTGATGAGGTGTGCCAAGAATAGTGACGGCAACGACTGGAAGTGGCTATTGATCAGGATCTGTGGCGAGATCTAAATTTTGATTGTGAAGGACTAAATCTCCATGGGGAGGCTGGGATCCTCACTAATGAAATAGATCCCAAAGGTGCCTCTGTCTGAGGGAGAAACGGAGGTGAAGCACATGGTGTGGGCACTGAAGGAGCTGCGGGATGCAATAGTGGAGGTTGTGGAAAATCTGGAAGGAGTACTGGTGATGATGAAGAATAACCCTGGAGAATTCTGACTCAGAAGTTGATGGCAACCTTCATGCTCTAGTTTTTCTGACCCACGCCGCAGATCTGTTATGTCTCAATGTCGAAAGACTTCTCAATGTCAAATGTCTTCTATGCCACCACAACTAATAGGTGAGAGCAGAGATTCTACTCTCTGTTGGAGGTGTGCACGTTTACACTTGGACCTGATTTGGTCCTGTTCACCGGTTCATCAAAGTTCAATAAAGTTTTCAACGAAAAAAGTTTTTTCAAATTCTTCCAATGAAATATTTATTCCATATTTCTCTTCATTCAATATATAATTCAAATAGTTGCGAGATTCATTACTTAAAGCATTTCGAAATGTAATGAATCTCGCAACTATTTGAATTCGGCATTTTTTTGCCTGGAAAAATAAGTTTCTGGTCAGAAAATTGCATAAAAGACTCAAAATGTTCAAAGACATTGAGTAAAGTTGTTAACAAGTAGTCTGAGAAAGATTTTATGAAGAAAAAGCCAAAAAGGCAGAGTTCAGTGCTCCAAGACCCTGTCACCAGGAGCCGGAAAAAAGAATTAACGTAACTTATATCTGTTGAGTATGATGGGATACTGGTGGTCTGTAAGCCCTTAAAGGGACAGCGTAACTTTTCATCTCGTCAGAATTGCAGCCTGTGTGGCTATTTTGTCCTATCTTTTCTTGTTCATTTCCTTCATTAAAAAGAGCATTTGTGAAACATATTTAGTGATTTTGCCTGTTTTTTTATTTATTGTTGACCACTTCTTAAATGAAAATTAAAGCAATTGGCCAATATAGCCTTCTTTATAGGCCGCAAAATATAAAAAAATAATTATGGACTATTCTTGGTTTTTCTGAAGCAAGGCAAATATTAATTTAAAATATACATTGCAAAGAAGTGCGCCAGGATCCCTGCACGTGGGCGTGGCTATTCATTGCTTATGTTTACCATGTAAATCCCCTGAAAGCAAAGCAGTTACCTACTTTAATATACGCAGACCCAGTATTGCTGGTTTTGGAAACACTGGGGTTTTTGTTGTTACACGGTCTGTACCAGCCTCAGCTAGATCGTTCCAAGCAACAGTAATATGATCCGATGTGACCAACGCACTATTCAGTTATGTGAAGGTTTAAGAGGAACACATTTTGTTTAGACAACTGCGCAGGGGACAAGAGTTGATCTGTTGCAAGTGGCTTGTAAAAATGTTCTGGTCTTTGAGACTGACAAACAATGGTTTACTAAGGAAAAAAAATCAACTATTTAAATTATTAACTCCAAAATGATCAAGGGAGCAGAAGTATAAACACAGTTATATTATTCCAGTTCCTACCTCAATTGTTTTATAGTCAGCAGTGCTCTCCATGGGAATGTAAGGTTTCATATTTTTCTTTCGAAACAAGTATACCAGAAAAATCTATTACATCTTAATCCCCATTGTTTGAGACAACTCTTAACTTTAAGTGACACCTATATCACAATAGCATTTGGCTTTCCTTAATTCCTAGCCAAAACAAAAAGAATGAAAGTCTCAGCTTCCACTTCCTTTCTAGGTCAAAGCCTGCCAGATACTGCAGCTGTTAGGTTAGCTAAAGACATCTTGGGGCCATTCGGAAAGCTTCCCAGGGAACGCATTCCACCCAATGCTTACTGTTGGCTGTGTGGTTTGTATCTCACATTTGCTTGCTTTGTATTTGCTGGCTTTAGTTGTTTTAGGCTGCCCAGCATTAGTTTGCCCCATGCATGGAGCAAATGCCTATTTACTGTATCCTTCAGAGCACTTCCTTTCTGTTACATTTGCTGTGAGTTCAAAGACAGAGGTCAAATGTCAGACTCAGTCTTCCAAGTGAGCTTGCTGTTTACATTTCTTTCTCTGACTTCAAAGTGAGAAGATTTATGTGGCAATCTTGCTGTGGAAGAAATGCGTTTTTGTGGCACGAAACAAAGTTTCAATGTCTGTAAATGAACTGTGCAGATATTTCAGAATATATTAGAAATAGGAAATCACAAATAAAGAACTTTTTTGGAATTCTGAAATGTGGCAAAAACAAATATTTTAATACAATCAAAATAAATTAATATGCAAGGTGATAGCATTGCCATACATTATTGTTTCTGTACTATGGATTTTTATCAGTAAAACCGTATGACTGTACAAATGGTCATTTCAATTGAAAATGTGTTGTTGGAATGGCAGAGCACCACCACACCATGCATACTCCACTCTACTCTGCACCACTCCACTCTATGTCTCTGCACTCTAAGCCATTTCACTCTCTAAAATATCAGGAGGCAAAAACATTCAAAAATAAATATCGGGATGCACAAATATTGTTGGTTAGAATATCATTTTTTGAAGTGAGAAATATATATTTAAATATTATTGATGTTGTTAATATCATTTTTATTAACATATTGGTTTAAACTGTAATTTTTTAATTATCTGTATGTTTTAGTTGATATATTAATTTAATGTGCTATCATTTATATAAAAGTTATTTAAAAAATATATAGATTGTTTGAAGTGATTTTGATTTGTTTCTAATTTTTGTACAGTGATTTATAGTGTAGTAGCGGGTTGTTGGGTTAATAGGGAGATAGGGTAGGAAGTTAATAAGTGAATTATTTAATACATTTTATTTAAATTATATGAGTGATTGATTATATAAACTTATGTAATGTTGATTTATTTCTGTTATATGTGACAGCTAATTAAGAAATAATCAACAGTTAATTATGAATTGTTAATAATTTAGCTATGTAATTTATAGAATAGTTATTTACTTTACTTATATTTTAGTTGCAGGCTGCTGGGTTTGTAGGGGTCTTAGGTGGGAAGTTAATGTATAATTAATATTTTATTAATAATTAGCAATTAATTACATTTGTATAATGTAAAATATGGAATAAAGATTTATGTTTGTGCTATTTTAACTGTGGGATGCTATGTTTGTAGGTGCACGAGTGGGAAGTTACTAAATTATTAATTAATTATCATTTGCAAATTAACTATTTAATTGAATTTTAGTTATTTACTTTATGACATTCTTATTTATTTTAATTATATTTTAGTTGTGGGCTGCTTCATTAGTAGGTGTCTAAGCTGGGAAGTTAGGTAATACTTAAAATGAATTATTAACTATTTAATTTATTTAAAATATGTAAATTATGGAGGACTTATTTTTAAAGTTATCTAAGTTTGTAGGGGTATAAGGTAGGAAGTTATTTAATTTATAATTGAATATAATTGTCTATTAATTGATCATTATTTTATTGAATAGTAATTATCTAAATGGATTACTCTTTTATTACAAACAAATATGTATTTAAGTTAATTTTTTTTATATTAAGAGTTTAATATTTCTACATTCATGGTGTAACTTATCTGTTTGAAGTTAAGTCCTTTCCCTACTCTTATTTAGACTGCAGTAGAAATAGTGAAAGTAGCCTCTCTGCAGTTCCAACACTTTCCCTACTGTTGTGCTGTTTTGAGTGGGAAGCATAAATCTCACCCCTTTAAACTCCAATGCTTTCCCTATTTTCACAGACTGCTGTGTCAATACTAAATCCTATCCCTGCAAAATCCAACAATTTCCCTACTGTTGTGCTGACTGCAGTGGGATTAGTACATTTCACACCTCCGAAATCCAATGGTTTCCCTACTGTTGCACAGACGGGAGAAGCAATAGTAACTTTTGCCCCTCTAAAATCAAACACCTTCCCTACGGTTGTGCTGTTTGGAGTCGGACTAGTATAGTAAATTTTACTCTTCTGAAATCTAATGCTTTCCCTACTGTTGTACAGACTGGAGTTAGAATAGTAAATTGTACCCCTCCTAAGTCCAACATTTTCCTACTGTTGTGCTGACTAAAGTGTTAATGGTAAATGTCACCCCTTCGAAGTCCAATGTTTTCCCTACTGTTGCACAAACTGGAGTAGGAATAGTACATTTTACCCCTCCTAGCTCCAATACTTCCCTTCCAGACATGCTATTCGGAGTGGGAATAGTACATTTCATCCCTCCACAATACAACGTTTGCCCTCCTGTTGCACAGATTGGAGTGAGAATAGTTATTTTTACCACCTCAATGTCCTCTACCGTAGCATAAACTAGAGTGAGAATAGTATATTTAATATTTTTAAGACTCCAATAATTACAATAATGTTGGTTAAATAGTATTTATAGCATTAATTGTTTCATTTTTATATTTTACAATATTTATTTATATTTTTGAATGTATTTCAATTTTATATTTTCTTTTTATTGTATGCATTGTCTACATTAATCAATATATTTTTTGTTATTCTATGTCTAATATTTTGATGTTTTGTGTGTGTGTGTGTGTGTGTGTGTGTGTATATATATATATACAAGAGCTATCCAGAATAATGATCTCAGTTATGCGACTGCTAAACATCTGAAAACTCACCCAGGTAAAACGTGGAAAGACATGAAGTATGCTGGGATTGCTATGGTGGGTGAGAATGAAAGAGGAGGGGATCGAATTAAAAACTTAAGACGTTTGGAATCCAAGCTTATAATAAGATTCCAAACAAGAAGTCTGTGGGGATTGAACGCAGACGAAGAGTTATATGTTCATTTATGAAACTCTGGTCGAAATCAATGAACTGTAAATCTTTTACTGAATCCAATGACAATGGAAATGAAATGTATTCATGACAACTGTCTTAGATATGAGGGGTGAAAAATAGAAAAATGAAACTTATGCGACGATTTTATAAAATGTAAAATAACTTTTTCATGGCATGGTTCACACTGTTGATTGATGCACAGATGTCACAATCGTATTATCTTTGCTCCTGGGAAGCTATTCACAGTCTATCCTTAGACTGTTAACAATTCCTTCGAACTTACCATCCGTCATCATCTTCCACTACTTGAAGTGAAATCCAAATGTGGAGATATCATTAAAAACTCCATTTTAAGTCAGAACAAATTATATTACCCTCAGTGTCAATATCGCGACAAAATATCCCAGAGGGTCACAACTATTGATCTTTAGAGACCAACTTCGCCTCTCTACGGCTACAACTAATGTCCTCAACATCGTTTTCATGTACCTACGTTTGAAAGGTATCAAGAAGCCCTTATTACCGACTGACTTATTACATCTTCGCCACTATCAGGTCTGGGTCAATCAATCAATGAATTTTTAACAATAGACGGTCATCTGAAGAAGGCTCAAGAGCCGAAACGCGCGTAGTGTTATCTACCGCTTTGCCTTCAACAATTTGCATAGTTTCATGTCTATTGATTATGTACTTTTTCTAATGTGATTTTAATTGAATGTTATCTCAAAAAATAATCATAAGAAAAGAAAACAAAACAGAAGAGAAAAGAAAAAAAGGAAAAAAATATAAATATTTGCACCTTCAAAGAAATAATGAACATATATATTATATACTAATAAAGTCAAATCTTAAAGATCTAATGCTTGATGGTTTTGCATACAGTTGGACTTTATATCTGGGTTATGTTAACTATGAACTTTATATAATCAGAAAATTACCTGTTTATTGTGTCACTTGGCTATAGACCTTCTCTAAACTCATTTCTTCCCTATGTATAGCAAGTGTAATAGTAATATATAGGGGTCCCCTTTTTCCAAAACACGAAATCAATGAACTGTAAATCTTTTACTGAATCCAATGACAATGGAAATGAAATGTATTCATGACAACTGTCTTCGATATAAGGGGTGAAAATAGAAAAATGAAACTTATGCTACGATTTTATAAAATGAAAAATAACTTTTTCATGGCATGGTTGACACTGTTGATTGATGCACTGCCGACACAATCGTATTATCTGGCACTCAGCCGTAACTGGGACACTTAGTCCAGCAATGTTTAAATATGAGCGACAACTAACAACTAAATGTCGACAAGGATTAACCTGTCTTCATTAGGCGCAATTATCATATATGACTAATATGCATAATCACATATCCGTTTGTGTCGAAAATTGCAGAAGTCCGGCGTTAAACCTTGCCAGAATATGTAAAATGAATACTTGAAACAACTGAGCCCTCAATGCATCCTAACACGTTACATGGTGTCTAAGGGTGGGCGTAAAATCCGTTTTGCGGGCGAATTTGCGGATTTTCCGCGATTTCGCGATCCGCGAATCTCGCGAAATCGTGGTAAAATCCGCGAATCAGCGGGGGCGAATTTTCAGCCAAGCAAGGGTTACAGCAGTAGGTGCAAAAGTTGAACCTAATTTCTTTGTAACCTTTTACAAAAGGGTTACAAACAAATTAACTTCAACTTGGACACCTGCTGCTAATTGCTTCCTGGAGCCTCGTTATCTACTTGCAACTATTCTCTGACCCTGCTCTGACCCTTGAAGCAGGGTCAGAGAATAGTTACAAGTAGGCAACGAGGCACCTGTCCAAGGAATTAAACCTCATCAGGAAGCACTTACAGATATAAAAAACAGGAAGAAGGGAGAGGATGGCAAATACACCCATTTTGAGTTGTCAGGAGGGGTTAAACTAAAAGAGACCTTTACAGCACAATTTTCATATGCATTTTGCTAATAAATAAAAAGCTGTATGTTCTGTAGGGGCAGCTCAGGAATCTGGCCCTTCAGAGATCCGGCCTCTCTTTCTTTCTCTCGTTCTCTCTCTCCCTCTTTCCCTCTCTTTCTCTCTCTTTCTATCTATCTATCTATCTATCTATCTATCTCTCTCTCTCTCTCTCCCTCTCCCGTAAACGACTGCATGTGTAACTTCGCTATGCAAGCGGCTCGCGAAGACGCAAAAAGCCCCGCGAACACGCAAAAAACCCCCCGAACACGCAAAACAAAAATCCACAAATTCGCACAAATTCGCGAATTTTGCGGAACGCAAATTCGCAAATCCGCAAATTTGCGGATCGCGAATTTTCAAAATTCGCCCATGCTTAATGGTGTCATCAGTTAAATGACAAACAGAAATGATGGACAATTGTTTGTACCGTGATCAGGGACACTTGCTGTCCGAAACTCATAGGTGGGGAACCTACAGAAAATAAAATAAGGATTGAGAATCGAAGTGGTGTGCGGCGTCTTCCTTTGGAAGGTTTTTGTTTAAAACATTGATTGCGGGGGCGTCCCGGACCTCGCCGCTAGCACCAGCCTTAAAGCGCTGCTCTCGTATTGGGACATTTGCTGAAACAAATATATATATATATATATATATATATATATATATATATATGTATATATATATATAAATATATATATATATACATATATATATATATATATATATATATATATATATAATTTATTTATATTTTGCACTTGTTACTCTTTCCAGACCATGGGACCTGTGGAGAGAGGCACGCACGCCAACAGAGCATAGCGGCAATTAACTCTTTCGAACAAACCACCAGAAAGAAGATAAATCAGTCCAAATAGATGTGCCAGAAGTTGTTTAATGCATTTAGTGCATTAAAGTTATAGTTTCTTGCGATAACTGTAACCTCTGAATTTCTATGGTTTTATGTGTGGAAAATCTGAACCTAACAATAATGTCCATTTAACCTTGGTTTTTTTTCAATACTATTTCCTAACTATTACATCTCTGTAGAATTTATTTTTTTCAGTGAATTTCTTTGTTTTGTCTTTATGTTAAGTAAAATTTAATTAACATATGTTAATCCAACAGCTGTCGTGCCTTGCGGCCAACCCCACGCTGCCCATGGCCTTCGCCTGTGCACGACGTGGAGTAGGCCACAAGGCCAGGCCTGCAGCCAACACACTACATGCAGCCAACCCCACCCACCGCACACAGTCTTTGGCTGTGTGCGACATGGGGTGGCCGTTGGGCCTGGCCTGCAGCTAATCCCACGTCGCGCACCGCTAGCCTCAAAGGTAGCAGACCCACAGGCATCTTCCCAGCACCACTTCTGGCCATGATCCACTGGTGCATGTTTTTGGGGTGAGGGCAAAGGTCACCCCTCCCTGGGCTGCTTATGCCCATAGGGACTCCATCTCCTGGGACCCCAGAAGCAAACTTCAGGGAATTTCGGCACCAGCGTCCCCATCCCCCGGGGCCGGACACATTATTTAATGGTGAGGGAGGCACGTGGCCCCCCCACTCCTGTGCAATTTTGTCCCCATAGACCCCATCCCTGGGGCCTGGAATATTTTGTGGGGGAAGATGTCAAGTGTATCGCTCCCTGGGCCAATTTTGCCCCCAGGAACCCATACTCCTGGGCCACACGCATTTTGTTAGGGGAGGGGGTACAGGCCCTCCAATGGGCCATTTTAGGCCCCGGGGACCCGATCCTCTTGGGATCACCACTATACTTACCGGGGTATGGGGACACACAGCCCCCTCCCCCTTTATTTCATGGCTGGTACCCGGGGTGAAATTGTTCGGGGCCACATACCCCCTCCCTCTTTGTATTTAGCAGCCGGGCCCTAGGGAAAGGGATCCCTGGGGCTGAAATCGGCCTGTGGAGTGGGCAGCCTGCACCCCCATCCTAAATTCAAATATCTCCTCCCACCCCCTGGGACCTGGCACATCCAGTGAGCCTTACAATTCAAGGGCGGGAGACTGCACTTGTTTTTTTAAAAATTATTTTATTTTACTGCGGATTCTCCCGCAAAATTAAAATTAAAACAATAATTTTTTTGATCCCTGTGGGACCTCACTGACAGGCCTAAGAGATCGGAGTATTCCCACTCTGCCCACTGTGTTTTTTTTTTGCTGAGTTCAAGTGCCAAGGTGGCTGCCACCACTTCTTGGTTGAAGAGGTGACACTAAATAACAGCTTTGCTGTTGGCATGTGGGTCCACATCTCTAGATATATATAAAACTTTTTTATACTACTGAAAAGATTTACAGCAAATTACAAAAAGCACTCTTTCTGGACCAATAACTAGCTTCCTGCAAATTTGGTGTAATTCCGTTAAGCAGTTATGGCTGTAGTAGTGTCTAAAATCCCTATGAGAAATTGCATGGGGAAAACGTGTTTTGGGACCCCCATTTTTCTCAACCCTGCTTGACGATGCAGCCCAAAACCTTCGAAACGGCAGCTGAAGTGAGTGGCAAACCGGGTTTGAGATGATTCGTCAAACAGTGCTGAAGTTATTGGCAAAGCAAAATATGCTTTTCCTATGGTAACTAGGTCCTAATTATAACTACCTACTGGTGACCACCAGTGGGAATTAATGTTAATATTCTAAATGTATAAGTGGAAATATATAGATGGATATTTGCATATTAATACATTTAAAATATAAATAATAGTAAAATATCATATTAATATATTTCGAATTGTTAAAAAATTATAATCTAAAGTTCATTTCTTTTTTTGAATATTTTTATGAATTGTTTTACACTACATGTATGTATCAACATACGCATACATATATAAATATTTATATAAATATGTGTTTGTGTGTAAATACATTTTTGTGTTGCTAGTAACTTTGCCGCTGTTTGACGAATCTCCACTAAACTCTTTAAAAGTGCTCTTTTTTGCCTGATTTGCCCATGGAAAGTTTTGCGGTGATCCATTCAGCAGGGGCAGAGAAAAAGGTGAGTCCTACAGAGCGCTTTCCGCCATTCAGTTTCCCATAGGAACTGTAGACACAGCTACAGCCTAAACCGCTTGCACCAAATTTGGCAGAAAGCTAGATCTAGGTCCAGAAAGAGTGCTTTTTTGTGTTTTGGTTTAAATCTGTTCAGTAGTTTGAGTAAATAATGAAAAAAAAAATATATAAAAAATAAAAAAAATATATATATTGAAAGAAAAGGTTGCCCCTCCGGGAGGCTGGGCACTTGCAGGTAAGTATCGCCACACACAGCAGGGGCAGCTCACGCAAACACAATCCCCACCAAGATCAGCGCTGTCTACGCGTTTCGAGCATTGCGCCCTTCCTCATGGACAGCTTCAAGTGAGTAACGGCAAACGAAGCAGTCTCAGTAAATTCCTTCTTTTATTTTCATGGCACAGAAAGCGTCCAAGATCATTTTGGGACTGGTAGTGCATTATAAACCCCAAGTGGGTCGCCGCCGTTATCTCACCATCACAGTGATTCTACGAGGATATTCAGTGTCCTGCAGAGTTACCCCCAAATTCAAGCAGCGCTTCCTGCTCCATGGTTGTCGATGACATGAATCACAATGGACCCGCTCAGGTCTCGTGGTAGTGCTCAGCCGTGGTCTGGGCCGACCACAATGTATTGAAAGAGAAGGTTGCCCCTCCGGGAGGCTGAGCACTTGCAGGTAAGTATCGCCACACACAGCAGGGGCAGCTCACGCAAACACAATCCCCACCAAGATCAGCGCTGTCTACACGTTTCGAGCATTGCGCCCTTCCTCATGGACAGCTTCAAGTGAGTAACGGCAAACGAAGCAGTCTCAGTAAATTCCTTCTTTTATTTTCATGGCACATAAAGCGTCCAAGAGCATTGTGGGACTGGTAGGGCATTATAAACCCCAAATGGGTCGCCGCCGTTATCTCACCATCACAGTGATTCTACGAGGATATTCAGTGTCCTGCAGAGTTACCCTCAAATTCAAGCAGCGCTTCCTGCTCCATGGTTGTTGATGACATGAATCACAATGGACCCGCTCAGGTCTCGCGGTAATGCTCAGCCGTGGTCTGGGCCAACCACAATGTATTGAAAGAAAAGGTTGCCCCTCCGGGAGGCTGAGCACTTGCAGGTAAGTATCGCCACACACAGCAGGGGCAGCTCACGCAAACACAATCCCCACCAAGATCAGCGCTGTCTACGCGTTTCGAGCATTGCGCCCTTCCTCATGGACAGCTTCAAGTGAGTAACCCTGAGCTGTCCCTGCTGTGTGTGGCGATACTTACCTGCAAGTGCTCAGCCTCCCGGAGGGGCAACCTTTTCTTTCAATATATATATATATATATATATTTCGCTCCATTTTCCACCTTAAGGCGGGGCTGCACTCTTCATGTCGGGTGCAGACAAAAATGGAGGTGGATCCATTTAAGTATAAAGGCTCCTGTTTTCGAAGAAAAATGCTGCACTCACGGAGTTCATGCAATTAGACCCTGTCTTTACTAATATCCCGGAGGTTAGGACAGATGTGCCCAAACCTATGGGATGGACAGATCACTATTTAATCAAATTTACTATGATGGTTAGGGAAATGTTCAACAAGGACGAGCCAACCCGGCGCTTCAAGAGGCCCTGGCATAAACTTACAACCAATTACCTCCACTCTACTCTAGGAGCATTCCATTATGAGACTAATATGGATGTCAGTATGGCGTACGCCGCCTTCCATGACTGGATTACCAGAGGATTAGATGACCTCATTCCAGCTAAATGGACTAAGGGGTGCAGATCCCCCTCCAACCCATGGTATAACGATACTTTGAGATCCATGCTGGAAGATTGTAAAAAAGCCGAGCGAATCTGGAGAAGGGAATACAAAGATAGGGATAAAGCATTTTATCTGGCCAAACAAAAACTTTATCACATAGCTATCTGCTCCGCGCGTGCTTCTTTCTACGCAGAAGAAATCAACTCTAGCCCGAATCCCACCAAATGTATCTTTAAATTGGTGCAAGAACTGCAGAGTAGCAGAACCCCTGTCTCCAGTATCACCTCCGTGCAGCAGTGCGAGGACCTTGCCATTTTCTTTGTAGAAAAAGTGCAAAAAATATATAGGTCATTCCCGCAGCATTCTTTGGACCCACTTAACTCCACTAATTCCAATATTAATGGCACCACATTGACGCTTATACCAGAAATCTCGCACGATGATTTAACTAAACTCTGCAGGAGAGTCAAGTCTGGCTCTCCTGCAGATCCCATGAGGCCGGCTCAATTCATTGAATCTTTAGAACACTTTCTACCATCCTTGGCCTCTATACTTAATCTTTCCTTCTCTTCGGCCAATGTCCCGACTGTCTGGAAACAAGCATGGGTTTCCCCCATTATCAAGAAGCCTACTCTGGACCCTTCCAAACTAGAAAACTTCAGGCCCATTTCGTTGCTCCCATGGGTGTCTAAACTTGCGGAGGCTCATGTTAGCAACGTATTGTCCCAATATATGCATCAAAATAACATCCTAGACCCATCACAAAACGGGTTCAGGCCGGGCCACAGTACTGAGTCTGCCCTTCTGTCCATGACTGAACACCTCCGGACAGTCCTTGATGCCGGTCAGAGTGCTGCGCTGATCCTGTTAGATCTCAGCGCAGCCTTTGATACGGTTTCACATAACATTCTGTTACATCGTCTGGCAACAGTAGGGATTACCGGTCTTGCCCTGGAATGGTTCCGCTCATTCTTGAAGGCCAGATCCTTCCGGGTGTCGGCTCCCCCATTTCTCTCCCAGTCCCATTCCATCGGCCAGGGAGTTCCTCAGGGCTCTGCACTTAGCCCATCCCTTTTTAATCTCTACGTGCAGCCACTTGCGGTAGTGGCTAAGGAGTGGGACCTCACGCTGGTGCCATATGCAGATGACACGTAGCTGGTCATCACTCTCACCAAAAGACCATCTACTTCGGCCTCGAGATTCAGGAGTGGGCTGGCTGCAGTAGCCCAGTGGATGATGGACAATTGCCTGCAGCTCAATGCAGGTAAGACGGAGGTGCTGCTTGTTGGGAGGAATACCAGCTATTGGAACAAGCACTGGTGGACCTCTTCTTTGGGCACCCTTCCACCGCCTAAATCCTTAGTCAAAAACCTGGGAGTCTGGATAGACTCCTCGCTTAGCTTCTTCCAGACCCACTCAAAAAAAGTGGCAGCTACTTGTGTGGGCCTGCTGAGGAGTCTTAACCCGATACTCAAATTCTTTGACTCTAAAGTCCGGCAACTCATTGTACAATCCACAATCCTCTCTCGTTTGGACTATGCCAGTGTTTTATTTTTGGGCGCAAACAAAGCGGAGATAGCGCGATTGCAACGAGTTCAGAACTCGGCGGCAAGATCCTTGGTGGGACTTCCCCGCAGATGATCTGTCAGAGCTACCATTCGAAAGCTGCATTGGCTTCCCATTGAATCTCGTATTCAATTTAAAACCCTCACCCTGGCATTCAAGATCCTCAAATCCAGATGCCCAGAACTCCTGCACCCGCTTCTAACACCTTATGTGCCACAGCGCAGTAAGCGCTCCCTGGGCCAACACCTAGTGATAGTACCCCGCACAAAGCGGTGCCGTATTGGCGGTCGCTCCTTTAGGGTTCTGGGAGCTAAACTCTGAAATGCCTTGCCACTGAATATTCTCTCCTTGGAAAACCTGTCTGCCTTCCGGAAAGCCGTTAAGACCCATCTGTTTCCCTCTCCTTAGGACTTCCTGTCTCAGCTCTCTCTCCGCTATTGGTATGGTACCTGTGGATCCTCAGCGCCAGGACGCCTCTTTGCTGGGGCAGCTGTTGCACCTAATCAAAATGTTAACATAACATAACATACCATAACAATTACAATTTATTACGAGGACGCGTCGGCGAGTTAAACATATATTCATGATGTTACTTTTTTTAAAGTGCTATCTTGAATCTTACTGGCAGCAGTATATTGAAGGAGGAATGTGATTGGTTCTCACGTGCCAATGCCGCTTCCGTGTTGATTACGGGTGATTTTATAGTGCATGGTGCAATAAGGGAGTAGCCTTAAATTATATTAAAGTCTAAATGACTACACCAATGTCTCATATTATTCCACCACTTAAGATTCCCAATAGAACACCATGCTTGGGTTCTTCGTTGTCCCTCCATAGTCTGCCACAACAGTTCCACTCGCTGGAAATATCTTGAATGGCACAACCCTCAACAGCCATGAAACTCCTTTAGTATTCGGTGCAGGAGTCGGTAAATACCTGTAAGCCCCCCAGTCTGGACCATTTGAGATGTCACTGACCATGTCATGAATGATATAATATGTGACGTCATGAGCAG